>NC_045707.1:20887256-21487256 GCF_009834535.1 Camelus ferus
ACTTTCTGTACAAGTTAGGTAACACAAAGGTAAAGATTTCCCGAAGCAGATTATTTTCAGTTAAAAATAAATGTGTTTTTTAAAAAACAATGACTGAAGTAATGAGGAGAAAATTATTGTTCTTAATGTACATTTGCAGTAATACTGTGCTTGCCTGGGAAGAAGATATGTTGGCACGCTGAAACCACGTGCTGTCGCAATTCCTTCTTGCAATACCTGTGTTCTATTTATAGGCTGTTGTGCAATTAATTACAAGAGCATCATTCGTGTGAACACAATGCATTGCTTAAAACCTCAGCTGCTCTGAGAAAACGCCAGAAATGGCTTGTTTAGGACATTTAACTGAATCATGTTCCATATGATATTGGTGGGCCAATTAAATGAGGATAATGGCACACCTCTCTTGTGCTTGGGGTTACAAGCATGAATTCAGTTGTGAGCTGGAAAGCGCTTTAAACAGTTCTGTTTTCCAACAGTCAGACAACTACTCTAGGAAAGAACTGCTCATTGTCCCCATCTTACTGATAGGAGACCAGGCAACTTATTGAAAGTCATGCAGCTACTTACTGGCCTCGCTGGTATTTAGAACTGGAGACTCTGGTTCCAGACTCTCTCTGCTCTTAACTGCTCTACCCAGCTGCCTCCCAGATTTCTAGCAGAAACCTGTTTGCCTGCACCCCACATCCTCACCCCCACCCTCGGTGCTTCCTGCTCCTTTGTGTGTTCAGGTGTCATGGCCAGCGTATTTGAGGAAGGGTGGACAAGTGGCCTTCACCTCTCCAGTGAAGGACAGAGCACAGTTTTAAAGATCTTTTCTAAAGTAGGAATTCAGAACTCCTAAGTTAGAGATTTATCCTACTGACCACCAAGCAATCCTCTTCTGTAGAAAACTGCTCATCCTGTGTTGCTTTAAGGTTAAGAAGGAAAAAATCAGAGCTCTAGATGGCCCAGAACTTTATCCCAGAGCAGGGGAAAAGCCAAGGTGGGATCTGGGGTTTCTGAGAAAACTGCTGATTAAAAACGTATGTAATTTATTTGATGTCTGTTGAGATGAGAGTACTTTCATCTTTTAGTTTCATTTTAATAGTTTCGGGCTTTTTAAAGTTCACTTTTTTTAGGTTACACATTTGAAATCGACTTTCACTTTGTTTTAGAAAAGACATTTCTCTAACATTGCTCAAAGTACTGATATATCTGGTCAGATAAAGAAGAAAAAACCTTATCTTTAGTAATGAAGTGCCTTCAAGCACATTGCTTTTTTTTTTCTTAATTGCATAACAGAAGCTAATGGCTTTATGCAAGTAATATTGTTCTAAACCTACAAAGAATTTTTTCTGCTTTATTTAATGCAGAACTCCCCAACTTGAAATCCTTTTTAGGTAGGCCTTCATTTTGATTTCGCTGGGCCCCCTGCAGAGCTGCTCTGTGGCCTAGTACGGGAATTGCTCCAGCATCTGACAGAGCGCAGACTTCCTTATTTAAATACGGAAGTTGGACTTCAGTAACATTAATGGTTTTGCCAAGAAGGACACAGAGAATAATTGAAAAGAAATGCCCAAGGCAGCTGTCTGATTTTTACCTTTACTACGTTAAAAGTTCATTTCTTTTTTTCCTTTTGTCTCTGTATATGTTTTATTTAATTTCATTCAGCCACGTTTATAGTTTCTCGCATTCAAGTTTTTTTTTGCCTCCTTGGTTAAGTATTTTCCTTAGTATTTTTATATTTTTGATACTCTGGCTAGTGCTTCCAATACTGTGTTGAATAGAAGTGGTGACAGTGGGCGTCCTTGTCTTGTTCCTGATCTTAGAAAACGAGCTTTCAGCTTTGCACCATTGATGATGAGTTAACTGTTGGCTTTTCATATATGGCCTTTATTGTGATGAGGTAAATTCCTTTTTCTTTTTTTCTTTTTTTTCCAAGATAATTGAAGGTAGTTCCCTGTGCTATACAGAAGAAATTTGTTTTTTATCTATTTTTATTTATAGTAATTAATATTTGCAAATCTTGATAAAAGTTTATTTCTGAACAGGCAACGTGAAGACAAAAGCATTGACATTTATATGGGAAGATCTACGGGACAATATGATACCTACTTTTGATCCATAGTATTTATTTTTTAATCATCAGTTGTTTAATTATATTCGTGAGGGTGCTGGAACCTAATGATGACCCTCCAGTGCTAGCAATTGAGTGTATCCAAAGCTAACATTACAGGTAACACAAAGATGCACACTAAATTCTATCCAAACCCATCTCTCTCTCTTTGCTTCACTTATATACTAGATATAGTAATATAAAATTGTCAGTATTCAACTGTTCTGGACCTACAAAAATAATTTCAGGTGCTCAGTCTAAGAGAATCCAGTGCAGAATCCAGTGCCTTTGGGGCCAGGCTGGTGACTTAAATGGCAGAAGCAGACAGAGTGAGGTCTGGGGTTAGCCAGCGAGGACATGGACTGTCTCTGATTATTGTCACGCAAGAGTGTGACTGCTGTATTGTTTTATAAGAGAAAAGTAAAAATTTTAGTGTAAATATTCCAGTTTTTAAATACAGACAGGTAAAAATTCACCTTCTATAAAATACTTTGTGGGCAAAAAATTTTTAAATTCCAACCTTCTTTGGGCTGAATGTGGCCCTTGAGACCTCAGATAGCAGCCCTGATTGGTCACATCCCTTCATGAGCCAGGGACCGGCCTTGGGGCCCAGGTGTCAGGTTGCGTGGTGGGAGATCAGACCTGCACGTATGTGCCCTTTTCCAGCCTATGTTCACCTTCCAACATGGAAAAACCAAGGAGGTGGACAGAGAACTTCATTTCCTTCCATCCTTTCTTCTCCCTGGTAACACCCGACTGGCTGTTAATGGAATGGATGGGGGTGATCTCCTGTTCCCCCTCCTACCCAGAGGTGGCAGAAGCCCTGTGGGAGAAGCTGTTCCTCTTGATGGCTGTTCCGGCTGTTGTGGCTGGTGGCTGTTATCAAAGGCTGAGGTTCCCAGTCAGAGCCACGGTTTTCCGAACAACAAGAATGAAGGGTTATTAACTCCCTTGGAGCTAGGAATTAAGTTGTCCTTATGTTCCAGCCTATGTGGGTGGTCAGCAACCACTTCAGAGAAATCACATGGAACATTGCCTAGGAAGTTACCTAGAAAAGGGAATTTTAATAATTAATTGCTCTATTTGGTCCTCCATCAATGATTGATTTCCTGCCCCGCCCCCCGCCGCCTTTTGCTGTCTGCTTCCCAGTTGTATACGAAACAGCAGTGTCTCACTTCACCCAATGGCTTTTCTGAAATGCTTGCTCTTTCTTACCCAGTGTAATTACTGCCTGCTTAGTCGTCTTAACACTTCGTGTCAACTTTTTAGCCAAAACTGTTCAGGCTTTTATTTCCTTTAAAAACAAAGCAATAAAAATAAATAAATAAATAAAAATAAAAACAAAGCAATAGAATAATACTAAAAAAAAAAAAAAATCAAATGAAACCAAATTCTCTATTTGGTCTTTTTCTGTGGGTCTGGGCCCTGAGCTGCTGAGTCTGGGGCTGGGGGCCGAGAGGTGGCGTCTGCGGGCAGGCCTGGGTGGATATGTAAAAGCGGCGTGGCCCTGGCTGCTCTCCTGTGTGCGGAGCGCCATCACATCTGTGCCTTGGGTGTTGCCGTCATTTCATGAAGAGGCCTCGGAGGAGCGGGTGGCCTTGCTCAAGGTCCTTGTTTGGGCAAATGTCCTGCTGTGCCACTTGTAGGCTCTGGGTGCCTGGAAGTGTCCCTGTGTCCTTGAGGCCAGCAGAGGGACACTGACAGAAAAGAAGAGGTTCCCCTCAAACTCACACAGCTAGAAGTCCCTGGGCCCAAAAGAAGAGGAAGCTAGCTTGGTATTTGATGTCTTATTATTCAGTAATAGTACTGAGTACTCACTGTGTGCCAGGTGCAGATAAATACTATTCATGCTTGGGCATAATTAGTCCTCAACAAATGTAAAATACTGTTACTGTTCCACATCTAGGAAGTGGCAGAGTTGATTTCTGTGGCAGAGAATGATATCATTCATTCATTCAACAAACATTTGTTAAGTACCTGCTGTGTGCTGGGTTCTGGGGAGATAGGCCCTGTTCTTAACCACTGTGCTTCAATACCTCCAGTTTAGTTTCAAGGAAGACGTTTTCCTCCTTTGTAGGAAAGTGGAAAATAACGTCACCAAAGAATTGATGATTCATGGCCCCCCCAAAACATTTTGTTTTTAAGTCTTCAAAATAAGCATCATGGGTGGGTATTGTGTAGATAAAGAATGGACATCTTATAGTCGTTCCTGTTCATCTGAAGATGCTGCTGACTTTATGCTGGAGCACAAGACAGGAAGGGAATAGAGCTACTGATACAGCTGCTAACATTAAAAAAGTTATTGAATCTATTAACAGCATGAGGCTTCTCAACTCAGGAAACAGTTTTCTCATTTTATTTTTAGAAGAATTGGAGGGTTTATTTACATTTGGTAAACAAAGCATTTGCTTTTGAAGAACAAAATGAAATATTTAAGGTGATAGAGGTCGAGCTTTATAAAGCCAAAGTAAATTGATAAGAACTAGGGCTTTCTCCTAAAGCTGTATGGGGTCAGGAATTTGAAATAATATGAAATACGGGATAAGAGTTGTGTTTAAAAAAAAAAAAAAAGAGAGTGGCTTTAAACTAATATGCCTTTATCATCTGGGTAATAACCAGGTATCTGACCCAGCAGGCTCCTGGGCTCGGGGCTGCTGTCTTCCCTCTGGGCTGACATTTCTGACCCTTGGCTGACGCATTAGTGACGCTCACAAGCTGCGTTCACGTGAAATGGCCAGGGAGGTTCACCAGTGGTCGTTCTTTCCGGTTCTCTGGCTTCGACGAGTCATTGCAGGACAGCCCTCCCAGCCAAGGGCCGATAAGAATAGACACACAGTAGGAAAGTAAAACAACCGAGAGCTGAAGCAGAAAGAGCTGGCGACTCGGAAGTGTGTCCTCAGCTCTGCTGTGTTTAGCAGTGTGATTTTGTGAGAGTTGTCATCTTCCCAGGCCCTGGGTGTCTGTCTCATGCATAAAATCTCATGCAGAAAGTCAAGTTTCTAGGGTCTCTTGCTCAAGTTAGGTCAACTTTGGAGTTTGATATCCACCAAGAGAGGTAGGAGATAACAGCACATTGAGGGGACAGTGATTCGTGACTTAGGTAATTATAGTAGCTTTGTTGACTGTTGGAAAACAGCAGTGGCAGATGAGTCAGCCTGGCACATAGCTATTGGAGATCAGTGATGCCTTTTTTTTTTTTTTTTTTTTAAAAAAAAAGACCTGACTAAAGCGTAAGTTTAGGTGCCAATGGTCAGGGTGATGCCAAGTTCCAGAAATAGCAACTAGGACCTTGCACAGAGGACAGTATAGAGGGGATGGTTGTCATGAGCTTGTTTTCCCAGCTGAACCTCCACTTCGGCTTTCCCAAGGGCAGATGCTTGTGGGAGACCATGGGGGTGTAACATCGTCATCCAGCAAACCATCCACCCAAACGTGCTCCTGGGGGAGTCACCATCCACGACTGAGGAGAGGAAGGTGGTATTTCGAACCTCCTTCCTCTGCCTGGACTGGTTCTCCAAGGATAGGTGTGAAAGGGAGACTCCAGACAAAGGCGTGTTCTGCATTAGGAGCTCCAGCTGCAAACCCCTCGACTCCACCTGGGCTCCTCTAGAGACAGGCAGGTCTGCACCATCCATCCTTCCTCCTTCCTCTGAGCACTTTCTCCAATAGCCAGAGAAGCTGCGAGTCTCAGGTGTGGACCTGGACTTGCCTGGTCTGCTTATTCCGTGCTTCCCCCCACAGTCCAGTGTGGACTCCACAGGCGGACGCAGATCCCCACGTGTAACAAGAAGAGGTTGGGTTGGAGATCAAGGGAGGCCTTATTCTGAATCCCAGCTGCCCCACTTCCCGGCTCTGGAACCTGGAGTGACTTAACTCAGCTTGGGCAGTACGCGTGGTGGTATTAATAGTCTTGCGCAGGTGGCGTGTCTTCACTGTGTCTTTAAGAGTTGCATTTGATTCTTAAACCATATGAAAATGCCTCCTCAGAGGAGGAGAGAGAGTGAAGGTGGGGCTGAAAACTAGACCTTGAGCTCTCTCCCCCCACCCCCGACATCCCTTCCTCCCCAAGAAGGTGTGATCAACCCCAGAGGCAGATTTGACCTCACAGAGATAAGCGGGGATTCCCACCTTTTTACACAGGTGCCAAGGACAATGATTTTCAAACTGTCAGCAGCAGTCTACTTTCTTAAAAAATATCTCACATAACTGTAACATGTAAAGTGAGTAAAAGGCTTTTGTTTATAAAAATATGCTTAAATTGAAAGTTATAGTAAACTCAGACAGATGAAGCGGTTTTGATTAACACAGAAATTTGAGAGAGAGAGAGAGATAATAGAGGAGTCTTTTTCCTATAACACATAAGTAATTGCAAATTGAATTTTTAAAAATAGTTCTCCTTCCGATTAAGGAATATTGCCCAATAAAAGAGAAAAGATAGAAGACTAATTATGCCAAAGCTGCCCCAAATGTATAGACTAGCATGTATTTGTTCTCTTGTAACAGATGCGAATGAACTTTTAAATGATTGCATTTTTTCCCAAAATGCTTATACATTTAAAAAATAAATTTAAAGTGAATGTTGAAATTGGATTACAATTTTCAATATTGAAAGCCATTTGATACAAAAAGCGGTGGAGTTTGAATAGGCCTGCAGTCTGGTTGCTAATGTAGGATCAGTGTCAGATGCCTGTTTTGATATTGTACTATAGTGATGAACAGTGTTGCTTTGGGGTGGACGTTGGGTAAAGGGTGCATGAGACTCTCTGTACTATTTTTGCAGTTTACTCTGAGCCTGTAAGTATTTCAGAATTTAAAAGTGTTTTTTAAAAAAAAGTTATTTGAAAATGATCATCTCCTACTTAATTATTAGGAGGGAATACAGCCAGATTAATAGAGTGGTGTGTATACCACACTTTTAAAGTGGATTTCCATCAATCTTAAAAAAAAAAAAAGCATCCTTCTTCCCTTGCCACTGAGCCTGTGTCCTCCACACTCAGTGTCACCTAGTGTGACACGGCTGAAATTTTGGAAAGAAAACACGGCCAATGGCAAGTCAAGGAGAGCTCTCTTTTGGGAAATCTATTTTAGCTGCTGCTTATTTACCTAATAAGAAAATGATGCTGAAATCCAAAAGTTCAGTCTAGAGTCAGCTGATACAGAAAAATGTCTATGAATGATGCAGCATATTTTTCTCAAACATTCCTACACTCAAAACATTTAGTAATTTGACCAAAGCAGTTTCCACATGCCATGAGATCATAATGGCCACACTGACAAATCCAAGTTCCCCAAACCCAGTGGGACGATGCAGTTCTTCTACAGGAGGAAAGATAAAGGAGTACAGATAATTTGAAAAGGATAAACCTTTGATCCATTCACTTCTCTGTGTGTAAAGTAAATAGTGGTCATGGAATACAGTCCTCTGTCCCCTTGGATTTTACAGTGTGCTGTGAATGACTGCCTTGTTCTTCGATAAGATTGACGGTGGTTTTACTCTTTATCACTTGGAGAAATGCGACAGAATTCCCTGAGCCAGCCATCTGTCTTCATTGTAATTGGCAAAAGAGTGATTGTCTCGTGTGTTTTGACTAGAAATGGATTGGTGGGGTTGATCGCATCTATCATACACCTGCAAAGGTGAGCTGAGCTCAGAACAATGCTTTAGGAAATGTTTTAACGTGTGTTAATAGAATTCCATTTTTTAAAAAATTCCGCTTACTCCACCAGGACTGTAAGGTCCTGTGCATTCAGTAGGGCATATCATTTTATCCCTGGGCTGACCAGGGGGACTCTCTGCTTCCCAGACATCGCTCTGTCTGACCGGCTTTTCTGGCTTCTCCTCCAGGGTTATCAATGCCGGGAAGAGCACACACAATGAAGACCAAGCCAGCTGTGAGGTGCTCACCGTGAAGAAGAAAGCGGGGGCCATTACCTCAACTCCAAACAGGAACTCAGCTAAGAGACGGTCCTCCCTTCCCAATGGGGAGGGGCTGCAGCTGAAGGAGAACTCGGTAAGACCCTCCTTCCTCCCCTGCTATGACTCTGCCCCTTCCTCCCCTTGCCTGTCCATTCGAGTTGCCCCATTGGAGCCTCTGCTTGATGCTCTTCCAAATTAATACCTGTTTCAATTGATGCAAAGCCCTCGCAGCCTATGGGGCGGCCCTGCAGACTGAATGCCTTGTTGACAAACCATAAAGCATTGCTCCTCTCACTCGTGTCTGGAGAGTAAACAGACATCCTCAGAAAGTTTTGAAGAAGTTCTCAGAAAAGTATAGCAAATCATCAGCGCTCTGTCCATCAGCAGATTATTTCGGCCTCCAGAGAAGAGAAATTGAATAGAATGGCCCAAATGTGACTACTTATTCTAATGGTCTTGAGGATGTATGTAAATTTTTACAGGATTGTAAAGAATCTAGTCATCTCTTCTTAGCTGAAGTCATAGTGTCTTGTTGCATTTATGCTTAGGGATTAAGAGTACTAATTAGTTTTGTTAGTGTTAGTTCAGCTCAGGGTTAGAAAACACCGTGACCTGCGGAAACTCATCAGTTGTACATGTTTCCAGGACTGAAAGGAAGCATTGACTAGGCTTTTCCCAAAACGCCGGAGTCAGGGACCCAGACGGGCAGGATGAAGCAGTCGTAGTTCAGTGCGCAGGGTCTGGGGTAAGATGCTTCAGAACAGTCCATTGCTTAAATCTGTTTAATTTTGGTATATTTATATACTCACTGAGCGTCAGTTTTCTTTCCACGATAAGGAGTAATAGTAGCAGTAACTGTTAAATACAACGGAAGAGGCGAGTTGGAAGTATGAAGTCCAATAGTCCACAGAAAGCCTTGAGCCGGTGGCATTAGAGAATCCTTAATCAGCGTTAGCGATTATTATCCTCAAGTCAGCCCCCCTTTTGTTGTTCTCTGTGGATAATGCCCACTGAATTTTTTATGTTCATTCACTTGTAAATTGGAGATCACACAATTGCTTTCATACCTTCTTGACGGAATTATTTTCAGGATTGAGTTATTATGGGAAAGGGCTCAGAAAATGTGAGACATTAATGATAATTTGATAATTGCATGTGGGGCCCCGTGGCTTAATGTTGCTCTTTCCCCTGATAGTTCTCCTCTGCCACTGGGATATCGAGTGGCTTCTGTAAAAACACGTCCGTGTTGACATGTGGCGGAGGGCCAACTGATGATGGCATTTTCCCTTGTTGCTAAGTTCCTCCTAGAAATAGAGCCAGGAGTAACTAGTAAGAGCCAGGAGTAAATAGTCCTTTCCTTAAGTGAAACCAGTCATAAGCACTTAAGATGCAGCCGTGACCCTCCTTTGTGATGGGTCTGTGTCTCTCTGGGGTCCACGCTCCAGGAGGCAGCAAGGAGGTGCCAAGCAGGGTGGGCACATCTCAGCCCTCCGTTCCTGCTCCAGCCACAGCAGCATCACTTCCATCTGCTGTCTGTATGAGGCTGCTTATTAGAGTTTAAGGCCAAGGTTGTGCTGCCTTTTTTAAAAAAAATTGTGGGAAAATATACATAAAATAAAATTTACCATTTTAACCATTTTTAGATGTACAGTTCAGTTGCATCACATACATTCTTGTTGTGGAACCATCAATATCATCCATCTCCAGAACTTCATCTTCCCAAACTGAGATTCTGTATCCACTGAACACTAACTCCCTGTTCCTCCCTGCCCTTGGCCCCTGGCAACCACCTTTCTGTCTTCTGTCCCTGTGAATTTGACTCCTCTAAGCATCTCATATAAGTGGCATCATAGGATATTTGTCTTTTTGTAGCTAGCCTATTTCACTTACCATAATGTTGTAGGATGTGTCGTAATTTTAAGGCTGAATAATACTCTATTGTATGTATACAGATCGTTTTGTTTATCCATTCATCCGTCGATGGACACTTGCTTTCATCTTTTGGCTGTTGTGAATAATGCTGCTGTGAACGTGGGTGTTCGGTTACCTGAGTCCCTGCTTTCACTTTTTTTGGATATATGCCCAGAGTAGAGTTGTTGGGTGACATGCTAATGCTGTTTAATATTTTGAGGAGCCACCATCCTGTTTTCTGCAGCAGCTGCACCGTTTTACATTCCCACTAGCAGTGATCAAGGGTTCCAGTTTCACCACATTTTCACCAACATTTGTTTGTGTTTTGGAAATTCAAGAACACATTTTTTAAAATTTATTTTTTGGCTTTAACTTCTTTTTTTTTTTTTTTTACCAACACTTGTTAATTTCTGCTTTTTAAAAAATAATAGCCACCTGGATGAGTGTGAAGTGATATGTCATTGCAGTTACGTATTTCCCATGGTTAGCGACGTTGAGCATCTTTGCAAGTGCTCCTTACTGGCCAGACATATCTTCTTTAAAGAAATGTCTATTTAAGTCCCTTGGCCATTTTCAAATTAGGTTGTCTGTTTCGTTGTTGCTGTTTGTGCTGCTTTCTCAAAGCTTGAAAACCGTGCTCTAGTGTGGCGGATGGGTCGCTGAGCACTGGCTGTGTACTGGGAACTGAGCGCTGAGGGTTCAGCAGGGAATGAAACAGACAGACACCCCTGCCTACGGGGAGCTCACGTTCCTTGAAGGAGACAGGCAGTGAAAATGTGTAGCGGGGCAGACAAGACGCTATGGCGGAAAACAAAGCAGGGAAGCAGGAATCATGTGAGGTGGGAGGTTTGGTTAAAGAGGTGTCGGAAGGGGCCCTTTGGGTGAGGACCCGAAGGGGCCGCTCTTGGAGGGAAGAGCCTTCTAACGCCCTCGGCAGCTGCAAAGCCCCCGGGGCGGGAACAGGCCTGCGGTTCTCCGGAATCCGCCAGGAGACCCATGTGGCTGGAGCGGGCTTAGGAGAGCCTGGATTGCAGGCGACCTTGTCAGAAAGGTAATGACAGGGGAGCAGGGCAATCCAGCAGGACCTCAGGGCTGTTCTCAGGACTTTGGCTGCTACTCTGAATGAACAATTTGCTGGCAGAGGGAACTGAATACACTGCTTAAGAGAGACGAGCGACTTTATTCCCACCTAAAGACACCCCCTGACTCCTGTATGGTGGCACGTAGGTAAGGGTAGTGGCAGACTGGGGCCCAGGGCAAGAAGACATGTTCAGGAGGTAAGTTAGCTGGACCTGCTCCTTTCCCCCTGTGAGTCTCTGCCTTCACTCAGCAAACGTGTACTGAGCTCTGAGTCCACAGCCTGGGCCTTGGGGATAGGGAGGTGAACACAGTGGAGTTCCAGTCGGCGTAGAGCGGAGTTGGAGAGGGAGAAAGAGTCGATAAGCACCACAGTGGAAGGAATTTTAGGAGGAAGATTAAAAAAAAAAAAAGTCCAGTTTGTCTGGAAGCCTAACTCAGATTGATGGCTGGTGGTTTGGGAAACAACAGAGCATGGGGGCTGGGTCAGATGAGGGAAGGCTTCCTGGAGAACCTGACATTTGAGCTGTCATGTTGAAAAGTGAGTAGGAATTAGCCAAGCAATTTCCTGACCGAGGGAATGGGCGTGTGTAAAGATGGGCTGGCGTGAGAGCACGTGGGGCATGTCTTCTAGTGTTTCACAGTATGTGTCATCGCTGGGAGGGTGAAGAGGCGGGAGCAGCAAGCAGGTGTCACATACAAGAGCCATTTAACACTCTAGTAAGCTGGAATTTTAACCACATGATTTTATTGGGGTTTTTTTTTGGGGGGGGGTAATTAGGTTTATTTACTTACTTTTATTTTTTTTTTAGATTGAACCCAGAACCTCATGCATGCTAAGCATGAGCTCTACCATTGAGCTATTACCCTATCCAACCACGCAACTTTAGACGAGGGCATAATGGAATCCCAACAGTGGGGAGTCTGACTTGGGAAGACAAGGGGAGGCTCATGCAGGAATCTGGGTGAGATGTGATGAAAGCTTGAAATAAGGCAGCGATGAGGGCAGGGGACAGGCTCCGAAGAGATGGTGCGAGAGATACCAGGGAGGTGACCTGGTGACCAACTGCGCAGGATGGGAAGGAGCAGGAAATGCCAGATTTCAGCCACTGGGTGCTGGTCCTTGAAAATGGACCCCTGAAACAGGCTCAGGTTTGAAGATGAGGGGATGGGCAGAAATGGTGACCTGAGTTTTGAGTATTCTAACTTTCCAGGGGGAGTGCTTTGTAGAAGTTAGAAATAAGGGTTTGACACTGCTATATATAACAGATAAACAACAAGGACCTACTGTAGAGCCCAGGGAACTATATTCAATATCCTGTAATAAACCATATTGGAAAAGAAAATGAAAAAGTACATATATGGATATCTATAACTGAGTCACTTGGCCGTACACCTGAAACTAATACAACACTGCAAATCAACTATACTTCAATAAAAATAGAAAATAAAAAAAGAAGGGTTTGGAGCTCAGGGGCAAGTCTGGGAAGGCTTAGAATTCAGGAGTTAACAAGCCCAGAGAAATTCCAAGAAGAGAAGAGTGTTGCCAGGAGGGGAAGTAACTCTGCCGTGAGCCACAGGGAGGTCAGGAAAGATAAGAATGAAAAAAATGGACAAATACTATGATAAGCAAGAAATGGGACAAGCAGAATAAATAATGGCACCATTATTTCATTTGCAAACAGAGTTGACAAGCATGAAGGATGGTGAGTGGGAGATGCGTGGGCTCTCTCCAGACCACATGTGATAAAATTCACCCTCCTCTCTCAAGTTCTTTATCCCCAGTAAACTTAGCAAAGTCAAAATAAATATTTCCACAAGATTTCTTTCATGTGTAGTATCACCTTCATCTTGGAAATTGAAAAAAGCCTAAAATGTCCTGTAAAATCACATTAGATTCACCATGAAAAGAGGAATTATCATAGGAATATTTTTAATATGCCAGAAGCATTGGTGATGTTCAGAGGAATTCAGCAGAAGTGTAACTTGATATTTGATGGCATAGGGTCATTGGGTAGCCATGAGATGATTATTTCTCACTACAGATAATCATTGATTGGTATAAAGATTCTCAGCCAACTTTAAGCCATCCTTCATGCCAATTTATAGAGCATTATTTTGCCCTTTTAGTACAAGTACTCTTTAAGCCAAAGGAGTCAAATTAATCTTCCTGTTTTAAAACAAACTTTAAAAAATTTTTTTGGTGGATAAAATAATATTCACTCTATTTCACCTCTCCTGGCTTCCATGAGGCATTTCCTGAAGGAGCGTTGTTACCTGTATTTGGCTGAGCTCTTGACAGCAACGCCTTGTAAGAAAGAAAATACAGATTAACTTCAAGTTCCGTCTACATATAGAGGAAAATGTTAGGAGCAGAAGAAGCCATATTGGAAAGAAGTCATAAAACTTAAAAGGGATAGAAATAAAAGAGTTACGAGGTGTTCTACCCTGTAGTGTTTAGCCTGAAGAAATGCAGAGGCATATAGTGAATTATTGCATTCTCCCTTAAAATGTACACAGTAATGGACCCAGTTTTTTTTTTAAATTTAGAGTTATTGATATAATTAGTGAAATAAAGATATAAACATTTCTCTTGGGAGGAATGGAGATGTCTTGAGATCTCTGATGAAACAGATATGAAATGGAGACGAGTCAGGGCTGGAACCTGGCGGGTGCCCACAGGACATTGGGTGGCTGGTGTGTGGAGAACCATTAGCCCAGTCACGACCGGTAGGAGGTCGATACTCCAGGCCAGCTCGCAGTCCTTTCAGCACTCCCACGCCTCTGATTATTTGTCGCGGGATGTAGGGCGTGCGGCCAGGAAAGAAGAGAAACTAGAACTCCAGCATCTCTGAAAGACACTGTCGTAACATCACCCCCCAGGGAAGGTGCCGTGAGCTTGTTGAGGGCAACACCCTCTCCCCAGCGGCCTCCGCCCGCCTCCCACTGAAGCTTTTTTAATTGACCTGATCATGATTTGTGGGAGCCAGTCACCATGACGAGGCTTTCTTTCCTTTGATTTGAAAGGTGCTAAGGAGTCTTTATGGAACCGATTGCCTCCTGCAAGTGAAACACAGCTTTCCTAGGAGCTTTGGCTCCTCAGTTCTCAAGCACCTAGTCATTCTAGGAGTGAGTGAGAAGAGGAAGGAAGCAGGTGACGTCTCTGAGGAAGGAGAAAGTTCACTCTCCAAGGCACCTTATAACCTTAGTGTTAAGATAAGAAGCGCCTGCCTTTCTGTAAGATGTCTGGGCGGGAGATGGGGCGTTGTGACAACAACCAGGACATTTCCACCCCCTGCATCTGACTCCCTATTTTGGAACAAACTGTTTTTGGCTTATGACGAGGCTCGCGGACGCATGCATTCCAAGTCTAATTTCCTTCAGAGCCCCTCGTGTTGTTTAATTTAGTCAAAAACATCAAAGTTTGTGGTTTCAATATCTGTTAGTTCAGCATCTCATTACAATAACAGGAGACGGCTGTGTCCGCGTCGGGCCAAGTTCATCCGCAGGGGCGAGGGGAGCGGGTTATTTTTCCCAGCAGAGGATAGGGCGGCACTGTGGGAATTCCAGGCAAAAAGGATCCAGCTGGGGTGGGGAGAAGTAAAAAGGAAGTGAGAATGGGCTATTCACCTCTCGGGACGGAAGATGCCAGTCTTTTCATCTGTTTTTTGTAAGAAGGACTCGTTCACCCCTAGAACATTAAGTGAAGGTTGCCTGTGGTTCCAGCAGCGGCAGCCCTTCTGGAATGTTCGGCCGCCTTTGGCAGTCTGCTTCCTGCAGTGGTGTCAGCTATAAAAAACAACAGCAGCGGCCTTTTATTTCTCTCACTGTGTTTATTACTCTGACTTTTCCCTCTCAGTTAAGGTCTTTGTTCTGTGCATGTCAAGGAAATCTTATCTCTTGGTTCCCGGGATTAGAACTCTTGCCAGTGATTAAGAAGAATGACTTTACAACCAGGAACTGTCCTGGCTAATGTCAGTTAGAATAACTTTACAGTTCGCTCTTCGGCGGAGACCAGGTCTGACCAAGACGTACAGTAGCTGAGAAGGCAACTCAAACTTGGTTCCACGAGGGGTTTTTCCCACTGTGGCCAGTCTTCAGGCCAAAGGAGAAGAAGTGGTGCTGAGGTGGACATTTCCCCCCGGTCCCCTTGTAACTTGTTTCAGGTGGGAAGACGCCGTTGGCAAGGGCAGTGCGCTCTTGAGATTTTCTTTTCTTCTTATTTTTTAAAACCTAATACTCGGCATTCATGTGCCAGACACGACACTGATCTTAGTGCTTTGCCAGTGTTATTGATTCATTTATCCTCATAAAACATACGTAAGTATGTATTATTATCTTTATTTTACTGATGAGGAAATTGAGGCCCAGAGCTGGGAAGTGTGGAGCTTGGATTCAGCCCAGGCAGTCTGGCCTCAGAGTCTCTGTGTACTGGCCACCGTGCTGCCTCTTTAGCTGTGAACAGCTGGGAACTGTGGCAGGAAAATCTCTTTGGAAAAATGGGAAATGAAGGAAGAATAACTCCTAATGTTGATACGTATGATTTCAATATAATTTGATGCCGAACTTTTTCCCGTTTCCATTATGACTTCTCTCTTGAGTTAGCAGTCTCCCTGGTCAGCTCAGAACCTGGATGACTGCTCTTACTGACTCGGGTGAGGAACAGAATGGAAATGAAATTGTTCACCGCCTTTTTGTCCTTACAGTCCATTTTTTTTTCTGCTAAATTACAGGAGATCACTGTTTGCTTGAAACCACAGCAAGTAGAAAAAGCCTTCTGATGGAATAATAATGAGTGTGTGAGTGTGGATCCCAGCTCTGCCGCTCACTCAGTGTTAACCTTGTGACCTCTCAGTGCCTCGGTTTCCTCATCTGCATATTCGGGATAACAGTTCCTACCTGATAGGATTATTAGAATTAAATGAGTTAAAAATATGAAAAGTGCTTAGAATAGTGCCTGGCGTGTAGTGTGTGCTCAGTTAATATCATCTGTTGTTATTCTGGAGTTTGCAGCTGCGTTTCAATATTATGTCACATTACTTATGTTTCTGCTGTACACTAATTTAGGGAGATGTTTTTGATGGCTAAAGTAATAGTTTAAGAACGTTCCTGGGCTAATTTTTGAGTCTAGCATAAACCACAGCATAACTTAACCAAAACTGTCACAAACTTTGCTTCCTACGTCTCAGAAATTAATATTTATTTAACGATGTTTTAACATACAGGACTGAACTGCCATTTAAAACCCAAAACCTGGGGGGAGGGTATATCTCATTGGACAGGCACAAGGTCCTGGGTTCTGTCCCCAGTACCTCCATGAAACAGAACCAGAACCAAACTTACCCTCCATCGTACTGTCTCATGAAGGGGAAGAATCGAACCAAAGAAATTTGCATTTCATGTCAGCTCCTGAAAAAGAAGCAATGTTCTTTCAAGTATATGAGAATAAGGGAGCTTTCCCACTGGGGAACCAAATATCAGAATAATTTAGTCAGAAAGACAAGTATGGTAGAAGCAAACAAATTAACTCTGCTGTGTGGGCCTGGTTCCACGTGGGCAGTGGTAGGACACGGGCCCCGAGAAGGACTTGTCACCGAGTTCCTCAGATCCCCCCGGGTCCCTGCCTCGTCATCTGTCATCTTCTTCCCCCCGTGCGGCCGTGAGGTCAGATGAAGGGCTGGAGACGGAAAGCCCTGTGGATGAAACGCCCCAAACAGATCCTCTTATTCTGCGTTGTCGTCCTCGCTGCGATACCTTGAAACCTGGCCAGACACGTGGTGGAAATCAAGCCACGTGATAGCTCTTGGTGGGGGTCGGGGGAATATGCCAGCTCTCTGTTTCCACAGTGGGAAATAAGTCGTCCCTTTTCTTTGGCAAGAAAAGAGGGAGACGGGTGCCTCCCGCGCTCATACTGAGGCTTTTGTAAAACCGACTGTGGGATGGACCCCACAGTGGGATTTCTGCATTTGTGCTGTTCCTTTCATGCTGTTGGTCCCGCCCCTCCTCGGCTTACCTGAATCCCTGACGGGTGGGGGCAGGGGAGGGAAGATGAGGGTCAAATGACAGAGGACTTGTGTCTTCAGGGAAGGACACCACTTTTTCCCATAGGACAGCTGTTTCTAGAGTTGCAGTCCCTAAGCCATCAGTTAAAGACAATTTTGGAGGTGGTATGTACCCCCGATACATGTGTTCATTATTGATATATAACCATACCACTGAATATTCATTTAGTATATATTTAATAATTATAAAAATATATTAAATATTTAAAAATAACTTAGAGGCAATAAAGATAAAAAGACAATATTTTCAAATAATAACAGCTGACAGTTACATGATGTTTGTTATATGCCAGACATTGTTCTGAGTGCTTTTCACGCAGTAACTCATTTACTGTCTGGCTCAGAGCAGAGCGACTTCTTGCTTCCATTAGTTAATACCTCAGGGCACAGTTCATCATTAACAGGAGTGAGTATAATTCCGTTTTTCAGCTGTCTCCTTGAGCCCTTCAGATACTTCTGGCCAGAAAGGTTATTGTTATTGTCAGATATGACCGGTTGTCATTACCTGGAGTGAGAACTGCCCGCTGTGGCATGTTTTCATTTGCTCCTGTTTTCTATCAGCAGGTTCTTTGAAGGAATTTTTAAAAACCTGTGGTCTACTTTGTGAGGGATCATTTAGTTAAAAAGGTCATAATATAATGCACAAGACACTCAGTTGGGGCGCATGTACCCAGCAATAGGCAGAGCTCCCGCACCCCCCGCCTGCCTGCCTGCCTGCCTGCCTGCCGTGGGGCGGCTGACTTACCCACCACGGGAGGGCGCCAGCGGCAGCCTCTATGGGAAGTACCAGCCAAGCTTAATTTCTTCTTCCATGTTAGATGAAAAAATATTTAGAATTACAAAAAGAATCTCTACTTTGAATTTGCTTCTTGCATGCTGACGAAGTGTTTTAAGCTCTCCCTCGACATTGCGTGCTCTCTTGTGGAAAGTGCCCCACTGGGAGGGAGAGAGCGATGAGGGGGTTTGCAAACCGGTGGAGCTTGTGCGCCGGGCATGAGAATGCCAAGGCCGGTTCCTTTGAACTAGTACAAATGTGTCAGACCTCATTCTTTGGTTTTGTGTTTCCTGCAGAAAACATATCAACACCTCTGTCGGGATCCACAGGAAACATTTGAGCTTTTCCCTAGAATCTCCCCTTCTTTGTCAGCTCATGGCAAGAGGGGCTGCCTCTTGCCTCCCTGTTGGCTCATGAAGGCTCTTTTGCCTGCGGGGGCCCCAGAGATAAGGGACACGTGACGTGACTCCTGTTTCAGTGGGGCTAAACTTGAGGCTACAGAGTCACAGAAGCCAGGGAGATTAATGACACAAAGTTGTGTGTGTTGGGAAGATTCCCTGACTTGGCATCTGAAGAAATGGGGTCAAATCCTGGTATTGCTACTCACAGTAGAGTGACTTGACTGTCTGTGCCCCACTTCAACTATTGGTGAGATGGGATAATGACGCCCATTTTGTGATGATCGGGGGTGGGGGAGATGGATTCCACACGGTAGGTACTCAGTAGATACTGTTGGAACTTAGACTTTCCATAGGGGAGGTAACTTAGGAGGAATGGAAGTGACAGGCGTTGCGCCGTGCAGGGCGATGAGGGTCCTGCTGGCAGGGTTCGCAGTCGGGAGCTGAAGTGTGCAGCATGGGCTCCTGGGTGCGGGAATCCTTCTTGCTCCCGCCCTGCCATTTAATAGTTAAAACTGTTACTTCCAGCTCTGTTGTTTCTCTTACATGCTGGATGTAATGCTATACCTCTTATTTATTTATTATTTTAAAATTATTACACAGTATAGTTAACCTTCTTTGTGTAATATAGTTTTATGAGTTTTAATACATGCGTGGATCCGGATGATCACCACCACCATCGGGGTACGACCGTTCCATCACTCCCAGCTGCTCCCTCGTGTTGTCCCTTTATCCCCGTTCCCTTCCCCCGTCTCCCATAACCCATGGCTGTCTGCACATTCAGTGTGTGTTGTCCACTCCTGTGACACCAGGTGCCTCTCTTTTCTGACACACTTGTGCTAATCTGCTCATAATCTAGGTCGTTACTTCAGGAGCTTGGGAACCATGCTTGTCTTACTCCCGGCTACACCCCCAGTGCCCAGCCTGAGTCTGGCACGTAGGAGAGGAATGAATGAATCCTTATGGTCTGTGTCCTAATTTCCTATTGTTCTTTAAATAAGGAGACAGTTGAGAGAAGTTAAAGAAACTTGCCCAAGATCACATAGCCCAGAACCCAGGTTTGGCTTGGTCTAAAACCTGTGCTCTTTCCATGCTAAGACACATCATGGCAGGTAGGACCTTCCTGTTAACTCATTTGAAAGTGCAGTCATAAATCACCCAACTTTTAAAATAACCACGGTGTGTTTGGTGTGTTTACACCAGTGACAGAGGGTGACAGAGTTACCCTTGGACTATTAGATACTGTAAAACCTGAAACCCAGTTTGTTTACTGTATAAACTCAAAGTCTTATTCTCTGAGCTAATACCAAACTGAGGAGGTGTTCCTCCTTCGGACCACATGAGGGGTGGGATGGGGCCCTTGGCCGTGAGCAGGTGGTATGTGGGGCAGGCTGGGCAGAGGGCGTTGGATGCAGCTGTGGACTTCCCTTCCCTCCTCTGGTACCTTTGCCTGAGCCAAACAGGTGGAGAACACAGCTCTTCAGCTTCCCGTGCACATGCCTTAGCCCTTCAGCCCCTGCATCAAAGGATAAAGCAATAGCAGATTACAGCTCCCAGCAGGGCACGAGAGCTGAAGGAAATCTGTGATTTTCAACGGTTCAGCCCTCCATGAAGAGGAATCTGGCGGGTTGTTTTGTCTCTTAGATTTTCCTTTTTAAAAGATACAGGCCTTAGCTTAGAAGAGAATTGCGTGTGTGTGTGTGTGTGTGTGTGTGTATTTGTGTGTGTTTCCAACTGGTCCTGTAGGGCTGTAAGGCCCAGCAAATGAAGTACAGCCAGAGGAGGCAGTATCC
Source organism: Camelus ferus (assembly GCF_009834535.1). NCBI lineage: Eukaryota > Metazoa > Chordata > Mammalia > Artiodactyla > Camelidae > Camelus > Camelus ferus. Next base: position 20,907,285 of record NC_045707.1, read on the forward strand.
CCTCTCTCTGGTTTCCATGGAGCGCCTGGAGGTCCCCAGGGCCCGGGATCGCCTGGCCTCAGACAGCCAAGAGGTCACAACTAAAGTCAGATCGGTCAGCCCCAAGTCTGGAGTAGGTCAGGCTTATTATAGTCTGTTGGTTTTACCAATATGAAGTATCTTGCATAAAATTCTTATTTCTTAAGCTGATATATTGGTTCAAAAAGTAAAGTCTTATGAAAAAATCCATTTTCTCCCTTCCTTTCTCTGTATGTTTTGTAAGTATTTATCGAGCACCTGTTGTATACCAGCCCCCCCCCCCCAAATGCCGTAGTAAGACACACGTGAGTCTCTGAGTCGGCTGATACGGACACGCCAGGCAGTTCCACACCAGTGGGATAAACATGGCTGTACGGGATGTACAGGGGCTGAGGTGGTCCAGGCAGGCTGGAGGGGAAGTTCATGCTTCCACTGAAGACTGAAGGATAAATATTTCTCCAAGCAGAGGGCAAGGGGTGAGTGATGTAGGGCAAAAGAAAAACATATTTATATTGCCAGAGGTGATGGGGAATTAAGAGAAGGAATGAGAGCATTCAGGACCACTGACCAAGAGCAGAAGCAGGAGAGGAGTAGCCGCTAGATCATGCAGGGCCCATGAGCCATGTGAACATCCAGGAGACTGAAAGGTGTTTTAAGGGCAGTGGGGAGCCATTGAAGATTCTATGCAGTGATGGAATATGGGTGTATCTGCAACGACATCAGGTTTGAGATGCTTTGAAAGCACTGTGTTCATATAACTTGGGATTTTTCGGGCCTCTCGTGGGTTCACAGGTCCACCCCCAGTTGTCCTGTTCCCAGCTTAGACCCCTGATGTTGATGTGGTCCCTCGATGCTGTATGACACCGAGGAGCTATTCGTTCCTCGAGGTTCTCGAATCGGACTTCATGTGTCAAACCACACACTCTTACCTGACAGCAGCTGATGACACCGTCTTGAGTAGAGAAGAGTGTGGGAGTGGGTCCTCGTGTCTGTTTCAGAATGAATGCAGTGCACGTCCTGTTTGGTCACGCCCCTTTCAAAAGCAGATTTTGATTCTCAGTTAAGGTCTTGGTCCCATTTCAAACACTGTAGCACCCACTCCAGTCTCATGTTGTTCCTCGAAATGTCTCATGAGGCCATTCATCTCCTCTCCAGGCCCAGTGATTCCACCCTGATGACCTGGGCCCTCTGTCTCAGGACAGACCTCTGTGACAGGACAGGCCCCTTCAGTTCTGGTCCTTCCTTCTCACGGTGCACCTGCAGGACGCCCGGGATTAGCGCTTCCTCGGCCCAGCTCCCAGGGCTCCCGGGGCACGGGCATCTCATCACTCCTGAGGCCCCAAGGCAGCGAACTGAGGCTCCTGGTCTGCCACACCCCGACCCGACCTAGCCCTCAAGGGCGGCCTTAATCAGGCCACTGTCCACATGGGCCTTCATATATGTATGTATAGCCCTCTTCTCACCCTCGTTGCCTATGAGTTGCTCCTTTTCTTCCCAGAGCATTCTTTCTTTACTCCCCCGTTGCCTGAGCAGGTGAGCAGGCAGGCACGCGCAACACGATGAGTGCAGCAGCAGGGTGGGTGCAGGTGCAGTGGGAGCCCCAGGAGGGCTGACAGTTAAGAAGAGTGTGAAAGACGGGCAGGTGGTAGTGCAGAGGAGTGTGGGGTGGGGCGTTCAGCCTACCGTCGTCGGGGCTGGTGGCTTACAGAGTGGACTCTGGTCCCAGGTGCATCGCTGAAGGCATGGTGACCTGAAGCAGTTAACACTGTCCCTCATTGTCCTCCTATGAAATGGGGTTAGTAACCACACCTCATAGGATTAAATGAGCTAATGTTTGTAAAGCATTTAGAACTTCGCCCGCTATGTACGGTTTGTTAAATGAAGGGAAGGGGCTCTGGACCCGCGACTGGTGTGTGTGTGCCTTTGTGGTCCCCTGGACGCTGAAAGCTGAGCTGGACTCTGAGCACGTGATGAGCGCCCACGCTGTGGTCCTCTCCCCACAGCATGCCCCTCACTGGAAGCTGCCTGCCATGGGAGGATGCTGGAGACTATGAAATCTCTTGACGGCTTGGTTTTATCCAGTTCAAAGGCTTTCAACATTTTAAGCAATCGAATCCTTTTGTCCAAAATCTCTTGCAAAACCTTGTTGTTTATAACTGATAAAACTGCTGCTCTGGTTGGAAAAAGTCAGAAGGACTCATCACTTTGACACCCACTTCTCTGAGGAAACCAAGGAACGCAATTTAGACACCAGTGGTCTGATCAGTTTAGGGAGACGCATCCCTAAACTTGGTTCATCCAAGGTCATATGGTGAACTGATGGCAGACTGGGGACTAGAACGCTGGCCTCCTGATTGCTCAGCTGCCCCCCTTCCATTAGACCGGGGTTCACAACTGTGGCTGCTCATTAGAACCCCCTGGGAAGCTTTAAAAAAGATGAATAGTGGGACCCCACCTTTGGAGACACTGACGTCATGGGTCTGGGCTTGGACCCTGCATCAACCAGTGGTAGATTTATTCAGTCTACCCTTTCTTCGTGGAAAAATGATGTCTTACAAGTTTTAGCTGTGAAAATTCTTCATTACATTTAAAAACCCACTGTACCACCTTCTGGCACCGCTGTGCAGAGGTGTCCTCAGGAGAATGTGGAGCCCCTCTGAGCCCCACGTCAGAAGTCCTCCAACCAAGTTTCCTCGTGACTTTGAAAATTCCCCAGGTGTTTTGTCAGCTGGTGGCGGTTGTGGTAACTGCAGACGGCTTTGCCTTGTTGAAGGAAATGGTTGGATTACTTGCTAGAAAAATTTCAGAGTTGCTTTTTTTAAATGTAGCATTCCCTGGCAGTGTGACTTCTTATTTCTTGGGGCTTGATCTTCTTTGGTTCAAATCTTGACTCTGGAAACATGGTAAAGTTTGATGTAACAGAATCTGTGCTCAGACACTGACTCAACTGCTCCTGCCCCGTCCCTCGCCTGCCCTGCTGGGGCATCCTCAGAGACGTTTGCTGGGTGTTCACTGGATGTAGAAGGACCTTGTGCATGCGTTTCACTCAGGTGGCCTTGGACCCTTTGGTGAGTTAGATATGATGAGCAAGAAATCCTTTCCTTTTGCCACTTTTCCCTAGTTGTGAGGGTGTAATATGGCGGTGTGTACTTTACTGACACAGCAAGTAACGAGAGTGAGCGGTGGGTTTAATAATCATTGCAAAGTAATGATGAGTATAAACAATAATTCAAGATGTGTGGGTGGACCATGTGTTACTATTTCTTTTGGTGACCAAGTCACAGATGCCACTAATACTGCTGTGCTGTGATGCCCCACGCTCATAGTAGGCGGAAATGGGCAGTGTTAGAGGTCTGTGAAAGTAAAGATGGATTCATGGACTCCCCAGATTCTATCCACAGATGCCCTAAATTAAGAACCTTTTCCTCGGGGCTCAGGTTCATTCCCATTTGAGTGGTGTTGGAGAGGCCCTTTGAGTCCAGTTCTTCTAATCCTTGGGTCGCTGTTCTTTCCACTTAACTTTCCTCTGAGTTAGCATGCTTACTCCTTCACTTGATGGCGCTTTTAGTCACTCAGAAGTGTTTCTTCCGGGCAGGATTAGACTGAGTGTCTTTTTAGGGTGGTATTTACCTCCCATCTGGTATTCTCATTTTCAGTCTTCCTTCTCTCCTAATCCTCACAGGGTAGCTTGAATGATCCTTTAAAAATATAAATCAATTTTGTCACTCCCTCCTCAGTCAATGGCTTGTTGTTACTCTTAGGCTAAAGCTAAGATCCTTCATGTGTCCTGGAAAGACTGAGTAATCCAGGCACTACCTCTGTCTCCAGCTTCATCTCACCCCCCTCTCCCTCCCTGCCTCACTCCCCTATTCAGCCATGTGGCCGTGGTTCAGTCTCGTGCTCATTGCATACCTTCTACCACAGGGCCTTTGCCCCTGCTGTTGATGCTCTCCTCTCCCCTCCTAATCTTGTGAACTTCCAAGCTGCCCTCAGCCTGATCCTTACAGCTACAGAAAGCCTCCTCCAGTGTGCCCCCTGCTGGCCTCAAATCATCAAGCATGTCTCCTTATCACCCTCACCAGAATTACGATCTTACGTTTATCTGTGTGATTATTTGATCACTGTCTAACTCCCCCACTGAATTCTTAAGATCAGATCATGTCTGATACTGCTTTCATCTAGTCTGATAGCCCCACTGCCTACTTTTGTGCCTGTCACAGAGAGAGTGCTCAGTAAATATCTGTTGACCTATATATGTAATCTCTAAGCATCTAGCACAGAATCCAATAAAAACAAGTTTTAAAGGGCACAAATAGAGTACTGGCATATGTCACCATAACTATACAGTATCTTCCAGCATCATTCTAAGATGGACCAAGAATGGTGGTTACCAGGGACTAGAGGGTGGGGCGATAGGAGAGATATTGGGTACAGGTACAAACTTGCAACAAGTCGTAAGTCAGTTCTAGAGATCTAATGCACCATATAGTGAACAATAGACAATAATATTGTATTATAATAATCAAAAAACATTTAGATCTTAATTATTCTAACCACATAAAACAAATAAGTTATGTGAAGTGATTGAGATGCTAACTCCTGCTCTGATGGCAACTGTATTACAATATATGAATATATCAAATCAACATGTGGTGCACCTGAAATTTACACATTGTTAAAGGTCAAATATATTTCAATAAAAAAATAAGATAGACCAAAAGAACTTTAATGGCTTCAACGAAAAAAAGAATTCAGCATTTATTGCTGCAGTCAGAAGTGGGTGTTACATGTGCCATACATACTTAATCTCAGTGTTTAATACCTTGCTCCTCCAGATGCACCATAATTGAGCTCCTTTTTCCCCCCATAGCTAGTAAGATCTTAGGCATGTGTGATGCAATCACGGTTTTTAAAAGCATTTATCTTGAAACAGTCTCAAAAATCAAGCAGCAGGTACCAAATCCATGGCAGATGAAGGAACAGGGGCTGCACGTAGCTTTAGGGCAGGAAGAGGAAGCCAAGATGCTGAGTGACAGCTGGAAAACTGAGGGAAGTAGGAAATACGAAGAGATTTGAATTGCCTGCATCTTTTAAAGGCTGGACTAGACTGGGTGTCTAAAGGGGAAACATGTTCTAAAAATTCAGGATGTAGACGTAGGCAGATGGGGCAATTATCTGAGAGCATAAAGCCCAGAGGGAGGGGGAGGGGAATGGGTCTACTTATTTCTCCTTGAAAAGCCTGCAAAAAGGGCCAAACTTCCTCCAAAGACTCCAGGCCAAACCTCCTCTGGGGCTGCAGTAGAAAGGAGGTGAGGAGTTAGATGTTGAAATTGTACAGACTTTACCTGTTTGTATGGAGCTGTAACCTCTAACTTCTATACATCACATGAAAGTAGATCTGGACCCTAGGTAGTAACTGAGCAGATGGTGACCTGGGCTCTCCGCTGGGTGGACAGGCAGGGACTGCTTTATCCCTTGGGTGATGGTGACAGTAGTGCCGGATCCGGGGACCCTTCCCTGAGTGTTTTGCCCTGTTTTGACCCTCCTTGTTTGCAGGCCCGAGACAGACCGTCAGGGGGGTGCCGGGAGCCCTGGAGGCGTCCCCTCCCCCTGGGGCCGTGGCCACTGGGGTTCTCACTCCTCCCTGCCACCCTCTCCCCGCAGGAATCAGAAGGCATGTCCTGCCACTACTGGTCGCTGTTCGACGGTCACGCGGGGTCCGGGGCCGCCGTGGTGGCCTCCCGCCTGCTGCAGCACCACGTCACGGAGCAGCTGCAGGACATCGTGGAGATCCTGAAGAACTCGGCCGTGCTGCCGCCCACCTGCCTGGGCGAGGAGCCCGACCACACGCCCGCCAACAGCCGGACTCTGACCCGGGCGGCCTCGCTCCGCGGAGGGGTGGGCGCCCCGGGCTCCCCCAGCACGCCCCCGACGCGCTTCTTCACCGAGAAGAAGATCCCGCACGAGTGCCTCGTCATCGGGGCTCTGGAAAGTGCGTTCAAGGAAATGGTAGGTAGCGCTGAAGACCCCCGGGCGGCAGGGGCCGGGCGGTCGCGGAAGCCACAGCCTTGCTTCTTAGGCAGTTCCCGGGAAGGGCGTGTCTCTGGCCTGTCCGCTTGCGGCCTGGTCCCCTCCGACTTCTCCCTTTTACAGCGGGGCTTTCGTTCTCAAAAGAGGTGGGCAGCACGCGAGTTCTAGCATCCAGTGCTGGCAAAAATGGAGGAGAGGGAAGAGGGGTAGCGCGTGGGATGGGTGTGTTACTGCGGCTCTTTCTGCCAGCGCTTCCGGACGCCAGCTGCTGCGGTTCCACTTAACTGAAATGTGAGCGTGCTTGCCATCTGTTTTACATGGTGTATGAATTCCAGGTGTTTGGGGAACCAGAGCTTGTAGTAGAGTGCTCAGAAGTGCCCTTCCTGTACACATCTAATCTGAGAACAGGTTTTCCCCGTGATTGACAGTGTGGTTCCCACTCCTTAAAGCAAGGGGGGGCCGGTTTCTAAGAATTGCTTGTTTTACTTGGGGACATGGATTTGTTTGTACATTTAAATTTGAATATGTCTGGTCCAGGGATTCAGCCTCCCCTCTGAGAACTCAGGGCACTCAGCTGCCCCCGCTGTGTGCCCTGCTGTCCGTCTGCCTGGTGAGAATCACACAGAAGGTCTGTTCTGCGCCATCTCCTTCCCCCTCTGAGCTCACGTTCTACTGAGGCAGTTATTTAGGCTCCAAAGATTTTTCTCTCCTGAGCAGCCTGTGTGCAGTTACAGTAAGAGATAAGTACAGATGCCACGAGGACTAGAGTCAGGCGAGTGGGCAGTATTGTCCTTAAAACCTGGAGATGAAAAAGAGATGACAAGCTCTTAAGCAAGAGCAGCTACAAAGGTCCCTCCAGAACTGAGCGCGCCCACCAGGCACACTCCAGACTCCAGCCTCTCACCATGTCAGGTAGAGTGCTAATGAGAGGAGAAAAGTAGATAATACTGAACTGCATCGTCTGACTGATTTATAAGGCAAAAATAGTTCGTGAATTCACACCTCTAATCTGCCCTCTCTCCTCACTTTAACTCATTTCTCTTTTGGTCCCAGCATTTCTCTTCTTGTCACATAGATATTTACCCTTTGAGTAGCAGGTGGTTTAAAATGCATCTCTGTCTCAGGAGTATCTGGTCGCCTTCAATCCCAAGAAAAATACCAGGAGTCTGGAAAAGATTATTTAGGAAAAAAGGATGAGGGTAGTGAAATTGACTCCTACTCAGGCTTGGTATAAAATCCTCTCCAGCTTTCTGATGTGAACAGCTGTAAACACGGGTGCTCAGAAAGCTAAATATTCAGTCGAGGTGGAAATTGGACAGTGGACTGTCCTCCTAGTGGGAGAAAAAGTCAGCTTACGTGATAGAAGTGAAAAACAAAAGAAACTTTGGGTTTTTCCATTTCTTTCAGTGATGACTAGTGAGTGTCATGGGACATCATTTACTTCCAACTGCTGTATTCTCAGTTTCATCCACTAGAGGGCAGTATCACATTGAGTCAGGCCTCCACACCCCATCTCAGGCTGTTTCTGCCCATCAATGGCTCTGGGTTCCTAGCAAAAACTACCTGACATGGGAGTCTCCCTCAGAAAAAATACTTAGTAAAGAACCTCATTTTTCGTTTTTGAAAGTTTTTCAGCTTTTCACAAACTAGTTCACTACCAGAAAGTTTCTTAGTTGCCAGCGAAAAGATCATTTCACTTCCCTGTGTAATTCATTCCATCAGTAAGTATTCATTAGGGTCAAACTATAAGCCAGGCCTCACTGGGAAAAGAGCATTGAAGAAATTAGGCAAAGGCGGGTATTAAACAAGTAAAATGTAAATGGGATGGGCCTTGAGAGGAGGAACTGCAGGGTGAAGTAGGACTCTGTTAAAGAGATGAAGCGCAGGGGTCCTCGGAGAAGTGGTGCTCGGGGAGTAGGAATAAGGCAGAGGGAACGTGGGCGCCTGGAGAGCCTTCTGGGCAGAGGAAACCATCTATGTGAGAGAACCCACGTGGGCCAGAGGCAGCAAGCTGATGTCCACTGTGGGCAGAGGACAGATTTCAAGGGCAGGAATGATGTAAGGTGAGCTGGAGAGGCCGTCTGTAACCAGCCTGTGCTATACTAGAATTTTGGGGTTTTAAGCCATATCTGCTCTTTTCCAACTCATTCCACATTACAGCTTCCTCTTCAAGCTTACTTTTTCCCCAGATTGTCTCTCTAGCCCCCAGTGTGTCACAGGCCTGCCTGGACTTTGCACCGTGTGCTTGGCCATATTAAGTGAGAAAGCTCACCATTCCTTGGTTCTCCTGTTCCTGGCAGGGTGGCCCTACCTCCTGCTCTGCTCGGGACTGAGCCAGTTGATGCCTGTTGGCCCAGAATAGTTACAAATATTGTCCCTTTGTACTCTCACAAGCGTCCCTGTCTGGATGATGTCTTATGTCTACCCTAATTATAGAGAGATGCTCTCATTTTTTTCTTTGCTTCATCAGGGTCTTCAGGAAAAATCTCTCCAGCATCACAGAAATGTGCCTGACTTAACCATTAGATAGTCTGGGCTGAGGTTCAGAACTTACAGCACAGTTACACAGCGTACTCTTGATTGAATGATCCGGAAGGCCATTGCCAACCCATAAAGAATTCGTTTTCTTTCCTCCCTCTCTCAATATTAGGTTTTCAAGAGTCAGTGTTGAAGGTAAGCGTGAGTTCTTTGACATGCTTGACACATGGCTGATGTCCTTACGCTGTTGGCCTGGCCTTGGTAGTTCCTCCTCAGGCCTTTCAGGGAGGGGCAGGTTGGGAATTGCCGAGTCATTCCTAATTTTTTGCCTTACAACAGCCAGCCCCTTTGCAACATTCCTGTTTCTAGGTGTTCTCTAGGCATTGCAGGTTGTATGCCGTTCGGATCCTCTGTAATAGGAAAACTCGATATTGGATAAGATTCAGCCTTTTCTGCTTTGTGGCTCTCTTGCTTTCTTTTTTACTTTTAATCCCTAAGAATTCCCGAGGCCCAGCACCTAAGCCTCAAATTTGCCTCACTGATGCCTTTTTGCAGCTGCCCCTCCTGAGATTCAGAATGTAACTTCAGATACCTTTAAAGGCAAAGCTGGCCTTTCATTTGGGGTTCTGCTTTATTTACGACAGTTCAGCAAAATCCAGTCAGAGGTCTTTGCTCTCTCTTTCTCCCCACCTCCCACCAATGCCCTTCTCAGTCACTAGTGTTTATTGAGCTTATATTTTATAGCCAGTGTTCTTCTAGATGCCATGGGGGTCCAGCAGTAAAAGATTTGATTTTATATCTGGGAGCACTTGTAGTCACCTTAGAGGAACATAGAGGTATATAATATCTCGTTGGTTTCAATATTCTAAATGACATTAAGTGAAATGTTGCTATCTGTCTCAAAGAGAGAATTGATTAAAAAGATTCAGAAACACCAGGGCAGAATAAATAGTACTTTTTTCTAGGAAAAAGTACGTACTTGCTGAAAAATACTAACGCAGCTGGGGGGGAAGATGCTGAGGATGAGGGGAGATGGTAAGTTTCATCCAATTCTGGATGCTTCTTTGAAGGCACTGTTTTCTCTTTCTCTCTGATCCTCGGGGTGCCTGGCTCAGTGCGTGGCTTGTGAGAAGGTGACCTCTGACCTCTGGCCTCTAACACATGCTGGCAGAGGCAGGGGTGCCCCACGGCCCCTATTGTGTCTCCTCCCGGAACTCCCTTCAGCGTGAGAAGCCTGCATCTCCCACTCCTCCTGTGTCCACCGTGGAAAATGAACCCTGCCTTCCAAAAAGACCAGCATCTTAGGAACTTTCCGCCTTTATCTCTGCTTCCCAGTCACACCGTGTAACAGCACCTGCTTTCCCGGCTGAGTTTTCCCACAGCTGTGTTTAGGCTGTTGCCTGGCCTGGGGTGACCGTTGTGAAGAAGATAAATGTCTTCTAAGTCCCGGTGTCGGTCGGCACCCTGCTCCCGCACCCGCCACAACAGGGGCGTCAGCATTCCAGGCCCATGTCGGGAGTCACTTCCGGTGTAGGTGTAGTTGCAGGGGGCCTTTGCCCTCCTCAGAATCAGAACCAAGTCCGCAGTGGTGAGCTCTTTACCTCCCACCTACGGGAACTGAGTTCTGGACACAGGCAGAAGAATCTCAGAATTCTGCCCTGCTTCCTTTTCAGTGTGGTCGTAGAGTCCTCGCCACTGTGAAGAACATTTGGAAGTCTGGTTGTGATGAAGGGAGAAAAATGGCAATATTTTAACTTGTAAAACTGCCGTACATCTTCCTATCACTGAGTAATGGTCGGAAATACCACTCAGCTTGGCTTTGTTGGTTAAAAAAAAAAACGAAACTCCATATGGTGACAAGATGATGGGAAAGGAGGATGAATGCAGAGCTTATTTATAGCTTATAAATCCTAGTGGTCTTGAAAACTAGGATATTCGTGGTAAGTGGACCTGTATGTCTGTATTTAAGCTAGAGGGTTTTTTGTCTTTGTTTTTGCTAGAACAGAAAGTTCCTCCAAGAAAAAAAAAAGGCATGTGATTCCACTAGTAGCCAGCAGGTGGCAATATTAGGCAGTACTGGTTTTTCCCTTTCCCATTGCCTGGCTGACAGATTGGCTTGTTCTGAGAATAAACCAAAAGCAGACCCAGATACTAAAACCATGCAGAATCTTATTATTTGTGACTGACACTATTAGCAGTGTGCTCAGAACCATGTTTAACCCACTTAGGGGCAGCTGCCAAGCCCTACTGAAACTACCCAACACTCACTCCCTTCTGTTGTTTGACACTGCTTTCCTCTTGCAGCCTGAAATTGGTAGGAGACAAAGAATGACCCTGGAGTTGCCTATCTCTGAGACTTTCAAACCAAATTACAGCGATCCTGAGCAACATATTTTCTTTCTTGCAATTATTTCCCGCTGAATTAGTCTCATTTCACATACACCTCTTTTTCCCCTTCATTGCACTCACTCTTCCTTGCAACAAAAAGGAGCAAAATAAAACCCCAGGCCTTAGACATTGGATCCGTTCTTTGATTTAGAGATAAACCTCACTTAAATGTAATATTTAGACATAACACGGGAGAAATCAGTCCTGCTGAGTAGAAAGTAGCCTCGAGAGGGACTCCTGATTGAGCAGATAAATCAATTATCTTGTTAATTGAATCTTTGAAGTCATTTAAGTTGATCCTTTTAGACCATACTTACAAAGGAATGATAGTATGTGCGTGTGTTTTGTGGGTTATTTATTCTAGACTTATGTCTTGGGGCTCGTGACAACTAAAATGGAGGAAGATATTCCAAATCGGACCTTGTTTAGCACAAGAGCCGTCGGCAGTTTTTCTATGATTTCCTTGATCTTTGGGAAAAATACCCAAACTTCTTGAGGGTTTAAAAAAAAAACATACATTTTTATGTACTTTTTTAAAACTAGCATGTGAAAAGATTAAGCTAGTTGGAAAGGTTGAGGGTTTAAAGAAATTAGGTAGTTAATTCTACAGTAAATATATCTTTATTGAGTTCATTTATTGTGTTTGATCTGGTAGTAAAAGAACCACCCAGATGGTCCTTTAATGTTCCTCTCAGTACTAAGATTTGGTGAAACATCTTTTCAAGAGGAGTAGGTGGTGGAGGAAAAAATAAATGTGCTATTTTGGCTTCTAGGGAGGGGAGGGGGAAGCACTTATTTTTAGAATATGCTCTAGTTACACCCAGTTTTAGAAGAAATGGAAGAGCGTATTTTCATGTCAGTGAGACCTTGCGGGTGGGGGGTGAAGTCTGCGGAAACACATCTCTCAAATTCTTGTCACAGTGATCCCAGCGAGCACACGTTGTAATTACCGTGGGTGCGTGTGTGTAAGCGCACACACACGTGTATTACCACACAAAGAGGGAAGGTGATGAACGCCTGAACACGTTAGCAGAGTTTCTTGGATAAAAAAATAGCTAGACTTCTGTGGAAGTGTTGCCAAATTTAGCATTCCTTATGCCGGGGGAACCACGGAGGGAAGGTAGTTGAAACGTAGGACCAGATGAAAGAAAGGAGGAAATCAATTAGAAAAACACTGCCTTGCGCTGTGAATGTAATAGCAAGGGGGTCACTGGGCCGGCTAACTGCCACGTTTCCCCCCAAATTAAAGGCAAATGGGGGCTCTGCTGAAGCAGGAAATCTTAGTGTCCGACACTCTGGCTTGATTTTTTTTTTTTTAAAGAATTAAATAATTTTATAATCAGATTTTCTTGTGATGTAAACTGTGATAAATAAGGCACCAACGATGCAGAAGAAGCTTGAGTGTGGGCGGAATCATTTACAGAGATGGTCCTTTCTCATGGACTCTGTGTCCCTTTCGGAGCACACCCAGTGGTGTCAGTCTGTTGAGCGCCATTCACATTCCAGGCCGTATACAGCACGCAAGCCGTGGGGTGTTTAAGGGACTTTTCATCAAATTTGTCTTTCCTAAAAATTAATTAATAGACCTAATTACCTTCCCCCACAAAAAAATGTTTTTTAATTTTAAAAAAAAATTTTTTAAATTTTTGATTCAGACTTTAGGTGTTCAAACAAAGATGGGTTCTGGATGTGAAAGAATAATTTCTGGAGCTGGAACAGTTCTTTCCAGTGTATTAAAAACAGTAGTGCTGGGTGCAGACTTTGTAGACCAGTTTCTATATTAATTTGATGAAATACGTATCTATCATAATATAAACTTTCTATTGTTTATTTAAATGCAAAAATTTTTGAATAAATCTACCCACAAAACCCTTTGTGATTAGGGCTCTTGGTTCGGTTTTGATGCATTGTTTGAAGGTTAAACAGACGGAACTTCTGGAACTTCCGATGTCTAGATGTTTTCTTTCTCCTCTTTCACTTCCTTGTGACAGTCTTTCCCTCCTGACATCCATGCCCCTAGCCCCCGCCGCCCCCAGCCTCCCGCCATCCCTGCTTGGGTTCTGATAACCATTCATTTGTTCTTGTCAGTTGACGGCATTTGATCGGAAGCCTGGGTTCCTGCTTCATTATTGCCTCAGCATTTATTCGTCTTGTAAGCTTTCATTTGTGAATTGTGGGACACATGTCTCATGTTAAGGCAGAGGTGAAGTGCCAGGGAGATCACTGAAACGTAACAAACATTTATTAAACTACCCTCACCTGACCCAGGATAGGTGTTGAGGGTCTAGCAGTGAGCGAGAGAGGTCTCTGCTCTCACCCATGGGGTCCAGGCCATGGGAAGGGTCTCGATGGTCTGCCCCTCCCCTCCCCCACATCATCTAATTTAATCCTCATCTCAGTCCTTTAAGCTAATTTATATAGAGTTTGTAAATAACTTTTAAAAACTCAGTGTGGTCTTTGAAGGTGGCCCTCACACGTGACCCGTCTGCAGCTCTGACACTGCCGTCCCCTCTGTCCCTTATTGGAATTTTTCTTCACTTGTTTCTAAGCCACCACATCCCACAGCACATGCTCTTACCCCTCTCCTGGGTCCTCTGCCTTCCCCTTCTCCCAGCTCATTCCCACTATCGTCCTTTCTCCCAGGTCTTTGCACTTTTTCTCTACTTACTTTTTGATCAGTATCCTGTGCTTAATCTGTATCCTCAGCTCAGGCTTTTCTCCTGTTCCCAGTTGCTCACTGGCAATTTACCTAACCTCTTATTACCACCTCTGGCCTCTGGAGCTGTTGCCGGTAGATAAAGAATTAATGATCATCTCCCCTTCCCATCAGGAGGCTGGCAGAAGCAGCTGAGTTCTAATTAGGTGGTTTCTCAGAATCACAAAGCTGCCCCGGCCCTCGGTCAGCCAGGGCACGAGCTCCTCCTCCTCTGTACCCAGCCCTCCTTCTCCCTCCTTCGGCCCCAACAGCAGGTGTCATTGGGGATGTTTGGCATTATTTTAGCGAGCATTCAGTCTGTGTTCCTAACTCAACTCCCATATTTCTGAGGTCTCGGAACCCTGGCCTCGGTCACTGGCACAGAATCTCACAAGGACATCTGTCTTGAGGACGATGCATGTCTGTCAGTAGAAGTGTGGGTCTCGTTTTAGTTTTCTTGGGGAGACCTCATTAGGTGGCAGGTAATAAGTACTAGGCTTTAGAGGAGGAGAACTAGATTGGAACCCAGACTCCAGCCCCGTCATTATGGGCACCTTCCCCACTTCTCTGCATCTGAACAGTGAGGTTAATAAAACAGTTGTGAGGATGAGGTGTGATTCTGCATGTAAAGTGCCTCGCGCACTGCCTGACATAGAGGAAGTGCTCACTGAACGTTGGCTGTCACTGTGCACGTGTTTCACTCTTGCGAGTTAGTCCCTTGGGAAAAGGAAGTCAGGTCAGAGTTCTGAAGCTTCTGTCTTTGATCGGGAAGACAGGGGGTGGAGTCCTGCCTGCGTGGAATTGAGGACACTGTCCTTCAAGTCACCTCTCTTATCCAGCTGTAAAGGAAATCATTAACTGGAGCCTTGGGGATTAAAAACACTGATCAGGTCCAACCGCTTGGTGTTATCAGCCTCTCCTTTCTGTTTTGCACATGGCAGCTCAGGCCATCCATACAAAGACTAAATTTTCCATAAGCCATGGTATCTATTGAATAAATTGGTTTTATTCTCATTTTTATCTGATTAAATCTGTCTGCCTTCCCTTGTTTCCTGTCTCTGGTCCGCAGATGGTCTAGTCGGTGACACTTTTGTGCCAGTGTCTTCCCCAGAAATGGGCATCAGGCAGGGTAAGGGCCAGTACCAAGGATTTTCCTGTCTGTTCTTTGAAGCACAGACTCTTAGAGCCGTGCTGAGGAAGTCTTTGATGCGAGTCCCTGTACAATCCAGCACTGTCTTTGTTTTCCTCTCCAGGACCTACAAATAGAACGAGAGAGGAGTTCATATAATATATCTGGTGGCTGCACAGCGCTCATTGTGGTTTGCCTCCTGGGGAAGCTGTACGTGGCAAACGCTGGAGATAGCAGGTAAGCAGATCCGCCCGAGGTTCTTCCTAACATTTGATGCCTTCCTGTACTTTGTATCTTTTTAGGGAAGTTAAATGATTAGAAATAAGATAGTTCTGCTTGGGATTAGATATTGAGGAAGATAAGCCTTCTAAATCTCATTAAAAATGCCTTTAAGAAGCCTCCTCAGTCAAAAGGTACAGATCGCCTTCTGCTTAGCTGTCCGCAGTGGCGTTCACGGGTACACCCGGGATTTACCTGCACCAGTGGTACCCAGACGTTCTTTGACTTCAGAACCTGGTGTTTTTTTCAGTGAAAGCTCAGCAGGGGCTAAGTATATGCAAGAGACAAGGAAGGAGGAAAGGGATCTGAATGAAGTGGGTATTTGGGGGGAACCAGGGAGGGCTCCCCGGCTGGGGCTGGTTTCGCGTCCCCTCCGGGAAGCCTGGGCGGTGCCCCTTTTATGCACATGCGCCTGCGTTCTCCTCGCTTCCCGGTTCAGCTGAAAGGAACTTTGGCCACGAGATTATGGTTAATCCTTACTGTATCCAGCATTAACAGGCGTAAGATAAATACGTGTTTTAATTGTCTTTTAAATAACCGATGAGTCCTCACTTTAGGTGTGGGGAATTTTTAAATTACAGACTTTGTGAAAAGTGTTCTGATAGGTGTTACCGACTTCTCTGTCCCTTTAGTAACGAAATATGTTGGCTTTATAGCAGGGCTTTTTGCTAAAGGCCGACTCTTTATTCTGACAGCAAAGTACTGGCCTCTAATCGTGATGTCCTCAGAGGACGAGTGATTTCTCTACGTGGTCTTGGGTTGCTGCCATTCCTCCATCTCCTTCTGGGTCACATGCCTCTTCTCAGCACCCCTGCTTGGTCTGACCCTCCTTGAGGTGGGGCCCCACCCCCTTTTCTGTCTCTGTCAGGTTGTAGCTGCCTTGCCTGGAAGGCCACCTCCCTCGGGCAGTCGAGGAATTCCAGTTACAGAGCAACAGAGTGTGAGGAAGCTTCCAGATACCCTGGCTAAGCATCCTCTCCCAGTTTTCCCACTAAAGGTTCCCAAGACCAAAGGAAAGTGACCTGCCAAGGCAGCAGTGTTTATGGAGTTTGAAGATTGATGTTTTTTTGAAGGCCTGTTTATTTTTAATGTTTATGTGGATTTCCATTTTGCTGTATAAGATACCTCAGTTTCAATATAAAATATTTCCAGGTAAATGGAAGTGAGTATAAGATGCTGTGTTTAGTATCTCAGGGCTTCGTTCCTAGTGGTCGTGGCAGGAGACAGACTCCCCCTCATATGGATCAACTGAATGAAAGAGGGAAGGGGAACCAGCTAGGAGTACTGAGACCCAGGAAGGCTTTACCATCCTCGGCCGCAGGGTCCAGGGAGGACATGCTACAGCAGAGCCCAGGAGAGTGGGCCACTGATGAGGGCCCCTGGGCAGGGAGAGAAGGGGAGGATGTACCCTGACTTCTGCCTGTTCTGTGCCCCTTTCTCTTGCCAGGGCTTCCTATTGGAAGCCAGATGACAGGTAACCCAGGGAATGCAGGGTCATAGATGTCGGTCAGCCAGGGCACAGACACAGGCCAAGACCACATCTCTAGGGTGGGGGCAAGCAGAGAGTCACCATAACATCTGCTCCTCTTCCATTCCTGCAGTAGGGTTGGAGCACCTTAAAAAAAGGAATCCTCAAATGATACAAATGAGCTTATTTACAGTATAGAAACAGACTCACAGACATAGCAAGCAAACTTACGGGTACCAAAGGAGAAAGGTGGGGAGGGATAAATTAGGAGTTTGGGATTGGCAGGTACAAACTACTGTGTATAAAACAGATAATCAACAAAGCCCTACTGTATATCATAGGGAACTATATTCAATATCTTGTAATAACCTATAATGAGAAAAATTATGAAAAAGAGTATGTATGTGTAACTGAATCACTTTGCTATACACCAGAAACTAACACAGCATTGCAAATCAACTATATTTCAATTAATATATATATATATATATATATGTATATATATATAGGAATTCTTGCCTCCAGGGGCCTTGTAAGACACACACTGAGGAGCCGGCCTCTGGGCCCTTGTTCCGTTCTAGGTCTTGAGCTTGCTGGAGACAGATGAACAGCCCCGGAGATGATCCGTTTCTGTTCTGAGCAGGGCTGAATTGATGACTCAGCGTTTGCACTTATACTCACTTTGGTCTTGATGTCTAGTTCCGAGTTTTTCGAGATGAGTTTGCTTCTCTGACTCTTCCAGTGACTAAGACTGAACGCTTTGTTCCCTGGGGCCAGGCCCACCCCTCGTCCCAGGGAGGTGCCTTTCACCCGGTGACCCCGGGACTCAGAAGGTAACCCAGCTTCCAGGCCCAGAATCTCTTTTTGTTGGATTATGCTTTGCAGAGAAGCAGCTCCTCCCCGCCGCCCTGTCCTCATTTTTGAAGTTTCCTTCAAAGCCCCGAGCTCCTTAACAGAGCCCCCTACCCAGGCAGTCAGGGCTTCAGGCTTGTTTTCCAGAAGCTCCTGTCCCCTGTCCAGGACCAGCCAGTCCCAACTGTTCATCTTCTGGACTTTTGCCCCACTTCCTTTTTAAGGTGCCAATTTCTAGCCTAGATCTCAATTTCCGCAGCTATAACAATGGTGATATTGGACTAAATATTAATTTCTTAAGTTTCTGGCATTCTAAAGATTGTCACTAGGAGGATTGACACTTTTGAAAAGTAAAGCAGTCCTTTAAAGGTTAGTCTTTTGGTAATTTTATCTTTCTTAGAGTCACTTTTTAAAATTTTCGAATAACTGAAGTCCCGATGTTTCTGAGTCCATAAAAGTGTGATGTTTTACATGTTATTCCCAGTAAACCCAAAAGCTTAACTGGTAATTTATGTTTATTAAAACTGTGAAGCACCCCCTCCTCCATTACCTACGAGAAAATAGCACCTCTAAAAACCTGATCAGCTTAATTATATTTATAGTATTCTGGCCCCAGTATCCAGATAGGAATTTGGGTTTTGTGGCTGAAAGGTTGGGTTTGCTGTTCACATAGGGTCCTCTGTCATATAGAAGCCTGAAAACAATATGAGTTGGTGTTTGTATGCACTGTCCAAAGGTGACTTACGGGACACTTACGCACTAGGGTATTTTCAGCTCTTGTGTGAGCAGTAGATATTTGATACCATCTTCTGTAGGGTCATTGCCTAGTTTATGTGCCAATAACATAATAGAGGTGTCTGAGTTTACAAATATACTCAGTTACTCCCAAGAAACAACTTCATGGACTTCGATCAGACCTATATAAATGTAGGTCCATTATCACTTCTGGACAAGTAGTCATTAATCTGAGGGCTCAATTTAAACAAATGATCCTTGCCAACAGAAGATTCTGGCAACAGGGCCCTGATTAAGTGCTAATTTTTCTTCTTTATTACGAGATACTGGCTGGCTGTATGTTTGCTTTAAATCTTGAGAATTTTGAGAGGGAAGCGAACCTTTGTCATAAGCGCACGGCCTGCCCCCTAATTATTCACACTCAGGAAAAGAGACACTTTGCGCTGGCTTGGTTTGGAAACTCCTGGTGGTCAGGAACTGTTTCCTGAGCTGCTTAGTGAGCTGTGAATCATCTGATTTACCATCAGGCGCATGTGTGCTGGGGGGTTGTGTTCAGGAGAAGCTGCCTGGTGCTGGATATGGCTTACCGGTTTCTGAGTCAGCGACCACCCTTGGTGTAGGATGGTCCACAGTGATGCCAGGTGGTGCAGCCCGGGACAGACGTGCCCTTCCCTCCACAGCCGAGGTAGCCAGCCACGGGGGCATGGGCACTAACGACTTGATGCACGCCAGTTGCTCAGTGTTTTCAAAAGCAGCCATCTCAACACCTAGGGGATCGTGAGGCACTAGGAAAGAAGCAGATGGTGGGCGGATTTCCACTTCAAGCAAAAATGAACTGGTGGCATGCAGATGCCATGCAAAGCAATATGCAAACTATCACCCATTGTATTTGAGTCATCCGCTCTGCTCAGCAGGGCTCTGATCCTTCGGTTTAAGAAGATGCTTCAACTCCATTTTGGAAGATTATTTCCCTTTATTTCTAGAGTGCTAGGCACTGAGGAGGCCAAGCTGTTACCACTTATTTCAAACAATGTCTAAAGATTTGGCAACTGAGACTAGATAAACCCATTCAGAGTAAAGAGAACTGTTTAGGATTTGTTAAGTTCATGATTCCACGCTTGCCAGATTTAAGTAACAGCAGGAATAAGACAGCTAATAAGTGCGAGGCACATGTTAAATACTGTAACAGGGAATCATACTTAGTTCTGTCAGCAGTTCAGTGAGAAGTAGGCATTGTAGCAGCACAGTGAAGGGCAGGGTCCCACAGCCACTGCAGGGCTGGGCTGCCATCCCACCCAAGACTGGAAATCCGAGCCCCACGTTCTCAGTCACAGTGCCGTCCCCTGGGATGTCCCACCCAGGCTAAGACTCGCAGGGTGTTTTTGTTTTTCACATTTTAACATCTCTAAAATCACTAGTTTCTAATTGACATTTTCTTTCCTATTTGGATGTAAAATGCTGACACATCTTACAATCAATGGCATCTTTAATTTCACCTAAAACGGGTTTTGGGGTGCAGCTGAATGGATGGGTGCACTTAGAAGCCATTTTGAATGCATTGCTGTCATGAAGCATAGTAGCTTTGGGGGGCCCGGTTCACTCATTTATGATCTAGGGGGTGCTGCTTCCTCAAACGCAGGGCCGCCACCCCCTTCCCAAGGTCCCAAGGTTCTCTGCGGACATTTGAAATTTTGTGTTTTCATGTTGATGATAAAGTAACAGTGTTTTCTGGGTGATAACTGCCCCCCCCCCATTTTGTTGTGGGTACAGTTTCTCTGTCAGCAAGGATCTTGCAGACTTTTTCAAGATGAGTCATAGGCTCTGAGGAGTATGAGGTCATTTTTGTGATCTTGAAGGTCCTCCTTGGAAAAGATTGAGAAGGTTGAATGTGTCCACGAAGCAGCTGTGTTAACAGGTGGCCCAGGAATCATCCTAAAAACAAAGCCAGTATGTCCAGCCAAGATGATTTCCTTTCTTATCTCTTTCCTTCATTTTTAATTTTGCAGAATTAGCTTCATTTATGTTGAAGTTTTCCATGTGCATTCAGAAGTGAATTCCTCTGGCAAGTCGAAATTTTCTTGAGTACAGGAGTTAGGTATAAAAACAACTTAGATCTCTTGATTTTAAAACCAGTGACACATCTGCCATATCTTCTCTCTCAGGCTTCTCCCCTTTGCTAGGAATAAGGTGCTGAAACTATGTTACTGCCTCCAACCCAAGGGAATGCAAAGAACTATTCATTTCTGAACTGTCTTTCCTTTTGATGTTCATGGACGCCAGTGGCCAGTACAGAACCTTCCTGAAACTGCTTGTTGCTAGAAAGTGGTTCATCTGCCCACATCTGCCAGGGAGCTCTTGCTTTGATAGTAGCCTTCCTCTGAGTTCAGAAATAGATTTGATCTCCTTCCATCAACTTCATTAAGTTCACCACAGCTCTCATTTTCTTTGACAAATGTCTAAAAAATAGGAAAACACAGTTAACCACCATTGTCTACTATGAAAGATGAATTGTTTGGACCTTTTTTTCTGCATCACCCCCCCCCCCCTTACATAACCCCTTAGCTATCCCTGTAACCTATAGAAGGGATTAGCAGAAAGAAAATGCAACTATCAGATGATCATAAATACGTATCTGCAAAGGCATGGAGACCACGTGATGGCTCAAATCAGTCTTTGCTCTCCCTGTCAAACCGCTCACTGTCTACGCAGAGGGCACCGGAGGCCCTTCTCTCGCTGGAGTTCCTCCTTGTCTCTTCCCTTGGGATTTTTTGCCACCTTCCCCTGGTCACCCTTTGCGCCTAAGTCAGTGGTTCTCAAAGTGTCGTCCCTAAACCAGCAGCAGTGGCAACTGTCAACGAGAAAAGGAAATTCTATGGCTCCACCCCTGACCTACTAAACAGAACCCCGGGGGTGGGGCCCAGCGCTCTGTGTTAGTTAGCATAAGCCCTACAGGTGATTCAGCCTTGTGGAAGAACTACTCTTTAAAGTCTACCACTGGGCATCTGAGGGAGTGGGGAAGGAGCCTGTGTGTCCTCAGGGTATAAAAATTACAGCTCTTCCCGGCCTGAGGCTAAAGCATCAAACTTGGAACACTGTCAGCATCTAGCTGCCTCGGCTGCAGCCCCGTACCGCATGCCGGGGGCGCTTCTGTGGCAGTGTTTCACCCCTGATGCTCTGCAGTGTGGCTGCCTGAGGTGGGGGGGCCCCGCCTGCTCCTCTGTCGGTGGATTCCTTCTTGCCAGAATGATATTCTGGGATACAGGTCCTTTTCTTCGAGAAGTGGAAGTTGGGGTAAGGATTTCTTGCATGATATAGCTCATCTCAGACTCCTGCTGACTACGGGGTGGCTCTGAAACCCACTCCATCCCACCCTACACTGGGCTAGGATTCCCTTACCTGAAATAGATCAGACATGCCCCCCAGAAGTGTGGACTTCTGGTCTCTTTTCATTGGGCCTTTGGCTGTGGTTCCCCGTCCCAACCAGGGATGCGCTTAACAACTTCACTGTGCTCCTAGGGGCTGGGAAGTCTCGTGGAGTTTGTAGAGGTGGAGCATTTGCAGCTACAAACGTTGGCATGAGATGACTGTGGTTAGGACAGTGGCCTTATCTATCCCTGGCTGCCAAGAAGGGAAACAGTGGGGCAGTGACAGGAAGGAACTTCCTGGTGGCCAACCTAAGGCTTTATCTTTGGGCCACTCTAACCTCCACCATGATTTCCAAGAAATAATCATCTAATTTGCTGATGATGTGAAACCAACATGAAATAAGATTCAGAAAGACCTCTCATGCCTGGGAAGGTGGGCCAGACCTAACTAGGTGAAGTTTAACAGTAGTCAAGGTAGAGTGTAATTAATACCTGTTGAACAGGGTCGGGTGGGAAACTAGCACAGTCGGGGAACAAAGCTTATCAGTGGTTTCAGCTTATCCATGGTTAAAACACATTTAAAAATGTATTTAAGCGGACAGTGAATTCAACCTGGTCAGTAGTGTGATGTAAACACCAGAACCTAATGTAACCATAGGCTGTAGCCTTTGAAGAATAAGGCAGATGACAGCTAGGGATTGGGGTTGCCTTACTTGGCGCTGAGCACGGGTTCTAGTTACCAGGGCTTTACATGAATAACCTTACTCATCCTCACACCAACCCTTTTGGGGGAAGTGTTACTATTAATGTCATTTTGCACATGAAATCCCTTTCTAGGTGACACAATCCAACCAGGGCATGAAAGAACAGGAACCTTCCAAAGAGGAATCCAAGTGGTGAAGGAGTTTGGAACCACGTTTGAGGGATGAGGAAAATTTAATGAACCGGAGTTTTTTCAGCCATGTGAAAGGGCAACTTGTGTGGCTATAAAAAAGGTCTTTAGGTGTTTGTCAGATGTTGGGGAGAGCGGTAAGGCTTGCTCTCCGTGAGTCTGGGACCGAGGTGACAGCCACTGGAGGACGGGGTGGTGGTTAACAGCGGGGACTCAGACCGCCTGGGGTGGACCTGGCTCTGCCACTTCTAGTTATATTTGACCTTGAGCTGGTCTCATGTTCTCCATGCCTCCATTTTGTAATCTGTAACTGGAGGTGGGGGTTAGATGCGCAGATGAGTGGGAAGCTCTCAGCACAGGATGGGGCCACAGGAGCTGCTCATTCATAGTGAGCTGCTGGCTTTGTCATGGTAATCGGCAGGAGCTCAGTGAGAGCTGACCAGAGATGCAGTGGCTGCCCCAGAAGACGGTGCGTTCTCTCTTAAGGAAGGTATTTGTGCATCGCTGTGTAACCTAGCAAGAATATTGGACTAAGTAATTTGATTTTTCACGGTCTGCATTAAGCACTAGGTTTCTATGACTTTAGGAGGATCTAAAAAATACTGTGACTGTTTTCATTTTTCCTTCTTTTTTGTAACAGTTTAATCTCACACTTTGTGGAAGGAAGGGGGCAAATGTTTGCTGTTATATGATGTTCTGTCAGATAGCTTGAGTGTGGAAACAATAGACCCCGAAATTCACTAGCCTAGAGAAGCAGTGGCTTTGTCTCCTCTTGGTGTCGGAGACCTGGGATGAAGGAGGCTCTGTCATCTTGAAGTCTTGGCTCCAAGGTTCCTGGGGGCATCTCCCCCGCAGGAGCATGGAGGGACCACTCAAGGAAGGTTAGAAGGGGTGCACATCACATCTGCATGCTTGGCACATCACATCTGCATGCTTTCCATTGGCTAGAATTCAAGTCCATGGCCGACCTGAGGAGCAGGTCTGCTGGGAAATGTAGCAGCGTATAAGTTATGTCTTCAGGCGCAAGGGAATTTATTTTGAGCAACATCTGGCAGTTCCAGCCACCATTGGGCATTGAGAAGGGAACTCATGTTAGGTTCCATAAGTGATGGTGTCTGTATTCCTTGTTACATTTTTTTCCCCATGGAGCTGATGACATACAACTTCGGTGCCATTATCTTCAGAGCCCAAACACCAGTGACCTCTTCTGTTACTTTAATTTTATCACCGTCAGATTTAGAAGAGATGCTGTAAGTTCAGCTTAAATTATCAGACAGTGAAGAAATAGCTGTCTCTCTGTGATCCCCTTTCATCTTGGAGAAGAACATATTTGAATAATGGAGAAGCCTGCAAGTGAACAGTATAAAATATTTGTCTTTAGAAAGTTCATCACAGAACACAATCCTCATTTCGTGCTAAAAAAGAAAGATGATATCACCCAGGTAGGACATGATGGTACTGATGTTTTAATACCTTCTGTTCTTTGAGATTACTTTTACATTGTCGCAGTTATGCTGTCGAGGTTTTTAAGTGACATACCAGTTCAGTTGAGTAGCTGAGCCTCTTTTCTGCTCTCAGACTGCAGCTCTTTGGTGTGGGTCTTATTTGAGCACATTTCCTTTCCTTGATGTCACCCTTAATAGAGTCGAAATAATGACTATGATGGATCCATAATAAATATGTCTCAATCCATCTTCAGTTATTTATGCTTAACTTGTACAATTCCTCGTGCATGTAGTATACAGTCAGAGCCCCGAAGTAAAGATATGGTAAAAGTGAAGGGAAATGCCACGGGAGGAGCAGGCTGCAACAAATATTTGGGTGCCTGCATGCGCCAGGCCACGAGCTGGGGAAACGAGGTGAATGGGGCAGGCAAGGTCCTCAGGGCGCTTACGGTTGCGGGTGGAGGACAGGTGGTCAAGCCTCCGTGTGCAGCGCGGTGTGAAGGGCAAGAGCAGGTGTTCCCGGGGCTGCCCCCGCCCCCCCCCCCCCCCCGCTTTAAGGAGTGGAGGCTGCCTTGGTTGAACGGGGGGCGCTCCGGCATACATGGGGTTGTGCTATTTGACTTCGAGGATGACTGTGACATGACGGTCCACCGCGTCCACAATTATATGGTTGTCAGATGGTTAGTTGGCTCCAGGGAGTGAACTGGACAAGGTGGGCAGTTAATCTTCAGCTTTGCCCTGGCTTGTGTGAGCAGGTGAACAAACTCCTCAGGGTGAGAGGTGGTTTAGCCGTTCGTGCCAAGAAGGGAGGAAGGGAAGTGTCAGCGCCTGGAAATGAGCTGGTGTCCTGGCAATATTGCGTGGTGAAGGGGGATGAGCCTGTGATGCGGGGGTTGGCAGGAGCAAGACTTCACCCCAACAGATAACATCTCTGTTCTCCCATCATGGAAGGGGCCGGTTCCCACTCTTCCAGACCCCATGCAGGTCAGAGATACTGAGTGTGGGGCACGTGGACAGAGTATGGCAGGTGGTGATTCTTTAATTCACCAAATCTGTATTGCACCCCAGCCTCACTGTCCTTGGCATAAGCCAAACCCCCTGCCCTCACGAAGCTTACAGACCAGTCGGCCACACAGGTAAAAAGCAAGGCGAGTGAGGGAAATGCTGAGGACCAGCAGATGATGATGATGGCTACAGAGAAAAACAGGACAAGGGAGGGGCTCAGTGGTCCCAGGCGGGCTTGCAGTTTCAGATGGAACCAAATAAAGCATCGCTGGGGAGGCGGCCTTTGAGTAAAGGTTTGAAGGAAGTGTAAGGCACCAGCCGGAAAGACACCTAGGGGAATGCATATGGCAGACAAAACAGCAAAGACCTTGGCCAGGAACATGCCGTTTAGAGTTGAGGACTGGAGAGAAATGGACAGAGCAAGGGGACGGGTAGGAGAGAGGCCGGGGGGGGGGGGGTCGGGGCCCTCCCAGTAGCAGCTGGTGCTGCTGCCACGATGGCCATGGCCACGGGGTCTTTGCACAGGTGCCCCTCTCACTGAACTCTTCAAATACCTGAGCCATCTCCCCAGCTCTAGCTTTAAAGCCTCCATTCCATCATGCACATGAAGCCCTAAGCGATTCTGTAAATTCATAAACAGCTGGAGCTACACAAGCCCCTTAAAGACCATCTTCCAGAGCGGTCTACACAGCTTTTAAAAAGAAAAAGCAATGGAACCATTGCTTGCATGTTTTCTGGTAGACTCTTACACAGGTTCCCAATACATGGAAACAGGTCAATGTGGGGGCCGTTCCGACGGACACCTGGAACCAGGCTGAGTGCTCACACGAGCTCCCCTTCCCAGGGTGGTGCTGGGGGCTGCTCTGTGGGGCCCGAAAACCACCTGAACTAGGCCTGAAGGTTGATGACCTGGACCAAAGATGCCAGACTTGCTTGCACATGTGAATCACCTGGGGGATTCCCCCCCCCCTTTTATTTGCTTTTTTTTTTTTAACAGTTTATTATGAAAATTTCAAAACATACAGAAAAGTTGAGAGACTCACAGTGCGCTCCTATATACCTGCTACTTAAAGTCTGCAGTTACTGTCATAACATTTTGCTTGCATATCTGTACATCTGCCTGTCTCTCTGTTGATTCAATGCGGACATCTGTGTACCCACTTGGGGGATTTTTTTTTAATTAAATATTTTCAGGCCTCTATTCTCAGGCTTACTAAATCAGGATCATTGATGGTGGGGCTGGAGTCTTTATTTCAAAAGGACTCCCGTTGATTCTGGTGTAACCATGATGGAAACCACTGGTCTAGTCTAAATCTTTGTTTCTGATACGGAAAGTGAGGCCCAGAGAAACTGCCTTTCTCACGTTCCCACGGGTAGCTGGTGGCAGGGATAGAATTAGAACCCAGGTTCTTTGGGGTCCTGCCTCCTCCCTTCCAAGATTTTGCTGTCTCTGCTCAGCAACTTAAGCCCTTTCTAAAATCAAATAATATTCTCACCCTACTGTAGCAGTTTGCTGAGCCACTGTGATCTGGGGAGTCGTGAGGAATGCTTCGTTTTCTGATTGGTTGAAATTTTCAAGCAGTCCTTGAGATGAAAGAGTGTTAAGTGTGGAGCCCTGAAGCACAGGATGAAGGTCTCCAGAGTGCAGGTGTCTGATGTCACCCTGGGTTTCCTCAGTGAGACAGCAGGAGAAAGAGGGCTGGACTGGGAGCCCAAAGACACGGCGAGAAATCCAGCCCGGTCCCACGCTGAAACAGCTGAAAATTCACGTCCCTCTCTCAGCCTCACTTACCTGCTTTGAAAACAAGCAGAGTTAAAAAGACCTTGTTAGCTGATCACAAAGATGTCTTCCAGCTCTGAAACTGAGTGGCCGTGAAATGAGCATCCAGCCAGATGACCTGGCCAGTCCGCTCCCTGCACTCCTGAGGCCCTGGTCGATGTTCTTCCCCTGTCTTCCTGGCCTAGATGTCAGAAGACAGATGAGACGCCTCAAAGCAGCTTTCGCGTTGCCACCTCTGCCAGCCCTGATGGGGCCCCCAGAACCACCCTGCAGGGCTTTCCCAGGGTCCCGGGCTCCTAGTGGCTTCCAGACTGCCCTGTGCTGACCTCCACTTCCTTCAGGCCCCAGGGGCCCTGATTTGCTGGTTCCAGCACTGTGTCTGCCACCCAGATACTGACTGAGCATTTTCCAAAGCTTAGCGTGTCTGACTGAACCAGCAGCTCCCAGGTTGGCGGAAGCATGCAGGTCTGGGTGGTGGGCACAGCCCTTCCCTTAGTATTGCCTCGTGCCCTCCACACGAGCAGCAGGCTCTCCTCTGCCCTTTGGTTGTGATTACTGCCCTCCCGGGGTGCCACCCACTCCTGCTTGACCGCTACCACCACCATTACCGTTGTAATTAACATTACTACCGTTCTCGCCACGGTTACTGTTACCACCTCTAGGAGTCCTGCTGTGACCAGTACCACCCGTGTTACTACTAGTACAATGTAACCACCAGGAGCGCCGCCACCATTAACACTGCCACCGCTAAGACTAGTCCTACCACCCCCACACCACCACCACTGCTGGTAGCGCTGCGCCTCCCACCGCCGCCGCTGTCGCTGCCCACCCATCTCTCAGCCCGTGGAGTTTCCGGTCTCCACCCTCTACGCTCCCCAACGGTCCAGGTTCCCTTTGACTCCTCCCTCTGGTCCCCACCCCCCACCAAGGGAAGCAGTTTTCTTGAATCCTGCCTTAGGGAGTTCCCTGCCTCGCTTCCCCTTCCTCCTGAGGGAGCGGGAGGTTTTCTTCTTGGTCACAACTCGGTGTGGTTTGGATTCAGGCTCTGATTCAGGCCAGCTCTGCGCCTCCAACAGGTGGCGCTGCTGTTGGACTCAGCTATTGTGTGAATTGTGTGAATTTATGTGGGTTATGGAAAAAAAAAAGATAATGTGAAATTTAAAGTTAGGTATAAATCTAAAATAAGATTTCCAGGGCGTGGCTAAGGCAGACCCGTACCTAAAGGGCACGTGTGGGACTCTGGGCAGAGGAAGATTCAGGACACAGAGTGGCGTGGCGTTCAACGTGTGCTCTGGGAACTCCCGCGGGCCTGAGTTGGGATTGTTACAGCTGCGCAGCTTACCCCCTGACTTTGGGCAAAGTACAGGATCCCGCTCAGATGAAGTTTGCTCGTCTATGTGATTAAAATAATAACAGCCTCCCTTGTGGAACCATTAGATTGCTTGAGCAAGTGCCTGTAAGGCATTCATCTCCTGTGCCTGGTATTAAAATAGAAAAGCCGGAAACGCTAGATGTTGGTGAAGATGGCAGGGTTCAGAGCCAGGCAGCCTGGGTTTGAATTCAAGCTCTGTCACTTACTGTGTGACCTTGAGCAAGTTCCTTAACCATCCTGTGTGTGAGTTACCTCATCTGTAAAATAGGGGTCATAACAATCTCTCAGAGAGTCCTGTGAAGATTAAATTAATTAATTCAATAAAAAAATTTGCATGTCCACTGTTTTCCAGGCACTATTCCAGGAACTAGGGACTTAGTTACTGATAGAGCCTCTTGGAGCTTGCATTTTAGTTGTGGGTGGAGCTGGGGGAGACTGATAATCAATAAAGTAACAAAATGTTGGAAGTGTTTAGACAAGTGCCTGTCTGCCAAATGGAAAGCATTTAATGAATGTTAGTTATTAGTATTGGTTTTCAATATATTATTATTGCAATTACTACTGATACTACAAATAGAGTTTGCCACTTTAATATAGCTTCATTTATATTTTTTAAAAAGATGCAAGGTAAGATACATTTTGCATTGCATTATAGATGACTTGAATGTGAAAGGGCTGTGTTAACTTTTGGGCTGCTGTACAAGTGTGTGTTATGGACTTTTTGGATAGCATCCCTGAGCTGTTTTAGGATCCCAGTGTGGAGTACAACTTAGCCAACCCTGCCGCCAGGTATCAGCTCTGGACTCCAGAATTCTGTTCTTACCAGATTAGATCTGGACAGCAGTTCGAGTCAGCGTCCTCTCTGAGACACCGTGCAGTGTGGGCTGAGGGCCTGTATAGTTTACAGTTATACTTTAGGTACTTTGGGGGCGCACTAGACAGCCTCTGATATCCTTTCCAGCTCTCAAGTTTGGGGATTTTTTTTTTACCCTAGTGTTTTGGGCAAGCAGTGGTTGTCTCTAAGTAACGCAGAAAAAGTCCTTTTTCAGCAAAGCCCTTGAAAAAGCCTCCAAGCTCTCAGGCATTTGACAAACACACACTTTTTTTACTTGTTAGACTTAGCTGTAAAGTCAAGGTCATGCTTCCCAGGGAGCTCAGCAGCAGAGAAGCCCTCACGTGCCCTCAACCACCCTGCTAGACCCCAAGCCTGCCAGACTCTCTGCCCCTGGCTGTGCTTGGTGCCCAGCACTTGGCCCCTTGCTTTTCTCTTCCAGGCAATAAAGAGGCTTTTGAGGTTGCAGAGGAGGAACTCATTCCCTGCTGTGGGCCACTGGGCCTGCCTGCAAAAACTGGATTCATGCAATTAATTTTCACACTGATTCAGCTCTCTGCCTGCTCACTGCCCCTCCCACTCCCCCATTTTGGGTCTCTTCTGTGTCATAGTTTGTGTATTGTTTTTTTCCCTCCTGTCTTGTTCTTTGTGAATTGGAGCTGGCAGGTCATAGCCATAATTGCCACCAGTATTTCAAGGGCATATGTTCCCTCTTCCAAACGGGCTGCTCTGGTTCTCAGTGTTAATAGGTCATCTGAAAAATGGCGAGACTGTGTTATGCTTTTTTGCAAACCCTTCATTTAGATAAAATCTTGTAACAAAGGCCCAGTATATAAAACAGATAAGAACATTTGTGGTAGAACACGCTGTATGGCAATTAATAGCACAGATTCTGGAGACAGCCTAGCTGGGTTCTGGGCCTGGCTCTACCATAGTGCTGTGTGACCTTGAAAGAAGTTCTCAGCCTCTGTGCCTTTGTTCCCTTAACAGTGAAATGAGGATAATAAAAGAAGATTGGTAGAAGAATAGTAAGTGTAAAATGCTAAGTATAGTTCCTAGCACCTAGATAAGTGTTTGTTTTTATCAGTATAATAATAATGATAGTTACTGTTGTTCCCATCATCATTATCCCCCATAAACAGTCCCTTCAGGTTTTCCGTGGGGTTGTTAAAAATGGTCTTACAGTACTGTGCTTTCAACACTGTACTTTTCATGTGGTGCTTTTGCCTATAGAAGGCGTTGAATAAATGTCAAATAAAATGGACCCAGCAAACCAGTCTTCATGCTGTGTTCCAGAAGGGATGTTTAATTATTTAGCTTATGAGCAACCTCTCAGGCAGGCTGACTTTGTTCAGGCCACAAGACTGGCTGTGTTGGTGACTGGGCAGTGACGCCCTCTCGCGGCTCTGTTTGAAGACTGAGTGCCATCTCGTGGAATGCTGCACCTGGCTTCCTGTACGTGTCACGGCCATTGTGACTTGTTGCTTGGAAGGCTGCAGTGTCTTCCACATAGGAACACCCACATGGTGCGGGTTACCCGTAGAGCCTTTGTGGGTGACAGTGCCACACCAGGAAGAGCTAAATGCTGCCCTTCTGCAGGGCCACTGTGCTTTCTGTAGCAGATACGTAATTACACCACGACAAAGCATTGATTACTACTCAACTACATTTCCAGCAGGCAGGCTTCTGGTTGACCTAACATTTCTGTAAGAACTCTCAGGCTTACCGCCCTGGGGAGGCCTGGCGGCAGCACAGTTGTACACGCGTGTGTGTAGTATGGGTGGGTGAAGATGCACGATGCATTCTGCAAATAAGTATGTCCAGGGTTCGGCCTCCAAGAAATCAGACAACGGGCTTAAAAAGCCAGACAAACGCCAGCTGTCTTCTCTTTCATCACTTGGTATCTCACAGGAGTCTACACCTTGCCGCATTTAGCTTCAGGGGTATACCGACTTCCTCCACCAGTGTTCCTGGACCCACGTCCTCCCAAAACAGACTCTACCCATCCTCTCCGCGCTCCCTGTCCTCATCAGTCCCTTCCTGCTGGCTGCTTCCCCTCTGCCTGCAGACATGCTCACAGCTTCCTCGTCTTCCACAGAGTCTTCAGAGGAAGCAAGGCCCCGCCCACCTCTTGATTTCAGAATTTTGGCCTCCAGAGCTGTAAGAGAGTAGATTTCTGTTGTTTTAGGCCACCTAAGTAGGAGGTAATCTCCGCCATCCTAGAAACACACACCACCCTCTCCTCCCCGTTCTGCCGACCGGAGGTTGACTAGACCAGGGTGGCCTGAGAAGTGTGTGCCGAAGCAGGCTGGACGCCGGCAGCCTGGTTCCCCAGGTCGCCCCTGCCCGCCTGGCGCCCCGCGCCCCACACCCCGCACCCCGCACGGTAGGCTGGGTTTCATAGGTGAAATTAACACACGGTGTGCTAAGCCGCTGAGACGTGGAGGGTTTATCTGTTACAGCAGCTAGTATCCCTTGACGGAAACCCCCACTTACAGAAGGTATGACCTTTCCTTCCCGGAAACAATCCCTCTGATGCTTCCAGGATTTCACCACCTCACTTCCTCTCTTCTTTCATCGCTGATGGGTCCTCTCCACACCTGCCCCTAAGTGTAGCCCACCCGCAGGGTTTCCTCTCCTGCCAGCTTCTCCGCATCCCACTCCTGAGTCCTCTCATGCCCCTTCGCCTCCCATGTACCCCCGATGCTGCCCAAGTACGTCCGCCCAAACCAGCCTCTCTCCCCTACCTTGGGCCCTGCGGCCACCTGCCTCTGGTCATCTCAGTGTGCCCCCTTCTCTGCAGTGTTGAGGGGCGTCTAGGGAGGTGGTGGCAGGTTCAGCCTTCTTACTCTCCTCAGATTTTGTCATCCCTCTTCCCTCCGCGTCCCTAAACCTAACTGATTTCCCAAGCCTCGGGCTTGGCACGTAGGGTCATGGCTGCCTGGGTCTCTGTCGGGCCAGGTAACCACAAACTTTGCCTCTCAGTGTTTTGAAAGGCTCTGTTGAGAGAAACAGTGCAGAGAGAGGATTTCCAGTCCTCACATCCCTCTGGAAATTCCCAAGTCTGTTCCTGGGCGCAGGCTGACCCCGACATGTGGGCCTGCCCAAATGGTCTTCTGCACTGCTTTCTGATGCTGCGAGCTTGGGCAGGGTCCCAGGAGACAGCTCTGGGAAACGTGCTGCTGTATTTACTGCAGGGACCCTCTTTCCTAAGTACCTCAGAGGACTTCTCTCTGATGTGCACTTTAGGGAGAGGCCTGGGGTGGAGCGGGAGGGGAGAGGAGGGACTTTATTTCTGGACCCTGAGGTGAGTAGACCAATTGTGATGGTTTAATTGCTGCCTGTCAGGAAGTATTTGTGACTGCTTTCCAGACAGTTAAGCGCCTTACAGCACATGTTTTTGGTATTAACTTAATTCTGTGCTTCCTCTGATCTTCCCTCGTTTTATTTTCTACATTATTTATTTTTTGATTTGTATCTTGTACATACTCCTGTAATCTCCATTTAAGTCCTCTCTGGAACAAGGTAAAGTCTGAATAAATAAGGTTTCCTGCAAACTTAAAAAGTGTCTGAAACTAGAGGAATTATCTTAAACCAAGTGGTACCCTTTTCCTGTGTTCTCAATTTTATGGTGCCACCAAGCAGCCCGTTTCTTAAACTAGAAGCCGCTCTTTCTCTTTTTCCTTCTCTCCACCCTCGGCTGCTACCAGTTCTTGTCAGTAGCCAGCAGCTTCTTTGGTAGACTCTGGACAGGAGGCTCCTTACAGAGATTGTGCCTCCCCGATGCCCAGTGAGTCAGCAGACCACGAAGACGCCAGTGGGCATGCCAGTTCCCTGCTGAAAGCCCGCCAGTAATTTCTCATCTTCGGAATCAAGTCCAGATTTGTTGGGCTTTTGTCAGCCTCTCTGCACCTTCCCCCCCATCACTTCTTAGCCTCGCACCCCAAGCCCTGGCAGTACCAGAGCACACACTCACCTCCCTGAACTGAACCATCCTCTGCCCCATCTTTACAGCTGCTGAGCGGCTCCCTGGGATGTCTTGTGGAAGATTCAGCCTGGCATCCTGTCTTCCTTGAGGTCTTCCCTGTGTCCCCTGTGCCTTCCCAGCAGAGACCTGTCCTTGGCACCCTTCTGTGTGCCGCGTCCCCAGGGTCCCTGTGCTGATGCTTCTTTCCTTTTCAGCCTGCAGCATCATTGCACGTCTCTCCCTCTTCCCTGAAAGGCCAGAGCTCACTTGTGGCAGGAATCAGATCTCATCTTTGTACCCTCCAAGGTCTGCCAGGAGCAGCCTCAACTCTGCTTAGGCTCTTGAAAAAATGGCTTATAACTAGTTTTGTTGTTTGAAAAGACTGTGGCAATGCTGATAACATCGTGGGCTTTATCATAGTCTTTAAAGGGGCCTAGCAAGTCGGTGCACTTAGTCTGGAGGTGACATGCCATTGTGGGGACCTGCAACATGAAGGAGACGGCCAATTGGGGGCAGCAGCCCCGGTCCCAGGCACATGGAACCGCCTGATGACTGTGGCCTCCCCACACTGTCCCCAGTTCCCGGTCCAGTCTGACCCAGTCCTGTGCTTCTCACTCCGGGTGACACTGGAGATAACATCCCTTCTGTTTGCTCCATTGCCCCACCTTCGGGCAGGACCAGCCCTTCCCTTACTGAAGCTTCAGCGACAGACTCCTGTTTCCCTCAGGAAGCTCCTGTACCGTCCACCCTCCACACACAAGTGCCACCTTTGTAAAAGATAAACTCTCTGCTCTTAAGTCCTTCGGAGCTTGCTGATCTCCATTGGACTCCTTCAACGGCCCGCTGGGTCCTCCAATGGTCCAGGCCCACCTCTCCAGCCCCCCAAACCCCTCTGGCCTTCTTCACCGAGCTTTCTCCAGTCCCCACACATGCTAGGCGTCCCCGCCGGTCTCTGCACATGCACTTGCTTCTGCCCACACTGCTCACCGCCAGCCCCCGGCTTTGCACGTGGCTCCTCCTGCCAGTCCTTCAGGCTTTGTTGTCCCCTCCCAGGCCCCCCTGTCTGAGGCCCCCACCTTCCTTCAAAGATCACTGCTCCTCCCAGGGCCGTGAGGGCCAGTGCAGCCATGACTGTTCTCTTGGGCCCCCTGCCAGATCCCTGGGTCCGGCACAGGGTAGGCACTCGGGGAATATTTGCCCAAAGACAGATAGCAAGGGAGAGAAAGGAAGGTCCTGGAAGCTCCAGTTTGATCAGCCGAAGTGTGGTGTTACCGGGGCTCCCATGACACTCAAGATCACGTAGGTTTGATCTTGGCCAATTTTTAACAGTTGAAAGTGTCCAGCTTCTTTGGAGGCCGAGCCGTGCATATGCACAGAACATTGGTGTTCAGTGGAGCTCTGGCCTGATGGTTCAGACGGATTGGCTTCAGATCGGGAGTCTGGCTCTGTCTGGCATTGGCAGCCACGATCTCTTCTCACGAATTCAGGGCATACCTACATTTCCAGTGCACGTTCCACACCCCCCACCCCCGGTAATGTAGGACACAAGCCGGGGGACTTGGCTGTCCCCAGACTGCACCTCCCTGCAAGCTGGCTCCAGAGTGAGCCATCTCTCCCGGCGCACACTCTCTCCTTCTGGGTCACTCCCATTTGTTCTCATTTCACTATTTTTGTCCCTGGTAATTGTCTGGAGGGGAATTCACCAGAGTTCGACATTTTTTTGTACAACTGGATTTTTCAGAGGAGCGAAGTAAAGAGGTGGTCGCCACTGCCATGGAGCGAGAAACCCAGTGCAGGTGAAAAAGGTGGCAGCTGCTTTAAGGCAGGGATCTGGGACAGGGAGGATCCCTCATCCTTGTTAGGGGGCAGCAGAAGGCACCAGCAGGGTCCCTCAATGTTCCATAACCACCAGGAGTTTAGGGGGGAAGTAACGGTTCTCCACGGGCAGGCAGGAGGACGCACAGCAGGTTGAAGGAAGAACCTGCTGTGAACGTTGAGACCTGGGTTTCTGTTGGAGAAGACCACTCGCCTCCCTAGATCTTGGGTTCTTCATCCCTAGAATGAAATGACTGAACTGATAGGATCTCTAAACTCAAACAATTTCTGTGAAGAAGCGTCGTGTGTTGCCTCTCCGCACTGTGCCCCTCTGATAAGCGTTGAATGATCTGCGGTAAGTTTTGGAGTCACGTGAGTGATGTCAGCTCCTTGTGTGTGACAAGTGTTCTCTCTGGCTGCCCCTGAGCGAGGAGGTTCGGAAGAACTGAGCTGGGGGCTGGGAGCGGTGGTTGTAGTTCATCTGCTTTGTCACGTCGTGAACACTTAGACTTGCAGCCGAAAGGTGATATTCTGCACGAGACGCAGGTGACCGAAGTCAGGTCCCTCTTGGGAGCATTTACGCTGGCTTCAGTGCTCAGCCCTTGGCTCAAGCCCACACGTGTACTCCCATAGCACACCACGCACGAAAACATAGGTTTTTTGGTCTAGTAGAGTCAGACTGGCTTGTGGTTGGAACATCACCTTCCACCCAAGACTCAGTGCTTATCCCTCACAACTACTCTAGGTCATTTGGCCATTTTACCACCTATTATAGGAAAAGTCGGGTTTCTTTTAAGTCATCCTGGGGCATGGCCTCTCCACCACAACTTTTCATGGAGAAGCAAATCCACTTAGCTTCCAGGTAGTTCCTGACTGTGTGAAAATTCTCTTGGGTCTAATGCCCCCTTTTTCCCTCCACAGTTTAAAGGTATAAATAAAACGTAGCCAGCGTGAGGAGAGAGATAAGTTTGAAGCTTTGGCAAAGCTTAGGTCCCACTGCTGAGGCGGAACAGACACTGATTCGGTCAAGAAGCTGGGTTTTGGGGCTTAACTGTCCCAATAAATTCTCCCACGTTCGTTCTCCGAGGATCATGCATTATAGATCATCTTTAAATTCTTTAGACCTCAAAAACTGGCAAGAACAATTTTAACTACAAGTAAACACATAGGCCGTATAAATACAGAAACCCCTCCCCACACAGGGACCTCCCTTTGGTGAGAACGCTGTAGGCTCTGATGAATCACGCTCAGAGAGTTTTCATCTGTGAGGTTTATGTGAACTCTGACGCCAGTAGACCTCAAGGCAAAAATAGATGCCCTTCAAAGACTTTGTAGCTTCCAAGAATTATTCATGTGGAAACCAAATGAAGATGTTGTTGCTGGTGAGATGGAGAGAGATCTCACAGCGACCACGAACACTGCTGAGCGATCCCAGCCAAACACAAGAACGTGTGAACTTTTTCATCTGTGATTGATGGGATGCGGTTGTGACTAGGATGCTTTACTTGAGGATTCTGGGGCAGTTCTAAGCACTTAGCTTCAAGCACTACAGTTTCGCCTTTTGAACAGCAAACTCATGTTTCAAATTGCAACAAACGTCTCTATTAATCTTCTCTCTCTAATTGCTTCTGAACCTCACTCCTAAATTGCGCCAGGCTGAGGCTGGAAAGGTTTGCATGTGGAAAGCCTCCATCTGCCTTTCCCCTCAGAGGGGGTGGTTGTGAATCAGACCAGGCCAATGGGAGCAGGACAATTGTGCTCCAAGAGCCTCTTGTGCTGCGCAGTGTGTGACTTGCGGACTGATGCTAAACATTCGAGATGTAAAATTGAATAGGTCCATGGAAACTGGGATTTGATGGCTTGTTTGTCCTGAGTGTTTTGTGGAGTGACGTTACCGTCAGAAGTGCCTCTCCATCAGCGTTATTTGTTACAAGAACAGCTTACAACTTGAACCTTGCCCCTAGAAGAACGCTGAGGAAGAGTGAGTCTATAGTGACATCTTTCTGCTGGATTACTAGGCTGTTTTTCTTCCTGTGAATTTACCTCTTCATTAATTTGTTTTCTTCATTCCTGTGAGATATAGAAAGGTGAACTGGTTTATTTTTAGTTTATATTTTGAGGAAGAAGTTAAGCTGTAAGTAATGAGTTTATCTAGAGCGTAAGATTTTTTACAATTCACCTGAAGATTTTAATTTTTCCAGCACATTAGCCCATAGTATGAATACTTCCCATCCGTTGTGGGGTGGAAGATGGGAATGGCGCCCCTGGACTTTCATGGAAGCTAAGTTTCTACTTTTGACATGACGGGTCCTGGCAGAAACCGGAAGTGGTTTATCTGTTGAAAATCATGCTTCTAAAGTTGTTGGTGATGTTCTTTTTCTGTCCTGTGAGTACTGTCTGCACTCAGATAATTCAGATTCATAACCGGACCTCAGCAGAGTGGGAGGGGGGGATAACAGGCCGTGCGGCCAAGGCCCCTCACGCGGGCAGCCGGAATGACTCAGTGGCCAAAATGCTTGAAGAACCAGACCGTGCCCATTGCTCCCTTGGGCCACAGGTCTGTCTTCTGGGCCTTGCCTGTGGGATTGCTTTTTCTGGTCACTCACCCTCCCCCATATCTCATCTTTCAACTGGGCCAGTGATGGCATTGTGAACTCTGGAAGAAGGAGGTTTTTCTTCTTTGAGTTCTTGGAGATACTCTGGGTGAATCTTGACTGACATTCCAGCCACCTCTTAAGCCATCCCAGCTTAACTGGGTCCAGCTGGTTCGTGGTGAGAAATCCTGGTTTCTGTCTCCCTTGTGTAGCAGTGGTTCCTGGCAGGGATGGTTCCCTAGGTCTCTAGCCTTTTACTTACACTGCCCCTATCCTTCGTTGTCAACCAAAAGATTGTCAGAGATTCTGCTG
The DNA here is from genome assembly GCF_009834535.1 of Camelus ferus. NCBI lineage: Eukaryota > Metazoa > Chordata > Mammalia > Artiodactyla > Camelidae > Camelus > Camelus ferus. The sequence goes on from NC_045707.1 coordinate 20,944,736, forward strand.
GTTTATGACAAAGGCTTGATCTCCAGAATATATAAGCAGCTCATACAACTTAATAAGAAAAAAAAAACAAACAACCTAATCCAAAAATGGGCAGAAGACCTAAACAAGCAGTTCTCCAAGGAAGAAATACAAATGATCATTAGGCACACGAAAAAATGCTCAATATCACTAATTATCAGAGAAATGCAAACCAAAACTACAATGAGGTATCACCTCATACCAGCCAGAATGGCCATCATTCAAAAGTCCACAAATGACAAATGCTGGAGAGGCTGTGGAGAAAAGGGAACCCTCCTTCACTGCTGGTGGGAATGCAGTTTGGTGCAGCCACTGTGGAAAACAGTATGGAGATTCCTCAAAAGACTAGGAATAGACTTACCATGTGACCCAGGAATCCCACTCCTGGGCATATATCCAGAAGGAACCCTACTTCTAAAAGACACCTGCACCTCAATGTTCATAGCAGCACTATTTACAATAGCCAAGGCATGGAAACAACCTAAATGTCCAACAACAGATGACTGGATAAAGAAGATGAGGTATATTTATACAATGAAATACTATTCAGCCATAAAATGACAACATAATGCCATTTGCAGCAACATGGATGTCCCTGGAGAATGTCATTCTAAGTGAAGTAAGCCAGAAAGAGAAAGAAAAATACCATATGAGATCGCTCAAATGCAGAATCTAAAAAAAAAAAATGAACATAAATACAAAACAGACTCGTAGACATAGAATACAAACTTGTGGTTGCCGGTGAGAAGGGGCGTGGGAAGGGAAAGACTGGGAGTTCGAAATTTGTAGACACTGACAGGCATATGTAGAATAGATAAACAAGATTATACGGTATAGCACAGGGAGATATATACAAGATCCTGTGGTAGCTCACAGCGGAAAAGAATGCGACAATAAATATAGGTATGTTCATGTATAACTGAAAAATTGTGCTCTGCTCTGGAAATTGACACAACATTGTAAACTGACTATAACTCAGTAAAAAAAAGAAAAAAAAAAAGAATTTGGGGACCAGAAGAAAAAAGATTCTGTTGGTTTCTAAAGTCCCAAAAGGTACTCTGCCTCTGGCATTTCTTTTACATGGACAGAAAAAAAGATGAGGGGGAGGGACTAGAAAAGGATGTGCTGTCCTCTCTTGGCAGACCCAGGCAGACCACCAGGGACCACTGCTTTTCTTCACTAGCTTTCAGGAGCCTTTACTTTAATGACCTACTCTAGAATCTTCTTCGAGATTGATATCAGGTCCTCCTCCTTAGTTTACAGACTCCACTGTCTCCTTTGTTGGAAAGTGGACCTGGTTTGCTGGTCTGTGATCGCTGGGTGCGTCTCTCCTTCACTGCCATCCTCCCGACCCCGGACAGAGCTGGGGCAGCCTCATCTTCCAAGACTCTTTGGGCCCCAAGATGTCCTTTGTTGAAGGTGGAAGACTCGATTCCATTTATCACAGCACAGTTCCCTTCTGTAATATTTTCATCTGTCTTGGGCCTTAGATTATTGTTTTTTAAAATTCGTGGTTATTTTCTCCTTCTTCCCACATGACAAGTAAAATGGAAATAAAATAGCACTTCTCCTTCTTCGTCATCAGTTTTACACCTTTGGTCTCCAGCAGCCAGTTAGTCTCTTCCTCAATCACCTCAATTTTTCAAATCTAACTATCAAAGGTCGTTTCTGCTGTCTTCACCATGTTCCGTAAACATAAACCTATTCTGGGCTCTAAGGATGTGAACACTTTTGATTGGGGGGTGTTTCTGTCCATCCTTGGCCAACTTCCTATCAGAAGTCATGTCATCTTAAATTAACCCCATATTGATTAATTTAAAAGTGGGAAAAATAAAAGGTCCAAAATACATTTCTTCACTCGTACATGTCAGAAAGATTCCTGGGCTTGAAATAAGACCTACCAGATAAGCCGTTGAGGAGCAATGACATTCTGCAGAGATGAATTAAAACAGCTCGATTTCTGGAAGGTGCTGGGGGGAAGTTAGAGGCTGTAGAGCCGAGACCTGAAAACTCTAATTCACAAGTCCTCTTTTGGACGCTGCAGGCCAGTCCCCAAAAGCTGAATAGGGAAAGACTCAGACAGAGGAGAAGGCAGAGGAACAAATTTTATAAGTAATACATTTTGACCTTAAATTACAGTGCAGCCCCTGCATGTGCCAGGCTGGAACATGCTGGGGTCTTCTTTTGTTTAAGCTGAAATCAGGACCAGAACAGTCTGTTTGCCTCTTTCCCCCAATCCTGGTGGTGAGGGAATGTCATTCCAGAGAAGCTGCAAATATAAAAATAGGAATGTGAACCAGAACAAGAAAGCCCTCAAGCTCCCAGTCAGAACTAGTTGAAGTCAGGGTAGCAGGAGCACACCTTGAGCTCTGCATACCTGGCGAACTATGTAAGAGATGAGCTAGAATGGAGAAGACCTAGGGGTGGGGAGATAGCTTAGTTTTCCTCCAGGCACCCCTGCCCCGGTCTGAGCCCCCTTTACCTCTGAAGCTTTGTGAATGAAGTGCCTCTCAAAAAAGAAAGTGGAATCAGAGAGGGAGGAGTGGTGGGGGGCCTTTTCCTAAGACAAAGCAGCCCTGATTTTTCACCTGACAAGGTTCTTGGGGGTAGAGGGTGGGGCTCTCAAGAGTGAAGCCCGCTGTGTTCCTAGGCCAAAGGTCAGCCAAGTGCATCCAGCCCTGAACTTGACCTACTCTTGGTAGAAAAGTGAAGATATGTTAAGAGATGTTCTTCCCTTCATGAGATTTGGGGATTATTGCAGTTATCTGGTCTTGGAGAACAACAACACATTTTAGTATATTAAAGGCTCAGGAAAGTCCTGGGACAAAGGAAAGTGTTTCCCAAATTCTTCTGAGCATGAATTTTTGGGGGGGATTTCCTACTATCACTCAGAAGAGTCTTCCAGGGAAAACACTGTAGAGGCCAACTTCATTGATTTATTCTGTGAAGAGGGTTGAATAGGTGAATGAGGGAATGGACCCATTTTCTATATTCCCACTTAATACTTATCCCCACATTTTCTACATACATTCCCTGGAATATTTGCTTCAATCCCATGCTTTTAACGACCATATAAATGTAACTGTTCCCAGCTCTGTTTTTCTAGCACTGATCTCATTCCTGAGCATCGTACCCGTATTACTCACGAGCCCTGCTCCCTGGGCGTCAGGCACATGCCCCAATCAAAATGCAGCGTCATCGCCACCAGACGGGCTTCTCTGCCCAGGTCTCCGTCTGTTAATGGCATCACCACCCTCCATTGTGCAACCTGGGAATTTCAGCAGATTCCCAGACCTTTTCATCTCCTTTACTTGGGAGAATGTATTTTAAAGTTGTATACATTTGATAAGTACACATATAATTTACAAGGTGTAACGTATTATACCACTGAGACTTCCCTGTTTCCACAGACATAGTCCAGAATCTCACTTTTCTTTTGGACAATTGCAATAGCCTTGGGTAAATTATGGGCTCAGCGGAATTTTTTCAGGGAAAGGGGATTTTGCATGGGAACATTTTTTTATATCTGCTTGTCAAAATACAATCTTAAATTACAGATATACTTGGAAAAATCTGCAGGAAATTATGGCACTAATATTAATGAACAGTGTGGGGTTTTAAAGCTAGCAATCTCTCCACTACTGCCCTGTCAGTCTCTCTTCTCTTTTGCTGAGTTCTGGGGGTATCTGAACACGTGACTGGAAATGACAATGGGAAGTCAGCGTGCCATTTTATCATTAACGCTTAAGTGAGGTCACTAGGTACAACTGGTTTTTTCCTTCATACAGTTCCTTAGGGTCCCGATTGTGGACAGCTGTTGTACAAAGCAACCAAAGTTCCAGGTAGTGACTGTTCTAGTTGGACTTGTGGATATGTACCTTTCCTGTGATGATTCAAGCAGCTGTATTAATTAGCCATGCTTAAAGTCCTTTTACACATAAACTCACGTAATCTGAAGAAAGAGGTATTGTCCCTTTTTCAGACAGGGGAATTTGAGTGTCAGAGTGGCTAGCGGATTTTCCTAGCATAGCTAGTTCATAGTTTGAGCTAGACCTTGAACTCTGAGCCCTGATCACTTTCCACCACACCTCACCTGGCTCCCCAAACCCACCTGATGGTGGATGAGAGATGGGCTTCCCATGCCTTTGCTGTGTGAGGAACTGACACGGGGTAACCAGCAGCAGGTGGAGCCAGGAGGCCCTACAGGTGAGGCATCCAACCTGTTATCTAACCGTGGGCTGCAGGTAAGCCACCTGCCCTGCCGGATGAAGTCGGGTAGCTTATTTTGAGCAGGGTCGTGTGGCCCTGAGGATGCTCTGTGTATTTCCACAGTGTAGGTTATAAGACTTTCTAAGCATGTTATACAGTATTCAGTCTAGAGTTAATTGTTTATGGATCAGGCTTTGCCCTCACACCACAGATGTAGATCCTGATTTATAACATCATAAGGAAACAACAATAAAGGGTGCCTCAAGATTCTTGCCGGGAGAATATATAGACAAAGCTCCCTTATGTCTTTTTGAATTCCAGGGACAGAGACCCATGGGCTTCGATCAGTGTATATTGGGAAGATCAGGAAATTCTTTTCTTGTTTCCAATCATAGAATCTTACTGATTTGATTTAAATAGAATTTCCTCTTGTTTGTTTTCTTCTGAGCATGAAGAACTGGTCACCCTCCATTCCTTCAATAAAACTATTTCAAATTGCGGGAAGGAGAGTGTGATCAACTCACTCCTCATTTTTTCCTTCCAGCTAAAATACCACAATTGCTTTAACCTCCTTCAAAGCGTCTGTTTTCCACCCCTTGCATTGTTTTTCTTTCTTTTCTTGGAGGTACGTTCAGTTGCTCCATTGCATTGCCCTTTTAAAATAGAGAGACTGGAACTGGACACAACTCTAAAGAGGGTGTGACTAATGCAGAGCATTAGTAAAGAGATTGCTCCCTAAGCTCTGCATGTCCTACCTGCCTTGGCACATAAACAGTGAGCTATTGTAGTCATCAGTTATTAAAAAAAAAAGGAGGGGGGAGAAGAGATCCGCCCTGCTCCAAAATTGACTATAGTAGAGAAAAAAATACATGCCTTTGGTGGCCTCATCCAGTCTGGCTACTTGTTAGGGAGAGAAACATGTGCTCGCCTTGGGGCTTGAGTAGTGTTTGTATACATTTGTGCTGGAGGACCGTGCAGTGGTGTGGGTTATAAGTACTGATCCTGCACTTGAGAAGAACAGAATATATACCCCCTGACCCAGATGGAAAAGGAACCACTAAGTGTTCAATAGGTGCATTGAGATCAAAGCATACAAGGAAAACTTGGCCAGCCAAGTGCTTTTAAAACTGTGCAACATAAGCAAGCACAGTGGGATTTTCAGAAATAAATTTAGTTGAAACTCTGCAGGTCTTTCAAGAGAAAGTTTTAAAACCCAACAACTGGGAATGCAAAACAGGTGCTGCCACCACTTTTGAAAACCGATTGACAATTCCTCAAAATGTTAAACCTAAGAGTTACCAGGTGGAACCAGCAATTCCACACCTAGGTATATAGCCAAGAGAGTTGAAAACATATTCACAAGACACTTGTACATGAATGTTCATAATGGCATTATTCACGATAGCCAAAAGAGCGGAAACAACCCAAATGTGCAACAAATAACGAATGGATAAACAAAATGTGGGGTATCCTTACAGTGAGATACTCACTCAGTCGTAAAAAGGAGCGAAGCACTGATGCATGCTGTAACATGATAAACCTTGGAAATATTATTTTAAGTGAAAGAAACCAGGGCACCAAAGGCCATATATTATATGATCTCATTTATAGGCAAATCCATAGAGACAGAAAATAGATTGGTGGTTGCCAGGGGTTAGTGGGGAGAATGAGTGTTAGGGGAAGGGAGAGTGACTGTTATTGGGCAAGGGGTTCTTTTGAGCTGATGAAAATGTTTTGGAATTAGTAGTGATGGTTGCACAACCTTGTGAATATACTAAACACAACTGAATTGTACCCTTTTAAAGGGTGAATTTTATGGAATGTAGAATAATTTCACACACACACACACACACACACACACACACAAAGAACAAACCCACCATTAATTTATAGATGGACCCCTTGTCATGTTTTAAGAAATAATAAGCACCTCAAAAAGTTCTTTCATGACTATAAGGCTTTTTACCTGGTGCAGGAAATATCGTGCTGGTGCATTTGGTTTCATGAACGTAGAGCAAGATCTTTGTAGAAAGTGGCTGAACTATGATATTGAGAAATTATTCTGGGTGCTATGAACACAGCCTGGGCTGGTGGTGAGGAAAATGGGAACATCTGACTCGGTTATTGCACTGCAAGTGAGCATTTATTTTTGCTGCTACTTAAAGATCCGACTTTTTTTCCTGATGATTTTTTGTGAATGTTTGCTGAGAAATTTGCATATCTGAGGTCCTATTAAATGAATCATCGTATTTGCAGACTTTTTCTCTAGTATCCATTCTGGAAATGGAATGATTAAAAACACACCCAAACTAATTCCAGGCTCTTGGGATTATTATTTCCCTTCAGCTATTTTTTGACACCTCTAATTAGCACCGGCAGCCTGGCTGTCCTCTGACGGTGGTAACCCCCGCTTGTTCCGTCAGCTGCCCTGCTTTCTTTTCCATCGACACATTTCTAATACTTCTGAAGGAGACAGACGCTTCTGCTGCACCCGAAGAGAATTCACAAGGTCTGATGCTTTTTGACAAAATGGGTGCCTCCTCCCGGACTTTGGAATTGATACATACTGTCAAAAAGGGTTTTCCGAATGGTTTCTCTTTGTCACCTTGTACCAGATTTTCTCCTCCATTCTGGAAATGTGCAGTTTAATGTTGCGTTTCGAATCACTTTCAGCCGAAAAAGTGTGTAATGGAATCAGGGCATCCATGAATACTCTTAACGCTGTCAGAGATGCCTTTTGTTTGCAGCTCCGCGTTCCAAGGGGACTGGTTAACAATAGTGAAATTACAGTGGGGGGCTTGCTTGATAATGGGCTCCTTGTCCTTCATGATTTCAGGGAAGCACTAAGGGTGACTTCTTCCACCCTGGCACATCTGTATTGGTTTGTATTTATTAGAATCTAAATTGTGGTGATCACCACCTCCTGAGAAGGAAAGTAGTAGCTGCAGTGGTTTGTCCGTATTTTTCCGCTCAGGGAATATTGGGCTTATTTTCAGAATCACTTATATTTAGACCTGGGAGGTGCCTGAGGTGCCATGATCTGGCCCTGCCCCTGCGTTTTATAGGCGAGGACTCCAAGTCTAGAGCCAGTGAGTGGCCGAAGGTGGGGCTGGCGCCTGCAAATTCTGGTTCCCAAGCCCTGCCCCACCCGGCCTCGCTACCAGCCGATTGTGCGCATGTGCGAGCATCTCTCCAGGGTCGTGGACCCTGTGAGCTGGGCGAGGGTCTTGGTCGGGTGGTGCTCCGTCTTTCCCATTATACTCTCCCGAGTAAACTGGCAGAATTTACAACAACCCAGAAAGGTTCCTCCTGCGCATTTGCGCGCCACAGGCTTACACCCGATTTACTACACACGTGGCGGGGGGGGGGGGGGGCTTCCCTGCCGCGCGGCGGGCCGACCCCTGAGCTGTTAGAGACGGAAATGCAGTTCTGTGCCAGAAGGACGCTTTCAAACACGAGCCTCGGAGCACTTTGCTTTGCTGTCAGGCGGTTCCCGCGCTGCAGGGAGAAGCAGCGCAGGTGTATGACAAAGTGAAGCAGCTTGGTTTGGATTTTGCCTTCAGGAGTGAGCTTGAGCTTGATCCCTGAGTTTTTCGTCTTGCTTCACCTTTCACGCCATGGAAACTGGACTGCTGGACACTATTAACTGCTTCTCAAGTCCAGCAGCCTGGTGACCTTTGGATTTATTTTCCATTTGTGCTCTACAGAGAGATTCTACCTTTATTGTTAAGCTTGGAGACTTTCATAAGTATATAAACATATGTATTTATAAATGGAGATTTATATATGGAGATTTTTTATATACATATAGATTATATAATCTACAGCTATAACTATAAGTCTGTGTATCTATGTATCTATATCCCTTTTTCCCCATTCTTTGTGCCACTCGGACAAAGCCTTTTATTGAGGCTGAAAAGCTATATACTCATTAGTTATCCCTATACCATATTTACATAACACCTATTTGCAAAATCATTTGATTGGGAATTTAGGATTTTGTTTAATGCCAAAGGTTTTACCTTGAGGAGGAAGAAGGGCTAAAAGGTGGTCTGCTCTCAAGAGTACCTGGCAGAGCCTGGCTTTCAGACTCCCCAAGGCTCACAGAAAGCGGGTGCTGACCAGAGCTCTCCTGCCTTTGCCTTAAGTGATTCTCCAGACTTCGTCTTCCTCTCACAACTTCGACGTGTTACTCCTTTGCTTGAACCTGAAGCTTTCTGTTATAGCCAGAGACAACAGCGTAAGAGCTCTGGGATGTCCTGAGATAACATCTTCTCATTTCGGTGAAGGCTGGACATGAGGGCACATGAGTGAGTCCCTGCTGTTCCAGCCGGGTGTCAGCCTGGGGCAAGGGGAGACTTTCAGAAACACTCCAGGAGGGGAGTTCCTTGTCCTGCACAGTGAGACTCCTCCACTGTGCACCTGTGGGCATAGCTAATGGCACATTGCCCACAACACACACCGGCATGTGTTAAGTTCTGCCTGCCCTGGAAAGAGCGAGATGTCTTCTAAGCGATAGAAAGTGTAGCTGGCCGCTTGCTGCCTCCCAGCAGGAACATCTCCTACCCCACTTACTCTCAGTAGTGCTCTTTCTCTCTCTCCCAGCCTGCGGCCAAATCCAGACCCCTGGGTGGCTGCCTCAGGGCCTTGAACTCTGGTAGGTAGCCCACCGGCAATGGATGCAGTAACTTAGCTGGGGGTGGACGTGGGGGATGTTTTCTTTTGTTTTCGGTTTATCGAAGTGTCACAGATTTAACACACTGAAAATGTCCCTGTGGACTGAGGAAGTCACACACATTGCATGTTGTCAGTGCCTAAAGGGCATAGTTTCAAGTTCCTAGGTGCTCAGAGGAATGTGTGTATCGGACCAGCACGGGATGCCCGAGCTGTGGATAAAGGAGAGGATTGCACCTGCACAAACCCTTCTATGTGCCTAAAATTAATGGGATCTCAGCATCCAGAGGAGGGGCTGATGAATCCCCGGTCACCCTGCTCATTCCTCATACAGAACCTCTCTTTATCCTTTTTATTGGTGAGCGTGATTGGCAGTTCTGAACCCACCTCTGTGGGTCTCCTTCTATAAAACAAGTGATGGAGAAGGGTACAGACATTTTCGGCCTTAACTAGTTCTTATTCTTATAACAAAATTCAGCCACTGGCTTCTCAGTCAGTGGCTCCTGACGCAGCTACAGGATACTTTCACGGTCACGCCTAAGCTCTGAGATGTGACTGGGCCCCTGGAAGGACTCTGTGGACACTGAGTACTTGGGTCACACAGGGTTCATGCAGCCTGGGAGTGTGACAGAGATGAATCGGCACTTAGTAGGACTCGAGGTCTTTTGTGAATGCAGGGCCAAATCGAAGCAAAGAAATTCCTCTTCAGAATTTACAAAAGGGACATTCCACGTTTGCTGTTACATTAAATGATACAGAGATACGTAAAGGAAATTTAACTCTTCCTTCCACTTCCATCCCTTCCTTCCTACTCTTTCAAACATAATTTATGCTATCAGACAGCCTGGTGTCAAGGTGGCCGGTTAGAACAGTGAGCCAAACTGAAAATAAGATTGAAACCTTTATTCACTCACTGTGATGGTGCAGGCTAGAGGCAAAGAGAAGGAAAGCGCTCCGTGTTCCCCACAGAAGGACACCGGGCCAGGGCCGGGCAATGGCATGCAGCAGAGACAGGAGGAGTTTTCTCAGGGCTGGTGCTGGCAGGGGGGAGTGGCAGGCGGGTGGTGGAGAGAGGGAAGGACTCAGAGTGGAAAAGTACTGAGTCAGAGTGGAGGGAAGTGTCTTTGCCAAGACTCCCGGGGAAGGTGCCTAGGCGGGGAAGGCAGAAATGTGTGTACAGGTGACCTGCGGGGGACGGTGGGGAGAGGGAGCCCTGGCCTGCAGCCCACCCCCTCTTCCTCCCCAGAGACCGCAGAGCGCTGGCTGAGCACCAGGTGTGGGGAGGGCAGCTTCCCGGCAGGCCTGCCCGGGAAAGCCTTTGCAGAGCCTGAAGGAACACACACAGGGTTCTGGCCTGGAATCAAACACCTCTTGTGTATAGGGCATCTGTATCTAAGTTTTTGTTTTTACAAAAATGGGGTTATACCACACAGTACTCTACAACATGCTTTTCTTTCTTAAAAGTACACAAAATGTAGACTCAGCTCTTGGTTTCGGGTTTGTGTGTGTGTGTGTGATTGTGTAATATCTCACAGATTACAAACCAATCCGTTCAACAATTCCCGTATTGATAGACATTCAGACTGTATCCAGTCTTTGCCACAACAAATAATGTTAAGAATGAATCGCTGACTTGTACTGAGCCTTTTATTTCTTTAGGGCATATTCCCCGAAGTAGGATGGCTGAGACATTGGTTATGTAGTTACAATTGTAGGAGATTTAAAAGGGGTCATGATTCACATCCCCTTTAATTATGAGAATGATTTTTTCACTTCACCCTAGGAGAGCTGCTGTATGTCGTTAATTTTTTCAATAAATGTTTACCAACCTGATGAGCAGAAATTACTTAATTTTTACTTTAAGTTGCCTTTTCCTGGACGAGTGAGGCGGGGCTTCCTGTCACGTGTTTATTGAATGTCTGCATTTTCCCTCCTGTCACTTGCCTGATCGCATCCTTTATATCTGTTTTCTTTTGCTTGTTTGTCAGATGCCTTTTGGAGAAGGTCCCTCCTGCTCTGAGATGGGTTTGACAGGAGTGAGTGTGATCTCCTTAAGAGAAGTTGTAAAATTGATCAAATACCTGAAACGCGCATCCCATTTGGTCCTTTATTTTTCTCTTGACCAGTTAACCTTTTGACCAGTGTGTGGAACAAAAAGTAGGTCTTTTTGACCCCATATGGTGACACTGGTGGGTATAAATAGCAGAATTTTCTAGAACCTGTTTTCTGAGCTCAGACTTCTCATCAGTTAGGAATAAATTGTTCTTATCCTCTCGTGCACCTTATCTTATCTTATCTTATCTCGTGCAGCAAATGTGGGGAAGTGAGGGCTTAAAAACTGTTAATGTCTTTGCTTTACCTCCTCTTCTCCCATCCTTGCAGTTGACTCACGAAATGCATTAAACCCTATCACTCACTGTGTCACAAGTGCTGCCCCTTCTATTATACTGGATAAGAAATGAAAGCATGGAAATATGAATCACAGTCTCTGTGAATGAGAGGCTTAGCTTTGGGGAATGTGTTTAGGAACCGCCCACTCTGTGTGGTGCTGGGTACCAGGTGGGAGGTGGTTACATCACCTGGTCTCTGGCCAGACACTGAGCAGGGAAATGCAGTGTCACCCTGACCACTTGTCACATCCCCAGATCTGGACCCAAGGCCCCAGAAGAAAGGTCAGCCTGTGCCTAACTCTCCTTGACGCTCATTGCTGCCGTGGCTTTCTTGTTTTCTGTTTAGGAAAAACATTTCATAAGATAGTGAAGTGGAAGATATGACGTCTATAAGGATCCTATGATGAGAGAATGTGGCTTTAAAGGCATCTCTCTACTTTATTGGTTGTTTAGTACAGGGTTTGTCAGCCTTCATGTGCACTCTGTTCCCTTTGAAACCCCTTCCCTCTCACTGCCCTCCCCTGAGGTGGGAGACTAGCTCTCTGACAAATTGATCCCAGGATCAGAGGGATGAAAGAGAGCTCGAAAGGAAGCCGGAATCACGTAGGAAGAGACATCGTGATGTAGGGACTGGAAGACTTGGCTGCCAAGCATGCTGCCATCTTTACTCCATGGACGTCTCATAAAGGAGGAACTTGGCAGTTCAGACCAAGTGAAGACTGTCCTGTACATAGATGGATTTAGACACAATGATCTATTTATGAAAGTAGGTAGGTAGGGTTACCCTAGTAGAAAGTATCAGAACTGAATGCTGATGCCTTACTGTGTGTGTGAATTTGAAATTGAAAACCAGTAACCCTAGTGGTGGCTGCATTCTCCCCGCTCCCACTAAGGACAGGGCCCTGCCTAGTTTCCCTTTATCTTTCAAGTCACTTTTCAGTGGTCCTTCAGCCAGAACAACATCCTTTTAGGCCCATTGTCTTTCTGTAAAACCAATGAAAACACATATGGGTTTTTGAGGGCTCAGACTGTAGACAGACAGTTACAGACCTTGGTATTAAGAAAAGTCTTCTTTAGGGTCTTGTCTTCCGGGAGCCTCCCTTAGCCCATCCAAGTCCAGCTTACTCTTCATGCATTTAGTCACTTAACCCTCAGCAGGTAGTTACTGCGTGTCTGTCACGGGCCAGGCACTGAGTGCTGGAGAGTCAGAGACCACGGCTTAGACTCTGCCTGAAAACGTCGTCAGGTGGTTAGAGACGGGCCGCAGAGGCCGGCCGTCGCCGTGACGACTGGGACGGGCTGGGGTACACCGAGCATGTGACACTCTGGGTTCTCAGAGAAGGGGCGTCGAAGGTTGACCGGGAGGGCATTCTCCTGGGCTGACTTGGAGAAGGGGTTAGGTTGGCCAGAAGAAGGGAGAGGTAGGGCGAAAGGAATAGCTAGCGTGAGGCTCGGACCAGAAATACAGGCAGAACCCGGGGTGGAGGAGTGTGCACAGCTCAGTGGTAGAGTGTGTGCTTAGCATGCGTGAGGCCCTGGGTTCAATCCTCTAAAATTAAATAAAGAAACCTAATAAACAGCCCACTTCACCCCTAAAAATGGAAATATAGGCAAAACCCAGATAATGAAGGAAATAGGGGAATGCTGGGAAGGCACCCCCGGCTTGAGGTAGGGGGTATGATGTGATGAGAGTAGTGCTTTCAAGTCACCTTGGTGACCCTGTGGCGCCGGGGTCAGAGGAGGGCAGACCTGGGAGCAGGGAGGGCAGAGGAGAGCTCCTGAGGCAGGCAGATGAGCCCCGGAGGGGACCTGAACCCAGGCACCAACAGAAGGAACCAAGGACAGGGACAGATTTGCATGCTGTGGAGCGGGCGCCAGCCCCAGGACTCGCTGCCTGCGTGGATGTGTCGGGTGAGAAAGGTGAGAAGGCTGAGATGGCATCTGAAATGGGCCCTGGGTGGAAAGGAACGCTGTTCCCTGAGACAGAAAAGGCTGGAAGAACATATTTGGGGGTGTGGTGGGGGTAGCATCATTAAGTTTGAAGCATGTTGAGTCTGAGATGCCAGCGAGTATCCCAGCGCATATCCGTTGGCAGTTGGCTGCTCCCGGCAGGAGCGCAGCAGGGATGTGTGGGCTGGAGAGCATATTTGGAATCATCAGCATATGTCGTTGTCGAAGCCATTGATTCATGCAGTAAATATTAAGGGCACACAGGCAGGGCCAGCTTCACGAGGGTGGGACCTGTACTGTCACACAGGACCCCCCACTCAGGAGGGCCCGCACGTTTGGCTTAGTGCGCTGCTGTCACAGTCGTAAAATTCTCATTAATTTTTAAGCAAAAGGCCTTGCATTTTCAGTTGGCACTGGACCCTGGAACTTATGTAGCCAGTCCTGCTTGTAACTGCTGGACACCGTATGCAGTAGTGGAGCCCCAGTGTTGAGCAGGACAGACGTGGTTCTTGCCTGAGGAGCTTACAGGCTAGCGTGGAAGGCAGGCAGTTAAGTGATGAGCAACAGGATGGGATATGTGCTTTATTAGAAGGAATTCCAGGCTCAGGGAGCATGTGGGAGGGGCTTCTAAACCAAATCCCGGGGATTTGGGCATCAGGAGGTGAGTGCCCAGGGAGCGGGGTAAAGAGACAAAACGGCAGTCTCCCGGCACTAGAGGAGGAGAGGAGTCTGGGAGGGAGAGTCCTGGGAGGTAGGAGGGAAACCAGGAGGAGCCGTGTCCCAGAAGCCAGGGCTGGGAGAGACCATCAAAGGCTGCCAAGGAGATAGGGAATGAGGTCATGCCCAGTGGGTTGAGCAGCAAAGAGGCCGCTGAGGGTCTGGTGAGAGCAGTTGGGTGAGCAGAGGGCTAAGAAGTGAATTTACCTGTGTCTGATGGCTCAATGAGAGCGGAGGAAGTAGAGACCCGAAAGTTGATTATTAAGTGTAAACCTTGGCTGGGAAAGAACATAGAACAGCCCGAGAAGGTGGGTTTCGGATTGGAGAGTGTTGTTCATTTGCTTTCAGTTTCGGTTTCAGTTTTTTTTTTTAATTTTCAACACAGTGTTTTGTTTTTTAAAACTGGTGTATAGTCAGTTACAACGTGTCAATTTCTTGAGCATAGTTTTGAACTCTGGGTAGAGAGAGCCAGTAGAGAGAGGGGCTGGGAATACAGAGGGAATAAGCGATGTAGGGGAGACCTCTGGGGTTGGAAGCGATGGGTGGACTCGCACTGGTCAGGAGGAGAAGGTGAGGGAGAGGGGAGTTTGCAGATGAAGGCTCCTCTCGCCTCTGTGAAGTCCGCCCCACTTTCCTTGTGTAAGTGGACTCCTGCCACCTCCTAGTTCCACTCTCTTCCTCGCTCAAATTCAAGGCAAAGCTTCTCCTGAATTCTCTCATCTGTTCTTATATTCAGTTATATTCACCAGGCTCCTGCTATGTGACAGGCGTGATGCCAAGCATTTGGAATTATAATAGTGAACAACCAGACCAGGCCCCCGACCTCCTGACACTCTGGTCCTGGAGGAGGAGCTCCTGTCTCTTGGCTGGGCGTGTGACGTCTCCTCCCGACAGGCCCACTCTGACACCCCATCCTCCACCTTCCCTTTCTTCCTCGTCTTACTCACTGTCTTTTTCTTCCCTCCTAATATCCAACTTTCTTAGCCTGGAAGCTGGAGTTCAGGGACCATGAAGGAAAAAGGAAGAAAAAGAGTTAAGAGTAGCTTTAAGCAAAATTTTGAAACAGAAGGTTGCCTTGGGAATTTATGGCGTGACTTTTGCTCTAGTCCCCCACGTTCTCAGGACCCTTCTTGCTGCTTTCAGGTTAGGCCCCACCCTGGTCCTTGCTGACACCGCACCCTCGCTCCCCAAGTTTCTCTATCCTCTGCCAAAACCCTGCTCTCTTACTGTCCTTAGTCTCAGCTGATAAATAGGACAAAGACAATTTCAATTAACTTACAGCGATTTGTGAATGGTGGATATCACCATTTCTGGGGGTTGGGAGATGGTTACATTTTACAAGTTTACAAGAAGGAATCTTTAATTTGTCCTATTTTCAGCAGGATAATAAGTGATACGACTGTTCCAGCAAGAGGCATCCTCTTTCCAGAGTCAGCCCCCCAAACCTTTCCATTTGCTCACAGGTCATTTTTCTCCTAGATTCATGAATTCTTTAACGCCCCCAAGATTTGTGTTGTCACCTCCTCCCTTGCCTGCCCCCTCCACCAGTTTCTATGACAGCAGCAATGGGGCACAGGTGGCCAGGGGGTGGGGGAGGGGTCAAGCGGCTGCAGCCATTTACAGGGATAGTTTCTAAGTCAGGGACCGCCTGCCTCTCCAGGGCGAGGGAGAGGTGCCGAGGGTTTCTTGGCACAAAGAATACAGCCCCCTAGGCAGCGAGGCATCTACCCAGAGCTGAGCTCATCGATGGTATTTCCCGTGTTTGTGGGTCTTCACAGAGAAGTGTGTTGGTTCCCCAGGTCTCTGCATCCCTGACACCAGGGAGCTTTGAGGTTTGAACAGAATGCAGTTCCCCAAGCCGCTTGCATTTGTCGTAGAAATGGTAGCCTTCGACCACAACAAGTCGATAATGGGGAGGTGCTGTCAGGAGCCACTGCAGAACAAGGGCTGAGCCCAGGAGGTTCCACCGGGAACAGGCTTAGGAAAGGTTGCTCCACACTTACCGATCCTGAAGCCTCTCCTTTAGACGTCTGCTTTGGGGAGCTCCGTTCTCCCAAGAGTACTGGGGTCAGTGGTCACCCTTGGGCACGTTTTGGGGAGTGTATGGATTTCCTCCCTTTAAGATGAGATGAATGGTTTCTCCTGGACCCAGGATATGACCCTAGAATCTCAGGAGTCTAGGTCAGGTGCTCTCAGATGGTAATGTGCCTGTGAATCGCCAGGGGCTCTTACGACAATGCAGGTTCTGATACATTAGTCTGTGGTGGAACCTGAGAGTCTGCATGCCTAACAAGCTCCCTGGGGAGGCCTGTGCTGCTGGCCCACAGTAACCAGTCACCTGGAGCTCTGCTTTCTACTACTTCAAACACTAGCCCACTTATGACTGCTTAACTTAAAGCTGAATTAATTAAATGTGAATAAAATTTAAAATTCAGTTTCTTGGCTGCACTAACCATAATTCAAATGCTCAGACCCACATGTGGCTGGTTGCTGCCATACTGGACTGCACAGATTGAAGCACAAGTTTTAATGATCACAGAAAGTTCGATGGAAGAGCACTAGTGTAGAGTGAGCCTCTGTGCATGATTCACTGACCCAGCCATTTATTCGCTGAGCATCTATTACGTGCCAGGTAGCATACTTGATGCTGGGCGTTAAGCTAGCAGAAAAAGTAAATGTCAGCTAATGAGAATGTCATGCCCTTAAAGATACCTACAGTGTGGTGAGGGATCCAGAGTTGGTGACAGTGAACTGGTGCCTTGAAGATTGGAAGGAAGACTATCCCCTGAGCATGCATGTGTATTCTGACCTCGCTGTAGCGTTATCGCAG
Organism: Camelus ferus; assembly: GCF_009834535.1. Lineage (NCBI taxonomy): Eukaryota > Metazoa > Chordata > Mammalia > Artiodactyla > Camelidae > Camelus > Camelus ferus. Next base: position 20,961,524 of record NC_045707.1, read on the forward strand.
AATCCAGGTGCTTATGACATCGGCCACTGACATGCATTTTCACCATTGCAGGGCTATAATCATCAGAAACGGAGAAATCATCCCCATGTCTTCGGAATTCACCCCCGAGACTGAGCGCCAGCGGCTTCAGTACCTGGTAAGAGTCCTTTGGGTTTGGCAGAGCCCAGAGGTGGTGTCAGGGATGGTGTCGGAGCTGTTGGGGAGGAATGTGTTGCTATTAACATGAGTGCAGGCCCACAGCAGTAAGTGACATATGGTATTAACTCCCCCTCACGCACCTCCTGGATCACACATCCCGGCTCCGTGTGCAACGACCCGCTCCGTCTCCATGCATTTATTACCGTGGCTGATTTTCTCCCATCTGTAACCAATCAAAGACCACGGTGCGCTCTGTTTCCTTTAATGGCTTAACACGAACAATATGAAACGTCGTGTTAAAGAAGGCGGCTATCTTCTTCCTAGGCCTGCTACTCACTTTAACTCAAATAGAGGGTTCAGACGAGGCTGAATCTCGCCACGAGGAGGGTGGCAGCCCAAGATACACCGCTGCTTTGTGCTCAGATATGAAGTCTCCAGGGCTCTTGGGCAGAGATGCAGATGGCAGAAAAGTCTGTGTGTACCCTGAAAATACATTCACGTAGCTCCCCGTCTTTGGAGCAAAATTACGAGAGGGCTATAGGAGGGCTGTTTGGTTTTTCAGATCTTAGAATTTTTGCTTCACTGAAGATTTGAGTTTTCTGGGAAACAGAATAAATTCCCTGCCCTCAAACCAGGGGGTCGGGTGTTAGGCAGAATCTCAGTTCCATGACTATGGTCATCGTCCTGGATTACTCTGGGGTGGGCATCTTTGGGGATTATCTGTAAAGAGTAGTTCTGTGGATGAAATATTTCCTGCCAACCAGCTTTCTTTTTAGGCAGTGTGGCTAAGTTAGTGACCTTCTGCTCCTAGGAAAGAATTAACCCAGCCTTCTCCAGAAGGACTTGGTTCATGTCTCTAAATTCTGGCCTTTGGGAACAGCTGGGCTTTGAGGACTTTGGTCAATTTAGAAAGTAGCCGTGCACTCCCCTCACTTCCCTTCTCTGTGTTGTGTTGGTTTTACCCAGTAGCTAAGCTGTGTTGTTTTTGGTAGTTACCTGGTACATAAGACAGCAAGAATTTAGAACCAAGGTAAAAACGTTTCTTCAGGCTTTGACCAACAATTATTTTTGAATTTATCTTGCTGTTTTCAAGTAGATAAACCTGGAGCCACTCTGGGGGGCCCAGGATTAGAGCCCTCCCTGTGTTTGGCAGTCTCGGTGGGAGGAAGGGAATTGCAGCCCGTGGGACCCCATCCTCATCCCACTCTTACGCACCAGCTGGGCAGCTTTGTTAGCTTTGTTGCAAGTCTCTTAACCTTTCCAGACCTTGACCTGTCACTTATAAAGGAGAGAGCTACAGGGTCCTTGCAAGTAGGGTTCATAACCGCCAGCCCCCTTGCTACCTGCTTAACTTTCTCCAATCCACCTTACACAAAGCCCCATGTGACCTTCACATGGACCTTGTCACGGCTTTGCCTAAAAACCATTGGCTCCCACGGTGGACAGAAGGCTGGCCACACTTGGCCAACCCAGAATCGGGGTTCCCATCTGCCTCTCCGGCATCACCTCACTGTTAACCCCACCGGTGCCACCGTGCATCCCAGGCTGCGGCTTTGATCTTTTGTTTTCAGGACACATTGTGATCTCTCCGACCTCCATGCCTTTGGAAATATGCTCTGCCAGGATGATCCTTCCCCTCTTCTCTGCCAGGAAGACTCCTTGTCCTTTGAGACTCCAACAGAAATGTCACTTCCTCCAGGAAGTGTCCCCTTACCTCCCAGGGGTCCGTCCCCAGTGCTCACACAGCTCCGTGTAGAAGCCCCCAGCGTGGGGTATTGTATTGCTTCTTCTGAGCTCTGTCTCCCCTTCCAGACTGAGTCCTGGAGGGCAGGCCCCTTCCTTAGACTCTTGACAGCGTCAGTAGCCAGCACAGAGGAGACACTGAATCAGAATTTGTTGACTGAAGGAGCCAGTTTGTCTTGATGTCTGATCATCACCACACAGGACTTCCCCGCTCCCTCCCCTGAAACCTCTCATGGCGGCACCAGGCCTTTGCCTCCCCAGCCTCGACTGCACCCTGTCTTCATCACCTCCGTGCCCCTTAAAAGAAACCATCTCCTGTTTACTCTGGCTGAAGGCAGTGAGTAATAGCAGATGGACTTCTTTGTTTTGAAACACTTTCACATTTTCATGTGGCAAGAACGGTACCAAGAGCTTACAGCATGAACTTTTTAGGAGGGAGGAGAGGCTGGCAGTTTTCAGATTCACATTCCAATACTGGTGGTCTATTTGGAGATGGTTGGAATAAGAAGCGTGTGGCTTCAGAGCTCAGCTTCGTCACACGACTGTGTCTGTGATTTCTACCGGGCCCCTGCCCGATTCCCCAGCGGCACTGTCAGTAATGGGCACAGAGAACCCCAGAAGGCAGCTGTGAGGATGAAGTGACATAACATGTGTGGCCTTCTTTGGTGCCGCATAACACTCACTTGGTTATTGGAGAATGAACCAGTCTTGCCACTTCAGATTCTGCTGGCCTGCAAACCACAGTGGCATTTTTCCCTTTATTTTTATTTAAGAATCTCTCCTGATGTTTCTAAAATTAATGTGTATTTTGGTGTCACCCTTGCATGATCAGCATGGACACCATGAACCCACTGAACTGAGCCTAATATCTGAATGTCTAAAAGGTAAAAGCACTGTCCCCATTCTTTTTAATCCTGACTCCTAAACTACGTAGGTTTCTCTAATTTATAAACGAAAACTTTTCTCCCCAGGCAACAGGAGTATAAATGACCAAAACATAAAATACCCTGGCTGTCCAGCCTCCTGTCCCGTTGGGCGTCTAGGAATATATGCTTTGAAATGAACAATTCCAGTAATAATATTCACGTGCTCTGTGATGTGAATCTTTGGGGTGAAGTATTTGAGAGAATTAGGGAATTGACAGACAAAATAACTTTGTGGTGAAATATTTATGTAAAGTTTTTGAGAGTTAGGCAGTTTATAGCATAAAATCTTGAAAATGATAACAGTTATGAAAGGAAAACGGAAGTGTGATGTGGATTTCTCCCGGCCCCGCCCAGGCAAGAGCTGTGTGACCTCAAGTCCCTCACACGATGTCTCTGAATCTCCTTTTCTCCTGAGTGAAATGTATAGGAGAAATATTGAAATATTTATTATATATTCTGAGATCAAAATAAAAAGTAATCTCATAATGACATCAAATACAGGAGATATCTTACAAATTTAGGTGCATCTAATCCTACCAGTTCATTTTTTGGAAACATCAGTTCCCTTAAACTAGTTGTGAAACAGTTTTGTTTAATGATAGCTGTAGTCTCCTTTACACGATCTAAACGAGTTAGGACATCACTGGAAGTTAACAGTGTATTCTTTATTCTGAGGTCAAATCGAGTTTTATTCTCATGATGTCTCAAGAAACACTTGTGAGAGATCATGAAAACCTTTGGGTCCCCAGGGACTTGCTTTGAGCAGATGCCTGCAGTCCCAGGGCTCTTTGACTTGCAGAAATGGTTAATGATTTTCTTGGAGGTGGGGGGAGAGGGGTCAGAGCCCTTTGTACATGAACCATTTGATCCACGTCAAGCAAGAATGTTCTTGCTATGCACAGTCCAGACGCTCAGGGATTACAGAGCTGGAAGCAGATTATAAAGAGATGGATGTGGCAGGCACATTAATCCTGTTTGGTCTTGGATCCTGACCTCAGAGGGCCCTTCGTAGCAGCTCTCCGGGTAACGTGAACTTTGTTCTGTAGGTTCTTGTGCTGGGTGATTAATCAGACAGGCTTGAGGGTCTGACCTGTTCACACGGCCTGTGGCAGGTGTGCGCTGAGGGGGTCAGGGGCCGTGCACTTGTGCCCCAGCAGCCGGGGAGAGCTGATGGTCCGATAGTCACGAATACGCCTTGTTCTTCTCTTGCTGGGTTTTAGGTGATTTTATTAACGTTTCCAGGGTGATTGAAATAAGATATTTAAGGGGCCCACCAAGCTCGATGGAGTCAAGGCCCAGATAGGAGGGAAAGCAGTCTGGTTTGTGGGTGTTTCTTGGCAGTTTACTGCTCTGATACTGTGGCCTCTAGAAAAATCATGTCACCCTGGAGTGATGTGCTTCAGGTGACAGCCAGACATGGATCTCCCTTGACGGGGAACCTTAGAGCCCTGAGGTGTGGGAGTAACGGCTTCCCCTCTGTTCTGCCGAGACAAATTTATAAACTCTGATTTGATTACATGAAGATGTGCCGGGATCATCCAACCTTCAACTAATGCACATCTGTCCTCGTAGATAATTCAAGCCTGCAGCTGTTTATCATCAAGGGCAATGGAGAGAGGGGATGAGAGTGGGTTTCAAATGCGCATTTGATACCCACACGTGCTACGTTATCTGAGGTGATGTCTTGCGTTGTCCTTGGGACCGCCCCCAGCCTTCTACACTGAGTCTGGTTTGGTTTGTCTGCTGTTTCCCTGGTGCCTGAGCTTGGAAAGGTTTCAAGTGGACAGTGTGTGCCTCTTGGCTCTTCAGGGTTTTTTCATTCTCAAGAATTATCTCCCAAGAAGTATATGCTTTAAGCCTAAACCTGCTTTTAAGACAGGCAGCTATGATCGAGTGTGTGAGTGAGTGAAAACAGCTGATCCTCCACTTCGACCTCACCCTTGACCTTGGGAGCAGGTTGTTAAGCCCGAGAGCCTGGCTTCAGTCACAGGGAGGCAGCTTCCCCGCCACTCTGCTTTGCTTGATGACGCAGTCTTGGACAAATCCACTCCAATCCCACCTCTTTCCCCGTTTAACCCCTTTTGCAAAACTGCGTATGAGTTTCAAAATCTCAAATTAAAAAATGGCAGGCTAGAGTGGTTGACATTTTTCCTATTTACTATCAGTTGCATCAAGAAGAAGCCATAAGAATTTTAGTGTGAAACTGGCACTGCCCAGGGCTTCAGGGGCAGAGCTGACACTTGGCTTCCCTACGAGCACTGCCTGGCTTTAGGGAAGACTCTGAAGACATTAGCCTTTATAATTGAACCTCACTGCTTCCAGCACCTTATTTTGAAAATGAATATAAATGCGTGTTTTGTTTATTCCAGATTGGGAGGGTCAGAGACTTGTCGTGGAGGCCCTCTAAACCTACTGTGCAGACCTAAGAAAATGCATTCTACACAGCAGAACAAAATCATTATGAGAAGGAATCCCTACCTTTTCTTCTTTAAAAAAAAAAAAAAAAAGAAATCAGTCTTTCTGTGCAGTTGCTACACATATGGAAAAGCCCTGGTCCTACAAAATATTCTGAATAAAAAGTTGGGCACATAAAGCCAGAGCCATCTCCCCATAGGGTCCCTTGAGAATTGATCTCAGTGTGAGGAAACAAGATAATGTCATACATCCTTTAAGTATGTTGAAGCTAAATATGCTTTGAGAGAGGCCGGTAGGATTCACTGAGCTTTACTTGGGCAAAAACTTACCCACAGATTGTCTTCTGTGCTTTAGTTGCTTTATGTGTGAACTGGGGTAGTTACAGGACCCTCACAGGATTGGGATGAGGATTAACAAGTGAACACTTGTAGTGCTTACAACAGGGCCTGGATCGGGGACAAGATAAAACCTCGTAGTTTTCAAATATAACTATGTATGAAGAACTTCTTCATGGCCATCCTGCCATCGGGACTACTGTGGCCTTTTATAAAATTTCTCCATCCCACTTGCAGAAGCAAAGAGATTGAAGATCTGCAGGCGAATCCTTTCTGCTGACTTGAGTTATTCTCTCTACAAATGAATGCCTTTCCCCAGATTTTTACTTGGGAAGAGGCAGCATTAGGCATATGAATATGGAAACCTTATATGTTCTATGTAAATGAACACTTTTTACCCCTTATTCTATACATTAAACTGTTATAGAGTTGACAGATCTAGGCAATTTTGTTTAATATCTCTATTAGTATTCTGGTTTCCATGTGGCTCCTTTATCATAAGATCTACATTTTACCATTTTAAAGCTGTTCTGGGGGGGCATGCTCCTCCTCTGACAGATGAGCGCCCCCGTGTAGAAATTTAAATGTGACTTATCCTTGACATCCACATAAACCAGACGGAATTGTATTTAATATCCAATTCTGTAGTTGCCTGTATCTACAGGCTTGGCTCTTGCTACTTGGAGATTTTTAAAGAGCAATTAAGATGGAGAGTATTCTTTATGAAAGACTCTAACCCCTACATATTTAGGCCTCAGCCATTTCACATTTTTCCTTTATTATTTTTTTAAACCCAAACCAGAAAATTCCGCTCCTGCACTATAAATCAGGCAGCCAGCCTTGGCTCTGGAAGAGCCATCTCATTTGACCGTTAGTGTGACCGTTAGTGATCACCAGTGGCTTGGCTGACATTATTAATTTCATTTCATTCATGACCTTAGACTTCTATCATGATAAATCATCTTGAAATGCAAGGCTTCCAGTCCTCCTCTATAATCTGATGAGGTTCTCCCCCTCCCAAGGGCAAGAAAGAGGAGAGATTATTCAATTTTTAAAAAAGATTTAGATTGAATGCTGAAAATCCTCATTTTGATAACTTCCTCTCATGTACTGAGAGGTCTAAACATTAAAACAATTAATTTATATACAGTTTTTCTAGTTAGAGGATTTTACAAAGCATTTCCTACCCTGGAATGTGCCTTCTCATTTCACACGAGAATATTTTTACTTTCTGTATTCTGCTGATGGGAGTGGAAATGGGAACAGCTAACTACCTTGGAAAAGGATTTTGCCCAGCAGTTCCACTCCAGGGTACACAGCAAACGAAGTGTGGACCTCTGTTCACACCAAAAGACTAGAATGTGCGTGGCAGCCTTGTTTGTAAGAGCCAAAACTGGAAGCTACCCGAGTGCCCGTGGAGAGCAGAATGGTAAATAAAACTGGCACAGTCACAGGGTGGAATAAACAAGTTGTAACTACACGCAACGACGTGGATGCATCTCGCAGAGTTAACCTCCAGCCTCTGGATTCCATGGGAAGTCTAGAAACAGGCACGCCCGACTGGGAAGTGTGGGGACAGTGCTTTGCTCGGGGGCAGCAGCAGGGATTGAATGGAGTCCCGACCCCAGGGTGCTGGTGATGTTCTGGTTTTTGATCTGGATGCTAGTTCCATGGGTGTGTTTAATTTGTGAAAATCCATCCCCCTGCATACATGTGGTCTGAGCACTGTACTGTACATATATAATACTTCATTGAAAAGCTGTTGTTTTTTTTTTTTTAAGTATATTGACTTCATTTAAGTGTATATCACCCTCTGTAGGAGGGGCCTTCCTGTGAGAGCTCCAGGCCAAACAGCAGGACAGGTTTCCCAGAAAGCCACAGGCCTGCTGCCTCTCTGTCCCACTCTGCTGTCTCCCCTAAGAGTAGCTCCAAAAGCCCCCCACACCTCGCCGCCCCCTGCTTCCCTGCCTCTGCTCTTGCCGCCCATGCCCCAGCGCCCTGAAAAGCCTTTTCACCTAGAGGAAAACATAGGCAGAACACTCTTTGGCATTAATCACAGCAATATTTTTTTCGGATTCATCTCTTAGAGTAATAGAAACAGAAGCACAAATAAACAAATGGGACCTATCTAATTAAACTTAAAAGCTTTTACACAGCAAAGGAAACTATCAACAAAGTGAAAAGAATGGGAGAAATATTTGCAAGCGATGCTGCCAACAAGAGCGTAATTTTTAAAATATATAAACAGCTCATACTACTCAATATCAAAAAACAAAACAAAACAAAACAAAAAACAATCTAAAAATGTACAGAAGACCTAAATAGATATTTCTCCAAAGAAGACCTGCAGATGGCCAATAGGCACATGGAGAGATGCTCAACATTGCTAATTATTAGAGAAATGCAAATCAAAACTACAACAAGGTATCTATCACCTCACGCTGATCAGAATGACCATCATCAAAAAGTCTACAAATAATAAATGCTGGAGAGAGTGTGGAGAAAAAGGAACCCTCCTACACTGTTGGTGGAAATGTAAATTGATGCAGCCACTGTGGAGAACAGTATGGAGTTTCCTTAAAAAACTAAAAATTGTGTTACCATATGATCCAGCAGTCCCACTCCTGGGCATGTATCTGAAAAAGATGAGAACTCTAATTTGAAAAGATACATGCACTTCAGTGTTCATAGCAGCACTATAATAGCCAAGACATGGAAGCAACCTAAATGTCTATTGACAGATGAATGGGTAAGGAAGATGTGGGGTATGTGTGTGCACACATGCACACACATATGCATATACACACAGTGGACTACTACTCAGCCATAAAAAAGAATGGAATGATGCCAGTTGCAACAACATGGATGGACCTAGAGATTATACCGAGTGAAGTAAGTCAGACAGAGAAAGACAAATATGATACCACTTACATGTGGAATCTTATAGTTAACACAAATGAACTTATTTACAAAACAGATTCACAGACATAGAAAACAAACTTACAGTTAACAAAGCAGAAAGGAGGGGGATAAATTGGAAATCTGGGATTAATAGATACAACTATATATAAAATAGGTAAACAAGGACCTCCTGATTAGCACTGTATTCAACATCTCATAATAACCTATAATGGAATCTGAAAAAGAATGCATATATATATATATACACACACACACATACATATAACTGAATCATTTTGCTATACACCTGAAACACTGTAAACCAACTATACTTCAATAAAAAATTTTAAAAGTTAAAATTAAAAAATCTGTTTAAAATAATTAAAAAAAGTCTTTCCCATTCTCTCTGACCCCACCCAGTGACCCCACTGGGCATAGCTCCCTGTCCACCCATGAGCCTTCCTCGTTCTTCCCTGCTAGTGCGTGAGCTCCGAGCGGAGGGGCATCTTTTTGGTTTGAATCCCTAACCCCTGATACCCACACCTGCAGGAGTTCATGTGTTACGTGCTTGAATTCCATTGGCTGGCTACCCCAAAACCTGGGACAGTTCCCTCCTTGGCTGGAACTACTCACTGGCAAGCTGATGACAAGGCAGCAGTAGGACATTTTATTGAAAGGAGGAAGCAGTTCGTGTTCCCCAGCAGGCAATTTTGAGTAACCTCCAGAACCACGGTCTCAGTGTCCACAGGAAACCTGGTGCCCAGCCTCCTGCCAGAACCAGTACGTAAGTGTTACTCCCTGGGGTCTGGGCTCCTGCTTCCACTCCCTGGTTTCTTCCTGCCTGGCCAAGAAGCTCAAAGCTCTGCACAAGCCCAGGAGGATGGGGCTCAGATCCATGTGCTCTGGAGCAAGACGACCGGGGTTCAGGTCAGTCACACATTCTGTGCTGGTGAGAGACTTCCTAGGGGATCCCAGGAGGCAGCTCTTCTTCAGGCCTGTCTCCTCCTGTTATGGCTCCATCAGAGACTCTCAACAGGATGGATGGCTGGGTTTCTTCAGTGTGGTGCTCACCTCCAGCCCCTTCCCTTGAAGCTAGCTTCTGCTCAGGGCTAGAGAGGAGAGCAGCTAGAAGACGTCTGCTCCTCCTCTTCGCTGTCCCTGGTGTCCTGCCACTTCTCGGCATGGCAGAGTACTCCCGTGTCCTTTCCCTAGAGAGGATGCCTCTTCTCGTCCCTGGCTGAATGTAACCATATCTGGAAGTGTGTTCTCATCAGCTGCCCAGACACCAAGTGGCAAGGATACGTCTTACCCTCATGTTAGCAAACCTGCACTCTCCAGAGTCCTTAAAAGACTCTTGGTGACCTGCCTTTGGTTTTGCTGGGGCAGTGGTGACCAAGCTTCCCCCCCAGGTGCCCTCTGTGGTTCGCACCTGACCCTTCCCTCCCCTTAGTTATGAGCACTCTGTATTCCTTGGCAGAAAGTCTCAAAATTTAGCTAGGTTAAAAATGGAGGTACAAAAAGAGGTCCAATTTTTCTTTACATGGGGCAGGTCAGCACACTTTACGTTGGATCTTAGAAAAAATACATTTCTCAGTTTCCAGTCAGCATGCTTATTAGGCAAAGAAGAGACATAACATTCTGTAGACGTTGTCAGGACTGCGAAGTCATCATGGGTTTTTTTTAATGGTGTGACTGTACCCACACACACGTGGTTTTACAGGAAGGTGTCTATCGAATTAGGAAAGGTTAACTAAATCCAAAATATGTTAACATGTGTCCAAGATTGTTTTTATGTGCCATGGGCCTTAGTTTTAATTTTTTCAAAAGATTGAAAGCTATGTTGTATTATTTTGTAAAGTTTAAATAAAAACTAAAATGTAATTGTGGAAAGCAGGTCAGAATTTTCTATACTCATTCTTCCAGCAAATACTTAAAGCCTTTACTGTGTTTGGTGCTAGGCAGGGCACTAGAGTGTAGCTAAGGTTTTAAAAATAATGAACACACTCAAGTGTAGCTAGTATTACGTGTGCCACTAGACAGATGTTTCTAACATACATATATCCAAATAGCATCCAAATAGCAGAAAGAAAAAGCTAAAATATACCCCCCCCCAAAAAAAAACCTAAAAAGAAAGAAAGAAGGAAGCCAAAGATGAGGATGGGGATGGGGATTTTAAAGTGTAGTAAAAATACGTCCTGGGGGATATGTCTGAGGTTCACAGGGAATACGTATAGATTCTATGGTAGGCGTGGCTGTAGCAGAAAATGTCATGTGACATGTGAAATGTGCTGTGGCAATTAGCCAGAGGAAGAAAAATAACCCGAAAGAGGGAGAAATCCAAGGGTGTGACATCCAGATCAGTGGGGGATGAACATCACAGTATTTCCTCAGAGCTCAGGCACTTTTTTCCTTTTACGTTTTGACATATCTGAAGTGGGGACATTCTACAGTTGGCTGGGGCTGTCAGCCAGGTGGCAGGCAGGACACGGCTGTTACCCCCCGGGCGTGAGCAGACATGAAAAGAGCAGCTCCCGACTGCAGGCTGGGCGTCCAGCGCTTGGGGAAACCCCTGCAGACAAAAAGCGAGGCGCGCTTTCAGCCTCTTCGGATCCAACAGTCAGATGGCGGGGCCGGGGGTGGGGGTGGGGGGGTGGGGACCAGACTTGCTCAGACACGTTCCCGAAGTGGAGTCACGGAGTAAGTGGGCTCCGGATGACTGCAGTTTGGCTTCACAACGTCACACCCCTGCCTCCGAGGCCTGTGGGGCTTTTGTGGCTTGTGCAGGAAATGCTGCGTCACCCACGCGCCCCTGAAACACAGGCCGCTCGGGGGCGGGGGGGGGGGGCGGAAATCACCAACGTGGAATGATTCGGAGTCAGAATGTGATGGGCGCCCGCGCCGTAGGAGTCTAAACGCAAGAACGTTTGGAACAACCATAATCAGCACCTCACTTACATATCCCTTCCTAAATATGCACGGTAGTTATAGAATTTTAAGTCTACAAGGAGTGCTTTCAAAAATAATAAATAAAAAATTGAAAAAGGCAAGAAAGCATTCTGCCTAGTTTAATTGGCAGCCTTTTCCCTTCTTCGAGTACCAAAATAATGGCACAGTTATAAAGGGCGTCGTAGAACAGATGAAATACAGAAGCCTGTTGTTGTGACAGGAGAAGCAGGTGGTCTGTGGGAACCTTGAGGGGCTCTGCATGTGAAGGGGCGATGGATGTCACAGGTGACACAGGGTTCCGGGTCCCTCTGAACCTGCTTATGCTCAGAGGAAGAGGCGAGGTGGCCCCTCAAATAGCGAGTTGCTGGGGAGTTCCCACTACCCTGCGGACTTCTGGTACAACTGCCCAGGCAAACGTATACCAGCAGAGAGGGCACAGGGCCACAAGATGTACTTAGGGATGGCTCTTGGATCCAAACCCGTTTGTTGTGCAATATGTATGTGTATCGTGTGTCTATATTTATACACGCGTCCTCATGTTTGTATACATGTATGTCACGTACAGATCTGTGTATATATGACCCTGCTCACACAAGCTCGTACACATTGACACGCGCAGACGGCACAGTGTGATAACCTGCTTTTTACAAACACATCAGCATTTTCATGTGATTACATATTCTCTACAGCACCTTTGTAAGTGACAGTGTAGATTTTTTGGATGGATTTATGCTAGTTTAACCCCTCATATCATTAAATGATTTCTCCTCGCTACTTCAGGAGCATCCTTGTGGCCAAGCTATGTACAGATCCGTAATTTTTTTGTTGACAGGATCCTTGTGGGAACTTGGCTATGGTTCAGACTTTTCATGGCCCAGGAGCAACAGGACCCATTGTTGTCCCGTCGTCGCTCACTTACTGTCTTTCGTAAATGTGTGTGCAGGATAAGGGCCAGCCTGAGGGTTAGGATGGGCGTTACGGGTGGGCTGTTAGGCTCACGCTGTAGAACCGCCCAGTCCTGGATGGTGACCTTGGGTGAGGGTCCTAAGCTCTCTGGATCTTAGTCCCCTCATTTGGAAATTGAGTCGATGACATGTGCTTAGTAGGGTTGTTGAGGTGTATCAAGTACCTGGTGTGTAGTGACCCCTGAATCAGTGTTAACTCCAGCTTGGAAGGGGTTAGGGGGAGACAGAAACGCCATACTCATACAGCCCCACAGTTCTGCGAGGTGATAAAGGGCATGTAAAGGTGCTGCTGTTTGTTGACTATTGATGCCTCTGGTCCTTAGTTTTTGCGGGTGGACCAGAATAAAGGAGAGGAAGAAAATCCTGTCTGCTCTGTAAGCACAGCTGGCTTCATGGATGTGTGGTTCGTGCCGTTGCCCAGGGCCCTGCACCTGATTTAATGCTCTGCTTGTCACCATCTTGAAATTTTTCATTTTGAAGACAGGCTTCACATTCTCCTTTTACACTGGGCCCCTCAAATTAGGTAGCCAGTCCCGCCCATGAGGTTGTTGCGGGGTGTGAAATGAGAGCTCACAGAACACTGACTGCAGTACTCAGGATCCAGGAGGACTCAATAATCAGTGGATGAATAAATTCTTCTCTTTTTATGAGCAGAGACAATCATGGTAAGTGCATTATAGTTGTCGTTTCATTTCATTATCAAAACAGTGTGAGATAAATCTGCAGTTAATCTCATTGTACAGGTAAGGAAACTGGGTCCCAAGAAATGAAATCACCCACTAAAATCACTCAGCTTATAAATGCAGAGCTTGGATTCAAACCCAAGTCCATGTCACCCAAAGCCCACCCCACTGACCTGCTCTATAAATATTAGTTCCTTCCTTCCTCATTCCCGGGGAGCCTGTCTGTAAAACCCAGTGTTTAAGTGTCCTTGAACCCACAGGCAGCTGAAGCCTCATCCCCAGCAGAGGTTTCAGAGCCCCTTGAAGATGGTCCAGAATCCTCCCCCCTCCACCCCGAACTGAAACCTGCTAGAGTGACAGCAGACAGGACAGCTCCCCTTCTCTCCCTCAGTCCTGTCCCCAAGCCTGCTAAGCATCACTAGCTCAGAGTTCCATTAGCCATCCCAGTCTGTCCAGCCTGGGGACAATTCAGCTGCTTCCTTTGACTCCTGATGTGCTTAGCATCTGATAACCAGCATCCAGCTATACCTCTGAACCACCATGAGAGTCAGTGGGGAATCTGCCGGTGTCGGGTCCTGGGAAGGAGGCTGTGGGAGATGCCTGTTTCCAGTAGACTGAGGACATGGCCATCTGTCCTGTGGCAGGGATCCCTCGCTTCCCTGCAGTGCCAGGCCGTGATTTCTCTGCCCGCTCTTTTCCCTGCCAGAGAGAGAGAGAGAGAGAGAAATCCATTCCACCACACCGCTAATAAGCAGGTGTACGTCTTGTGCAGGGAAGCTCCGCTGCAGGTCTGCTTATGGTGTGTGGCCTCTGAGCAGGGAAGTTGATACTTGAGCAGTCCCTCTCTTGGAGAGCTGGATATGAATTTTGAATGTGACAATGAGACTGTTTGTTGTTTCAAAGCAATTCCCTAAGTGGCTGTTTGCTCAAGACTTTTGCAGTGTGAACAGAGATTTGGGGGAGGGGAAGAAGCCATCTGCTCTGGAATAGTCTTCCAATTACATGATCAAATTACTGCAGAGCAAAATGGAGGGAGTACAACAGAAAGTTCCTGTCTGATGTAGCCAGCCCCAGCTCGCTCTCTCAGGCCATTGTGTTGACATTGAGACTCACAAGCAGCCTTTGGAGGAGGCAAGGCTGCGATGACTAGGAGTATGAGCAGGGGGAGCGCAGAGAAAGCCGGGGGGAGAGAGTCAGGGCAGGGGGAGTGTTACTGCCTCCTCAACATGCCGTTCAGCAGAGCAAAACCATCTCGGATTTGAATCAAAAAGTGAACCTTTTCCTTATTTGAGAGAGGCATGTCTCTGATTCCAATTCATTTATTATCTCAAATGAAAAAGTCACATCCCTTTATAAATTGCATTCATGATGTTTTTACTTGTTGATATTCTCTTTGTATTTAGATTCTTAAATCTATTTAGCGCCCTTAAATATGAGAACCATTTTTTAGTTTTTGAAAGTGGCCTGTCTCAATTTGCAAAACATCCTTGGGTCGTGTTTTTTTCCCTCTAAATATGTGTATGTGTTTTTTTTCTCCCCCTTTTCTTTTCTTTTTGCTCTTAGGCATTCATGCAGCCTCACTTGCTGGGAAATGAGTTCACACATTTGGAGTTTCCAAGGAGAGTACAGAGAAAGGAACTTGGAAAGAAGATGCTCTACAGGGACTTTAATATGACAGGCTGGTAAGACTGTGTCCCCCCTGCCTCGGGACGGCCGCAGCGTGTGTGATGGGGGCGTTACCGCCATAAAAAGCCGCTTACGCAGTTTAGATCAGGAGGGGCAGCCAGAGACCTGGGTTTGCGGGAAAGGAACAGGGGCTACGCCCGCTTCCGCTGCTTTCGCCTGGGCGCCAGTCCTCAGATCGTGGCTGTTGGTTTGCCTCTCTGCTCTCTGAGGCCCTCCTTGGGGACTCTAGACTCACGAAGCTGTGTAACTCCTCACTTCACATGGAGCAGGCGTTTGGGGGCTTCTGAGACACAGTGAACTTGGTTATTTTAGGTCAGGGTTACTGAAGAGGTAGCGGGGCTCTAAGGAATGTGCCAAAGCTCTATTTGGCCAGAGTGACTTGGATTTGAATCATGACTCTGACCTTTCTGAATAGGCAAAGTTGGATAAACGACTTAACCCCTACGAGTCCAATTTCCATGAATAAAGTGAAAAGAATACTCTGTGAAGGGCGACTAAGGACCGCAGGCGGTGAGCTAGCCTCATCATTGCATCACATGCAGGTTGCAGTGAGAGCTCTTGGCAAGGGGCATCTTATTCCCAAAACATACCTGTATAAGACACAAAACCACTTCTGTGGACCAGCAGTAGCACTGATAAGACCTCATCTATTTCTCCCAACTGAAAAGCATAGCACTTCTGCCTCGTAGGGCTGGGGTAGGGATGCAGTGAGAGAGCCGTGCCTGGCACAAAGAAGGGTAGGTGACGATCTGCTCTTAGGCTCTGTGATGCTGACCAGGGGCCTCCTGCCAGTCTGGGGACAGATGAATGAGACAGTGGCCTCTTTCCTTGCCGTATCCCCAACGCAGGCGGAGAAGTAGATTCCGTTATCTCTACTTCGTTGACCAAAATAGCTATAACAGATGGTCACAGCCCAGATTCCCATGGTGATGACTTTTAGGCTGGAATCTACTCCCAGGGTACACACTGTCTTAAAGGAACAGTTGAGTTTCTCCGGGAAAGGTAGGAGGCTGATCTAAGACACTTCCGATTGTACTTTGCCACCTGAAAGAGAAGAGTGGATACTTGCCAGTATCCACTCTTCTTGGATAGAACGGGCCCAGCAAATTATGGCCTGAGAGCCAAATTCCACCCACCACCCCTTTCTGTAAATAACTTTAAAAAATACAGCTACATTGGGTGGTGGTGGCGGCGGTGATGAAAAACAAATACAATCACCTTCACTTGTTTATGTTTGATCTGTCGCTACCTTCATACTACAGCAGGGCAGTGGAGTATCTGTAGCAGAGACGGTATGACTCACAAAGCCTAAAATACGTATCCCTGCTCAAAAATGTGATCGTAATTATTGAAACGGGTTCGCTGTATTTGCAGCTCTGAGCTCTGGAGTTTTGCTGCCCCCTGACTAGGTTTTCTTGCAAATTCGCTTTTATTCAGTCAGCAAAACCAGCACTTAAAGAAAAGTTTCAAGTGACGACTAGTGTAGTTCAGAAAGCCATGGTGGAGTTGGGTCTGGTTTTGGTGGAATTTGGCAAGATGGAAGGAAAGGCATTCCAGGTTAGGAACCCACATGGTTGTAAACAAACAAAAAGAGCAGATCGAAGAGACGGTGAGGAAGATAGCCAGATAGAGGGGAAGAGGCTTTCGGAAATCAGGCTGAGTTGGTATCGAGGGAACATAGTTGAGAATACAGGAAGCCGGGCGGAGAAATTGAGATTTTTCTGTGGGAGGCTACAGGTTACTCTTGTGTGTTTTTGAGGAGAATGAAATGATGAAAGCAATGTTTTAGGGAGGTTGTTGTCACAGTAGTTTGAAGGAGACAGACTAGGAGAGAAAAGAGATTCAGGTACCCAGAGGAAAACAGACATAGAGATACGTACGTGAGGTCTCTAGAGCCAGACAGAGAGATGGAAGCAGAAAACAGAGAAGGCAAGGAAATGAACAGGACACCAGGTCATTTAGGCCACGGGATAAAAGTCAGGGCTAAGTCATCACTTAGTCCAATTGTCTTTTAAAGAATGTCTCTTCAGCTAGTCTGTAAGCCTCCTGAGGGGCAGCCCAGTGCCTCATCCTGTGCCCGACAGGTAGTCGACAGGACGTGGTTTAGTGGATGAAAGGAAGAAAAGTGTGATTGACAGGAGTTGCTGACGGGCAGGCTGACGTCGTGGATGGTCCATGAGAAGCATCGGAAAGAGGAGCTTATTATGCACAAGCCAGGTGGAGTTTGCGGCAAGGATGTTTGTCTGTCCTGTCTGTGCCAGGAAGGCAAATCAGGTCTCAGCAATCAAAACAAACTTGGTAAACAAATGGCTAAAGATTACCCACTTCTTACCATTTTTTTAAATGTAGATAAATTCAGGGATTAGATTACATCCAACTTTATACACACACAGTTATTCTCTTTCGCTCTCTTTCTCACGGGCGCACTGTGCACACACACACGCTGCATTCGCACGGTTAGCGAGTAAACAGCCCGTAAGTGGGCTGTATTTAATTGCACAGAACTCCACGGACGGTCGCTAATAACTGAGGAGCCAAGACTGAGAATGGCTTCAGTTGGACATGATTTGCTCATTTGTTTCAGCAAAGTTCCCTACGTGGCTGTTGGCTCACAACTTCGGCTGCGAGCAGAGATTGATGTACATCTTTGGATACTTCCTACCTGGTGTTACTTTTGACTGGGAAATGATGCTTAAGAAAAGGAGGGCTCTTTCCATCTTTGTTGGAAGAAGTTGGGAAGCTTAAAACCGTTTGAGACCACTGCCTGTGTAAACTCCCTCTCCCTCACACCGACCCGCCCAACGTAATAAGTTCTTTTTAAAAATGTTTTTAGTCTCCAGAACCCCTCAAATCTAGCAGCTGTTTTTTAGGACTTAAGAAACGTGGGCTCCCAGTTTGCTGCCTTTGTGGGTTGTCTATAGGAAGAGAAGGGCTGGCAAAATAATTCAATGGAAAGAGAGACAAGGATCTGCCGCCCCTCTTCCCACAAAAGCCTTCAGTTACTACCAAGGTGTTGGGATTGAGTGAAGGTGGACTGGTGAGCATTTGGAATGTGTCATGCTCAAGGGGACAGACTAGGCCTTACCTCCTCCCTCCTTCATGTTTCTTGGCTTCAGAATTAGCCTTGGCCCATGAACCTGCTTCTCTGAAACCTTTCTAACAAATAAGGGTGCACCTGCTGCCAGGCTGTTGCTCCCTTGTAGCAAAGACCTAGTTGTGAAAATTGTTATCTCCCCACTTGTCCTCCACTAATCATGAGAGTCGTGGGCAGGCTGACAGTCAGTGGGAGAGCTAAGGACCAGGCCCTGCAATGAGAGCTTTACATGATTCCTCATGTTGAATAATCCTCTGCACCAGGTCTGTTTTACAGATGAGGAAACCGAGGCACAAGGACTAAGCTGCTCAAGGTTACACAGCCAGTGAGCGGAGAAGCCAGGATGTGAGCCCAGGCAGCGTCACTTCAGGGCCTCCACCGTTCACTATGGCGGTGGACTGCCAAATGCCCCATGATCTTTCCTCTTGTTCCCATTTTGCAGTTGGGCAAATGGAGGCTCAGAGAGATTAGGTGGCTTACTCAGCTTCCACTAATGCACACATGTTAGAATAACTTAGGTTTCTGATTCTGGGTCCAGGACTCTTTCTGATACAATGCATCAACTTTGCTTCAGCGTAAGATGAGGCATAATTATTCAGTTCTGAGCTGCAATGGACATGTAAGCGGGGACCGCCGCCTACCAGGATTGGTGTCTCCTTGGCCCGTCCTTTGGAGGATAAGAGGGTGGAACAGAGCATTCCAGGGGCTTCTGAGGTAGGAAGCTTTCTAGTTCCTGATCTGACCCTGTGGACTGTGGGCCATATTAAACCTAGTGTTTCATGCTCATCACTAAAAGTCTGTGTGTGGTTTGGGGGTTCTGATGGTGGGGAAGGTCCCCCAAAGAATGAAATCTCCTCTGCTTGGGAAAATTGACTCCTCTCCTCAGAGAGCGTCCTGCCAGCCTTCTGCGGTGCGTCTGCAGCCGGGAGGAAGCGTGGGAGAGGATGTCAGTGCCGGGAAGCCTTGTCTCAGCATTAGGGATGCATCTGTTGCCTCCTGATGGGGATCCTTTCTGTCCTGCCCTCGTGCTTTCTCAGAGACTGGGGAGCAGCTTGGCAGGCCCAGATTGTGTAGAGGACAAAAGGTTATTGTCACCAGGACTTTGCTAATGAAATCCATCTCTTCCCTGATCCCCCACCGCCCTTTCTTCCTCTCCTCAGATAGCTTGCACAGTGGTTTGATTGACAAAGGCGTTTTCTACTGGCATCCTCCAGTGCTGAGTTGGTCTCTGACGTGCCCCAGCTTTCACTTTCTCGCCTGGTGTCACTGGTCCTGGCGCCAGAACCCTGGCCTTGTGCTCAGGGCCAGCCGGTGCCCCTTGGGGTCGAGCTGGTTTTGCATGATGCTCACACACTGGCGCTATGAGCTGAGTGTCCAGCCCACAGCCCTCTGAGCCGTCTCAGGCCGTAGATGGCTGGCCAGCATCTGTTACCAAGTTGAAACAGCAGTTTCTCACAGCTGGCTCTGTGGCACCAGGTCCCTGCTCCTGTGACCATGTTCTTCATGCTCTGCGGGGTGACGAGCAAGCTGGGGGCCCAGGAGGACATTGATGCGGGAGGGGGCTGTAGCTTCACCTCTGGCATCGGGCCAGATTCCCCAGCAGCTGTTCCTGCGCTGATGGGATTTGTAGAGATAGTGAGGGCCAAAGAGGACGAGACTCCATCGTGTGAATGCAAGATTGCTTCCAGATGGTTCTGGTTAAGAGTAAAGCACACCAGGATTCTTTCTTTAAACAAAGCCTTTTTAACATTTATGATGGTCTAATTTCAGGGGGCAGGCTGGGCTGGTAACCTGAGCTGGCATGGCTTACTTAGGAAAGAGAGTTCTGCATGGGGAGACACGCTCCTCGCGTCCTGGTCCTCACTCTGCCAAGGTTCTGGGGCCTTGGGCAACTCCTGGGCCTACGTCTATTGTTTACATAATACCTCCTTTGCTCCTCACTGCCAGCCTTCCTGTCTGGTAGGGGATGGGCTCTGCTCTGTTCTTCAGAGCTTCTGGAAAAGACAGATTCCATTAGGAAGATTCTGCCTCTCATTTTTCTCCCTTGCAGCCCTTAACTCTTTCAGATTCTAACTTGATGACACATCTGGGTAATTGTTCCCACCATCTATTTCCCTTAAAACCAAGAGCAGATCAGACTATTTCCCCCCCGGGAACAGAGAGGAGTCCACCACCATTTTCTTCTCTCAGTGCTCACTACTTTTCATGAAGGCAAAGGATATCTTTTCTATTCTGTGTACTCTCCACCAAAGTGATGACTAACCACCTGTGGCCACTTAAATTAATTAAAATTAAATAAAAGTAGAAATTCATTTCCCCGGTCACACCAGCTACATCTCAGTTGCTCAGTAGCCACATGTGGCTAGCAGCTCCTGAAGTGGACAATGCAGACATAGGGCAGTTCCATCATCACAGAAAGTCCTACCAGCCGGCACTGCAGTCTAGGTAATATAAGGGTGCGGGGCTGATTGGGATGGAGCTCGGTGCCAGGTGCTGTCTGTAACTGAATGTCCCAAAAGCAAAGAGTTAAAAAAAAAAAAAAAACAGCTGAGCACAGAATGGTGTGAACACTTTCTGTGGCTTCTGGCCCCCAAACTGCTGGACTCTGAATCTGAAAGCGGGGGATGGGCCTCCCTCCACTTTTCAGCTCTTCCAGGGCATCATCAGTCATTGTGTTTAGGGATGACTCATCCGCAGCGTCCCGCAGTGGCAAGCCTGCGGGCCAGCCTGGAGGAAGCCCCATTCCATCTGCGCCGTCAGTGGCACTCCTCTCTTGCCCAGCCGCCTCCCAGGCTGGTGCCAGCCTTTGGCGCTTTGACTCCCCTTGCTTTTCCTTTCCCTTCTTGGAGAGCATTTCAGACCTTGAGGATTGGAATAAAAAGCAACTTCACTTCCCACTCTTCCCATTCTGTTTGGGGTGACCTTTATTCTCAGTCTGCAGTCTGGAGCCCAGCTCGGGGGTGGAGCCCCACAGCCCCCCAGGCATTGGGCTGCTTCTGGAGAAGCAAACGTTTTCTGGAGAGAATGTCACTGGAGGCAGCCCCGAGCGAGCGGGGTCTAGAGCGGCTGGGTGGAGTTTCAGAAATACTGTAGATCCGGCTTCTATCTTATTTTTTATTGCTCTTTTCAATGCCCTCGACAGCACATTCAGCAGGCTCACAGGGAAGTGTATAAGCAGATTGAGAAATGCCACAGAATGCTTTATGAAGCCAGCTCTAGAGCTGTACCCACATTTAATATAAATTGATTTATTGAACCAAGCACAGGAGCACTGTTACAGAAAACCCCAGGCTTTATCCCCAGGAGGACCACCTAGTAAAGCAGCCCCAACTGACACTCCTCATTAGCTTTTCCACTGATCCCCAGGCAGTTTTTAAAGGGGCAGTGTCCCTCCTTTGGGCTGAATTTATATGTTGGCCGAACCTGTGGGTCTAATTAGCTCAGCATTATTAGTCTTACTTGGAAAGCCTGCAGTTTCTAACAGCTTGACTTTTGAGCTTTAAAGAGGACCTGGGAAATGCAAACGCTGGCCTGTTCCTTCTTCTTGATTTTAATCACTTTTAACCCAGTCTTTGGAAATTTACCTGCAGATGTCCCTGACTCTCATCATTGTGGCACGGAAGGATTTCCAGGTCCCGCCTCGGCGCAGATTCTGATGTTGCTGTTGGGCCGTAGGCTTCACCAAGGAGTCTTTTTATACTCACTGGAGAAATAGCACATTTTAATTTTGTAATTACTTCACGAGAGAGCGGGCCATTCCTGATTTAAACCTGGGATTAATTTCCCCCTAGCAACTTGTATTTTCATAATTTAATGATTATGGGCCACCTTGGCTGCAGTCTGATCGCTGAAAGCAATCTGGAAATCTGACTTTGTGGAGAGAGGAAGGGCTTGGCTGGCATTTCAGAGAATTTTAACCCCAAACCTCAGGAGATTGTCTGGGGCAGGGACTGGCCAGGACAGAGATGAGGTGCCTGGGAAGTCCCCGTGTTCCATGCTCCTGTGGGGTCCAGGGCTGAAGGCAGAATGGGTCAGCCTCACATCGGGAGGGACTGCTCCCAGGTTCCTGGAGCCATGATGATGAATGGTTATTGGCGATGTGCATGTTCTGCATCTTTTCAAGACCTGCAGCTCTAGCTGCAGGAGCAGCAGGGAGGAAAGCCGGCCCTGCTGTGTGTAGCACATCTCCCGACAGTGATAAATGACTCCGTGCTCCCTGCCCTCCTCCCTGCCGCTCTGCCCATGAGGCCAGCGGAGGCTGTGACGTCTTTACAAATGGTTGGAAACCAAGACAGACAGACATTGTCAGGCCACAGGGAGGAGAAAGTAAAGAGAGGCCCAGCTGGCTTGCTCCCTGCTGATCGTCCAGGCACCCTTTACACACTCGCATGCCTCTCCCCTTTAATGATAGGTGTAAGCATATTGTCCTTAAAGTGGCCGAACTGCTTCTAAGCCTTTCTTTCCGCCTCAGATCCTCTGAACAGTCACAGCACTTACCCATACCGGTTCATATACTTCTCTGCCACTTCTCCCCAGTAACCATCGTTTGGGGTTGTTCAGTCCATGTGTGAGGGTGACTTAGCTCCAAGTCATCTGGGGGAACTTTTAGGAAGTCAAGTGCTTGCACAAATCCCTGTTAAAATAGCTAATGTCCTTTTAGCCAAGGAACCCCAGGGGACACTGGCTTCTGTGTTTGACAAACCTTTATTGCACACCTGCAGCATATCAGACATTAGAGTTGTAGTTTAAGAACAAGAGATGTGAAGCCAAACCACCTGGCTGGGACAAATCATGTCATCTCTCTCTGCCTTGGTTTCCACATATGTCAGTGGGGCTAATGACAGAACCTAATAATGGGCTGGCATGAGTTAGTATGTTCCAGTGTGTCAGACAAAGCCCGGCTTGTCGTAAATGCTCTACGTGTCTGTTAATGCAGTCATTAGATGTGATGGAGGGTGGAAGAGTCAGCAAGGTCTGGTCCTTGACTCGGGAGGTTTACACCCTCATAATAAGTGTTGAGGTGCTTGTTTCTCAGTTGTAACGAGGGGCTAGAAACTTAAAAGAAAAAGGGAGGCAGTTTGTTTATTTATTGAAATATAGTTGATTTCAATGTCATGTTTGTTTCAGGGGCACAGCAAAGTGATTCAGTTATACACATATGTATTTCAGATTCTTTTCCTCTATAGGCTATTACAAGATATTGACTATAGTTCTCTGTGCTATACAATAGATCCTGGTCATTTATTTTATATAAAGTAGTGTGTGTATATGGAAGGCAGTTCAAGAGAAGCAAGACACTGAAGCAAGGTCAGGGTGCGCTGGCCACTTCCTGCCGGGCAGCTGCTGTCCCAGGTGAGCACAGGTAACGGGGGCCCTTCTCTGTGAGAAGACACCCCCTTGGTACAATTGGAAGCCCTCCTGTCCCTAGGGGCTGCAGGACAGGGTGTTTTTAGTTTATTTGTGGTTTTTTTCTTTGTTTGTTTTAGGTTTTTTTTTATTTAATCCATACACAGATTTTACGTCTTCCTCTATGCTGGGCACCTTTTGAGGCACCACTGCAGCCCTCCTGAGCCATAGCCGAGCAGCTGGGTTACCCAGCCCCTTAGTGCCCGAAGCGTGTCCTCGCAAAGGAAAGATCTTATCAGAAAAGACTGCGTCCACTTCATAGAGATGGCCAGCTAGCCCAGGGACAATCCCATTTTTCCTATAAATCTTTTCTTAAAATCTCAGGAGCGAGGAAGGTAGAGGTGTTGGAATTTGTGCATTAATAACTAAAGCAAGACAGAATAGAGGGCTTATGAAAAGGGGGTTTGAAGAAGAGACCGTTGGCTCACTTGGCTGTGGAAGAGGGAGCAGTGGCTTTGAGGAGGGGAGACTGGGACTTGGGAAGACTACATGGGGGAAGTTGTGTTTGAACCAGAGGTCTGAAACAGAAGAGTTTCAGGAGGGAAGGACATTCTGGGCAGAGTGCAGCGCAAGTGGAAGCCCAGAGGCATGAAGATAAGTCTCGTGTTTGGGGAATGTGAGAGGCAGAGGTAATATTCAAAATATTTTGACAGTCAGCATGGAGGAATCGGCTCCATCTGGGTCCTAGAACCCCCCTGCTGTGCCAGGCATTAATTTACATCATGGGGATTCCAGGGGAGGGTCCGGAGCAGCAGATGTGGGCAGTCGGGGGCTTGGGACAGTCATTACTTGTCAGCCAGCACAGAGGGATGTCAGGGTTTGAAACCCCTATACGCACTTATTAGTAGGTATTGGCTAGATAACATTCCCGATGGCAGCCTAAGGCGTAAATTAGGGAAACTCTGAATGCCATGCTAAGATGGCAATAACATAATTTTATCTTTCCACCCATAAGAGCTCTACACCTCTGTAAGGTCTGAAAATGACACACAGCGGGACAGAAATACAGAGCTGATGGTGTATTTAGAAGGACATATGGGCCAGTCCTCAGCCTACTTCTAAGATCCTGTTCTTAAGGAAATTCCAAAGAAGTGAGTGCTACAACACTCCGACAAAGTTCCAGGTACTTTGCCTCCCTGCCAAGGAGACGTTTCCCTGTGTCCGCCCTACATGGCTTACGTTATAAAATTCCTCTCTTACCAGAGACAGGTGAAGTTTTTTCTTTTCCCTGCCACTTCTTCTCTGCTCACTAGGTTTCAGAGTAGGAAATTAGTGTTGCTGGGTTCAAGGTGACAGTCCCATAAAGGCACTAACCCACCGTGGCCTGGGGGCATCCTTGTCAGAAGCAGCTGGGTTGCCGGTTTAAAACCCCCGGGTTCTGGGCTCACCTCAGGAGTCCACATAAAATTGGAGGCCCACCACCCCACACTCTGAAAGATCTCATCCTGCCTTCATGTTCCTCTGACCTTTAGATGAATCAATCCAAGACTTATTCAGAGCACGTGTAAAGTTTTAGGTCTGTCCCTCGGTGAAGCGCTAAACACACATCTTTTGTAAGGACTCAAAATGCTGGTGAGACATCTACTTTTTATTCTTCGCTTTATTAATACTCTGCCAATTCTGGCTTCAGATTCCACTGGGATTAAACCAGCCGTGTCAGCCTCCTGGGGCGAGCCAGTGCTGTTCCTCCTGCTCAGTGGCGTAAAGGACAGCGCGCTGGGCGCCTTCTCTGCCAGTGATTGGTTTTAACCGTCACTTACTCATTCAGCGAACTGAGTATTGTGCTGGGCTTTGGGGAAACAAAGATGAAAACAGTGCTTGCCCTCATGGTGCTTACAGTCAAGTGTAGGACAAACCCAAACCCAAACTGTCAGAGGAATGTTTACCCACAGTGAAG
The DNA here is from genome assembly GCF_009834535.1 of Camelus ferus. NCBI lineage: Eukaryota > Metazoa > Chordata > Mammalia > Artiodactyla > Camelidae > Camelus > Camelus ferus. Next base: position 20,986,659 of record NC_045707.1, read on the forward strand.
CTTTTTCATCTGGGTTGATTATTAAACTTTCCAGAATCCCTGAAGTTCTGGAATCTGTTTTGGGTTTTTTTTTCTTTTTTAAAAACAAACAAACAAAAAAAAACCTCCCAAGTGATTCCTGTATATTCTTAAATACTGACCTTGACCAGCCCCAGGCATTCTAACCAGGCCTGTGAGCAACAGCTGTGAGAAACTAACCCGCACTGGGCAGGCTGGCTCTTCAGCAGGTTTGTGGCTCCAGCCCTCTGCTGATCCTCCTGCTGGTGCTTGGGAACCTCCTTGTCCACCTCGCTTGGCCAAGGACTGTGCCCGGCAGGGGCCTGTGGGTGGGACCTGAGAGGGGGATAAGGGGCGATAAAGCCCTTGGCGCTGTAACAGCGAGTCAGATTTGAGTTGAGCCTTTCTTTTTCCTTATTGACGCTTGTGCCCGTAACCCAGCTCAGACTGAATACCTGGGCTAGGTCTGGAGGCCATGCTCCCAGGGCATCGAACTTGCTGGTTTCTCATCCCTGTTCATCCTGAGTGGTACTCCGCCCTGCCCACCCCCCGCCCCCGCCTAAAGTTTTCCAACCCTCTTGGTGTCCTTGGGTCACCCGGTGAGAAGCTGAAAGCCTCTCAGTTTATCATCAACAGAACACCTTGAGAGCCAGACCTCAGGTTAAACCTAATTCTGCAGCGCCCTCGAACATCCACCTTACTGCCGCGAAGCAGCAGCCTGAGCAAGTGGTGTGTTCCAACTTCCAAGAGACTGACTGCTGTCAAAACTTGGAAAGGAGGTAGACTTTAAAAATTTGTGTGATACACTCTGAGGATGGAGATCAGTAATGAAGCAGTCCTGTTGCATGTTACGCCACGCTGTGGTATTTACGCAGATTCACAGCTTTCCAAGAATGGGCAGGGAACCGTGGAAGAGCACAGGGCCCTCTGCAGCGGATCTGGCCGTGAGCGTCACCTCTGTTGTTCCCTAGCTGTGTGACCTCCATTTTCTTCCTTAGTGAATGGGCTTAATGTTAATACCTGTCTTACAAGGTGGTTCTAAGAATCGTAAGAGTTGTTAAAATAGAAGCGCTTAGGACCATGCCTAGCGCGGCGCGAGCACGCCCCACGTGGTGGGCGTATTAGAACTCTCTACGTGTCGGGTGAGGTGATGGCAGAAACCTTAACAGTTGCTACCTTTGCAGGTCCATCCCCTAAAGCAGTAGGACCACCCTGATGCCGGAGCCGAGGGTGCTGTGTGGTCCTCCCACCGCCAAGGCTGGCAGCCATGGCCCAGGCCTGTGCTTCTTACCCTGGGGCTCGAGTAACGTGGGGCTTAGCAGAGGATTCCAGAAGAGTATAGAAATCCACAGGATAAGCGTCGAATTTCCCAGAAGGTTTGGGAGGGGAGACGATATTTGTGTGCGTTGAAATAAATGATGGTGTGTATGCATATGCAAAATTCTCATGGCTTTTTAAGATAGAACAGAAGAGCGGGGATACTTGAGCTTTGCCCAGGGCGGTGTTACTGGCTCACAGGCGCTTGAATGGAAGTACTGCCAGGACGTAGCGCCGGTTGGAGGCCCCAGGTGGAAGGGCTTCTGCCTGGGGTGCTGCAGGGCTTAGTGCTAGGGACACAAATGCCCGTGCGGCCCAGGAAGGGAGCTTTGTAAGGCAGGGCTGCAAGGCGGCGTGGAGGACTGGCCTCTGCACTAAAACCCTCTTTGTAGCAAACAGTTTGCTATTTTCTCCCCACTATTTGTAGACACGGAGTCAGTTTTGGTTATTTCCTGATTGGTACATACTGACTTGGTCTCATACACCATACAGGCCAGTGTCGATGAAATTCATGTTTGTTTCAGGATGAGTGGTCCCTGAGGAAGCGGAAATCATTCCATATTTGTGTGCTCATAAAACAAGGATCTCAGATTCATACCTGTGGGAGATTTAAATGTTATTGATTAGAATATGACGCTCTCCTCGCCAAGTGCTAATGCACACCAAGTGGATGCCGCCTCAGACAGAATTTCCAAACCTAAAATTTCCTTAAAAGTCATCCAGGATGTTTTACCCTGATGTATCATTGATCCTGTTTTGCATGTATGCATGATTGATTATGTTTTCAGGACTGATTCACAGCGTTGTCTTCCATGTGAGTCCTTCTCCGCTGCTAACTGTGGGCCCACAAGTCAAGAGACGGCCCTTCGTTTATTCAGCTCCCTCTTCCCAGCAGCTGTGCTAGGGCCCGGCACCGGCGGGTGCTCAGTGAATACTGCTGGATGAATCCGGTGGAGCCTGTCGCTCTCATCCGGTCAGAGCCTGAGCTCCTGATCTGGAGCTCCTAGGAGCGGGTTCTTTCCCTCTCCCCACATTTCCAGCTGTGAGGAGGGGCCCGCTCGGGGGTGGCAAAATCGACTTGGTGTATGGAGATGAGCATTTTAAACAAGTTAAGCAGCACAGGGAGAAAAGTCAAAGCGGCTGTCACACGGTAAGGGTAGATACTGACTTTTGTGGTGTGTTTGGGTGGACACTGGGTTAACAAGATTGACAGTGTCTTTGTAAGTTATGAAGTGTGAAACCTCTAACCCAGTGGAGGTTCCCAGGGAACAGGGAGCAGTGACATGCTCTGTTGCCTCTTGCCATCACCCCGAGGCCTGGCAGTAGGAAGAGGAGTGTTTAGGCCAGAAGAGAGACATGGTTACCACTCCCAGAACTCCAGGCAGGATCCGGTTCAGGGATGCTGAAGGGAGCAAGGGGAGAGGTAGGCTTTGTCCCAGGGCTTGTGGGCCACCCCTCCTCATCGGTGGGGGAAGGTTTCCTAAAGGTCAGCTGCAACAGCGAGAACAGAGCTTGGGCCCCAGCACGGAGAAAGTTTCTTGCAGAGAGCAACAGAAGGTTCCCCCTTTCTTTTGTTTCCCATCACAGCCGGACATACCCAGGCTAGGCTGCACTGCACCTGCCTGCTCTCTTCAATGGTATCACCAAATATGAATCACACCCTTATAATTCAAGCACTGCTGTGTGTGCCTGAATCCAGACTGTTGCACTGTGTTAGCGCCAGCACATCAACTCGTCTGTAGCTCAGGGCCTGCAGGCATCAACTAACTTAAATGACAGTCCAAGGACCAAAAGGAGGAAAGTGAAGTAGCATTTGTTTGTACAGCCTTGGCCTCACAGGGGCCTTTCCTAGGAATCATGGAATCAAGATAACCCCTGATGACAATTCCTAGCACTTAAATCCAGGGACCTAATGCATCAGAATATGACCTCATCCCTCAAAACTTAGATTTACGAATAAAGAGGGCCTGCTGCCGCAGTGGCGAGCCCACGGCAGAGATGCTTCTAGACCCTCAGACTGCCTGCCGGGTAGGGGACGCTTCTCAGCCTCCTCCAGCTCACCCTGGGACCCCACTGCCTGGCAGTTGAGGGGCATTTTTCCCACAGATTAAGATTTGATCCAAAGACAAATTTAAGAAATTTGAGGTTAGGGAGGGTGTGCAGATTTCTTAACTTGAATCTTTAAAACCAGGAAAAGGGGCCTCTTAAAAGAAGACGTAAAAAACGTAAGAGGAAGACCTGACAAAATACCAAAAGGTTAAAGGAAACGCATGCCCGGATGTTCCCGCAGCGAGGGGCAGAGGGGGCCGCCCGCTACGGGGCCGCCCGCGGGAGCAGGAGGCAGCCCCCGCCAGCTGCGCTCTGTGGTTATTAGGCTTTGGGCTTGATCCCTTTGGCAGTACAGATGGCTGTCAGGAAAGAGGAAGCATGAGGTGACTGCCAATCCTGCGCTGCTTTTTCCAGGAAGGTCTGGGGAGGATGGGTGCAGAGAGAGGCCAGTCGAGGGAGAGCCTCAGCGGATTCTGTGAATTGCATGATTGGGGTCATGCCAAGCTCTTAAAAGCCGCGAGTAGCATTTGGGCTCCAGGCGTGTGTCTGTTCCTGACCAGCTCGGCTTGGGGGATGCTGCATCTCGGGTCTTCTGGGATTCAAACTTCTGCTGAGATTTGGTTGTAGGAGGGCAGTCATGGGGACCAGAGACTGAGACGCCATGTCCACCGTCCTCCCATCTGAACGTGCTCAGCCCCTAGGAGATGAGCCTCTGTCTGCCTCGCAGTTAGTTTCTGCTCTGGGTCGAATGAGACTTCCTGGAGCTTTTACCTCCCTCTGACAAGGGCGAGAAGCTGAGGGAGGAAATTCTCCAGTTATGACTATTTTGGACCAAACCCGAGGCACGTGCTTTAGATTAGGAGCCCTGAGATATCCTTCTGAGTCTCTGAGTCTTCGCTCTGCAGTGGAACCATAGACCTTTCTGGATAAAGTTGCACAGGGGCTGTCCTTTATGCTTTGCCGTCATTAGCAACAGTAGGGAAAGCATGAACTGGGGTGTCCTGGGCGCTCTGCAGGAAGCAGCTTTCCTGGGGAGATGCCTGTGGTGACCAGTTATCCACGCCCTACCTCCGCGGTGAGGAGAGAGGCTCCCAGGACCCCGGCAGCCGTGACTTAGAGCTAAATAGCACCTTAGCCTTCCCCAAGGGCTCTCCCAGACATATTTGCATTTAATCCTTGCAAACTTCCCTGAAGAATAAGAGCTGAAGAAGCAAGTTCAGTGCGGTGGTGGGACTTTCCCAGGTTCACAGGGCTGGTCCACGTGAGGACTGAGCTGTGACTTCCGAACCTCTGACTCTCCGCCCACAGTGGGCTCTGCCAGGCGGGGAGAATCCAGGAAGAAAGACTCTCCGGGGAGGAGAGACATCCAAGACTGAGTCGAGAGGTCAGCGAGTGGAAGAATGTGACTCACTGGTGTGTGTCATCAGAGTCACACGCAGGGGTGGTCGAGAGGAGTTGGTCCCCGAAAGAAGAGGGTCCATCACAACCCTAAGAAGGGGTCACATTCTTACATGACTTTGAAGTCCCACTCAGGAAATTAAGACTGAGGGAAACAAGTGGTATTTCTATCCCTCTTTCTAGTTTAAAGTCATGACTGAGGAGAGAAGGGAGATCATGAGAAGTGGTCTGTGGTTGATGCCAAAGCACGACCTTGGGGTCCGTGGTCTGTGGGTTATGAAGTCAGAGTGGGGGTCTAGCTGGAAATGGAGGAATCCAGCAAAGACGAGAGAGAACTTTTCCAAGTGGGGGACTTGCCTTCACAAGTAGCCTTTAGCCTGAGTTCATATGAATGAAGGAGGTGTCTAGACAGCACCGTAGGCCCTGGAGGACCACTGCAGCCAAAGCTACCATTTTGGAGGTGATAGTTGGGAATTATCAGGAGAAGGTAAGAAACAAGAGGATCATAAATGCCATTTTTTATGGTTTTGTTGGTGATAAAAGGGAACCTAAAATTTAAATATAATGGGGTGAACAAAAATCCAAGGTATCACTGATAGGACTCAACCGCGAATTTCAGCCATAGAAAAGCTTTCTGTTAAGGAAAAATATACAGGGGAAGCCAAGACTCCAGTGTATCTTCAGGGGGAAGCTCGCGTGCGAAGGAGGAAGCCTTCATTCATTTATTCATCCTTTTAGCTAGCATCTCCTTGACATCCACGATGTGCCTGCACGGCTGTCGATGTGAGGATATAACAGTGAGTAAGACAAGATCCCTGCCTTCACGAAGCTACTGTTCTAAAGGGGGAGGCAGAATATCAACAAGCAAATTAATAAGTAAGGTAGTTTCAGATTGTGCTGTGTACGTGCCATGAAAAACTGAAGCAGGAGCCAGGAGCACCATCCTTTTAGAGGAGCAGTCGGACAAGGCACTCTGAGTGATGCCCGGGAACTGGAACCGGCGCTGGGTGGAGCTGGAGGAAGAATGGCCCAGGCAGAGGGAAGGGTGAGGCCCCGTGGCTTGTTAAAGAAACAGCAAGAAGACGAGCATTACGAGCATGTGGCAGAGCATAAAAGGCTTCAGAGCAGTGTCACAGGTCAGACCGTGGAGGGCCTGGTCGTTGGGCTATATTTTAAGGTGCTAGAAAGCCAATGGAGAGTTTCAAGCCGAGGAGTGATGACTGGATTAAAAGAGAAGCCTTTGGGGAAGATGTACTGGGAAGCCTGGCGGCCAGTCTGAAAATACAAGCAAGGGGTTTTCTGATAAAAATGACAAAACTGACAGAGATAAGAGGTGTTCATCCTGGAGGAGTCCTATAATTGCCCCCCATCAGGAGGGTGAAAGGACATCGCTGTGGCTGTAGGGGGGGTCTCTCGGGTTCAGATGTTCAGAGAATGTGTCAGAAGACTCCAAGGAGCAGCACACAGCCAGCCACGCCTAGGGCAGGAAACAGGTGCACCTGTGAGTGAGCAGGGGTGGCGGCCAGCGCCAGGGAGCCTTAGAAAGCAGTCATGGAAAAGAAAGCAAGAAGACTCTCTGCTTTTGTTTTTTAAATACGTAAAGAACAAGAAAATACATTAAGGGCAGAGTAAAGCCACTGCCTGGGATAAGTAGCATTCACTGATTCGCTCACTTAATCGAGTATTGTTGGGCTCCTGTGATACATGGGGCACTCTTTTAGGTACTGGGGATACCACAGGTAGCAAAGCGAGAATCTCCATCCTTGTAGAAGTAAAGCAGGGGAGGGCAGGGTGCCCAGGGGAGCAGTGGAGAAAATAAACAGGGAAGGGGCATAGGAAATTTAGGGGTGGGGAGCGAGTTTTCAAAGAAGGTCATCTGATTACTTGGCTTTATTTCAGGTATGATGGGAAAGCCGTTGGAGGGTTTGGGTAGGGTAATGACGTTACCTGACATTTTAAAATAATTACTCTGGTTGCTGTGAGAATAGAGGTAAAGGACAAAACTGAACAGTTTCCGACACCTTCACTGGCATCGCTCCAGCCCTGGCACCACCCTCTCTCGCCCAGAGTATTGCAGGGAGGCCAGGTGGGCGGCTGCAGTCCTGTGGGCAGAAGAAGATGCTATGACATGTGTAAACAAAATACTCAGTTCCTACTATGCTTCCTTCTTATGAGAGGATCAAGAAGGTGAGGAATTCTAGGCTGTTAGCAAGAAGATTACTTTAAACATTTGCCACAAGTGGAGGCTGGGTCCCGAAACAGGTGTAGCCAGAAGGTAGTTAGAAGGGGTGGGGGGAACCAAGGAGGGGGCCTGGCCTGAGAGCCCCAGCAAGGGAGTCCGAGGGGAGGAGGCTAGAGTGCGGATCTCAGGGGAGAGGGTGGTCTTGGTGCAGCCCACGTGACCAGGTGCCGAGGCAGGTGAAGAAGGCCACCAGGAGGAAGGTGGGATTTGTAAAGTCGCGATTCCAGAAGCACCATCAAAACATAAGACTGCTGAGGATAACAGCAGGGGCAAGAGTGGGGCAGCAGCCTGTGCGCCCAGACCTAAGTCCTCAGAGAGGGCGGGAGAGTGTGCTGAACAGTGAGGGGGTGTGTGAGCGGACAGAGGGGCAGTGAGCGAGCCTCAGCCTGGAAGGGTGGATCTGAAGGGGGAGCAGTCACTGCCTCCCTCTTGCCTTAGGAGTACGAGCAGTCGGAAGGATGAGCATCCACTGGAAGTGGTATCATCTGGGGAACCGCTTGGATTCACTAACAAGCCAAACTCAGTTAGCAGTCTCCACCTTTTTGATGGGGTTTCGAAGCTGGTTGATCATGGCAGTAGTGTCCATGGACGTATTCTGACTTTGTAGGAAACTCAATGGTTTCTTCTTTTAGTCTTTGGACAAGATGGAGAAACACTGTGTTGATAATAGTTCAGTTAAGTTGCTTCATAGATGGCTTGAGAGCTGCACCCAAAGGGTCTAAATTCATGAGGACAGTGTCTCTTTGGATCAGTGTTTTCAGGTTTTTTAAATCCTGAATCTCCCCCCACCCCCCCACCCACTAATTAAAACATGAATATCTCGTTGTCTCCCCTCTAGTCTTGAATGCTGTCTTCTGTGCCTTTCTACCAGAAAAGAGCAGTTTTTCGAATTGCACTTCCCTTCATCCACTTGCCTTCAAGAAATGTTGGTACTTGTCTGATTAGCCTGGCTTGGAGGAAGGTCTCTAATGGCTTGGTTCTGCTTAGCATTTTTTTTCAATGACCCAGATGAAGAGTTGCTTATCAAGTTTAACGTGACATAGCGTAGAAGGACAGGTGATTTTTTTGGATGAAAAGATACGAATTCAGACATCCCTTGGTGGGTTGGAAAAATGGACTGAAACTTGCAAGATGAAATTAATAGAGGCAGTGGAGTTTTCCATTCAGAGTAAAATTTTCATTGTCTAAGTGTCAGCTGGAGGAAGATGATGAGTCAGGAAATCTTCTCAGGATTTTTTTCTTGTAGACTGACTGGGCTTTTTGTTTGGTTGGAGTTTTTGTTTGTTTTCACTCATCGTTTCAATCTAGGACCCTAAAGCACACAGACACGTGTATTGTGCATAACGCAAACATAAGCTGCAGTCATTTTAAAGAGAGCAGGGTCCAAGCCAAAGAAGTAATCATTTCATTCTTTTGTGGACCACATTTTAAGTGTTTTCAGTTCTGAGTGCCATTTGTTGAGGATGCTGACAAATGAGGAGGCTCCCAGAGGGCCCCTCCCACAGCATTTGGTGCTCAGTTAATAAATATTGGTTGAATGGATGGTGACTTGAGTGATTAGGGATGGTGCCTCAGGTCCTGTGAAGAACAGTTGACGAAACTAGGAAAGAGGAAACTTGGAGAAAAGAAAAAGGAAACAAATGTTTGCAGAGCTCTCAAAAGAAGAGAGACTAGATTTATTTCATATTTTTCCGGAAGACAGCCCCAGGGTACCATAAAGTCAGTCCTGTAAGCTCCCAGGACAACAACTGTCTCCAGCAGCCCATCTGATGACAGCGGTCAGGACCAGCGGGAGGGGTGTTGCAGGAGGGAGTTGGGGCACAGCTGACTTGGTGGCCTTGAGGTCTCGTCCAGGGCGCAGCATCTTCTAGGAGGCCCAGAGCAGTGGGGCCTTGTCTTTTCAGCTTTGCAGAATCAACACTGCAAGGGGAACTATGACACGTGCTTTAAAAAATGTTTAATGGGAACTGCTGTGGATGCTGCCTGGAGTTAGGGAAAGCCCTTTAATTTATTTTAGCCCTTTTAAGCCTTGCGTTTCTTCTTTCACATCTCATCCTTTCGTCAGTTGGCCTCCTAAATATTCATAAAGGAATCGACTCCAAATAAGAGTTAGTCTAAAACTCTTTCCTGAGCTTTTCAGCTTTGCTTTCTTGTAACGAGTAATTATTTGAATACGGTGTCTGGTCATTTATGTCGCTGTAAAACTCGTGAGTGATCTGTTTGGGGAGGTTTTTAAAAATTTAATCAGGATTTTAGACATAGGATCTGTTGTGGAGGAATAGACATTTTCTATTAATCTTGGGTCCCGGGGCCCTCTGTGTCTAGAGCTCTCTAGCTGCAGCCTCTGCCTAGCCTCCCACCTCCCCCAGCTGGGGAGAATGGACGCCCAGGATGCGTGGGAAGCAGACAGACTGAAGCCCGCAGCCTAGACATAGATTATAATGTCATATGAGGAGCAGAAGCTGTGGAGGCCCCTTAAAGCATGGGGACCAACTGCGGGAGGCCTGCTGTCCGTGGACAGGGCTCTGTGGGCCTCCGGGCCCCGGCGGGGAGGACCCGGGACGGGCTGGCAGGGCGGGAGCATGGACTGCTGCTTCCCCGACTTTCCTCTGTGCTCCCCTGTGGACTGTGTTGCAGGACAGCTACTCACGGTCACCTTCTGCTCTGCCCCTTCCTCTTCTGCCAAAGTCCCCCGTCATCAGAGGCCTGCTTTTCACCCACTGAGAGGTGGACAGGAAGGGTCTCATTTCAGACTCTTTAACTAGAATGACAAACCCCTAGACCTAAGTCCTGACGTCACATTTCTTTGGTGTGTTTTCTGGGACAGTTTGGGTTTAGCTTTAGGGCCACTCACACGGGATACGATCTTGGGAGAGTAACTTAACCTCTCTGAGCCTCAGTCTCCTGCTGTGTAAGACAGGACGTTGCAGGGTCCGTGAGAGATTTTAGACACAGTACACGAACAGCCAGCCCAGCGTCTGGCCTGTAGAAGGGAATCAGTCAGCCACAGCTTGCTGGCACTGTTACTAGCTGCCATTAATCTACACAGTCTAATCACCTAGCCAGTTTTAACTCTTGAGTGTTTTATTCTTTATTCAAGACTTGAACTGTGGAGGGATGTCCACCTACCTTCACGTGATGAACTGCGCTTAAGGCTCCGAAGGCCCGAGGAGGGGGGTGTGCTGTTCTTTCTCTGTTTATAGTTATTCATGCTGGTCACTTGTTGCGGTGGGTGGAGAGGGCTCATATTTGATTGAAAACCAACAGTGGCAGGAACCAAATAAACCTTCCTTTTCCAGAGTTGTCTTTTCAATTTTTATTTTTGTGTTGTTCTCAAAAATGCAGGACCAGAGGCTAAAATAGAATATTAGAATTTGCAGTGGCCTTGCTGCTGGGCGTGACAACTCCAAGGTGGGCGTCTGCCGTTCAGAGCTGTGGGGACAGACTTCACTCTCCTGCAATTCTCCACCCTGAGAGAGCTGGGTCCCCCGGGCTGGTGGTGGAACAGAGGACGGCTTTCCTCGCTGCCTTTTCAAGCTTGTTAAGAGTGCTCTTAGCCTGTCTCCGCTGAGCCCTAAGTAATTTCCAGCCAGTGATTCTAGAGCTGCCGCCATCTGCCTCCTGCGTGATTCCAGACTCCTGTGCCTAGATCTCCTGGCCCCAGCCCCTCCCCAGGGACAGTCCCCTCCGTGTCCTCTCTCGATCTGAACCTGTCTTCTAACTCTCCTCTGTTCCTTCCGAGCCCTGTTTATGCCCATTTCACAGCCTTTCTCAGGCCATTACCCCCCTCTCCTTTCAGTCCCGTAGTCTGTTATCTTTAGGGTCAAACCAATGAGGGGCTTATTGCTCAACCGATTGTGAATGTCAGCTAATGACCTTGGTCTACGACAGTGGTTCTCAACCATGGCTGCCCATTAGAATCACCAGGGAAGCTTTTAAAAATTTTCCTGGTGCCTGGGTCCCAACCCCAGAGGTTCAGATTCGATTGCTCTGGGGGGTGACCTGAGCATCAGGATTTTGAAAGCCATCCCTGGTGATCCCCTTTGCAGCCAAGACTGAGAACTGCTGGTCTGCAAACTCATTCAGTCCCTAAGCTGAGTGAGTTCTAATAATAGCTCTGTTAGTCCCTCGAGTGACTTGTGCACCACAGTGTTTGAAATAGTTCACGTGAGTACAGAAACATCGAAGTAGCTATTTCCACTCTGTGTTAATTTGGTAGATTGAGGGAGGGAAATAGTACGGTTCCTTTTTTGAAAATTCCATTCATAGCATTTGAATGGAATGGGCTCACTTGACAGCAGCAGCAGTAACTAGCTTTTATCAAGCCTTTGGCATGTGCCAGGCACGGTGCTAATTGCTTCCTAAGCCCTTTTTAATCCTCGCAGTAAGGCCACGAGCGACCCCCACTGTTTGCCCGCTCTGATTAACGAGGATCCTCTGGAGGTCCAGAGAGGCTTATCCACTCGCCCTGGGCTGCACAGAAAGCAGTGCTCGACTGGGCACCGCCAGTGCCAAAATCTCACTGACCCTCTGTGCACCAGGAAAGAACCACTTAACCAAGTAACTTCCTGGGAAATGAGGACGTGCCTGCTTTAGCTTTGGAGTCGAACCCTTTTTCAATTGGGTTGCATTCTTCTGTATATGAATCACCTCCATGAATTTGATGTCAGATTCACTCCCAAGCTGCCTAGATAGATCCAGGACCAGGAGGCTAGGTCACAGATGAGGTTTTTCCCATGCATTCAGGAGACATTATTTTAGTGTATGTGCTGCCAAAGTGAGCACAGGAGGCATTGTTTTAGAAAGCATCTTGCTTCTAGCCTCTCACCCAGCAGAGCCTACCCCATCTTTTACTTGTCTTCCTACTACATCTCTGAGGAAGTGAATGGGCAATGCTTTCCCCATTTTGCAGAAAGATGTGCCAAGTATTACTTACCTACTGAGTATGATAGCTACCACTACGTGAGTACTTACTGTGCTAAGCTCTTTGCATCCTGTGTGGTTATCTTCACTTCACAGGTGAGGAAACAGAGACCCAAAAAGGCAGAGCTGCTTGCCCAGGGTGATACCGCTAGTAACTGGGTCCCATGTTGTTTGCTTGGTTTATTTATTTATTTTTTTAAACTTCCTTGTGAGTAAACTTGCACGACGTGGCCTCCACCTGCTCTCTCACCGTAGTCTGGCCAGCCTCCGCTGTGTATGCACTGGCATCTGGACAACCATGTCTGGAATAAACCACTGAAGCATAAACTGGATTTTCTTTCTGTGTGTCGAATGGCCATTTAACAGCTATCATGAAACAAAGGATTTTTCTGCCAACCTTGAATATCATACTGAGGTCAAGCGGGCCCTACATACTCCTTCTCCAGCCATCCCAGCGTGCGGCTGCTTTGGTGTAAACAAGCCCGGGAGGTGAGACCTGGCTCTCGGAGCAGGTTCGCCCTCCATCCGTCTCTGAGCCGAGCGCTGCTGGTTCTCACAGCTTCAGACCAGTGACGGGAACCCCCCCACCGCTGCGGGGCTGCTGGCTCACGGCACGGGCACTGCAGAAACGCTCGGGACAGAAAGCTCTCTCCCCTTCTCACTGAATGTGAATATGCCAGCTCATTTCCTCTCTCTTCAAGCATATGAAGACTTGGTATTTTCTGGCTTGTTAAAATATGTACATGCACACACACAATTCTGTAGGGAGAGTAAGTCTTTGTACAGAAAGAGACTGGCAGTGTGCTGAGCGGATGGCGTCTTGGGGAAAGCAGAGTGCCTGGCGGGGCAGCAGGTCACGGACTGAGTGCAAGCCTTTTTTTTTTTTAATGTTGTTTATCCCCCTACAGGGCATACAAAACCATTGAGGATGATGACTTGAAGTTTCCTCTTATATATGGAGAAGGAAAGAAGGTAGGCGCTGCCCTCCCGGGGCTGGGAGAACGGGGCTTCGTCTCCACGGAGCCCACGGCAATCTGTGTGTTCCCCTCAGCAGCTCGTGATTTTCCAGCCCTGACAGCTTGAAAGAATGTCACCTCCATCATCCTTCAGGCTTCCTGTCCTGAGGGTCCCAGGAGATGCAGGGTTAGGGGACGGGGGTGGTGAGCACAAGGGACTAAAGTCAATTTTGTGAAAGTAACGTCCCCCTTCCCCATCCGTCTGAATGAGTTTTTACAGTGTTTAAACACGGCCACTTTCACATACATCATCTCGCCGTGTATCTGACAACAAGCCACGAGGCAGGTGGAGCTGGCTGTCTTGTATCCCTGTGGTGGATGAGGCAGCTGGGATCCCGAGGTTAAACCCGCTCAGGCGGAGTCACATGCCGGGGAGGGCTGGGACCCCATGTGGAGCCACGGCCCCCCCCAACTAGGGCCCCACACCCCCCGCTGTGGAAGCTCGGACTTGGCAAGGCAGCTTCTCCACCCGCCGACAGGCAGGGATCCTGAGCTTCACCCTGATGAGACTCTCGGGGCCCACGGACCAGGTTCCAGGCTGAGATCGCAAAGACCATCCATCACCAGCTCCCCAGGCCCCAGTCAGAAGCGAACATTGTTGAGCCCAAGGAAGGCTGTCGATCTTAAAGTGGTCTCTGAGCAGGGTGGGAGGGGGTTGCAGTCCCACAGCCGAGATAAGGAAGCTTAGAAGCCATTTCCCAGGAAGAACAGATACCTTCTGAATCATTGCATTCTTCCTCCGAACACAAATACATTTCATCTAGGTGCTGAGAGTTCCAATTAGAAGTGAAAAATGTGGTCATGTTAAGAAGAATCTTCAACTGAAATTCTTTCAGCATTTGATAGCTTTTATCAGAAAGAAGTGACTCATAAGAAAACTGAAGGATGCCTTCATGGGCAGATCTTGAGTGTGTGTGGGGGGGCATGTACGTGTGCATGTGCGCACGCGCGTGTGTGTGTGTGTGTGAGAGAGAGAGAGAGCACACAGCATTAGGTTCTGGGCTCAGTGCAACCCAGTAGTGATTTCACCACAAAGAGACATTGCACAGAGGGAAATAAAACACGAATGTTTGACCAATATAGGCATCACTTTTCAAACTAACTTGCCCCTGTGCTGGAGATGGACACCTTTGACCTCCCCATCCTTGGCTGAGAGTCACGACAGGGAAAGGCTCTGTTCCTGGTGGGATTACGTGTGTCCTTCAGCCCAGGGCGCACCTTCAGCCCAGCGACCTAGGTCCGCAGCTGCCGTTTTTTGTGGTGCTGAGATTCTCAGTATTGCCCTGCTGCTACCGAGTGCATTCCAGTCAGCTCAGGACCACATCCTGTTGCCCTTGTACCCCTCGTACCTGTCTAGCCTGGTGCATGATGCATGGCAGGCCGTCAGTAAATGCATAAATATTTAATAAGCTATTCAGTTATGTTCATTATACTCTCCTTGGTTCAGCAGGAAAGTGGATAAATGTGTTCTTCGAGGATTCTCAGCAGTGAGATTTAAAGAAGCGTGAGTGTTCCCAGTTCAGCAAAAAGTTCAGTTCCCCAGGACATCATGTTCCTCCAGCATTTCAGTTAACTGCGGCTTGACAGTTCTGGCGAATTCTGTCGCTGTACCTGTTGACCTATTTAAAAGCCAGTGCGGCTCCAGGTGTGCCCTGTGCCAAAATGGCACACCACCTCTGTCCCAGGACTCCGTGATCTCTTGAGATTACTTTACAACTGCAACACATCAGCCCTGTCCAGATCCTTTGCAGGGCTTTCCTCCTCCTCCTCTGCACACACCTCCCCAGAAGTTTCAGAACACTTCCACAGCTGTTAGTTTTCATTTGATTTCTGCCAGTGCTTTGAAGGACTTGTGTGGGCAGCACCTCTGGACTTCGTAAACAAGTGCAGTAACTAGCAGAAACGTCAGATTTCTTGGGACTGAAATACCCCCCGTGCTTTTTCCAGCCGGAGAAGGCGCCCCTGCAGGGAGGGGAGCAGGAAGGATGCAAGGGAATGTTCACGTTCTGAGTTGAGCGCTTCTCAGCTGGAAGGCAGCCGGGCCAGCCTCCCAGCAGGGCAGAGGGTTTCTGCCGCTGGCCTGACCAGCGGTCCCCAGGTTTCACATCTTGTGTCTACATTTCACCTCTTTTTATTCTTGCCTTTCAAAAATGTGTTCTGGTTTCCTTTCCACTTGAATGTAAACCTTCCCACCTTCCGATGTGAAACGAGCTGCAAAATCCACAGGCTTTTGGGGAAAGTAGGATGAAGATCGTGATAATGTGTTAGATTGTAGTGTTTCTTAGCATTTATGAGTTACTTTTGGTACCCCCACATTAGAGTGAGGATTCAAGTTCATGTCTTTGAACCACGACCCTACACCGGCTTTGGTGTTTATGATCCAAGTGTTCAGCCAGTGGGCTTCATTCTACCCAGAATGACTTTCCATCTATCCTGCATTTACCTGTCCGGATGCTGCCCATCCTTCTGCACAAAAATTTAGTGCCACTTCCTTCAGGAAATCCTCTTAGCGGAATTTTTACCTCCTCTGACCTCACGTAGCCCATTGTTTACGTGTCTTTCAGCACTTGGCCATATTCTGTGTATGGTTAATTAGACATGTACTTCTTAAATCTCCCTTACCAAGTTCCTTTATAGTAGGGACACGGCCTTAGATACTTGTCCCCCACAGCGTGGTGTCTGCACGTAGTAGGTACTCAGTTAATGTTTGGGTGAAGCAGTTCTGTGGCATCCCAGGTGGTAAGTCGGCTGATGGTGTGGGTGTTAGTTATAGCAGTGTTGCTTCCTTAGAGCATCTGGGAAGTGTTTAGAGAAAGCTGCAGGTGATGTGGCCTTAGCCATGAGGTCCCTGTGTACATGCAACAGAGTGATGTTTTGTTCCTTTCCACCCAGAGGGCGTTCATGCGGATGTTAACAGGGCAGGTTACAAAGTCACTGACCGTTAATTTTCTTCAGCCATAAACTGTAGCACAGGAGCTGTGGGAGGGCAGGGGCTGCCTCTGACATTCTTACATCTTTTATCACAGAACTAGGGACATAGCTGGTGTTCAGTAAATACTTGAAGAATGAGTGTATAAAAAAAGAATGAGTGTATAGAAGATGGAGGACTAGATGGTTGGGATGGATGGGTGGGTGGGCTGGATAATGGGTGGTCAGATGGATGGATGGGTGGATAGATGGATGATGGGTGGGTGGGTGGGCTGGATGATGGGTGGTTAGATGGATGGATGGATGGATGGGTGGGATGGTTGATGGGTGGTCAGATGGATGGATGGATGGATGGAGGATGGATCCTGTTGGATTTGGTGTGAACTGATTTCAGTAGCTGCAGACATCATGGGTGTATTGTATTTAGTTTATTGGACACCATTCTCTCCAGTCTCTACAAAAGACATCTGAAAAGAGATGGCAGCAACCCATTAAACTCAAGATAATTGTTAGAGAAGCCACTCGTCAAGTACATAAGTGACCTTGGTGGGCCCTTCCTTGGGAACAGCTACCCACAGAAGTTAGCAGCCTGGGGCCCAGAGAGGGGCAGGAGGGAGTGGAAGATGATCGCTTCTGTCTGCCCTGGCAGCTGTACTGTGGCGGTGTACAGATTTCTGTACGTGTACTGTACACGTTTCTCTGTATGTGTGTTTCTGATGACCCTCTGCTTATACTCCTAGGCCCGAGTAATGGCAACTATTGGAGTGACCAGGGGACTTGGGGACCATGATCTGAAGGTGCATGACTCCAACATCTACATAAAACCATTCCTGTCTTCAGCTCCAGAGGTACCACATGAGGTTTTGGTTTCTATTGTGTACAGTAAAATGTTTTCTACGTTATTCCTCCCATGACTCACATCCCATTTCCAGACAGTAGCCAGCTGGGGTCACATGTGTTTCTGCGGTATGTCCCATGGCTGCTGCTTTTCCCCACTCCATTCTCTCATTGAGTTTCCTGCTTCCCACCCTCCTCGCCTCCTGCCCAGATGGCTGCATAGCCCCCTAGCGGCATCTCTTGCCTCCTCAATCCAGCCCACATATTACCATCAGGCCAATTTTCCTAAACAACTGCTCTGACACCTGTTTACTCAGAAAGCTTCAATCACACTCCAGAGCTCAGAGAATAAAGCCCAGACTCCTTCATGGAGCATTCAGAACTTATTATAATTTGGTCTAACTTAAAAAAAAAAATCTGATCTTTGTCCCTGTGCACCAGCCAGAATGAACTTGTTACTCCTTGTATATGACCTTCAGTTTCCCCGTATCTGCTCAGACTATTGTTTTTGCTTAGAATACCCTCCCTCCCATCTCCAAACATCCAAATTCTTTTTCTTTCTCTAGGGTTTAACTCAGATGCTTCTCCTGCTTCCCCTTCCCCAACCACAAGTCATGTCTCCCCTGCTCCAGATGCACACAGAGCGGCTGCCTCTGCAGTGTTTCCGCTTTCTGCCTGACGGCATAGCAGCTCACGTGTGGGCTTTCTCCCCTCTTGGATTTTAATTGCCTGGAAAGCTTTTATCATTCAGTCAATGTTTGGAGGAGTTGAAAAACAAGGTGTCATATATTTGGTTAAAATTTTTTCTTCTTATAATTCAGGAAACAAGTTCTGTTTTAGGTTATATTATTTAAAAAAGATTTTGCTTCTGAATTATAGAAAACTCTAAATAGTAGTCGTTTAAGGGTATAGTTTTCTCACAGAACAAGGAGGCTGGAATTTGGTGGCTGTTTATGGTGGTGTGGCCCCTCCAACATGCCAGGGCTGGCACCTCTGCTTTTTGTCCTTCGTGGTTGTAAGATGGAGGCAGCAGCTCCAAGCATCACAGTTTCTTGCCAGGCAGGAAGCAGGGACAGCCTGTCTGTCCCCGCACATGCTCACTTGCGTCTCGTTGGCCAGAACCGTGTCATGTGACCACCTGTAGCTTGCAAAGCAGGCTTGAGGAGAGAGAAATGTTTCCAGTTTCTACAGCAGAGGAGAGCCAGGGAGGTGTGAGTTGGGAACCAGCCGTGTTTGCATGCTGTGTAATTAATGGTTAAAGCAGTGCCTTGCTCCGGAAATGCCCAGGATGTTTAGACAGAGCCCCAAGGGTAGGTGCTGTGTTCTTAATGAAGGTTCTTTCTGTTGGAGGAGACAGAAACCCACTCAGGCTGACTCCAAAAAAGGAGGTGTTTATTTTAATAATATCAGAAGAGATGTTTATGGTGTCCACAAGAAGAACCCTTGGACAGCCAGGCTTTATGGGAGGGAAGGTGGTTCTGGAATCAAGGCAGCCTTAAGAACCCCAGCAGTGGGAGTCTGTCCACCTGCATGAAGTCATTCTGCCACTGATGTGACCCGCCACCTTCCATATGTCTCTGCTACCAGACACCCCAGTTTCTCCCTCTCCCAATTGCACATTACCAGAGAGGACTCCCCTTGGACCAGCTTCCCCTTTCTGCTAGGTCACCAGTGACTTCCCAGCCTGTAGACTGCCCCTTCAGGTTGCACGTCCGCTCCAGAACCGCCCAGCAGACACCCGGGCGCACCCCCTTGGCAGGGCTTGGAACAGGGCTAGTTCCTTCAGGGTCCTTTATTCCTGTGGCCGGCATCCAACAGGCATCCTGCAGCCACAAGAGGTTAAGAAGCTACTGAGAGGGAGATCTTTAGTAAAGAAGACAGCACGTTTCCTGGTATCACCCAGGATTCCGAGTGAGGTCGGCTTGGTGGGAATAATAATCACCGTTTGCAAGAGCCAGCAGAAGTCTCTCTCATAGCAGTTGTGCATGCTGACAACCATTACGACATAAAGTGTGTGAGGTTCCCTAGAAGCTGGTAGATCCCTGTTCCCTCTATTCTGGCCAACGAAAGGATCCCTGAATAACTGCTGAAACCCCTCCTGGCCAGAGAAAACCAACTAGACTCATGGATGTCTGTATTCTCCACCTTGGGAGAGAGGCATTTATCAGGCATATTAAATAGTACTGTCAGCTTTCTACTTCCCAAAATGGACAGATGAAGTGTGACTTCCATGGGGGGTCGGGGGAGATGTCTCAGGAAATCAGTTCGGCATTTTGCTCCTTAAAGTAGAGTGAAAACCTTCTCACCCTGTACCCTCTTCACCTCCAACACACACTCTCTCTCTCTCTCTCTATGTATAAAGTGAGGAGTTTGGGCTTTCAGGAGAATGATATCTATGCAGATAGGTTATAGATCTTCCAATCACTGAGCTTCTGTGGATCCCAAGAAGAGACTGCGTAGGTTTAAAACTTGGGCCTGTATGGCAGACTCCCCAAGGACTGATGAAAAATCCCATTTGGCTGATCAGAAATTTCATTGCACCTGTCCAGAGTGATGCTAATTTGCAGGGAAATGGGTTGGTCGTTTCCGTGTTGGTGAGGGATGGGGTTGGATTGAAAAGGAAACTGGCAACCTCTGGAAAAATTTAAGTGCTCTTAGGAAAGTTGTAGAGTTGAATGAAGTGTGGAGTTTTTATAATAACAATAACAAATAACATTTATTAACTACTTAGGCCAGGCCAGACAACATACTTTTTTTTTTATATATATATGCACAGCATCTCATTTAACTCTCACAACAGCTCTGTGAAATATGTATGATTATTATACCCATTTCATAGATTGGGAAACTGAGGCCCGAAGGAAATGAAATAACTCCCCCATGATTGTACAGTTATTAACTAGCAAGATGATTCTTGTACTCAAACTTGTCCAGTTTGGTCTGGCTCCTTAGGGGACAGAAGCTGAGTTCAAGGAAATTTCTTTGGACAGTGTCCGAGGGACCCACTGAGCACAGGTTCAAGGGGCCCTGAAGAGAGTACCTTTGTCTTGGGACCTTAGTGACCAGAGTTTCTCAGAGAAATGTGGCCAGGCTCAGACTGAAGTTGTAGGAAATGATGGTGCAGTAGAAAAAGTAATTGGGAAGGACAGTAATGGCCGTTAGCGTTTGCCAACCTAAGCCAGACAGAATTGTGCAAAAAGAGATGGCGCACTTATAATTTAGCTTAATGGGCGTGTAGTGTAGATCTCAAGATTCCTTTGCACGAGATTAAAATTGTTGTACATTTTAAATGCTTCCAGCTGGAGAGGACTTAGCTGGAGCCAGGAGAGGGGGGAGGAAGGTTAGAGGGAAGAGGGGGAGCAGCTCGGATCAGCTACAGTGGAGGAGGGCAGAAGAAAGAGCATGGATACAGGGGACCCCTCTTCGCCAGTCTTGGGGCAGAAACTCCCTTCTCCTGGGTGGTCATGGTCAAGTCAGACCCTAGAGAAACAGCTAGGGGGCTTCTTTTGAGAACCCACAAAGCAAGGTAAACTTCTGTAAACCATCTAATGCAGAATAACTGACCCCCTTCCCGCCTTCGTTCCCCTACCCACCCCCCCAAGTCTGCCCCGGCTTTCTAACCGTGACTTCCTGAGAACAGTCCCCTGCTGAGCTTCGTCTTTGCCAACCATGCATCTTTATTTCACATTTGGGTTCTAAATTTCAAACCCAGATCCGTCTGGTAGTTTGAATGGTCGGGGTGGAGGGGGCCTGGAATGTGATTTAGTTCTAAGAAAAAAGGCTCAAAAATCTTCTTGGAAATCAGCATTGTTCCCATTCATCATTATAGCTCCTAATTCAATTGGATGAGTTAAATGAAAATAAATCAGAACCATGTGGATCAAATTTACGTAAAAAATGCACAGGGGTTTAAAAATTAGACAAGGGTTTCTAGCCAAACACATTTTTGGTTTCGCTGAACACAAGGCGTTGGAAAAATCTCGAGTTTGCCAAAGCCGGAGAGCAACAGCCAGGTTTGCTGAGCCCCCCTTGTATCTTCTGAGGTTGAAAGCAGGGATTTCTGGCCAGGAACTGAAATCCACCAGAGGCCCCCACCAACTGGGCGCAGGCCCGTTCCTCGAGTCTGGGAAGCATCTTGACCCTCCCCTTGTCCACAGCCTCTCTGCTCCGCGTACAGCAGCCTCCCCCCGCCCCCAGCTCTCCATCCTCTTGCTCAGTGAAGTTCATCACCGCTCAGCTTTTTTATATCATCCTAAAGAGTTCAAGTGGAGAAGGAAAGAGTTTGTGAATTCAGAGCCACCCCGCACCTTCTCTTCCAGCAGCTCTCCCGCCCCGTCCAGCACACACCCCGTGTCCTCTGACTCAGGCAGCGTGGCCCGGGCCTGCAGCCTAAACCTCCAGATGTTCTGCACTCCGCGCCCCTTTCTGGCCTCCACTCCAAGACTGGGCTGTTGACTGCAGGCCCCTTTGGGCTCTTGGAAGAACAAGGTCTTTTTCTGCGTGGGGCTGGTTTGCAAACCCCACTCTGTCTTCTCAGCTGGGCTGATGCCCCCTTGGGGACTCAGTGCTCCCCTCCCATCACCAGCACCACTTTGAAAATGTCTGCGGGAAAATAATCACATGTTAAGAGTGTCTAGACACTGTTTTCTTAGATTCTGGTACCATCTGACTTTTCGTGCAAGGAAAGACTTCCTTACCTAGCCCGTCCGTCTGCACCTCTAACTCTCCAGTCTCGCTTAAAAATCACTTGTCACACACCTGTGTGTGTCAGTCATGTGGGTGGTTCCCACTGAGAAGTGTCTTGAGATTTGCTAACCAGCTATTTAAATAAAGCCAGAATTTGAAATTTACTTTGACACCCACCAAAAAAATCTAGCTTGGTAACTCATGAAGTTTGTGGTCACACAAGGGGAAGCCAACCTGCATATGTGTCAAACATTTCTTCTCATTGGAGATTATTCCTCTCCTGAAAAATAATCATTTCCCTTGAATGTTTCGGTTAAATATGCATATATCTGTTTGATTACATTAATGCATGTAAGAGGAGTTTGTTTAAAAAAAAAAAAGCAAGTCCCTAGAATCCACTTCCTGACAATCTAAATCACCAGGTCTAGGGTGGGTCCTCGGAATTTTCATGTTTTTAGATAATTCTGAGGTTGTTGATCCAAGGACCACTCTTTGAATGACACTGTGGTAAGCTGTTCTTCCCTGTGCTTCAGGAACTTTACTCTTATAATCCTAAAGTGGGTTTGTGGTACATCCATGCTCCGGTCCTGGACTGCATGGTTCGTGGTCACAATGCCTGGGGCTCTGTTCCAGGCTGGTAGGTTAGGGGTGCTACACCCCTCATTCTCCCCTTGACCACAGGTCTCCCAAGGCCGGGGCTGCTCACCACCAGGACAACTGCAAGCAGTGGGGTCGACCTCACCACACGGCCGGTGTCCCGTAGCTTAACAGGGGTGACTGGGTCTCCTCTTGGAAGGCAGGATACAAAGTAACTGGCTCTCTTGCTTACTTGAGATCCCTGAAAAACTGCCATTGTGAATCCCTGAGTCCCGTGGAGGAAGGAACACACCGAGGTTATGTTCAGTCCCAATGGCCAGAAGTAGCAGCTGTAAGGATAAAGAACAGTAGTCATTTCATTATTTCTACACCAGGAGACCAGATAACTCACGGATCCTCTCAACCAGAACATTTTTGATAGTCAGTGGGGTCACCATTAATAATTATGCCGGGAAAGCAGCACCAACCAAAACCGTCTCAGCCAAACAGGGATGTACTGTCACTCTGTGTCTGCTTCCCCCGCCTCCTAAACTAAGTGAATTTGACATGACCCGGTCCATCTACACTGCACCCACGTCCTGTCACTCACAGGCTGGGATTCCTTCTGAGCCTGATCTCTGCAAATGGGCATTTGATGAACAGAAGCTTATTCCTCAAACGACTAACGAGCTAGACTCAAGGTCATTTGTTCGCTGATTGATTCAGTGAGCCTCTGATGCAGTGGTGAACAAGCCCAGAGAAAGGACCAGATCACGGAGGCGCCCCGCACACGCACGGAAAGGAAATTCCTTCTCCGAGCTTCCCTCACTGAGTTGTAAAGTCCTGGCTTCCTGTGGAGAAAATAAAAGCCCTGCGCTTTCTCAGGGCCAGGCGCTGGCGACAACGTCAGGCTGTCTCTGTACTTCCCAGTATTTTAGCTGGTTGGGGAACTTTCAGGTATTAGATTGTATCCACCCTCAAAAGTCAAATGTTTATTTTGTCTGAAGACTCCAAAAGTAAAAGCCAACCCTCAAAAATATCTGTGGTACAGTTCAAATCGAAAGTTACACCCACAGCCAAAACAACCAGCTCCTTTTGGGGTAGCAGGAGCTGCCAGCATATTTGTCATCCTTAAATGTCCCTTGATTCATTTGCAGTCAAACGTTCTGGGGTCCTGTGGTCAGTCACAACCAGGTCTAATTCATCCTGTGACGAGAGAGTCAGGGAGCGTTAGAGCCGTAAGCCTCCCCAGGGGCCACGCGTCCTAACCCTTCATTTCACAAGGGGAGACGCTGGAGATGGGAGAGGCTCATCCCTCACCACTCCCCAGTGGAAATCCAGTCCTGCAGCCAAGCCAAACCAGGTAACGCCGCCCTCGCACACAAGTTCTCTCACGTCCCGGGGCTTTGGCCCCCGCAGTTCCCTCTACGTGCCAGGCATGGGGTGCCCAAATCCTCCTCCCTGACACTCCCCATCTCATGAATCAGTACTTCTTCATTTCACATTCCCGGCAGGTGGTCATGGGGCTTTTAAACGGGAATGAACGAAGTGGTCTTGCCTAAATACTGAGGGGCAGAGGTGGGTCTCAAAGCCAGGTCTTCTGCCACCAAGTCCAGCGTGTGTTTCACGACATCATCTAATATAGACAGAATGACAACAGAGAATCTGGGTGCAATCTTGGTGGCCTGCCAGAATGCCAGTATTGAAATAAATCTACTCGGTTTCCTGGACCACAAGGCAGTATGCTGGAGTTTTGTTTCCTTCTGGTACAAGTGCCGTGTTCAGAGCACTGCAGGTTGGCCACAGACGGTACAGAGGACTAGAATCCCTGCTCCTCTTAATTTCCACCATCTGTTGGCAGCCTTGACCTTGGGAACCACCTGGCTTTTCTGCTAAAACATGACTGAGTGTCCCGGTCACTGTCATTTCAAGTGAGACTTGGAACTGAACCCCAGATCCCTCAGGCGCACTCTTCACTCCCCTCCTCCCACCCGCTAGCTTACTTCCCGGTGCTACTGCCCCGAGATCAGAGCCATAAAAACAAACAAACAAAAAACCTTGCGGTGCACAAGAATTTGTCATTTCCTTCCACATCATCACATTTGATCTTTGTAACAGCTTTGTGAGACAGGTAGAGCAGATGTTATAATATTTATTTTTCTGTTTTCAGTTTTTTAACAATGATTTCAGGGATGAGAAAATTGAGAGCTAAAGAAAATAAGTGACTTGTCTCAAGTCCCAGGGTGGGTTCGAGGCAGAGATGGGACGTGCGGGCTCCTAAGGGCCCGGGCGGGGACGGCTCCTGCTCCCGTAGGACGCCAGGGCTCAGCTGCAGGGACCCCCCGTCCTGCCGTGAGGACTTGAAAGGGGCAAAAAGGGTTTGGGGAATTTGCTGAGTTGATAAAGATGGGAGAGCTGTGAGGACATCCTACAGGAGCAGCCAAGAGTTGGCAAATGGAAGAATTGATGGATTCTTTTGAAAAGCAGCTTCAAGAAACAGCCTCAGCTTACTGTAGTATGAGCTCTCCAAAGAGGAAACTGAAATTTCATCAGTAATAGATCAAGGAGGCCAACAAATGTTAGCCAGACGCCGGCGGCTGAGCGCTGAGTGGACGTGCTGAATTGAAGAGTCGTTTGTCCCCGCTCCTGTGTGAAGCAGGTGCCCGGGGACGACGGGGAGGGCATCCCTAAGTGCCCTGGAGAGGGGCCTGTGTGAGCCGTCAGCACTTGGCTCATTTGGAGGCACGTTAGCTAAGAGTCTCCAGTGCCCCTGGGCCCCTTCCTGCTCCCTTCCTCCGCCAGCACCGAGCTTTTGTTAGCAGCTCCATGGAGGGCAGGGCAAGAAAAGGCAGGAGGCTGCTACTTTTAAATATCCGCGCATCACATTTTGCTGCCTGCCTGTGAGCGTCGGAGTTTACATGCTAAGGCTGCTGGATCACCAGATCGGGGGTCCTCTGAATGGATCTCATATGCTGAATTCTTTTTCTTCCTCCCTCCTTCCCATTTATTCTTTGTCTCGGCAAGTATGACTAAGTGGAATTTACTAGATCTAGTGGGATTTACTCTATGAAAGATATGGCGAGGCCCACAGAAGAAATGCAGAATGAGATCTCCAGCATCCAGAAGTTGAATTTGGGGTGGGGGCGGGGTGCAGGGAGATAAGGTGACCAGTTCTCGGGTGTTCGCTGTAAACAGGACAGGGGTCAACGTCCCGCGAGGAAAATGCTTCCCGTGGTGGTTTATTACATGGTCTCCAAGTACTAGGCTCTGCGCTCTGTTCTGGGGACAGAAACAAACAGGACAACTCAGATCTTGTCCCAAGGGGGCCCTACTGCCTGGGACAGTGTTTTCAAGGCGAGGCTCCCCCGCCACTTGTAGTAGAATTACCCTTGTTTAAATAGGCTGATGCCTGGGCTCAGATCTACACAATCTGAATGTGTAAAGGTGGGCCCTCGACTCTTCAGTTAATTAGCTTAAAGAAGTCAGAGCTGGAGAATGACTAATGATGGGGAAGAGACAGGCAAGTGCAGCCAGTCTGGGGCCGATAGGTGAATACCGTGTTCCTGGATGTGGAAGGACCGTGACTGCCGAGGACCCGGGAGAGGAAGGGGAGATGGCTGCTCTTTGGGCTTTCTCCTCAGGGCTGCTCTGGCAGCAGAGGGTGGCACTGTGTCCCCCTCATCCTCTCTTCGTCACCACCACCAGTCTGATGCTGTGTCCACACATTCTTCATCCAGAGTAGTGACAGGTCCCCGAAGGAAGAGGGGGAGGCCCAAGAAGGGGCCTGTGGAGAACCGCTCACCTGTTCAGTCCCTGTCCACAAGGGGCCTTCCCGGAGAGGCCCCCCCTTAGCCATATCTTCCGAAGTGGCTCTCTGGCCACTCTCCTTAAACCCTGCCTGACTTTTCTTCAAGCACCTGCCATCTTCTGGCCTTTGTGTGTCTACCGCATCTAGTTCAGAGGTTGTGAGGGACACGGTCACTTTTGTGCACCGCAGCTGGCACGCAGTGAGCGCTCAGTAAACATGGCATGAAGGGTCCAGCAGGGCAGACGGATGCACCCCGGCCTCCTCTCTGTGCTGCTCAAATTCTGCTGCTCTCAGAAACGTCAAGCAGCTCAGGATTCCCGAGAGACCCTCCCTTTCTGGGCAGGTGGGAAGGCGGGAAGGAGCCCCTGGACGCCCTGCCCGTGCTCTCCAGCTCCCTCCAGCCCGAGGCCTTTGCGGATCACGCCTCTCCCCTCCCAGAGACGCTCTTCCTGACGCCTGAGTCCTGGGGAGCCTCAGAACCGACTACTTTTGATGTGAGTCTTCCCGGAACATGAAGAAACTATTTGAGGAACTGCACAGGGAACTTTGGGAAGGCGAGTGTGGTCTGATGGAGGAGGGCCCACACCAGCGTCGGGCAGGGCCGGGCAGGTCCCCAGCGCCCGCTGGAATCCTTTGAAGCCCTTGCCCTGGGAGGATAAGCGCGCAGTGGGCCGTCTTGCAGGGCCGTCCAGCTTTCCAGAGAGCACTCTCACAAAATGTTCTGCATTGCAGGTTAATGTACAAGACACGAGTTATAAGTGGAAACTTGGCAGAGTCCTTTGGAAATTGGCTAAAAGGCAGGAAACAAAGGGTGGCAGTAAAAAACCTAAAAGGATGTTAATTGGGGAGGGCCTCAGGGAACAGGGTTGAGACCAGCTTTTTATTATTTACATAAAAATTGCTTGGAGAATGGTATTGAAAGAGATTTCATGCTGGCTAAGGAAGCTGCATTAGAGTTGTGTGTAGACACATGAATAGTGGAATTAGGGAAGGATTCAATTTATTGATGGAACTGAAGAGGAACATTTTCTAGTATCTTCCAATTTATTAACCCACACCCATTCAGTTGGCCAGATTTCCATTTGAGCAGCGGGCAGGACAACTTCAGCTTAAAACAACTCAAATCTCCATATTTTGGGGGCCAGCAGAAAGTGCATGAAGAGATTTCGGCACCCTACACCCAGGGCCGGTCCTGAAATGAAACAGACGTTATCTTCAGCCCTAGAAATCACTCTTTTTAAAAGGAGCTGAAAGGCAGGTGGCATCTCCTATTTGGCTACAAGCATAAGATTGGGCCACCTGACATCCACATCGCCCCACCTCCCTTTACAGGTTCTATCCTATGGAGCTCAAATTATCACAGAAATTTATTGTCCATCTACCCCAGCAGGAAGCCAGCAGTCTCTCGTAAGCAGTCATTGCACACTGGACGTAACAACACAGCGAAACAGGACTTGAAATTGGGAGCCCAGAGGCGACATTTGCTGCCCTCGCTGCAGCCTGCCCGAGGGGATGGTCTGTACAGGCATCACGGAGGCCCACTGGGCCCTTGGTCTCCTTGTTACAAACTAGTCGGAATCCTCTCCGCCTTTGGTGTTCAAGGTGCGGTCCATGGACCTGCAGCACCAGCGTCACACGGGAGCAAGTTAGAAACGCAGGCTCTCAGGCCCTACCCCAGAGCTGAATTAGACTCTGCATTTTTGGGGGGTGGGTATAGCTCAGTGGTAGAGTGTGTGCTTAGCATGCATGAGGTCCTGGGTTCAATCCCCAGTACCTCCATTTAATTAATTAATAATAAATAAGCAAACACACACACACAAACAAACGTAATTACTCACCCCCCACCCCCCCCAAGAAAACCCCAACAAACAAAGAATCTACACTTCAGTAGGATGCAGCCTGATTCCCACACGGAGTAACGTCTCAGAAGCACTGCTCTGAGACACCCGGGAACCACAGAAGGTGACACAGAGGGGATCTGGTTGCTGCTATAGAGTAAAGATCGAACCACATGAGTTCAGTGGCCTGAGGACAGGACTCTGGCATTTGGGACTTCCCAGGCTGCTATAAACTTAAGATTTCCCCCCTCCTGTTTTCTTTAATTGGCCTCATAAGGCACAGCGCCTTCTCTGGAATGTAAGCTTACCCTGAAGTGAATGTGCCTTTTGAGACGATGTTAAAAGCCAGTCTGGTCTACCCCTGAGAGCTCTACCCCCCCGAGCGTGGTCCCTCCGCTGGGTCATTAGCTAATTGTTACGGCCACAGGGGCGGCTTTTCATTTGAGCTCATTTTCCAAAAGCTCTGCGGGCAGGTATGAGTCCTTCTGTTGTTTTCTGCTGCTAAGTGTCGGCTGTTGGTCCGAAGGACCGGCCCTGTGGCGGGGCATCACTGGCCTGGGCAAACTTTTCTAAAATGTGGGAGGCTTGGCTTTTAAAGCTGTGGATTCGAACACTCTGTGGGCCTCTTAGAACTGTATTCTCCCTGGATCTGAGACGACATGACAGTGATTGTGATGGGACGCGGGAACAGCTGCATACACACCACCCTCCTCCTGCCCCCCCCCCCGCCCCCGCTTCACTCAGACTTCTAGAAAATCGGATAATGAGGTGAGGTTGCTGAAATCGACCTGCCTCTGCCCTCGGCTCACGAGGTGGTGCAGGCAGGGGCTGGTTCTGTCACACTGGTAGGGAGTAGCACTGAAATCCCCAACTCCCCTTCCCCCATCCTGCCCAGGTCGGGTGAACACAGAGTTGTGGCCTGATGGAAGTAAGACTGGATTTCTATTAGCAGTAGCTTTGCTAAGGTTACTTGGTTCTTTTCCAAGAGTTGAGGTGGGTGTTGAAATATCCAAGTCATTCCAGGTACCAGAGACGAGCAAAGAAAGTTTGCTGAGACACACTTTGGAAATTGAGACCTGGCATGTGTCCTCTGTAATTTAGGCTAGATTGAGGCTCCTCAAACCTGAGTGTAGCATCAGAGTCCTGTCCTAACCTGGGATGAGTCCAGCCCCAGGGGCCTCAGAGCAGATAAGCCAAAAGGTGGCAAGTGAGTACATTAAATAAAGTGTGTCTCCTTCACCCAAGACCAGTACATGCAGAGCAGCTACTGTGGATCCTTATCTCCCCCACAGACTGAGAGCTCAGAAGGAGGGAAATCTGCTGTTCATCCTTATTCTTAGAGCACCTGGCACAGAGTAGGCCCTTCAGACACATCTGTGGGATGGGTGTGCAACGGAAGGCAGGCTGCAAGCTCCGGCTGCAACACCAGCTCCCGCTCAATCTTTTGTAAGTCATTGCTCAGCCACATCTCAGGCATTGCACTTCAGGTTTATTTCTTCCTTGTCGACTGTTAATCTTTTGGGCTCATTCACAGTTGTGTTTGGGGCCCCTTATGTCTGTATAGCAGGTCTCCAAAGGAGGTACCTCTGGCCACAAAGCTCACTGCATCACCAAGTGCCTTACAGTGCGAAGCTAAAAACCACTGGGCTGGGCAGGAAGAGAGAAGAGAACTCAGGAGCCAGTCCGTCAGGAGGGATCACGTGCTCCCACCTTCTTAAGCAGGGGTATTCCTGTTCTTTTCAGGTAAGAATCTACGATCTCTCCAAATATGAGCATGGAGCCGATGACGTGCTGATCTTGGCCACTGATGGACTCTGGGATGTTTTATCAAATGAAGAAGTGGCAGAAGCCATCACTCAGTTTCTTCCTAACTGTGATCCAGATGACCCTCACAGGTTTGTGCATTTCTAGGATTGTGGGGTTGTTCCTCAAGCAGTCTTCCACGCTGGGGATGAAGTAAATGGTAATCGTGCAATTTTCATCATTCACGAGCTGCTGGGGACGGTTTAGTAACCAAACTGCAAAAGGGACTACCTTTCTTATGAGGGGTATTTTCACAGCCAAATGAAAATCCGTATTAAGTTAAACCTAGATACAAAGGGTACAGAATTTGATTTGTGAGATATTTCAACAGGCTGTCTTCCTCACACTGTTACTTCCTATCCTGCGAGGTGGGAATGATCCCATTTGTGATGCTCCTAAGAGTGATAGCAAATGCTTCCAGTATTGATTCCCCTCTGCTGGGAAACTTTCTTTGGGAAACATTGGGAAAGGGGAGAAAGACTGTAGTAGGGATTCATTCCAGCATGACGGCAAGGTAACTATCCTGAATAACCCTCACTGACTCAGAAATATCCAGCCCCTCTAGAGAAAGGCAGCTGCCACTTAGAACACAGGGACATAAGTCCCCCTGAGTAAAACCAGCAGAAGCAAAGGATAGCAGAGTTCGACTTGTAAATACTTCATTACTGGATATTAGCCAAAAATATAAATAAATATTTTAACATGTTTCAGAAATGTTTTTAAAAGCTTTGAAAATACGTATAAGGACAAGAGACTATAAAATGACTGCACAGACTTTTTAAATTAGGGAATGAAATTTCTGGAGATGAAAAAATATAAAAGTAGGAACTAAAAAGTCAGCGAATTAAACAGATTGAGGCAGTTGAAGAAATACACTGGTGCACTGAAAAAGTAATCTAAATAATCCAAAATATGCTCAGAGAGACAAAGAGAGGGAAAATATGAAATGAGACTGAGACTAGGAGGACGACCTAAGATACTGTAAAAATAATTGTATAAAAGGAGATGTTACAGAAGATGGGAAGAAAAAGAACAAGCTCCAGTCCAGAATTGTTGAATGATAGTAAACTTCAGATCCAGAAAGCCCAACAGATCTCAAGCAGAAGAAATAAAAAGTTGTAAGTAGAGATTCAATAATTAAACTGAAGAACTCGAAACAAACAAAAAACATACTAGAAGAAGCCAGAAAGAAAGACAAAATAGACACATGAGAATTTAGACTGATAGCTGACTTTTTAAAAACAACCATAGGAGCCAAGATAATGGGGTTTCACCTTCCTCACTTCTCATATATTTTCCTGCAATAAATATATGAAAAAAACACTCAACTTCAACAGTCAGAGAAGTACAAATAATTAAAAACCTGTAGAACAACTGCAGATGGATTTGTGAATTTGTAGCAGGACTCTGAAGACAGCTCAGCATATGCACATCCTATACCCAGAAGCTCCACTCCTAAGTCTGTTCCCTGGAGCAGTGGTTCTAAAAGTGTGGTCACTGGGTCGGTCACATGGGATCAGCATCATCTGAAAACTCATTAGAAATACAAATTCTCAGGCCCCACCCCAAGATCTACCAAACAAAACTCCAGTGGTAGGACCCAGGGATTTGTGTTTTAACAAACAACCCAGGTGATTCTGATGCTGTTATAATTCAAGTCATACAAAAAGATATGCACACAATTGTTTTTATTATAAAAACTGGAAGCAACCTACATATCCAGCCAGAGGATGGATTAAACAAAGAATAGAGTATGTCACAGCCCCCAAATGGAATGAACCAAAGCTGTGCTCTTCAGCAGGAAAGAATCTTAATAACACAATGTTGAGTTTAATAAGCAAGTCATAGAAGAATGCACATATTATGATTCTATTTATAGAAAGTAGAAAACTAACATTTGACTATGACATATGATATAGATAATAAAATTAAAACGAAAAAGCAGGACAATTAACCTGAAATTCAGGATAATTGTTACCTTGGGAGTAGAGGTGGCAGAGGGGGATATGTGCTTGAGAAGGGGCCCACGATGAGCTGCTAAGATATTTACTGGTAATGTTCTGTTCCTTTAGTTACGTAGCAGGTACGTGATTGTTCACATTATTTTTCAGCTTTCATCTGTTACGTGTATTGGTTTGTATGTCAGCTGTGAGGCACGGTAGTCTAGTGGTTGATGGCATGGATCTAGTTACACTGCTTGAGGTTAAATCTTGGTTCTGTCCCTTCTAGACTTTGTGACCTTGGGGAAGTTTCTTAACCTCTTAGTGCCTCAGATTCCTCATCTGTAAGATGGGGATTCCAGTAGTCCTAACCTCCTGCATGTTTGTAAGTGGAGCACCTGGGATGCAGAAGCACTACTGGGTATTTGTGATTGTTATTCTATGTTTGTTGCTATTTTTATGTTTCATATATTTCATAACAACCAAAAAAAGTCCCTTCAGGAAAAACTTAAAGCTACTTATTCTTTCTAGAATTGTTTGGTGTAATTTGGCTCAGGTGCAGAGGAATGGATGGTACTGTAAACAATAAGATTCTTTTATTTGAATTTGAATGAATTTTTTTCCTGTTGAGCTATTAGTTTTAATCTGTGTTTTATATCCTGCTTGTTAGCAACATTCTCATGTTGATTTTCTGTACTGTATCATTTGCATAAAGCTTTGCAAAGCCAGCAGACAAGTACGAGTGAAAAGGAACCCCAGTGCTTTTTTTTTTTTTAATCTCTCCAAGCTGGCTTGGTTTTGCTTACCAGCCCCTGTCTCTCCATGGCAACAAGTCTGCCCTCCAAGGGTGGGTAACCTATGGGCAGTGCTGTCGCTGGGCAGGCGCATGCCAGGTCAGAGCGGGTTCCTAGGTTCCTGAAACCTGTTACCTGCAGCGGCAGGGCTTACGGGGATCTCCATGGAACAGAAGGGCAGGAAAGAAAAAGGTTTTGAATTTGCCTTGCAGGGAAGATGGCAAACCAAAGCCTAAGAAGAATCCTGTATCCGAGAGATGAATGAGTGAAGGGGAAAGTTTTAAGATGGGCACAGTTTTGTTGCTAAGAGATGGAATATCCAGCTGGAGAGAGGGAAAAATTCTGGTTGGTTTTTGAAATCTTGAGGCCTTATGTGGGGGGGGGTTCCTTCTTTGCCAAATGAATCCCACTTAGATTGATTATCACGGAAATATTGAGGACCTATTTTACAAGCCTGCTAGACACTGGGGAAGAATCTGTGAAGAAAACAGACCACGTCCCTGCCTTCTTGGAGTTTAAAATTTAGAGGTTACGGAAGCATACAGAAGTTACAATATGGATGATTAAGTAGACAGTACAAGGGACAGCCAAGAAAGCTTCCCTCCAGAGGGGACATCTAAACTTAAACCTGAGGAATAAATGCGTGTGCACCAGGCAGTGCGGGCTGGGGAGGCATCAGTGGGGGAGAACGTGCTGCCTTCGAGGAGCCCAGCAGTCAGTGTGGCTGGCTGGGCTTCCAGTGGGCTAGTGTCAGCGGATGACGTGTGAGATAAATGGGTCCGCTCACATCGGACCTTAAGCCCTCACAAGATGAATAAACGCGAAGACTAGCTGGAGGACGGAGAGTCTGTGATAATGATACAGACTCTGTGTGCTTCCTTCATTCTGATTCATAATCAGAAAATAGTCTGTGCAATCTGATGATGAAAACGTGAGATGTGGACTGTTTCTCTACTCCTGGGCTCCTTAGTAATTTAAGCCATACTGGGAAATCAGAGAAACTTAATTTATTTGAAACTCACGACTTAGGAATTATGTAAAACGATGTCATTCCTGTGTGTGACGTGTTTGCACGTGTCTGCGTGTAACTGGGAAGGAGGGCGCCACACTCACGCCCAGGCCTAGTGTGTCTCCTTGGGAGGCCCGTGGAGAGTTCAACACCGAAGTCGTGGCAGTGGGTTCCCTGGCGGTGCCTCCTGACGGGGAGCTGTTCTGATCTTGTCATGCAGAAAAGAAACAGGAGTAAGAGTCATCCTAATACCTTTTAGCCTGAGGCATAACTTCTGTGATGACCTTTTAGCCTGAGGCATAACTTCTGTGATGACGAAAGCCCCGCCATCATCCCTGAGGCTCTGTGAGTTCCTCCCCAGCCGGAAGGATCCACTTCCCAGCTGTGGCCAGGACCACAGGTTTGCCCGCTGAACACGCGAGTCGGGGAGATGGAGGGGGCTGACCAGGCCAGATGACTGATAGAAACTGAGAAAGGGAAGGTGTGCCCCCCAGGGTGGGCTGCCTGGGGGAGACACAGGGCAACAAGGCGAGAAGAACAAAATGTGTCTTCATCTGACACTCTGAATGGGCCTGTTTTACCTGGAGTTTTGCTGAGTTTGCCCAGTTTTGTCCAGAAATTCAGGACAGGAGGAGGCAGGACTTTAGCCCTGGGACAGGACGTACTTTCAGGTTTTGCCACTTGATTATTTGGCTTTTGTTGATGGTACGGGTAGGTTTTTTCTTTTTCTTTTTCTTTTCCTCTTCGTGGCAGCCATTCTCGACAAATTGCTAGTATTGTTGTTCCCTGATGACGTCCTTCCCAATACGAGATTTAAAACAGCATCTCCCCCTCCAGGGTGCTTTGTGAGGGAAGAGGTGATTCGGAGAAAGATGATGCTTGTGAAATCCTGACCCTCACACCGTCCTCTCGGGCAGAGGTGGGGTTCAAATGAGCTGTAGGGCCTTCCTGCCCTCAGGGTGTCTTGTTAAGTCCTTTTGCTGTTTTGAACTGTCTTGACAAAGGAACCAGAAAATTAAAAGGAGGCTTTGTGGACAAGCCAGAATGTGAGTGCAATTGGGTCTTTTCTTTCTTTTATTTTCCTGAAGTGTAGCAGAGATGATGGTTCTGCACATGCTTTGTGGGGTCATGAAATGAACCACTGAAATATACCAAGCTAACACCCTGGAGTGGGGTGGACGGAATTCACGGAGGTTGGGCTGTACCACGTGTCGCTCTCTATACTGATTCCAGTAAGATTCTTTTCTGAGGCCTAAATATCCTGCAAAATTTAAATAGGGTCCTCAGAGAAAGGCCTGGAAGGGGTCTTCTGAGGCAAAAAGTCTCGGATTGACTATCCCCTCTGTAAGGCTGGAGGTTTAGTGGTAGGTCTCCTGGAAAGACTGTTCAAAATGGAGGCAAGTATGTAAACATGCAAAGAAGATGCTTAATAATTTGTTGGGAAGAAATAAACTGAATATTACTAAAGGAGGAAGGTGTGGGCAACGCTGAGTGGACCCCAGGCCAAGGAACAGTTAACCACATGTGAAGACATGGCAGGGAGTCGCATTCCAGATGCCCAGGAGAGGCTTGGCAAGGCTTCTTTTGCCCTCCCTTCATTTCCCAAAACCTGTCTTTGGAAACCTCGTCGTGGTAACTTGGACCTAACGACCCTCGGTCCCCCTGCCATGACTGGAGGGGCTTATCACGGGGCATTACGTCTAAGCGCCAACATCCTGGAAGCTCCACGGAGCTTCTCCCTAACCAGGGAGCCTTGACAGCCGGGCGTCAGTTGTCGTGCTCCGTACCCACGCTCTCCTCAGCTCGGATAACCGTGTGCCTTGCTAAGGAAGAGCTTGTCAGTGGAAAGTTACTAGTAAAACACCCACAGCACTGACAGCAGGAAACTAATGCGGGTCTGAAATGCTCGTTTGTATCACCTTGATAACATATATGAAACTCACTTTGGCAAAAGACAAAGGTTCTTTTTATGAAAACTTTCTGTGAGCTAGCTGAACTAATTTCTCCCTGTGCCGTGTGGTTTTGAAAAAGTATGCCTCAGATGCAAAAAGGAAGGGTTCGCCCCAGTCCCACCCTCATACCCATTACAGGTTTTAAGAACAAATGGGTGTTTTAGCTGGTGTTCCAAGACTAGATAAAATCTGCATTTTTGTTTCTTTTGCAATATTTAGCATATTCAGATCCACGGGAATGTGGAAGTCAGCCACCACCCTGCCCTTGGCAGCCTCAAACAGCCCACTGCCAGCCCCCTCTTTCCTTCCTTGGGGCCATTGGAGCAGAGCTGTGTGGCCACTTAGTTGGAACATGAGGGCATTTAAAGTGCTTGCCAGAGAGGATGGAGAAGAAAACTGTTATGCCCCCTCATATTGAAATGTTGCTCTTTGGGATTTGAACTAAAATGAACCTGCACCACTTAAGAAATCAGGGAGCTGGTGCCGGGGGCCGAGAGGTGGAGGACCCCTGGTGGGTGTTCTCACCTTCTCCAGGAGGGGTGATGAGCCCTTCTTATCTGTGGCCTTGTGCCTGCTGACTCCCAGTGGACACCGTGACAGTGTTGCAGACAGCAGCTGTCATTGTTCCAGTGTCTCTGCCTGAGTGAAGTCCCTGCACAGAACCTGCTGTGAGCATCTTCAGTGGCTTCACAGCCAGACAAGGGACACATGTTGCTCAGCTCCCAGCAGTGCGCCTAAGAGGTGCCTCCTCCCAGGACAAGTTGCCTGGTTCCCAGCAAGAGAGCCCCCTCCAAGCCACCCCCAGCTACCCGGTCACCATAGATCCCTGCCAAGGCTCCGAAGCTTGGGAGAGCGTTTCTGCCTCTTAAACGTAAGAGGCCTGCTCAGAATGCAAAGAGGATTCTCTCTCCTGTTCCCATCACTCTGTTACTGCCCCGCTCCGCTCCGCAGATGGAGTCTGTCTTTAATATGCAAATATTCGGAACCCATTAATTCCCCAGTTCCTGCCACCTACCCTCCCTCTTGTAAGACCCTGTCTGTACCATCCAAATGGCAAACAGAAGTTCCCACCCAGCTAGAACTGTTGGGAGACTCAGGCATGGTTACAGCCTAAGGCCTGAAACGGACTTATTTTGACATTCCAGTGCTGATTCAGCTGTGGTCTTGTGGAAACAGACTCTCTAAAAGCTGGATGACTTCTGGCAAGACTCTTGGAGGCAGGGAGAGAGGAAATGAAGTCAGAAACAGCATTTAGGGTAAATGAAGCCACATGCAGGGAGATTTCCTCATAAAGAGGAAAATGATGGCTAACGTGTACTGACCCCTGACCTACTGGGGGCCGCTGAATGCCTGAGGAAGAGTCTCCTTTATCTTGGCGCTTTGAGGCCTGCACTGTCCTTATCCCCAGTTCACAAGCAAGGAGGGGCTCCGAGAGGCTCAGGAGTTTCTCCAGGGCTCCCAGGGGGGCCCCGGGCAGCCCACGCCCACAGCCCGAGCGCTTCGCAGGCCCCGCCGCAGAGGCGCGAGAACTAGGACGCGCCCCACACGGCCGGGACCCCAGAGGCCACTGAGGAGTCATGCTCCTGTCTCCTTTCACCCTGACTTTGGTTTCGGTGGCTGTGGAAAGAGCCCGTGGCCCCTCCATGGTCCCTCAGCCCCTCTTCCTTTGCGGCTTTCCCTCCCTCCCCCTCGGCCCGAAGCAGCCCAGGGCTCGGCCTGTCAATACTGAAGGCTTCAGCCAGAGAAGAAAAACGGTCTCAAAATACAAAACTGGTCTCCCAGGGAGCCTCTTGGCTGGGAGAGGGCGAGTAACTTCACGGCCTCCGCCCTTCTGTGACGCGGTCTGACCCCCATTCTGAAGGAGGCCGTGGGTCCGGCCCGGCCCCTCCGCGGCCTCCGGGCCCCCTTCCCTGCCTGCCGCTGCAGCGCGCCCCTCTGCGCAACCCTCCTCCCCGCGTGTTCTGTGCTTGTGCTCTGTGCCGCCGCTCCCGGCGCCCCTCGGATGTGGCTCACGGACGAGCGCCCCGGTGTTCGGCCTCAGGTCTGAGCTCGGGGAGCGCTCCTGTTGCACTGCGACATGAGCAGTCTCGTCCACTGTCACCACCCCAGGCAGCCCTTGTCAGGTAGAAACTGGAGGAGGAAGAAACGGGAGAGAGGAGAAGCGGTTCTTTCCCTCCAGAGAAGACGTTTCTGCTTTTCTTCTGGCACCAGTCTTGATAGAAAGCAGCCTTACAAGTGGCTTCATGCCTGGGGCAAGCCGGCTCTTGACGGGGATGAGACGAAGTCTAAAGGGGCCCCCGGCCCGGCTGAGACTGGAGCTGGGGTAAAAGCCTTCTTGAACTGATCTGCATATGAGGAGGAGCTCCCTGCACGTGGCCTCATTTACCCGAAATGCTGTTTCTGGCTTCATTTCAATACTGGGTCTCCTGCAGCATGGAGACAGGAAACCGGTCCTAGGGTTCAGCTGCACTGTTCAGTTACTGATCAGCATCTCATCAGTGCCCCCCAGTTGTCCGCGCAGGCTGCTCTCTCACAGGGGGACGTCCCGTTCGCTAGGGAAGCCGGGCAGAGAGAAGTCCTGGGCAAGTGTTGGGGGCAGTGCTTCTCGCCTTCTCCCTCAGCTTCCTGCTCAGTCGGGCCGGCCTTCCTGAAGCACGTGTGTGCATGGATGAGTGAGAACCTGATGAAACTGAGGTTCTTCGAGGAGGGGGAACGGCTGGAAGGCCCACCACGCAGGGCAAGTGTGGGGTTAGACCTCACGCCACTCCTGTGGTATGGGGATCCTAAGCCAAGAAATTCACATAAAACGTGTTCTAGAACCGGAAGAACCTGTAGTGTGCCCCCCAGTCAAGGCAAATTTAGAAACCTTTGTAGATACCCTAGGGCCTATAACTAGAAATAACAGCCTTCCCTCTATCCCCCACAAAGAAAACCTAACAGAACAGATTGAGAGGAACCTTTAACATGCACAGGTAGGACCATACGGTAAGAAAAAGGAGATGTGGAAAAGAATCAAATGCAATGGTGAAATATGTCACTGAAATAAAGTCACTCCTTGAATGGATTGAATAGTAAACTGCTAAAGTATGAATTAGTGAACTAAAAGATACTACTGAGAGATTTAAAAAAAAAAAAACAGGGAAGAAGTTAAAATGTGGAAGGTAAAATGAGAAAGACCTAATAGGAGAAAATATAAAAGTATGTAGAAAAAATAAAAAATAGAGGCAAGGCAATATTCAAGAAGTTCATGGTTGAGAATTTTTGCAGAACCAGAAATAATCTTCTCAGTCTGAAGGAGTGAAACTAATTTCCAAATAAATAAAAAGAAATCATTGTTACATCTTGGAGGAAGTTCATACCATCAACAGTAACAATTTAATAAGTGATTGATGAGGAAATACAGTGTCTTATTAAAAAAATGAAATAGGACACACTTCTCAGCGAGAGAAGTCAGAAAAGATGGAATATTATCTCCAAACTGCTAATGGAAAACAAAGGTCAATTTAGAATTCTGTACCCAAGAAAGCTGTGATCCAAGATTAAAGGCAAAACCAAACATTTTTGTGGCCCCAAAACTTGGTGAGTTTATCCCTCAAAGACCATTGTTAAAAGAATTACTTTAAAAAAAAAAGTACTAAATATGTACTTCAACAGTAGGAAATCAAACCCAGAAGGAAGGAATGGACTTCAAAAGGCAAAGAAGTTAGTAAGTTGGTTTATTTACATTTAATATAGATTATAAATTATAATAATGACTAATAGGGACTTAAAAATAAGGTGAAATTAAAATACTAGGCAATTACATGAAAGATGAAAGAAGGCATTCTAAGATCCTTTTATTTTCCAGAGGACACAATACTGATTAACTTATATATTAAAAGCTTAAACTGCTGAAAGAGGAGAAATAATCACTTCTAAACCAGTAGAGGGAGGAAAAAGGGATTAAGAAAGCAATCAACCTGACAGAAAGCAAGAACAAAGGAAAGAAAAGCATAGTAAGTAGAAAATACAAATAAATTTTATGTGTATGCATGTGTGAATGATGGCAAAAATAAATTCAGAATAGCAGTTTTTACAATAAACAGATTTAATGTGTATCTTAATAACGACAGAGATTAGATTTTATTTTTACTAGCCATCTACCAATAACGAAATACACTTAAATGAATAGAGTTTAGAAGTCCCACACTGCCTTGTGGATTTTATCACTGGTGAATATCAGGGTGTGAAGGTAGCATTGAAAATGGGTATTACTTGCCTAAGAGACTGGGAGCAGCATTCATTAAGGATCATGGATGGGGAAGTCCCACCTTGGAAGTGAAAATAAATTTACATTTATTGACTGTCCCTGAGTTTTAATTGGGGACTACCAGGAAAAGTAAGAAGAACTTGTACCACTTGTCATGGAAGGTCAGACATTGGAGAACTTGAAGTGTATATAGTGGTGTGGAACCCCCTGCCCCGGCCCC
This sequence comes from Camelus ferus, assembly GCF_009834535.1. NCBI lineage: Eukaryota > Metazoa > Chordata > Mammalia > Artiodactyla > Camelidae > Camelus > Camelus ferus. Next base: position 21,026,241 of record NC_045707.1, read on the forward strand.
ACACCACTGCCAAAAAAAAAAAAGGGGGAATTCAAGAAGAAAAGGCAGGAGATGCCAAGGATAAAGAAGATGGTCCACAGTGTAGCATTTGTGCTGGAGAAAGGCTGAGCAGAATGAGTATGGAGAAGAAGCTTTAGGTCAAGGTGTAGGAGGCCAGATTAGTTGAGTACTGGGCTTACTGGTAAGAGATTCAGGAAGAAAAATGGAAGTAAGAAATTGAGGAAGCAAGAAAGGAGTTCTCTCAGGGAGTTCAGCATCTACGAAAGAGAGAATGGATGGTAAACAGAAATGCAGGCTTAGGGAAGCTATCTTCGAATAGACAATAACCATTTTTAAGAATAAAACCTTACTCTTCCAGAGCCCTTGGGTTTCCTGGGTAACCTTCTTTTCTGCGTGACCTAATGCTGCTTTTTAAAATACCAAAGCTAAAGGAAAAAAAAAAAAAACACCAAAGCTAATTTTGACGATTTTTTTTTTCGATACCCAAAGCCACCAGTAATAGCAGTATCAGGTGGTCTCTTGCCTTTAACTATGGACAATACTCCTATGTGATTCAGATAAAACAAGGTAGGCATTGTTTTGATTTTAACTTTTTTTTATTGAAGTATAGTTGATTTACAATATTGTGTTAGTTTCAGGTGTGCAGCAAAATGATTCAGTTAAATATATTTTCCAGATTCCTTTTCATTATAGGTTATTGCAAGATACTGAATATGAGTCCCTGTGCTCTACAGTAGGACCTTGTTGTTTATCTATTTTCTATATATAGTGTGTATCTGTTAATCCCAAACTCCTAATTTATCCCTTCCCCTCCTTTCCCCTTTGGCAACCATAAGTTTGTTTTCTCTACCTGTGAATCTATTTCTGTTTTGTAGATTTCATTTGTATCATTTTTTTAGGTTTCACATATAAGCAATATCATATAATAATTTACCTTTCTCTGACTGGCTTACTTCACTTAATAAGATAATCTTTAGGTCCATCCATGTTGCTGCAAATGGTACTATTTCATTCTTTTTTAATGGCTGAGTAATATTCTATTACAGATATATTCCATATCATCTTTATCCATTCATCTGTTGATGGACTGTTAGGTTGCTTCCATGTCTTGGCTATTGTAAATACTGCTGCTATGAATACTGGGGTTCATGTATCTTTTCAAAGTAGAGTTTTCATCCTTTCCCAGGAGTAGAAATTGCTGGATCATATGGTACCTCTATTTTTAGTTTTTCAAAGAACTGCCATACTGTTTTCCTGCATGTCTGGACCAATTTACATTCCTATCAACAGTGTACAAGGGTTTCCTTTTGTCCACACCCTCTCCAGCATTTATTATTTGTAGACATTTTGATGATGGCCATTCTGACTTGTGTGAGGTGGTACCTCATTATATGTTTGATTTGCATTTCCTTAATAATTAGAGATGTTGAGCATCTTTTCATATGCCAGTTGGCCATCTGTATGTCTTCTTTGGAGAAATGTCTATTTAGGTCTTCTGCCCATTTTTTGATTTTTTTTTTTTTTTATATTGAGTTGTATGAGCTGTTTGTGTATTTTGGAAATTAACCCCTTCATTTAACCTTGTTTTCACCTCTTAGTCGTCCCATGACTGCGGGACCTGTTGAAGCCTATAGACTGATCTGCTTCTAGAGTTGCCACAGAGACCAGTCTTGAGTTCTTTTTATCTGTTTTTTAATATCTTTGAGTAACTTCTGTTTGCTGTCAGCCACCTTTTCTCATAACTTGCTATAATTTTGTCTGGTCTGCTCTTGAGCTGGGGTAAGGTGTGTTCAGCCCTAACAGATGAATCTATGAATTCACTGCCTCAGCCAGCTTTCTGAACGTTAAAGGCTAAGGTCCAGACCCTGATCATTCACCAGGATAATAAATGTCACCGGATATTGCTGGTAGCCTTTCCCTATGAAGTTATATCTCAGACATACATTTTTAAAATTTTTTTATTGAAGTGTAGTTGATTTTACAATGTTTTAGTTTCAAGTGTACAGCAAAGTGATTCAATGATACATATGTATATTCTTTTTCAGAGTCTTTTCTGTTATAGGTTATTACAAGATATTGAATATAGTTCCCTGTGCTATACAGTAGGACTTTGTTGTTTACTTTATTTACGGTAGTTTGTATCTGCAAATCCCAAACTCCTAATTTATCCCTACCACACCCACCCCCCACCCTTTCCCCCTTTGGTAACCGTAAGTTTGTTTTCTATGTCTGTGAGTCTGTGTTTTGTAAATAAGTTCATTTGTATCTTTTTTTAGTTTCCACATATAAGTTATATGATATTTGTCTTTCTCTTTCCTGATTTACTTCACTTAGTATGATAATCTCTAAGTCCATCCATGTTGCTGCAAACGGCATTATTTCATTATTTTTTATGGCTGAGTAGTATTCCATTGTATATTCCACAACTGCTTTATCCAGTCATCTGTTGATGGACATTTAGGTTGCTTCCGTGTCTTGACTATTGTAAATAGTGCTGCTATGAACATTGGGGTGCATGTATCTTTTTGAATTAGAGTTTCCTCTGGATATATGCCCAGGAGTGAGATTGCTGGATCATATGGTAAGTCTATTTTTAGTTTCTTAAGGAATCTCCATGCTTTTCCACAGTGCTTTCTACAATTTACATTCCCACCAATAGTGCAGGAGAGTGAGGAGGTTATTTAATGTATCTTGTCCATCTACCACCTAAACAGTAATTTCACGTTAGGCATCTCACATTTTGGGAAAAGATGGCCTAGACCTTTTGCCAATTTGAAGGTCTTTGAAAAGTGTTTACACAGTTGTTGTAAATTCTCTTTCCCAGCCTCTCCCAACCCCAGATGCTGCCTGATGCCACCCTGATGGCCTCCTTCCTGCTTCTCCCTGCACAGGTACACACTGGCAGCTCAGGACCTGGTGATGCGTGCCCGGGGTGTCCTGAAGGACAGAGGATGGCGGATATCCAATGACCGACTGGGCTCAGGAGACGACATTTCTGTATATGTCATTCCTTTAATACACGGAAACAGACTGTCATGAAAACAGCCCAGGGTTTTTTGGGAGGACAGAAGGGAAGAAAGAGGGGCTGCCTCTTGGCAGGGTGGGGCTGGGAAGTGCTCCAGCCGAGTTCCAGGTGATGCCACCTCTTCCCAGCCCAGGTGGGGAGCTTGCTGCTCAGAGGCCTCTGGCTGTGCTACAGGAGGACCCTTGGGTTTCAGTTTCCTCTTTAGTAACAGGTCTCGATACTCAACAAGAACAAAACATAAAGGCTGCTACTGAGTGTTGTGTTTGTTGGTTCCTTTCATGGGCCTCCTAGGTGGCCACTGCCCATCTGGGGGCACATACATCATATTTATTTTATCCAGAGGCAGAAGACTCTTCAGCCTGCCAAGCTGCCAGCTTTATGGGTTAAAAGTGCCACGTTGGAAAGCTGGGGTCCTGCTGCAGAATATGTACGTGCCCACCCTCTAGTAAGCCTGAGCTTTACTTCAGGAAACACTGTGTGTGTGTGTGTGTGTGTGTGTGTGTGTGTGTGTGTGTGTGTGTGTGTGTGTGTGTGTGTGTGTGTGTGTGTGTCTGTCTGTCTGTCTGTCTGTCTGTCTGTCTGTCTCACTGTCTCACTGTCTCACTCTCTCTTCATTTTTGGTGATGGTAGGGTGTGGCAGGGACCTCTTTCTTTTTTGATATTCCCTGAATCTTAATTGTTTCCCTTCCATAGAACAGCCTGGGGCTTTCCAAGCCCTTGGCGAGGAATTTATGTGTCCTAGTCCAGCCAAGACTGTCCCCATAGCCTACACCAGCCAGGCAGCCATCTGGAGCGGTGCCTGGGCTGATGGAGTTCAGCCTTTGCTATGTAAGTTTATTCCTGAGTTGCGTTTTCTCACCAAATCAGTGTGTTTTCATGGAAATATAGGTGTTTCTTTGGGTCAACAGTGCCTCTGTTGTCTTCAAGGGTCCCCCCCCCGGTGTCGCTTGCAGTTTCTCTGTGAGAGTCTGGGCTTTTATTTCTGGAATGGCTGGCTCTCCCGCACGTGCTGTGCTGGGACACACACAAAGCAGTGTTGAATCGAGCCGTTTAGGAAGCTCCTCATAGCATTCGGTTCACCATACCTCATTTGAGGACCATTCCTCCACTGGGATCCATGGGCTGTGACTGTCCCCAGGCCCACTCCTAGTAACGTGTGAGTATCAGAGCTCTGTCAGGGAGCAGCAGGCTTAGCCCCCCCCCGCCAATATCTGGGCAAGGCCCCCCACTCCGAATGGCCATTTGATAAAAATGATTTTGAATTGGCTGACTGGTCATTCTCATGCAGTGCACCCTGTTCCTCCTCCAGGGAATCATGTCCCAGTGGCCCAAGCACTGTGACCCTGATGATTCCCACTGTCGCCCCACTTCTGAGTGTTCCGCACAAGAGCAGGATCAGCAGCAGAAGCAGTGGACAGATCAGGTCTACCTGCTGCTTCTCTGTCAGGAGGAATCGCAAAACTGATCTTCAGAAATCACTTCTCTCTTAGGCAGACCACTTCTCAGCACTGGGGGTCCTTGGAGAGCAGTGTCCAATGACCGCGTCTCCTTCCGGCAGCCGTCCTCTGGTATCATCACTATTTTGACCACTTTTTGTAATAAAAGCATTCTTCCCACCCAATAAAGAAAAAGGTCATTGCTGTGATCCTCCCCCCCCCCCCCCAAAGGCTAGAGAGCCAGTTCCAGTTCTCCTGTTTGTGTGAATCCCTTCCCCAGGCGGGAGGATAAGGCACCTTTCCTCTGGGCGAGGTAATCACTTGTATTTGCGTTCTGGAATGTAGCTGTTTTTAGGGATGGCCTGGAGCCTTCCTGGATTCACCTCACAGTGTGGAAACCAAGCCTGGTCTGGCAGGTGAAGAATGGTGGGCATTTACCCCCCAAGTGTTTGCCAAAATGCTGCCTGGGAAGAACTGGACGGCTCCCTAGTCAGGGGTCACCTTCATCTGACAGCTCCCCTCCCCCTTCAGTATCTCGTAGCTACCGGCAACATCTCTGTGGGGAGGGGTCTATGGTAAACCATTTGCTTCTCTGGCAGAATGTGATGCTCTGGGGACACATGCAGGTATCCTACAGCAGTGTGGTCCACTTCCTGTTCCTGCGCTGTTCGACTCTCAAAATCAGGTACAAATGCAGAAACTTGGGGAAGTTTTCCGTGGAGGCCTCTGAGCTGCCTTCCCTGGGAAGCTGTCCTCACAAGCACCTCTTCCCCCACGTCCCCACGGCCTTTTGTTTCTTTTCCCTCCTGGGCTCTTCTCCAGACCCTACCTTGAGCCTCTCTCTTTTTACTCAAGGCTCAGGAGCCAGTTTGGATGTGCGTTTCATGTACATGTCATGACAGCCCTCCACTCGAATTCTTTAGTTCATTTCCTGCCAAGGCACGTCTCAGGAAAACCTCTGGAACCCTCTTATTATCCTACAGTCTTGAGCATTTAGTTCCACTGGATTTAGTTAGGCATCTAGGGATTCTTTTCATGAGCCCCTTGGGTGGAAAGACCTTAGCAGCAAGCTGAAGCCATGTTTCTGTCTGGGGGGTGGGAGGGAAACCACAAATGAGGCGAGTAAATCATGTGGGGAAAAAATGATTTGTTCCTGCCTGTGGCTGATCTGCACGGCACGGATACTGCTCTGCGAACTGAGCCTCCCTGGTTCTGGCCTTACTTTCCACCCGGGCCCCATGTCGTCCCATCCCAGAGCAGTGACTGTCTCTACATAACAGTCAGCCCTTGGAGCATTTTTTGTAAGGTCAAAAGGCAACACACTTACACGTGGTTCTGATATCTCATGTGTCTGACTTACAGCCAAATCTGCTTGCCCTGGCAGCCTCAGAGGAAGTCTTCTCTAATAAAAAGCTTCCGAATTCCTAGCCAAGTCTTTATGGCCGTCTGAGTGGGACGTGTGGCCCCTTTAAAGAAAGGCTCTCTCAGTTCTAAATCCCTCTGTTGGGCTGGGCCCTGGTCTTCAGAATATCTGGTGACACTCTCTTTCCCTAAAGAGAGCAAACTCACACTCCATCCACACGGAGGCATTTTGCCGGGTGATAAACCAAGCCTTTGCTCTCCTCACACCTGAAATCAGAGCAGCGGTTCTGTTGTGGTTGCGCCTCCCTACCTGCTGCTCTCAGGGAGGGAACAGAGAAGTGAAAATCAGGCTAGGCCAGGTACTCAGCTGTCTAATAGGACAGAGCCCCCAAAGTGGGAGTTCGTTGTTTCCCACAGTATGCAGCTTTGGGGAATCTGGGGTGTTTAGTGCTTTAATCCCTAACAGTTTACCTCCATGGGGCTGTGTGAAGTCAGCTGTGCTCGTTCTTTTTACTCTTCTAAGTATTCACTGACTCTTTGGAAAGAACCACAGCTGTCAGTGGACACTGGTGGGCAGGGATGGGTCCCAGTGTCCACATTTGGCCATTCGGACAGAGTTTTCAGTTTACCAAGAGCACTAACGTGGAAATACTTGGAAAAAAATCTCCCACATCTTTAAAACTCCGGTCTAACCCCCTTCCTCATCTGCTCGTCAGCTTTATCTACAAGGCCACGAGTGGTCAGTGATTTTTCTTCTTACCACAGTCTGAGGCTCTTCTTACCTTTCCTTAAGTGACCCAACAGCTCCACTGTTTTCAGAGGGAACATGTTAAGCTTTTATGAGATTCTATTTTCGGTAAGTTCACGCTACTAGGACACTTGGAGAAAGCAGTGAGCGTCGTTGTCTATGCAAAAAACCACCAGGCTGACCCCAAGTTAGCAGATCTAAGAAAAGAGTGGAACAGTGTCCAGCTGCCAGACAGAATTTTACATCAGGAACTTGGGTTTTTGAGGACTTAAAATTGCAGAGACGTGTCATGGTCTGCAAACCATAGCCCCCCACCGAGTGTACTGTGTGGGTGACGTGGCTTATGTGTGTACACTGGAGGTTTTCAAAGGACACTACATGAGCAGCCAGCCCCACCTGCCTCTTCTGTAAGCACTGTGATGGCTCTTTGTCAGATCTGAGTGCCAGTCCAGGGAGCGCTGCTCTTTCTAATCTATGGTGTGATTTGTGTAAATAGTTTTAATTTTTCCTCTGTGTCTTAGACGAAGTTTTGTTTATGTAGCGATGAGGTAGACAGTGACCAAATGAGGCTGTAAACGTGCTGTTTTCTACTGTGATGTACTTGAAGGAGAATCTCGTGTCCTCCACTTTCCAATCTTCCATTGAATTTTGTGTTTGTTTGGGGAGTCTTGAAGTGGCTCTTTTACTCCTATTTTGCCTCTATTTTGTTTCTTCTGGAAACCCAGGGAAGCCCACAGTGGAGATCATCTGCAAGGAATGTATCATGGTCTGGGTTTCCAAAAAAAAAACAAAACAAAACAAAAAAAAAAACCAACCCTACGTACAGTGAATCAGTGAATGAGAGGAATCTGCCTGAAAATGGTTTCAGAACCATGTACCTTTATGCTTTGTGATTGTGAAACCCTAACTTTTGTAACCCAAAAATGAATACTGTTTAGTAAAGGGGACCTATTTTGTGTGTTTTGAAACTTAGGTGCAATGTTCCCTGGAAAAAGCTAAGGAAATGCATATGCTCAACGCCATTTTAAAATAAAATATTATATATCTGTATATAGGACGCCTTTAGCAAAACTTTTTGTGTCTTTTCTTTTAATTCACTAACAAGTTTCTTCATATCAGGTAATGGAATGAGATGAGTGTCATGGCCTCATGGGGGAGTCATCAACTGAACAGACTCAAAAGGAAGTCAGAAGGGAGCGGATGCCAACACCGTAAACCCTCACAGGAACCAGCAGTAAAGGCCGCACTTTGCACCAGTGCCTCTAGCCCTACCGTGGATATCACTCCCAAGAATTAGTTCCAACAGGTATTCTTTATAATTTTTTTTTTCAATTGAGGTATAACTGACATACAACATCATGTTAGTTTCAGGTATACACCATAATGATTTGATATTTGTACATACTGTGAAATGATCACCACATTAAGTTTAGAAAACATCCATCACCATACAGTTATAAACTTCTTACTCTTATGATAAGAACTTTTAAAATTTACTCTCTTAGCAACATTAAAATACGCACTCAGCATTATCGGTCACCCTGCTACACGTTACATCCCCAGGACTTCCTTATAATTGGAAGTCTGGGCCCATTTCATCAACTCCCCGCCCTCTGCCTCTAGCAACCACCAATCTGTTCTCTGTATTTATGAAATAGTTTTGGGTTTTTTTTAATTAACTTTTTTTCAGATTCCACATGTAAGTGATACCATATTTGTCTTTCTCTTATTTCATAAAACATAGCATCACAACTTGGCATAGTGCCCTCAAGGTCCATCCACGTTGTCACAAATGGCAAGATTTCATTCGGCTGAATGATGTGAATACACATCACAGCCTCTTTATCTGTTCATCCTTTGATGGATATTTAGGTTGTTTCCGTATCTTGACTACCGTAAATAATACTGCAATGAGTACGAGGGTGCATATAACTTTTTAGTGTTTTTATTTTCTTTGGAGAAATACCCAGAAGTGGAGTTGCTGGATCATATGGTAGTCCTATTTAATTTTTTGAGGAACCTGCAGACTGTTTTGCATAGTGGCTGCACTAAATTATATCCCCACCAACACTGCAGAAGGGGCTCCTTTTTCTCCACATCCTTGCCAACACTTGTCATTTCTTGTCTTTTTCATAATAGCCCTTCTGAGGGGTATGAGGTGGTATCTTTTGGTTCTGGTTTGCATTTCCCTGATGACTGGTTATGTTGAGCATCTTTTCATGTACCTGTTGGCCACCTGTATGTCTTCTTCGGAAAAATGTCTATTCAGATCCTCTGCCCATTTTTTAATTGGATTTTTTGAGTTGTATGAGCTCTTTATGTATTTTGGCTGTTAACCACTTATCTGCAAATCATATGCATGTGTTTGATTTGCAAATATTTTCTCCCGTTCACTAGGTTGCTTTTTCATTTTGCTGATGGTTTCCTTTGCTGTGCAGAAACTTCCTAGTTTGATGTAGTCCCTCTTGTTTATTTTTGCCTTTGGTATCCAATTGAAAAAAATCTTTGCTAAGATCAATGTCAAGGAGCTTACCAACTACATTTTCTTCTAGGATTCTTATGGTTTTAGGTCTTACACTCAAGTCTTTAATTGTAAGTCCAGTCCAGTTTAATTCTTCTGCATCTGACTGTCCAGTCTTCAGAGCACCACTTATTAAAGAGAGTGTCCTCTCCCCATGGTATATTTTGGCTCCTTTGTTGTCATGACAACAGTTAATTTATTACTAGGTGCAAGAGTTTATGTCTGAGCGCTTTGTTCTGCTGCACTGATCTGTGTGTCTGTTTTCATGCCAATACCAAGCTGTCTTGATTACTATAGCTTTGTAATAGAGTTTGAAATCAGGGAACATGATGCTTTCAGCTTTGTTCTTCCCGCTCAATATTGCTTTAGATATGCAGCAGTTTTGTGGTTCCATACAAATTTTAGGATTTGTTTTATTTCTGTGAAAAGTGTCATTGGAATTTTGATAGAGAGTGCATTGAATCTGTAGCTTGCTTTAGGTAGTATGGACATTCTAATACTACTAATTCTTCTAATCCGTAAGCACAGTCTGTCTTTCCATTTATTTGTGTCCTTAGTGTCTTTCATCAGTGTCTTAGTTTTCAGTGCACAGGTCTTTCACCTGCTTGGTTAAATTTACTCCTAGAAATTTTATTATTTTTGATGCAACTGTAAATGGGGTTGTTTCCTTAATTTCTCCTTCTGATAGCTTGTTATTAGTGCATAGAAATGCAGCAGACTTCAGTATACTAATTTTGTATCGTGCAACTTTACTGAATTCATTTATTAGTTCTAACAGTGTTTTAGTGAGGGCTTTAGGGTTTGGGGGGGGTTATACTATCATATCATTTACAGAGAGTGACAGCTTTACTTCTTCCTTTCCCATTTGGATGCCTTGTATTTCTTCCTCTTGCCCAACTGCTCTGGCCGTGACTGCCAACACTATGTTGAGTAGGAGTGGTGAGAGTGAGCAGCCTCATGTTGTTCCCGGTCTCAGAGGAAAAGCTTTCAGCTTTTCACCATTGAGTATGAGGTTAGTTACGGCTTGTTATATAAGGCCTTTATTACGTTGAGGTAGGTCCCTTCTATAACCGCTTTACTGAGAATTTTTATCCTAAATGAATGTTGGAATTTTGTTAAATGTTTTTTCTGTATCTACTGAGATGATCATATAATTTTTACCTTTCATCTTGTAACTGTGATTTATCACATTGTTTGATGGATGTTGAAACATCCTTGCATCCCTGGAAGAAATGCAACTTGATCATGATGTATGACCCTCTTAATGTAGTGTTAGATTCGGTTTGCTAGTATTTTATTGAGGATTTTTTTTAATCTTTGTCTATCAGGGATAGTCATATATGTGTGTTAGTGATATATATGGCCTGTAACTTTCTTTTCTTGTAATACCCTAGTCTGGTTTTGGTATCAGGGTAATTCTGGCCTCATAAAATGAGTTTGGAAGTGTTTCTTCCTCTTTTTTTTAAGAGTTTGAGAAGGATGAGTATTCATCTTTGAAAGTTGGTTAGAATTCACCAGTGAAGCCATCCAGTCCTGGACTTCCGTGTTTTGGGTGGGTTTTTACCAATTCAGTCTCCTTACTAGGTAGGAATTGGTCTCATCGGATTTCCTATTTCCTCATGATTCAGTCTTCAAAGGCTGTGTTTCTAGGAATTTTATCCATTTCCTCTAGGTTGTCCAATTTGTTGGCCTGTAATTGTTCCTGGTAGTTTCATGATCCTTTGTATTTTTGTGGCAGTGGCAGTAATGTCTCCTTTTTTATTTCTTTCAGCTCTCTCTTTCTCTCAGTGAATCTCACTAAACGTTTGTCAGTTTTGTCTGTCTTTCAGAGAACCAGCTCTTGGTTTCATTAATCTTTTCCACTTCTCATAGTCTATTGATTTCTGCTCTGATCTTAGTTATTTCCTTCTTTCTACTAACTTTGGGCTTTGTTCTTTTCTAATTCCTTGAGATATAAAGTTCCTTGGGGTACAAAGTTAGGCTGAGATGTTCTTGTTTCGTGAGGTGTGCATTTATCACTATGTTTTTGCTGCATCCAACAGGTCTTGGTATGTTGTATTTCTATTTTCATTTGTCTCAAGGTGTTTTTGATTTCTTCATCAACCCATTGATTTTTTTCAGTAGTATGTTGTTTAACTGCCACATATTTGTGAATTTTCCAACTTTCTTGTAATTGATTGTTACTTTCATAGCATTGTTGTCAGAAAATACGCCTGATAGGATCTAAATCTTCTTGAGTTTAAGACTTCTTTTGTGGCCTAACACATGATCTATCCTCAAGAATGTTCCATGCACACTTGAAAAGAATGTATGTTCTGTTGCCTTTGGATGGGATGTTTTGTATATGTCTGGTAAGTCCCTCTGGTCCATGTGTCATTAAGGCCAGTGTTTCTTTATTGACCTATATCGGAGTCATCTATCCATTGATGTAAGTGGGGTATTAAAGTCCCCTACTACTATTGTATTGCTGTCTATTTCTCCCCGTAGGTATGTTAGTATTTGCTTTGCATATTTAGGTACTTGTATACTGGGTGCGTAAATGTTTACAAATGTTCTGTCTTCTTGTTGAATTAACCCCTTTATCCCAAGAGGTATTCTTAAGTGAGAGGGGTAGTGACTAATATTCTAGGTGAAGACAATAAGACTCAAGACCCTCCTTAGTTGCTTAAGCATTTTAAGTAATTACAAAGTACTAGTAAAATGTACCATCTTACAGAGAAAAGTGACCTTAGCATTTTTTTTAAGTCTTATCCCACCTGTTAATTCTGCTTAGTTCCAGAGTCCAGTAAGTTAAAGTAATGTAGAATATATCAACAAAATGTTAAAAAATAATCGAAGTATTGATTCACAAAAGAAAGCTAAAAGTAGGCTAAAGCGTATCTGAAGCTTAGTTCAGAAGAGCAGACTAGACAGAACACATTCATATTAGAATGATTTTATTGTGACATCTCTCCAGCTCTTTCCACCTTCCCTTTCCCCCTAACGCTGATGACGCCTCCTCCTCCCCCACTCAATGGTGGAAACTCTTGAGAAGAGTCTTTGGATTAGATACCTTTAGACTGAGACACTTTTTCCCTGTGGAAGGTGGAGGAGTCATCTAGCATTCTCTGAGTACTGCTTAGCATTTTGGATTACCGCTCGAGAGCTGTGGGAGAATGTCTCCAAAGATGGCTGCCAACTACGCCTTCTATGTCTGAAAGTGCTCCTTTTCTCACCAAGAGGTGGTATTTGTTTCTCCATCCCTTGAATTGGTCTGGCCTGTGACTGTGTTAATTAACAGAAGGCAGGGATGACATTCTGCGAATTTCAAGCCTGGGTCTCTAGAGGTCTGTAGCACCTGCTTTCACTCTTGGAATCCAGCCACCCTGAAAATGTCAGACTAGATTCTGGGTGATGAGGCTACCAGGGAGAGAACCTAAGTGCCTGGGAATTGGGAGTGAGGCCATCTTTGATCTTCAAACCCCTCGAGACTCTAGGTGATACCCTAAGAAGAAAGAGGCCCAGCCAGCTCTCAGCTGTTCAAGCCATTCCAGTTGAGGTCACAGAGCAGAGAGGAACCATCTACACTAAGTCCCGCCTGAATTCCTGACCCACAGAAACACAAGCAAATCAAATGGATTTGGTTTTGAGCCACAAAGATTTTTAATACAGCAATAGATAACTAAAACAAGATACAAACAACCTGGGTCTGGGGGATTTAGGTAAAGTGGTTAAAAATATAAATTAAAAAAAAGAAGAAAATGGCATTAACAAAGTACATTTATGGGGGGAAGGTATAGCTCAAGTGGTAGAGGGCATGCTTAGCATGCACGAGATCATGGGCTCAACCCCTAGTACCTCCTCTAAAAATAAATTAAAAAAATAATAAACCTAATTACCTCCCGCCTCTGCCCAAAAAAAAAAAAAAAAAGGAAAGTACATTTTTAACTTGGAGAATAATCCTCCTTTTGGAATCTGGTAGAATGAATGAAATGGGAAAACCAACTTACAGCAATAAGGCAGAGGCGCTGATGGCTGTGATGGTATCTTAGCAAGAGTTCTCCTCCATGCTTGTGCTGTTGCTTCTTGCAGCTTATAATGATCATTAGTAAGCCAGGAAAATTATGACTGGTGCTACGAGCCTAGAAGGGGAAAATAAAGGTCTTTGACCCCTCACTTATAAGACCATCCCATGTACCATGTCTGACCCTTGGGAGAGTCAGGTGGTCTTTGGCTCCCAAGACTGTTGCTTGAGAATGTTAGCTTACATCAGAGGGAGAACACAATTTTTAAATTGTGAGTATGAGAAGTTTTAAAATTCTCATCTTCATTTAAAAATCCCCATCTACAAAATACTTCAGACTTGTTGCCATCCCAGTTTTTTTTTCTTTCAATTAAATGACAGGCCAAAAAGCACATTATATATCCCAGCAATGAGTCTGCCTTTTTAATTGCTTTTCTGTCACTACGCTCAAGAAGAATGCTGCTCTCTGAGTATCTCTCTCTCTACATTTTTGGTCTCATGTCTCTGTTCTGATGAGGTTTGCCGACCAGCTAACCTCCTTTGCTTTACTGATTCCACTTAGGCCGCCTGCAAGAGATTCAGATTGTGACTGAGCACATGATGGAGGCAGGGTGCACCTTGACTGCCCTGCAAGGACTGGGTCTGATCAGTTTGCTGGTCCAAGGGGACCAAGGACAGGTCTTTGGAAGGTCTGAATGCAGACCTGGAGGATAGCTGAGAGTGATAAATGATGGGTTAACATCCTCCTTAGAAATTAAAAAGAAAAAATTCTAGCTGCTTTGAGTTGGTGGCAGAGATAGGTGCCGTGTCCTCTGAAAGGGGCATACAAATATGAGCTTTCTCTTTTACCCTCTTTTTAAATTTTAATTTACAAATCTAGTCACAAAAAAAGTAAAAGCAGACAAGCCCCTTCAGAAGGCACTGTTGTGAGGCGGGAGTGGGGAAATTGTTGACACAAGGATGGGGGAAAAGTGAAGTCACAGCAGGAAGACGCCCCAAAGCGAGTCGTTTCACGTGCTTTAAGCACTACTAGTGTATTAGTAACCAGTCAGCTCTGATTAAAGAACTGTGGAACCTGAAAATAGCAGTCTGAAGAGTTCTGAATTAGACATCACCTCCCTTTTGAGTTTGGTCAGTGAGGAAAAAAGTTGGGAGGACATTCTGGAGAACTGTGAAATTTCTACTCTCACTGTCCTAGATGAAAAAATGAAATTTCTGATTCCTAGAAACTCTGAGATTAAGTCAGGGGACATGTGGCCAGTCTACCAATTGCATTATGGAACCTGAAGGAAAATTAACAGTTCAGTTGTTTTCACACTTAGGAAAAACTTAAGTGTTATCCTTATTAGTATATGCCTTAAAATACAATGCAAATAGACTCAAATGTACACCATAGCATCATCTACAGACACCTAGGAATTGCTTCAAACATTAAGTAGGGGGAAGGAACTGACAGCATACAGACAAAAACAAGACTGGCCATGTTGAAGAAAGTTAATGCATATTTGGAATTAAAAGGATGACTGTTTTTTCAATGTCTTTCCTGGAATATTACCTACCAGGTCCACCCAAGGATTATTTAATTCTTAGGTTAGGGTTCAGCAAACCTTGTCCGTAAAGAGCCAGGCAGTAAATATTTTCGAGGCCATTTCGACTCTGTCACTCAAATCTGCTCTGTTGAACACCAGTAGTTGTGGACAATCTGAGCTAGGATCTGTTCTAAAATGGTAAAAAGTCAAGCTTAATACCTTGATCAGACGAATTAACTCATGAAAATATGGCCTGATCTTGCCTCTCTGGTGTGAAATGAATGAAAAAAATCAGACATATTAATATACACTAATGACTTATCATTAAGAAAAAACAGATCAGTAATCATTTACCTTGTTTTGAGTTACAAACAGAATAATTTATAAATGTCAGGTTTTTATTGCTAAGATAGTCTTTTAGTTCAGCTTTTAGCCACGATGGTGGTGGATGCACCAGGGCTGCGATACCGTGTTTTCTCAGTACTAAGACACCATCAGTTACATTCTGCCACCAACTCAAAGCAGTTAATTTTTTTTTTTTTTTTTTAATTTCAAGGAGGATGTTTACCTATCATTTACCACACTCCAGCCATGATGCAAAGAAAAACATACCTGTATTATGTTCTTATTAAGTATTATATATTTATTAGGCCTTTTGCTGAGTACTTGAGATCTGAGTTCTTTTATCCCCTTCTCAGGTATCATATTTTATAGATGAGGAAATAATTTCATTCCATTGTGATCAGAGGGCCTACTTATAAAGAGAATATAGTTAGATAATATTTTTAAATTCATTCTGGCAGTCTCCACCTTTTGATAGAAATGGGTAGTCTGTATACATTTAATGTAACTATTGATAATGTAGGACTTAAGTTTGCCCTTTTATTATTTGTTTTCTGTGTGTCTTACGTCTTTTTTGTTTCCCTATCCTTCCATTACTGTCTTCTTTTAATTTCTAGTACTCCATTTTAACTCCTTTGTTTCTTTACTATATTTTTTAAGTTATTTTCTTAGTGGTTTCCCTTGAGATTACAATTATCATCTTAACTTAAAGCAATCTAGTATGTATTAATACAAAATTAATTTCAGTAGTATAAAAAACTTTGCTTCAATAAATACTTCCATTCATTTCCTCTTTGTGCTATTTATCATAAAAATTACATCTCTATACAATATAAGCCTCTCAAAAGTTTAGTAATCATTGTTTTATGCAGTTGTCTTATAAATTATATGGAATGAAAAGGTTATAAGCAAAAGTACATCTATACAGTCTTTTATAATTCTCATATATATTCTTTATTTCTTCCTATGGATTCAAGTTACTATCTAGTAGCCTTTCATTTTAGTCTGAAGGATTCCTTTTAGTATTTCTTGTAAAACGTGTCTGCTTGGGACAGAGTCTCTTAGTTTATCTGGGAATGTCTTAATATCTCCTTCATTTTCTGAAGAACAGTTTTGCTGGATATTGAATTCTTATCTGACAGGTTTGTTGTTTTTTGTTTTGTTTTTTCCCTTTCCACACTTTAAATACATCATCCCACCACCTTCTAGCTTCCATGGTTTCTTCTGGGATACTACTCTTACCTTGTATGTGAGGAGTTAATTTTTTTCTCTTGATGCTTTTTAGAGATTGACTGTGATGTGTCTGGTTGTGATCTCTTTGAGTTTATCTTACTTGGAGTTCATTGAGCCCTTGGATATGTAGCTTAATGTTTTCCATCAGATGTGGAACACATCTTCAGTGCTGCGGAAAGCAATTTACAATTCTACCTTAGCCTTTACTTCCCGCTTTTGCAGAGACTCAAGGTCAGCCAGGTCCTTCCTGGGCACGCACACTGTCCTGCACACGTGCACAGACCTCTAGGTCTTCGGCGATGTGCTGTAGCTTTTCAAAGCCCTCTATGGACATTTTCACCAGTTTTTCCCTTTTTCAGTTTTTTGGTCAGCTTCTCAACTGGTATGACTGCCTTAGACAGCTCTGATGTTAAACATTTGTTGCTGATTGTTTTTGACTAACACCTTGGGGATAGAGTTGTTCACACAGAGCTGGTCAAGTTAAAACAAGCCCTGAGAATGGGGCCTTTCCAGAGAGTGAGAGTCAAACAGTGACAGTTCTCTGGTGCTGGGGCTTTTTGGGGAGCCACAGATCCATTCTGCCCTCTTCCCTGGCTGCTTGTCTGCTGGATCTCAGAGATACTTTAGTTTCGAGGCTGTTGGTATTCAAGGCTACCACATTATCTGGAGAAAGCATAAGGAAATTGGTCTCCTTAAAATGCCACTTTGTTCCTGCCAAGATTCAGCTGTTTTTCATGAATAAACACTCCTTGGATTGTTGTAATCCTTTGCTTAATTTCTAGAGTTCTTAAAAAGGTGATTTTTGGCAATTTTTCAGGGGGTTTTATTCTGCCATTCCAGAAGCACTTCTGCAGATGAAGAAGTAAAGTTTCCAGCAGGTTAAGCAGTTGTCCAAAGACCCAGAGCCAAGCAGCACCAAAGCCAGAATTTTAAATCCAAAGTTCTCTCCTACACTCAACTGCCTCCCTGTACGACAGTTTTCTGAACGTCTCATCAGAGAATAAGCAGTAGTTACAAGACCTCCATCGCATACATGTTCACTTAGACAGCATCTTTAACAAAGCCCTTCACATCAGTCTCCATCCCTGAACCTTGAACTTTGTACTAATTAGGCAGTATCATCTGACCCACCAACACCATCTTCAGTAAAATGCATTTCTTCCACAGGCATTTTATTTCCCTCTCGCTCTAGTTTTGACTCTGACTCAGCTGGAGCTCTATGCCAGCATCTCCTTAGCCCTTATTATGAACGTTGATGTTGGCAAGGCTTATTTTCAGGATGAAATTGAGTACCAGAGTCAAATATAAGGCCCTTACCCAAGCAGAAAGAATGGTGTGCTAGCCCAGGGGTATTAGCCCCGATAACCTGAACTTCCCATAAATTTTTCAGTAACAAATAAGCAGCAGGTAAGCTTTAGCTCTCCATACCTGCCAATTAGTAGCCGAAGACCAAGAGATACCGAGGGTCTGGAAGAACTGAACAAAATTATGTTCAAGTTCCTCTTGAACTAGAAGTGTGCTTAAAATATGTCCTACATTCTTGAGCACTGAGCTGTAATAAAAGCAATGGTATAAGGTAAATCTTTGACCAGGGTGCCCAGCTGCACTTATTATAAAACCTCAAGTGTCGGGATGGAGTCATTTGCTGCAATGGTATCAGTATTACAGCTCCTGACACTTCTCTTTGTGGGCTCAGTTGACCTGAAATAAGGCTATTTCACATACAAACAGGGCATTTTTCGATGATCTACTTGACCTCTGCCTCTGGGCTTAGCAACAAGAGTGATAAGATGACATTTTTTTAGCAGAACAAAACCCAAAGAATTTAAGCTGGAGGGAACCTAAATCCAACAATTCACTAGCCATGAACATTTAATTAGTTAATACCTGTCTCTTCCTGCAGGGATTCTATTCCCTGCCTGCACATTAAAATCACCTGGGAGCTTTTAAAAAAAAAATCCTGCCAACAAGGCCTCAAACCAATTAAATCCAAATCCCCCCAGGGAGGGACCCAGCCATCAGTATTTTTAAAATGTTCTCCAGTTGATTCTAATGTGAGAACCACTGTGTAAAGATATTAAAGACATACACACCTGAACTAGCTGGCAGATTTCACAAATAAAAAATATAAGACATCTAGTCAGATCAGAATTTCAGATAAAGAATTTTTAAAAACAATTATGTCCCATGCAATATTTGAGACATACTTAAAAGATTATTTGCTGTTACTCTGAAATTCAAATTTAAATGAGTATCCTGTATTTTTTACCTGGAAAACCTACACAGGACAAAACTGAAAATTAAACAGAAAGGGTATGACTAAAGCTCTACTGACCAAAATTCCACTGGGTGGTAGTTTCTTATCAAAAAACAAGATCACGTAGAATATACCAACAACAGAAAAGGCCGTGCCAGGCCCAAGCCATCCTGAGGGAGCTTCCAAGTCCTGGAGGAGGAGAGCCTGCTTCTTTAGTGCCTCTGTCAGTTGGCTTGGGCTGCCCTGACAAAACACCACAGACTAGGGGGCTTCAACAACAGAAATTTATTTTCTCACGATTCTGGACACCCAGAGACCAAGTCCAAGGTCAGGCTGTTGGCAGGTTAGGCATCCCCTGAGGCGTCTCTGCAGGCCTGGCGTGGCCTTTCCTTGTCCTCACAAAGTCTTCTGTCTGTGTGTGTGCATCCCTGGTGTCTCTGTCCAAGTTTCCTCTTAAAGGACACCAATCAGATTGGATTAGGCCTCACCTAGATAACCTCATTTTACCTTATTTACCTCTTTAAAGTCTCTACCTCCAAGTACAGTCACATTCCAAGGTGCTGTGGCTTGGGACTTTTAACAAATGAACTTTGGGGCTCATAATTCAGCCTAGAACAGTGCCCCTCACTGGCTTGCAGGCCTGTGGGGGAGCAGCAGTGTGTCCAGTGTTGCTCTTACGTCCTCTTCCCAGTGCCACTGGAGCCCAGAAGAGTGACTGTGCCCCCGAGCTACCAGGAGAGGGAATTACTGATCAAAGTGATAGAAATGAGGGTCAGGAGGGCAGAAGAGGACCCACTCTTCTCTGGGAACAAAGGGAAGGAAAGGAGAAGAGTGATGCCATCAGATGGGAGAACGGTAAGAGGAAGGGAGGGGGAACAGGTAAGCCAAGAGGGACCAGACACAGGAGAAAAGAGGAGGATGCTCCCCACTCCTCCGAGGGCTGAGGACTTCTATAGGCAAGAGACAGACAGTAGAAACTGACACCCCCTCCCCACAGCAACACTCCCTGCTTCCTTTGTCCCTTTGGGGGGTGAAAAATTGCCTCAAGTGTTAACGACGCTTTGCACAGGACTCAGAGAGGAGACTGCCCGTCGTCATTTTATCGAATTCCTGGGCTTGGTCAGCCTTCAAGAACACAGTTCATTGTCTCCAAGTAGCTGACCTGGCTTTAGCTGCTCTTGGGCATGAATATGCATGGTTAGGAACCCCAGATGTGCCCAGAATGCTGGCAGGTTTTCAAGACATGCAGGCTCACACGCACAGGCGCCGGCTGGCTCGGGGCTTTAGGCGGTGCCAACGGAAAGAACAGCCGGGAAGTTTCCCTCCTGGGAGTCGTTACAGTCCATCCTCACTGGATGTGTGGGCTACACCCGGCAGGGGAGGTTCGGGCGGGTGGAAAGGGGTCTGGGGGAGGATGGAATCTCGACCTACGGTTTTGGATGGGAGTTAAAGCACACCACTCTTCGTCTTCTCACGTTCCACGTTTGCAAAGAACTACTTCCCCGCCCCCTTTCCCGGCCACGCTAACACAAGGAGAAATTCAGCCACAAAGCCACTGAACTTTTCCAGGGTGGAGGTGAAACGCTGAGGTGGCTGCGCCGGGGCTTCAGGCGCCTTATCCCCGTGCCCACCCCGCGCTCTGCACGGAAGGTCGCTGGCGAGGGCAGCCCTGTCTCAGCCGCTCCAGATCCGCTGGCTGGCCCGGGGCCAAGCTCGGCGCAGCCACTCGCTGCCATTCCGATGTGAATGAAGTCTCCCTAATAAGAGTGTAAATAAAAGCCGGGCTGAGAAATGAGTTTTCCACTGCCAGCAATCACTGGCCGAACCCCGGCTGTAAATAGTCTGGCGCAGCCGTGCAGATGGAGTCCCCGCACCTGGGGGATCGAGCCGCGCCGTGGCCACAGCTAGGCGCAGCCCACACGCCAGTCCTCCGGGAGGCTGCGCGCCCGGCTGGGGTTTGCCGTAACCGCGGATACTCGCCGCCCCTCCCTCGCCGCGGGAACCTGCATCCCCTCACCCCAGCGCTGGAATAATCTTAGCCTGCCCTGTCCTCCGGAGGTACGCACCGGCAGGCCCCCTAATTTATGGTCATTGGTGTAATAGCTTTAACATGATTTATCTGACCGCAGAGGAGACGGCAAACGCTTGGAGAAGAGTGATTGGCCGGCGGCTTTTGTGCATTTCTGATTGGCTTTATTAATTTCGAGCAGAGCTGGGGGGCAGCCTCTGGACTGAGAAAGGGAAGTCAACTTGGCAACAGCCTCCACGTAGAGCCGGCTTAGGCCTGGCAAAGGTTTAGCTTTGGCAGAAACTGAAGGAATAATGCATTGCTTAGAAAGTCGGGGAGTTGGACAGAATGTGCTAGCATACTGATTAAAGCAGATTTAGTTTGAGAGAGAGAGAGTAAAGATCTTTTGATTTGACAGATTCCTTTTTCCCCCCCTTTATGTTTGTATAGGCCTCAGGGAGTGGGAAGGAGAGCAGGAAGAGTGATTTCTTGTTTTTATTTGTAATGTTTAATTGGGGGGGGGGTAGGGTGGGAACACAACACTTACGGCTCAGAAGGGAAGGAATATGGGGTAAAAAAGTATCCAGAACGTGCTTCTAAAAATGTTGTATTTCCCAATCATTTGTGTGGGAAAAAATATTTCTTGCCTTTTGAGTTCTCTTCAGACATCACAACTAGTATTTATGGGATATATAAATTACTGGATAAGCACACCAATATACCACACTTCACAAGGTCATTACTCTGTTACTGTAGTAACTGTCATTTAAATGTCACCCTTGAGTGATGCAACTTAGCCTCTTGAATAAAAGGGACTAAATAAGAATATTGGGGAAGTTATAATATTTAGCAGAAAATATTTCCATATGAATGAATTACAAATACAGTAGAGGTGAATAGGCAATTCAAATGTACACACATTTATATTTATTTGTGTGTGTAGGACTCAAATGTAGACAAACAGCACTAGGCAACCCCCAAATACAATCCTTAACACTCCGTTCCTCAGGGGGGACCAGAATAAAGCCTGAGAGCGAGTGAGAGAATGTGATTGCCTGGGGAGGGGGCAGGTTGGTGTCACATGTGCAGTGGCACAATCATTTCTTTTATTTATAGCTCCAACAAGAAAAATAGACTAGGAGCAGCTGAGTACCAATTTATCTTGCTGCCTGAACGAAATAGTGGTTGCCTTAAATGTCACCAAATTGGAAGGTTGCACATTTCATTCACTGTCACGTTATGGGAAGCTTTCAAGCCAGTCGAAAAGGCGCGTAGGAGTTGCCCTGCCACCTCTCAAGGTGGGCAAGTGCGATCCTGCCAGGTAGAACTGGCCCAGTGGGGGCTGAGGGCTGCCTGTCATCACTGACTAATCTCATAAAATGCTGCTTGAGTAGAAACGAAGGTGGCCCATTTAGTCCTATTACCAGACCTAAGCAGAGCGGAAGGGAAGGGTTACCTCCCAGAATGATAAAAATGGATTTGGAGGTTAGTGGGCAGGATTTGTTGGGGCAACAGGCCACACAAAGCATGTGCACATGACACACAGGTCCACCTGCGTCCAGCTCCCTAAATGTAACAGAGGTATGAAGGAGTGCTGTGGAGATTCAGAGTTTAAGAGTTGAGGAAGGGTCAGGGAGGGTTTTCTGCACCTCTTGACCCATTGCACTGGGTCATGAAGGATGAGGAGGAGTTAGTCCCAGAGAGAGGGCAAAGGTCACACTAGGCATGGGTGATCACCCAGCATAAAGGAGGCAAAGAACAGCCCTGCTTTGTGCCTGATGAGGACCCAACACATGCGAGTTCAAGCTGCATCTCATCTCTTAGTGAAAGTAAATGTTTGTAAGATGCCAGAAATACCACCCCCAAAACAGGTGAGCAGTCAGGTGCCTCCTAATTTTCTCAAGAACATAATGGAAAACTGTGTATGTTTCTTCAAGCACATCTGGCCATAATGACTGCAGAGCAAGCCAAAACCACAGAAGAGAACTCAACTCCAAATGTAATTGTTTTTAGCTTAAAATAATCCTCCTCTTCTAAACTTGACACGTGACACAGAAACTACTACGTGCTATCTCCCTAGCGTTCCGTCTCAAGTCTGGCATGTTTTTCTCGAAGGACAGATGAGCTGGCAGCGAAGCAAAAGCATCCCCTACACCCACACAAAGGTCTGGTTCTGCCCCTCTGCCCTTCCCCCGCCGGGCTGTTCTTAGGACGCCGCAGGAAGCTCATCTGTCACCACCACAAAAATCAGCTCCATGCGTTTGCATTCTTTTGCTCACGAGGAAGCTCCCTCCCCGGCCACTGAGTAGATGCTTCTCTTTCTCCCTTCCCTCTTTAGCCTCCCAGCCTCCTCCTCCTCCTCGCTCTGAACCGCTCATTGTCAAGGATCAGAATTATCCTTGCAGGACTGCAGGACTGACTGCTGGCCTCAGTTAAAGAAGAAAGGAAAGCACCTCTTTTGTCTTACTTCAGGCAGCCTCAAAGGCTGTGCCTCACAGCGGTTCTGGTTTTCTCTGTAGAGATGCAGTGGTCCTGATCCCGTCTCAGAGAACACACTCCCTCAGCCGTGGGCCCTGAGCCATCGCAAGCGGCAGAGCAGACAACCCGCAGCATGAGGATGCAAGAACCAGATGAGGGCCAAGGGGAGAGCTGAAAGCTTGTAGTCAAGAAAAATCAAAGGAGTGGAGAACTGAAATGAAGAGTCTGGGTTTGATCTGATAAACAATGGGGAACCACTGTAAGTTCTTAGGTCTCAAAGTGGCTTCCACTCAACACGCCCCCAGGTACTGTCTACCTCCTGGCATCAGGGCTGAGTGGTGACAGACACATGAGAGGCGGGGGCCAGCTGCCACAGGTCAGTTTAGCGGGAATGCACGAGTGAGCAGGCGATTACAGTCTGCTGTGATGACTACTGACAAAGGAGAAAGTGTAGGGTGTTATGAGAGCATCAAACTCAGATAAGGAGGCAGGAGGGAAGAAGAGGGGTGGCTCAGTGTTTTTTGAAAAAGATCTCCCGCTAACAAAAGTTCCTGGGCAAGACTGGAGGGAAAGAAGCCAAGGAGACTGGTCAGCAGGCTGGAGCAACACAGGTGATTAGAATGAGACACCGTCAATCTCTTCCATCTCTAATGAAGATGTGGCCCTGACAGGGGTACACCTAGAGCATGATGGGAATTAAAGTTGTCACATCGTCCCTTTTAAAGATTTGGTTCTGCCCAGTATATAAAGTCATCTGATAAAAGTTTTACAGTGACAACAGGTGGTTGGAAAGATGCCCAGGCACTATTTGGCACACCTGGGAGATCCCATCAGAGCAGTGGAGTGTTCTTTCCTCATGCTCCGGAAGCACCTCCCAGATTCCAAAGAAAGCGCTTACTGTGCTCTTGGAGACGTACAGAATCACTGACCAACCCTTAGAGGAGGAATTTTGATTTTTCTGTTTTCGTCTAAATTAGATAAACTCATGTCTTTAGGACAACACCTGCAGTAAATTGCTTGTACACTGTGCCTAGGAAACAGAGCTGCTTATGGTGATCCCAGAGAAATCATTCTCCTCCAGAAAGCAGGCTCCTTGCTGCCCACCACTGCTTCCTGAACCCAGAGCATGGCCAAATGCACGTGGAGGAGCAGGGAATATCTGACCAGCGTGAAGAGTGTATCAAATTTTGTATAGATCACAGATGGCAATGGGCTAGGGGCACTCAGAGCACTCTGCATCCTAAACTACCCAGAGCTTGACGTGTGCAGTCAGCTGTTTAGAGAACCAGCGGAGGGTCTGCTGTACCACCAAGAGCGCAGGGACGGCACGCACGCTGAGCCCTGGTAGAGAATGCCCTGGAATTACTGTGCTAAGGAGACTGGTGACAGCTGAGTCAATGAGATGAGGTGGCAGCTCCTGGTTGTCGCTTTTCACATTACTGGTTCCAGCCTGACTGTTTTCAGGCACCTCTTTTCCTGTCTACTCCTCTTGTTCTTTGCTTCCTTTCCTTCAAGACTCTTCCCCAGGGACTATGCAGTGTGGAGGGGCAGGGGGGAACTAGTAGCAATGTCCATTTCCCGCCTGGGCTAACTTGGGCCACTGCTACCTCCTGTCAGAATGAGAAAGACAATGGGGAGAAGGGGAGGCCATGCGAGGGCCGGGGCAACGTGGGGAAGAACCCTCCTGGCCCACGTCAGGGCGGCAGAGGATCACTGAGACAGGGAGAGAGGGGAGACCAGACTAACCAGCAGGCCAAGCCCTCTGCAGACTTCCCTCCTTGCCTTTGCCTGGTCATTTCACTGGTAATAGCTCCTTTCCTGGAAAGAGGAGAGGAAATCTGGGTTCATCAGTTTGAGATATTTAGTCGTTCAGAGTTAAATGCTGTATTAATTTTCTAGAATATAAGTATTCTAATGACTTAACACAGATGTATTTATTATAATTCTGGAGGTCAGAAGTCTGAAATGGGTCTCACTGGGCTAACATCAAGGTGTTGGCAGAGCTTTCTCAAGGTTCAGGGGAGGCGGCACTTCTCTGCCTTCCTCGAGGCTCCCTGCACGCCCTGGCCCATGGCCCTTCCATCCTCTTCACAGCCAGCAACTGCAGGCCAGGTCCTCAAGTCACGTTACTCTAACCGTGAGTCCAGAGTCATAGCTCTTTCTCTGACTGGCTTTTCTGCCCTCCTCGTCCACTGTGATTGTATTGCACCCACTGGGGAATCCAGGATAATCTCCCTGCTTTTTAAGGGCAGCTGATCAGCAATCTTAACTCCATCTGCAATCACGATGCTCTGCCATGTAACCTAACATATTCATAGGTTCTGGGGATTGGGTCACGGACATCGGGGAGGGGGGCGGTTCTGCTGACCACAAACTCTGTGTAACCTTACTGTCACACAGTACAAAGTACACTGTTTCACAGTTTTCCTAGTGTTCTTGGAAACCAAGAACTCTGAATGTCAGTTGTTTGTTTGTCCTCTTATGGGTTTGCTGGAAGCAGAAGTAACTGTCCCAACCATCTGTCATTTAAACAAGGGAAGAGTTATTGCTTCTAACTAAAAAGACACATGTCACAACAGCAATACTACACACTTCGGCAAAGACAGAGCCCCCCCTCGCAGGGCTGCCGCACACTCCCAGCCTGTCGCCGGGCTGCACGGTACTCAGGGATCTTGCATCTTTGCCCTGAAGGGCAGCCAGGAGGATGTGGCACTCACTCAATGAAGGCGCAGCCTGCAGGTCCACCGCCCTGGGTCTGGGGGCAGCCATTTGTGTGGGTAAGTTTTATCGTTTCTGTAGAGCTGAAAGGCCACGTGCAGAATGACTCCTGGCCATTCATCTGCCGATCCAAGCAGTGTAATACAATTGCTGCTACAAATGCTAGCAGGCTACAAGGGGTTCCAGACCCAACGGGCTAGGCTTCTGTCAACAAGACAAGACTTGGATTGGCTATTGTTTTTGACGGTGTTGGCAGACATCACAATGAGGCAGGGAAGATAAAGAGCTAAAATTACCAAAGCATAATTTTAAGAAAAAAATACATTTGTGCTTTTTATCCTTCTCTGAGCCATTTCCTGAGTATTCCTTTAAACTGGCAATATGACCATTTGCCTGATGACAGAAGGCCATTCTTAAAATGGTCAGGTGCATATACAAATTTCAGGAGCTTAGAATGGTGACCGCTTTGTGTGTGTGCGCGCGCATGCGTGCAAACGCATGTGCATGAGAGAGACAGATTAAGACTGAGATTATATGGGTGTGTAAGGAGTGTGAAAGAGACCTTTTAGACTACTTCAAATAGCTACTTACAAGCACCTTCCTTGTGTCAGGACTTTGCCAGGCACTTTGATTATGATTCTCAAAACGACCTTTCACGGTAGGTATGACAAACAAGGAAATTGAGGATAAATGAGATAAAGAAATTCACCTGAGGTCACACAGCTATTAATTAGCAGAGAGAGGAAATAACCCTCTGGCCACCTGATCTAAAGCCCTTGCTGCCTCTTGCACAAAATAACTCACTGCTGGGTCATCCAAGCCCCTAGGTGAGTGGTGGCAATGGAAACAGAGCAAGTTCCACTGCCCAGGCCCTGAAGTCACCAGCTTGCATCCCCGCCTCTTCAGTCAACCACCTACCTAACCAGCACTGACTACCCCGGTTTCCTGATTAGTGACTTTCCTAGTCCCATGATGAGTCAGCAGGATATGACTGTGAGTGTACCCTTTGTTTCTAGTGCCACGTCACTTCTCCCCCCAAACAGTCATATAGTACTTAGAAATGAGGCAAAGAAGGAGGAGGAAGAAATGAAGAAACTAAGCAAAGAAGGGAGGAGGGGAAGACATAAATCAAGCACGTTCATCTGTGTAGGAATGAACAGCTCACTTTTGTAGCTCACTGAAAAAGTCACATATCCTGTTTGCCACGGGAACCCTAGAGAGCATTGCTCTGCAAAACTTGGAAACAGCTTTTCCATTATTTACTTGGCCCTATTAGACTCCATCCTCAGAGGAGATGTGTCTTTGAACTCAAATTCAGTATTTGACTAAACAACTAAAAATGTTAATAAAAAACAAACAAAGCGAAAACCAAAAAGACCCTAAATATTAGGGAAGATTCCTCTTATGAATTAAATGCACATAGTAATAAATTCATTTTTATGGTTAGATGGTTTCTTTTTTACTAAGGCTCTGGAAGCTTTTGGTTTATGGAAAGATGTTATTGTTAATGGATTCTCAGTCTTCCTTAGAACTCAGTATTATTTTTAAATCTGAGAATGCATATGCATGCTAGTATTATGCAGAAACCTCCCCTAAAGATATGGGAAGTCAGAGCATCTCCCAGGCCCCACACAGTGCACCGTGGCCAACTGTTGTTGGAACCAGTCCTGCAGAATCCGTGGTCTCTCTAGCTTATCCTCATAGAAGCTCGTGTACTGGAGGAGTCACACCGTGATATTCAGTAATACTGGTTAAATAAGGAAATGTGTATTTATGCACACATATTCACTGACTCACAGAATTACATGAGCGTGTTTATTTTCCAAGGCAAAATATTTCAGCTAAAAACTCCCCTCCTCTTTTCCAGTACCCCTTTCTAAAAAATTTTTCTTCCTTTTAGGTTTTCCTCTTTAACATTGCTATTGATGTGAATTTCAATTAGATTAGAATCCTGTACAAAACGCTGGGGAAAAGGAGACAGAAGACGCATTTGACCTAGACCCCAAGCTACACAGATGGCCCCCTACCTGGAGAGGCGCCAGGACAGATTCTAGCAGTGTTCTACACTACAGTGTACCCCTAAAGACAGCAGCTCTCTGAAAATAACAGGAATGTCACGACGAGCATCAACTCAAGGGTCCTTACCCCACATAGGCTCAGGAGGCCTACAAAAGTGCTTCAAATTTCAGCTAACTCCACAGGGAGGTACTGAAATCATCCCAGTAAAATTTTTGTGTTAACACTAGTATTATTCATGTTAATTATCCAGTCACTCTGTTAAGTTTTTGAAAAAATAAGGTAGGCAAGTTCAGACTTTGGATGACAGTAAAAGGCCAGAAAAAGTCTGGAGCAAATGCAGAGGCCTGGCTGGGTGTGGGTGGAAGAGCTGCAGGAGCAGAGAGACCTGTGAACTAGAAGTTAGCATGAGAGAGCTGGGTACCATGGGTAAAGACAGTATCACCAACAGGAAGAGAATGATAAAGGAAACTAGCATTTGCAAAAAAATAATTACACGTCAGGCAAGCCCTGTGTTAGGTACTCAGCATATACTAACCTATGAGATTCAGTAGGAAAGAGAATTTTTGTGCTTATTTACAGTCATTCGAGCTACATTCAAACATATTTTCTGTTGTTTTATAATGTGATTTAAAAATTACAAAAAAAAAAAAAAGGAAGAAAGAAAAGCAATGAGAATAGTAACCTTTTCCTAGAGGAAAAGTACCTTTCCTCTAGGTCTGAAAACCTGTGAACTGGACAGACAAATTATGTGTCCCTCACACATGCAATTTACACGGTAGGGTAGATCGCTGTAGGATAATCAGTATAAACACTCCCATTCAAAAAGGGAGGGCAGAAAAGGCATGTGGCAGTCTCTGGTCCACAGAAAACATAACCGGGCACATGCTGCCAATTCCTTGACTAGGGTTCACTTCCACTGCCTGCAATGATTCTCCTCAGCTCTTGGCTCCATCCTCCAGGTTATTCTCCCTAGTACAGTCCATATTTTAAGCTCAGTAGTTTGATAAGCCTGCTTCCTGCCTGTAAAAGTTCCAGGGCCTAAAAGTTTCTTTTCATTCTGAAGACATCTCTGTTCCTTATAGTCCAAGTTGACAGTATTTCTACAAGTATAATTTCCCTAAAAGCTTTGTACGCTTCCTATGAATCTTAATGATCTTATTGGGGTTTATTTCATGAGACAAAAGCCACATCAATAAATCTTGTCTGCCTGGGGCTCTCCATAAGGCAGCACATTTTTTCTGGGGTCTTAATAAAGAATTTCACAGTCAAATCCATAGATGCATCTTTACCCTGAGAACTTTTCATCACGGAGTTGTGAATTTGATTTTTGCACTGAGGCCTTTTTTAACTTGGGGAATATTCTGCTGGGAGAGACTGGCCATCATAAATGGGTTTGATT
The DNA here is from genome assembly GCF_009834535.1 of Camelus ferus. Classification (NCBI taxonomy): domain Eukaryota; kingdom Metazoa; phylum Chordata; class Mammalia; order Artiodactyla; family Camelidae; genus Camelus; species Camelus ferus. Next base: position 21,055,319 of record NC_045707.1, read on the forward strand.
TTCTAACTCAGGAAGTCCTACCTCCTATATATTTCCTCTAAATGTTGCTTGAAAACAGTAACTTCTTCACTAGCTCATCGTTATCTGTATTCTATGGTATCAGCTAAAAGAAACCAGATGAACTTTGAAACTTTAGCCTGAAAACTGTTCAGGATGATTCATCAGTTCATTAGGCATATTTCCTATTTCTGTATTATCATAGGCAACAGCTTTATTAACAAGGGCTTTTCTGCTAGCTTTAATCATATTTCCTCACTTTCCTTTAAACCCTACTGATAACCTCAAGATCCGTCAGACTTCGGCCACTGACTTCTTCAAGGCCCTTCTGACTTATGCAAGCAGCTCAGCTGCAAAGCCACTGCCGTACGTTTTAAGTTTTGTTATAGTAACACTCCGTTTCCAGGTCCCCAAACCATTTCTGGTTATCTACTGCTGTGTAACAAATTACCCCAAACTCTGCCTTAAAACAACCACAATTTTATTATTAGCTCTCATAGTTCTGTGGCTTTAGCCTGCCTAGATGATTCCTGCTTAGGGTGTCTCATGAGCTTGGAGCCATATGGTAGCTGGTGCTGGAATCATCTGGGACTTGCTCATTCATATGCATGGTGCCTGGTCTGGGAAGACTTAAAATAGCTGGGGGCAGGAACAGCTGGGTTTCTCCCTGTCTGTGTGATCTCCCCATGGCCTTTTCAGCATGGAAACTTCAGGGTAGCTGTTTCTACATGGCAGCCTAGAGCTCCAAAAGTAGATGGAGGGAGGGAGGGAGGGGAAAGAAGAGGAGAGGGGGAGAGAAAAGTTGTATCACCTTTTGTAACCCTGTTTTCAGAAGTCACAGTGTCATTTCTGTCATATATTATCTGTTGAGACAGTCACAAAGACCATCAGGCTCAAGAGAAAGGGACAGACTATCACCACAAATCTGAGTAATGATGGTCAAAAGCTGGTCAGGGGTCACATACAATCAAATGTATTAAATTATTCAAACATTTTACTCTCCAAGAAAGGCCTATTTCTTTATTCACTAATTAAGAGGGTAAGGGCATGGAGAACTAACCAAATGTTCCATCAGGATAGCTAAGTTCCAAAGCAGGGATCAGCAAACTATGGCCTACAGGCCACATCTGGCCTATGGCCTGTTTTTTCTATGGCCCATGAGCTAAGAATGGTTTTACACTTCTAAAGAGGGAGAAGAAGAAAAACAAGAAAGTGGAGGAGATGCAGTAGCACACGCAATAAAGACCACATATGACCCACTAAGCCTAAAATACTTAATGTCTGGCCCTTTAGAGGAAATGTTTGTTGATCCCTATTCTAAAGCACTTTCAAATGTGTTTTCAGACGTTACTATAGACAGAACAGCAAACGTATTGCTAGGATGCTTTTAACATATAAACTTGCCTCACAAAATAGAGTAGATACTATAATAACAGAATCTTATTCTATCAACTATTCCTTTTCTATTATATATTCAGTCTTGAATCTCCAGATACCCTCTCATTTTTCCTCTGTCTTCCTACCAACATTTTTATCTCCTCTATTAATAAACAATCCTTCCCCTACTACCTCCCTCAAGTTTTGTGTCTGCAATTTTCTGTCCCCCTTGTGAAACTGCTCTCCTCCAAAGACTAAGTGTTTCTTATTCCTAAACAACAATCCAAAAAAGCAACCTACCAAATGGGAGAAAATATTTGCAAATCATGTATATGATAAGGGTTAATATCAAAAATAAAGAACTCATGGGGAGGGTACAGCTCAGTGGTAGAGTGAGTGCCTTGCATGCACCAAGGTCCTAGGTTCAATCCCAAGTACCTCCATTTAAAAAATAAACCTAATTACCTCCCCCTACCCCACACAAAAAAAGACTACCAGTCTAAAGCAAACAGATACAGTAATGGGTTTACATACTTGAAAAACAGGGTAACCACAAATGAAAAGCATACAAGAGTCACAAAAACCAAAAAGAAACCAAGCTGATACAAAAGAAAATTATCAAACCACAAAAAGAAAAACAAAAATGAAAGTAACAGAAGAAACACCAAATCAACTGGAAAACAAAGTTCAAAATGGCAATAAACATATATCTATCAATAATTACTATAAATGTCAATGGACTAAATGCTCCAATCAAAAGACAGAGTGGCTGACTGGATAATAAAACAAAAGCCTACAATATGTTGCCTACAAGAGACCTGCTTTAGAGTGAAGGACATACATAGATTGAAAGTGAGAGGATGGAAAAAGATATTTCATGCAGATGGAAATGACAAAAAAGGGGGAATGCCAATACTCTTATCAGACAAAATAGACTTTAAAACAAAAGCCATGAAGAAAGATAAAGAAGGACACTATATAATGATCAGAGGAGCAATATAAGATGACGATATTATACTCGTTAACATATATGCACCCAATATAAGAGCACCTAACTATATAAAACAAATACTAACAGAAAAAGGGTGAAATTGATGGGAATACAGTAATAGATTTTAACAACCCACTAACATCCCTGGCAGGTCTTCCAGACGAAAAATCAATAAGGCAACAGAGATACTAAATGACACAACAGAACAGTTGAACTTGGTTGATATTTTTAGGACTTTACATCCCCGAAAAACAGAATATACATTCTTTTCAAGTGCTCATGGAACATTCTCTAGGATAGGCCACATACTTGGGCACAAAAGAAGCCTCAGAAAATTTAAGAGGATAGAAACTATGTCAAGCTTCTTCTCTGACCACAATGGCCTGAAACTAGAAATCAACCATAGAAAAATAAATGAGAAAAAAATGACAGCATGGAGCCTAAACAACATGCTACCAAAAAACCAATGGGTCAATGATGAAATCAAAGAAATTAAAAAATACCTTGAGGCAAATGACACTGAAAACACAACCACACAAAACCTATGGGATACAGCAAAAGCAGTCCTAAGAGGGAAGTTCATAGTGATACAGGCTTTCCACAAAAAATAAGAACACTCTCAAATAAACAACCTAAGCTACCACCTAAAAGAACTGGAAAAAGAAGAACAAACAAAACCTAAAGTCAGCAGAAGGAAAGTAATAAGGATCAGGGAGGAAATAAATAGATTTAAAAAAATAGAAAAAAATCAAATCAAGAGCTGATATTTTTGAAAGATTAAACAAAGCTGACAAACCTCTAGCCAGGCTCACCAAGAGGAAAAGAGTGAACACAAATAAACAAAATAAGAAATGAAAATGGAGAAATTACAACCAACAACACAGAAATACAAAAAAATCATGAAGAATACAATGACCAACCATATGGCAATAAACTGGACAACTCAGAAGAAATGGACAAGTTTCTAGAAACATACAGTCCATCATAACTGAATCAAGAAGAAACAGATCATCTGAACAGACCAATCACTAGAAGTGAAATACAATCAGCAATAAAAAACCTCCCTGCAAACAAAAGTCCAGGACTATATGGCTTCACTGGGGAATTCTATCAAATATACAAAGAAGAGCTCATACCAATCCTTCTCAAACTCTTCCCAAAGATTGAAGAGGAGGGAATAATCCCAAACTCATTCTACAAACCCACAATCTCCCTGATACCAAAGCCAAAGACACTACCAAAAAAGAAAGCCATAGGCCAATATTGTCGATGAACACAGATGCAAAAATCCTCAACAAAATATTAGCAAAACAGAATCCAACAACACATAAAAAAAGATTATACACTATGATCAAGTTGGGTGCATCTCAGGAACACAAGGATGGCTCAATATACGGAAACCAATCAATGTGATACACCACATCAACAAGAGAAGGGACAAAAATCACATGTTCATCTCAATCGATGCAGAAAAAGCATGACAAAATTCAACACCTACTTATGATAAAAACTCCAACCAAAGTGGGTATAGAGGGAAATATCTCAACATAATAGAAGCTAATTATGACAAACCTACAGCCAGCATAACACTCAATGGTAAAAAGTTGAAAGCCTTCCCGCTAAAATCTGGAACAAGATAAGGAAGCCCACTTTCACCACTTCTATTCAATATAATACTGGAAGCCTTAGCCATAGCAATTAGACAAGAGAAAGAAATAAAAGGGATCTAAATTGGAAGAGAAAAGGTAAAGTTGTCATTATGTGGGGATGACATGGTATCATATATAGAAAACTCTAAAGGCTCCACACAGAAACTACTAGAGCTGATAAAAGAATCTGGCAAGGTAGCAGGATACAAGATTAATATACAGAAATCAGTGGCATTGCTTTACACTAACAATAAAATATCAGAAAAGGAAAGTGAAGAAACAATCCCTTTTGAAATTGCATCCAAAAAAAATAAAATACTTAGGAATAAATCAGACCGAGGAAGTGAAAGACTTCTACGCAAAGAACTACAAAACACTGACTAAGGAAATTAAAGATGACTTAAAGAAACGGAAACATACCCATGTTCTTGGACTGGAAGAATTAGTATTGTTAAAATGGCCATATTACCCAAAGCAATCTACATATTTAATGCGATCCCTATCAAATTACCCAGGACATTTTTCACAGAACTAGAACAAATAATCCTAAAATTTATATGGAATCACTAAAGACCCAGAATTGCCAAAGTAATACTGAAGAGAAAGAATGAAGCTGGAGGAATAACCCTCCCAGACTTCAGACAATACTACAGAGCTACAGTAATCAAAACAGCATAGTATTGGTGCAAAAACAGAGATATGGATCAATGGAACAGAACAGAGCCCAGAAATAAACCCACAAACATTTGGTCAATTAATCTTTGACAAAAGAGGCAAGAACATACAGTGGAGTAAAGACAGTCTCTTCAGCAAACGATGTTGCTATAACTGGACAGCTGAACGTAAATCAATGAAGTTAGAATACTCCCTCACACCATACACAAAAAAACCCAAAATGGCTTAAAGACTTAAATGGAAGACAAGACACTACAGAACTCTTAGAAGAAAACATACACAAAACATTACCTGACATAAATCTTAGCAATGTTCTCCTAGGGCAGTCTACCCAGGCAACAGAAATAAAAGCAAAAATAAACAAATGGGACCTAATTAAACTTATAACCTTTTGCACAGCAAAGGAAACCATAAAGAAAACAAAAAGACAACCTATGGAATGGAAGAAAACATTTGCAAAAAATGAGACTGACAACGGCTTAACCTCCAGAATATATCAACAGTTCATACAACTTTATAAGAAAAAAAAAACAAACAACCCAATCCAAATCCAAAAATGGGCAGAAGACCTAAACAAACAATTTTCCAATGAAAAGATACAAATGGCCAATAGGTACATGAAAAAATGCTCAATATTGCTAATTATCAGAGAAATGCAAGTCAAAACTACAATGAGGTATCACCTCACACCAGGCAGAATGGCCATCATTCAGAAGTCCACAAATAAATGCTGGAGAGTCTGTGGAGAAAAGGGAATCCTCCTACACTGCTGGTGGGAATGTAGTTTGGTGCAGCCATTATGGAAAACAGTATGGAGAGTCCTCAAAGGACTAAAAATAAACTTACTATATGGTACAGCCATCCCACTCCTGTGCATATATCCAGAGGGTACCTTAATTAAAAAAAGACACATGCAGCCTAATGTTCATAGCAGCACTATTTACAATAGCCACGACATGGAAACAATCTAAATGTCCATCGACAGATTACTAGATAAAGAAGCTGTGGGATATTTATACAATGGAATACTTCTCAGCCATAAAAAATAGGAAAATAATGCCATTTGCAGCAACATGGATGGACCTGATAATGTCATTCTAAGTGAAGTAAGCCAGAAATAAAAAGAAAAATACCATATAACATCACTTATATGTGGAATTTGAAAAAAAAAAAAAAAAAAAAAAAAAAGACTAACTTACTTACACAACAGAAATAGACTCACAGAAATAGAAGACAAACTTAAGGTTACCAGAGAAGAAAGGGGGTGGGAAGGGATAAATTGGGAGTTCAAGACCTGCAGATACTAATATATGTAAAATAGATAAACAACAAGTTTGTACTGTATAGCACAGGGAACTATTTTCAATGTCTTGTAGTAACTTATGGTGAAAAAGAATGTGAAAATAAATATATGTATGTGTGTTTCTATATGACTGAAGCATTATGCTGTACACCAGAAACTGACACAAACTGACTATAATTCCATAAAAAGTTTTTAAAAATATACATGCACCCCAAAGTTCATAGCAGCACTATTTACAATAGCCAAGACATGGAAACAACTTAAATGTCCATCAACAGATGACTGAATAAAGCAGCTGTGGGATATTTATACAATGGAATACTACTCAGCCATAAAAAATAATAAAATAATATCATTTGCAGTAACATGGATGGACCTGGAGAATGTCATTTAAGTGAAATAAACCAGAAGCAGAAAAAAAAAATACCATATGATATCACTCATATGTGGAATCTTAAAAAAAAAAAAAAAAGAGACAAATGAACTTATATATAAAACAGACAGACTTAGACATATTTATGGTTACTGGGGGGAAGTGGGTGGGAAGGGATAAATTGGGAGTTCGAGCTCTGCAGATACTGACTGGTACATATAAAACAGATAAACTACTTTATACTGAATAGCAAAGGAAAATATATTTGATATCTTGTAGTAGCTTATGGTCAAAAAGAATATGAAAATGAACATATATGTACATTCATGTATGACTGAAGCAATGTGCTGTACACTAGAAATTGATACATTATAAATTGACTATACTTCAATTAAAAAAAAGACACTATGATCCATTAAAAAAAAAAAGCCACACGCAGCCCAATGTTCATAGCAGCACTACTTACAATAGCGAAGACATGGAAGCAACCCTAATGTCCACTGACAGATGACTGGATAGAGAAGTTGTGGGATATTTATACAATGGAATACTACTCAGCCATAAATAATAATAAAATAATGCCATTTGCAGCAACATGGATGGACCTGGATAATGTTATTCTAAGTGAAGTAAGCCAGAAAGAGAAAGAAAAGTACCACGATACCACTTATATGTGGAATCCAAAAAAAAAAAAAAAAAAAACCTTACTTACAAAACAGAAACAGACTCACAGACATAGAAAACAAACTTATGGTTACCAGGGAGGGGTAGTGGGTGGGAAGGGGTAAACTTCCCTTCGAGGGAGTTCGAGATTTGCAGACACTAACTTATATAAAATAAACAACTTCCTTGTAACTTACGGTGAAAGAGTATAAAAATGAATACGTGTATGTTTGTGTATGACTGAACCATTAGGCTGTACACTAGAAATTGACAACAGTGTAAATTGACTCTACTTCAATAAATATATGTATCTATATATACAAGAAAAAAAGAACTCATATAACTCATTAGCAAAAACAATTTGATTAAAAAATGGGCAGAGGATCCAAATAGACATTTTTCCAAAGAAAACAAAACAGATGGCCAACAAGTACATGAAAAGATGCTCAACATCACTAATCACCAGGGAAATGCAAATCAAAACCACAATGAGATATTACCTCACACCTGTTAGATTGGCTATCATCAAAAAGACAAGAAGTAAGAAGTGCTGGTGAGGATGTGGAGAAAAGGAAGTCACTGTGCACTGCTGGTGGGAATATATAAATAGATATAGCCACTCTGGAAAACAGTACAGAGGTTCTTCAAAAAATTAAAAATAGAACTACCAATTCCAGCAATTCCATTTCTGGGTATTTATCTGAAGGAAATGAAAACACTCAAAAAGATATACGAACCCCCATGTTCACTGCAGCATTATTTACAATAGCCAAGACCTGGAAACAACCTGTCTTCATCGATGGATGAATGGATAAAGAAAATGTGGTATATATAAATGCAATGGAATATTATTCAGCTATAAAAAATGAAATCTTGCCATTTGCAACAACATGATGGACCTTGAGGGCATTATTCTAAGTGAAATAAGTCAGAGAAAAAAAGAATACCATATGATCTCACTTATATGTAGAATCTAAAAAGCAAAATAAAAACTGAATTTATAGAAACAGAAAACAGACTGGTGGTTGCCAGAGGCAAGGGGTGGAGGGTGGCCAAAATGGGTGAAGGTGGTCAAAAGGTACAAACTTCCAGTTATAAAATAATTAAGTCATGGGGGAATGTAATATACAGCATAGTGACTAAAGTTAACAATACTGTGTGTTATATTTGACAGTTGCTAAGAGCATAGACCTTAAAACTTCTCATCATAAGAAAAAAAAATTCTAACTATGGGTGGTGATAGATGCTCACTAGACTTATTGAGGTGATCTTATCACAATATATACGTGTATCATATATTATGTGGTATACCTGAAACTAGTAACATTCCATGTCAATTATATCTTAATTAAAAAAGAGTCAGAACTCCTTACTCTTGTAGGTCACTCTATTTCCAGCCTCTGTGTCTACATCACCATCCATGTCCCTGGTCCCATATTCCTGTGTAACATCTATATTAGACGGTATGTTCCTTGGGAGTCCATGCCTTTTCATGCACCCATAACTTTTCTCGTGCTGTTTGTATAACCAGAAATGCCCTTTCCTTCATTCTTGTCCTATTGAAAACATGCTTCTTTCTCATGTCTGTACTGATCCCCTGATCATGATCCTGATGGAAATTGATGGTTCGAGTGTTCTGCATCCCCATGGCATGTTGTTGTAATATAGATCTACAGAGCACTTTTTGTTATACACATCTGTCCTCAACTAGAAAACTTCCGTGAGAGCAGGAGCTGTTTCTTATTGATCTTGAATATTTAATAAATGCACAAATAAACAACTGTTTAAAAATGACTGAGTGGGTGATTCTTGATCCTTTTTCATTTTTCCTGAAAACTCACTCTTTTCCCAAATTTCATTCAGGGGTGCACTCTGGTGTTCAACTTGATCTCTTCTTGTTCTTGTTCTTATGGCTTTTCTATTCCCTGAGCTCCGAAATTCTAGAATTAGCCTACAATCTTTTTAACAATTTTATGATTCAGTAAATCATTTTCTTAGCACTTCAAAACTCCATCTGTCCTGACATCACTTTCCACTTAGCGGAGCTCAGCCACATGGATTTCATCATAACTCCCTCCAAAGGTTGCACGAGGCACAAACCACATATACACCTGTAACACCACCGCCTTATTTTTTCTTGCTTTACAAGAAAAAATGTTCTTCCTACATTAAAAAAAATACAGAAGGCCTGACATCTCATCACTACCAATTTATACTTTTATACTCCATCCAAATGACCATGACTTTCGGAGAAGGGGAATATTTTTTTTTGCCAGTCACCTAGAAAGACATAAAAAATTATTCTATTAATTGTAAAAAAGAAAAAGAGGCACATGATAAGGAAAAAAAGATGGATGTTGGACCAAAATGCCCAGATTGCATTTTGGAATTTGCACAATGTATTTTAGGATTAGATGTTTTTTGGATGTGTGGCTTCCTGAGAGTGGTGGAGGAAAGCAGGTGGAGGAATTTTCTGCTTCTTGAATCCCTGTTTGTAGTCAGACTTGACTACTGGGGAATGCCTAACTGGTGAAATGGTGGTTTGATTCCCTAAAATAAAATGGTAAGGACCAACTCAGCTAACAAAGAAAAAGTCATAATGCAGAATCAGGGAGAGTTTAAGGAATATTTAGTCTATTCAAGCAAAATGAACTCCATAGGGCTGACAGACAGTCACAGAGGGTATTAAAGACGTAAGTAGTTGTAACATCTACAGGAGACAGTAATTATCGTTAATTGAATAACTGAAGTCCCAGGGCTAAAATAGAAAACGCCCATGGATGCAGCAGATAAGGTCACAGCTCAGTTCAAAGTCTAAAACTAATGAGCCCAGATACAGGCACCCATGCTTTTCCAAGGTTCACTTTACCCTACTTTGCTTTTACAGAGCCCTAAGTTAGTACTTGTTTTCGCTAACCAAAGGAAATCCAAAGAGGATTTTTGCTTTTACTCAAAAGAAAATTGCTTCTTCGCTTTACATCATTTGGCTTAGGAAAGGTTTCAAAGGAAAGCTCTACCTTTGGATAGCAGGGGGAACTGGTAGTGGTTCACTAAGTATTCAGAGTAAGGTACTAAATTAAACAGTTATTAGTTTTTATTTTAAAGTATCATACTATTTAATAGCGATGATGTTTCTAAATTTTAAAAGAATTCATATCTGCAATAATGGTTTAGTGAACTTTTCCCTTCAGTATTATTATTTATATACATGTATGTATCCCTGGCACATAGTAGGCATTTAATAACATGACTTCTATGCTAGTGAAATGCAAAATCATTGTTTTAGACCCAAAGCAAATTGTTGGTTTATTAACCTTTGCAAGTGTGCTAATATATCCAAATCAATAACAATTAAATATTCAAGTTATTAGATTGTGCTTCTACATATGGCACTATCATCAACTAACTGCTAACAGTTAACATTAGTTAACATATATTAGTATACAATATTCTAAAACATACAGTGACGGTTAAGAAAAAACTAAGGAATAATTTAAGTTAAAACACAAAAATCTAATAAAATGCTAGAACAATTATAGCTGATCATTTAAGATGAAAATAGAACTAAGTTTTATAGAAAGTAGTTCAAGGCAGAAAAAAGTAAGTTTTTTTCAGTGGATTTCTTTAGCTTAGAATACTTGTTTTAGAACTTTTTAAAAAGTACACTAATAATAAGGCATAACTCTAGGGAAAAAAGACTACAGAACTAGCAAAACACCAATATTTAAACTAGAATGTTATTAACACTTACGATAATATTGAAGTATTTTACACATACAAAGTACTTAATAGTGCAGGTTCTAAACACGTCCCTAATAAATTCTATTCTAATTTATTAGTTTTAATTATAATAGATATATTTAAACCATGGTATCTTTGCTGTAGGCATATGTGAACTTCCATTGTATTAGTCAACAATCTAATCTGGATTATAAGGAAAGTGGATTGACCCTGTGGTAGAAAGAGTTCAAGGTGGTATTTCAAAGTGGTCAGGAAGGACACCCTAAGAACAATTATTTATCCTTTTAATCTGTGTGATTTTGTATGGGTTCTCATTCTTCCCTTTGGTTCCCCTTGTTTTGTCGTCTTGTTGTTTTTAGTTTTTATTATGGAACATTCTGAATGTATGCAAAAGTAGAACAGTATAAAGATCCTCCACGTACCCATCACCCAGCTTCAACAAAAACCAACACAAAGGCAATCTTCCTTCATGCATACTTCCCAACCATGTAACACGCCCCCTCCAGACCATGGATTATTTTGACATAAAGCAATTTCTATACATCATATCTTTTTATGGATAAGTATGCATATGCTAAAAGACAAGGATTTTTTTAAAAAAACACAACCATAATACCATTATCAACAATCAACAATTCTTTAATTTCAAATATTCAGTCAGTATTTAAATTACTCCAGTTGTCTCATATTTTCGCAGTTTGCTTTGATCAAATCAGGATCCAATTTCTATACGTTGCAATTGATTGCTAAGTCTCTTTAAGTCCATTTTAATGAAAACAAAAACACTAATTCAAAAAGATATATGCACCACCATGTTCACTGCAACATTATTTACAGTAGCCAAGATATTTAAGTGCCCAACGATGGATGAATGGATAAAGGACTGGCGAGGTACATAAATACAATGGAATATTATTCAGCCATAAAAAGAATGCAATCTAGCCATTCACAACATGGATGGACCTTGAGGACATTATAGTAAGCGAAATAAGAGCAAGACAAATATATGATCTTGCTTATGTGTGGAATCTAAAAAAGCAAAAAACAAAACCTAAGCTCATAGATACAGGGAACAGACTGGTGTTTGCCAGAGGCAGGGGGTAGGAGTTGGGCAAAGTGGGTGAAGGGGGTCAAAAGGTACAAACTTCCAACTGTAAAAGAAGTCATGGGGATGTAATGTACAGCATGACTATAGTTAATAATACTGTGTTGCATATTTGACAGTTGCTAAGAGAGTAGATATTAAAAGTTCTCACCATAAGAAAAAAATCCTGTAACTATGTATAGTGACAGATGTTAACCAGACTTATTGTGGTGATCATTTTGCAATATATATAAATATGAAATTATTATGTTGAACACATGAAACTATTATGTTAATATGTCAATTATATCTCAATTTTTTAAGAAAAGCAAACAGAATGGACTGAATATACAAGGTGATAACTTGAACTAATAAGACGAAGGATAGAGAAAAATGGAAGTCATAATTGGTGGGCTATTAATTAAGAAAAAGATATGGGAGTGAGGTTAGAAGTCACCTCAAATGGCTACAATGAGGTATCACCTCACAGCAGGTAGAAGGGCCATCATTCAAAAGTCCATGAACGATAAATGCTGGAGAGGGTGTGGAGAAAAGGGAAACCTTCTATACTGTTGGTGGGAATGCAGTTTGGTGCAGCCACTGTGGAAAACAGTGGGGAGACTCCTCAAAACACTAAAAATAGACCTACCATATGATCCAGCAATCCCGCTTCTGGGTATATCTCCGGACGGAACTCTAATTTGAAGATACATGCACTCCAATGTTCATAGCAGCACTATATACAATAGCCAAGACATGGAAGCAACCTTAATGTCCACTGACAGATGACTGGATAAAGAAGTTGTGGTATAATTACACAGTGGAATACTACTCAGCCATAAAAAATAATAAAATAATGCCATTTGCAGCAACATGGATGGACCTAGGAATGCTGTGAACTCATCTACAAAACAGAAACAGACTCACAGACATAGTAAACAATCTTAAGGTTACCGGGGAAAGGAGGTGGGAGGGAATAAATTTGGGAGTTTGAGATTTGCAAATGTTAGCCACTATATATAAAAATAGATTTTAAAAGTTTCTTCTGTATAGATTTCTTCTGTATTGAACGATGTTCAATATCTTGTAATAACCTTTAACAAAAAAAAATATGAAAACGAATATATGTATATGCATGACTGGGACATAATGCTGTACACCAGAAGTTAACAGATTACAACTGACTGCTTCAATTTAAAAAAAAAATCACCTCAAATGGTCCCCTAGGTACTGATTTCAGCCCAGAATATCTTAGATGCTATCCAGAGAGTTGTCAGTGATGGGTAGAAGGAATCAGGTGTTGACACCAGTCATCTCTTCACATGGAACATTTGAAGATATGCCCCTTAATTCATATAGGTTTTTACTTCAAGAAAAAAATCTGTGTGGATACAGAGGGACCAGAAGAGAAGCACCAGAGAATAACAAAAAGTACGTAAAAGCTGGTTATTCTCCACAGCTTGCCCATTTAAGCTCTTCTTGATGTTAATAATAATGTATTTCCTATGTTGTATGTGTATTAGAGAACTATAATGAACTACTACAAGAGCTGTAAGTTTTTTAAAAGCCCATGTTAACTCTGTAAATTCCCCTCCCTTTTTCTTGCAATTTACTTTTTTAAAAAAGATCAGGTCATTTGTCTTGTAGAATTTTCCAATGTGGATTTTGCTAATTGCATCCTGTGGTGGTTTAACACGTTCCTCTGAATCTCACATCTCTTATAAATGAGTCAGATCTAGAAGTCTGAGGAGTGAAGTTCAATTATCTAACTTCATGGATGGTGTTCTGCACTTCTACAGGATCACCTCAGGATACAGCTGTCTCCGGTTTTGTAATGTTGAAACTGATCAGTGGGTTCAGGTGGTGTCAGCCTGATCCATGCCTTAAATCACTCCCCACCAGCACTCACTTAATAGTTTAAATAGCCACTGAGGATGCCTAGCTTGATTATTTCATTACCTGCTGGAAAAGGCTGATGTCCTATTTCTATCATACTGTCTGTATTTTTAAGCTGGAATTATTTTATAATGAAAAAAAAAAATCTCCCTCACAAACTAGTTACCCTAAAGTGTCATTTGTAAAAGGCAGGACTAAATACTTGACTCTCTCTTGTACTCATTCCCAGCAAGGCTCACAGTTGGCTCTCCGTGGCCTGCAGCACTACAAGAACCCCACACTCTGCTCTAGAGATGTGCGTCCTATGAGGCCAACACCCAACTCACAGCACACTCATCTTTAAACTCTTATAACGTTGAGAATGTACATCACAAAATGCAATGTCTATCTTACGAGAAATCTAAAGATTGTGCATAGCCAGATGCTAGTCTGTGCTGCACTACCAGAACTATAATAATTTTTTAATGCAGGTACAATTACACCAAAAATCAATGGGAAAATGGCTTACACACACACACATACAAACCACTAGTGGTCCTGGAGCAAGGGTCTAGAGTGGGTACCTGAGTGGAACATAAGTTTGAAAACAACCCAGTGGCCCATGGAGAGCAATCACTACATGGCTATTATCGTTATTTTAGACAAATGTATTCCCATTAGAATGTATGTTCCATTAAAGGCAGAGACTTGCTCATTTTAGTCTATTGAGTATCCCCGGTGCCTGCTACATGGGAGGTACTCAACATACGTGTTAAACAAAATGAATGAATGGATTTATCTGGAACACATTTATTCTGTGTGAGTTTCAGTCACTAAAAAAAAATTAAAGGCAGGTAGGATTCTTATTCTCATCACTGTTAACCTGTCTTATTAAATAGTATGTAAATGTGTTCTTTTAAAAAATAGGGGAAAGTTTCCATTTGCGTTATTTGCTTTCAGTCAGCTCTTTCTGCCATGTGGAGTAAGTCAGCATTACTATTACGATTTGCACATGTCCTGTTATCTATATAGTAACGCTTTTCTGTTCAATATGGGCTTTAAAATACACTGCGTGAAGAACATTGAAATAGCAACCTCTGAATCTTAACACTTTTTTGTTAAAGTTCAAAGTGGTGTGAAACACACATAATTGTAGTTTGTTGCTCAACCAGAGCACTTAGAGACTTTTCACTTATAACAGAAAACACAGCGTAACGACTACATGGATGATCTAAATTGCCAATGCCTGTGGACACTTTTTAGTCCCTAGTTTACTTTTCTTCAACACTATTTGGCCTTCTGAGAAACCATGACCTTCATGATAAAACATTCTCAATTATATTACAATGGAACTAACAGAATTTGAATTCCAGCTAAAAGCAAATGGTGTATTTTCAGCAAGTGGTGTTTGAGGTGGAAAAAGGAGTAAGAACTAGGAACTTAACCTGTAAAATCGACTCAAGACTCCTATCTTAGGTTTGTTCATAACCAAATTTGTACTGTTGGGTGTCAGTGATGCAGTTTAAAAGGAGCCTATTCAAATTTAGTGCCCAGATGTCTATGTAAGAGGTCCAGTCCCACTACATGTGAACAAAACAGTACTTTTGAAGAAAGGTAACTGTTAAATGAAAATCTAACTAAATAACTCTCAACTTGAGCTAAAGAAAAAAAAAAAAGCACAGTATATTCCATGTGAAACTAGTAATATTTCTTTGTGTGTGGGGGGAGGGGCAATTAGGTTTATTTATTTATTTAATGGAGGTACTGGGGATTGAACCCAGGATCTCATGTATGCTAGGCACGTGCTCTACCACTAAGCTATAGCCACTCCCCTCAATAGTATCTCTCTTAAACAAACTCAGGTAATACCTCAACGTACCGCAGCAGATTACAAGAGTAAAAACATAAGCCAGCCACAGTATCATTACAAGTGTGACTTTCATCTGCAAGACTCCGATTCCACTTTTAGAATGACTACTAGAGGCAAGAAACATAATCAAGACACCTGTGTTACAGGAGCTGTATTCTAAATGTTCCACACTTACCCATTCAGCTCTTTCACCCACTTGGTTCCTGCCAGGTCTCGAAGGTAACCTAGGTCACTGCCCACATTTTGATTCTTAGGCACTTTATGTTCTGTCATGTATCTGGGGCAGTGACCTGACCATACAATTATTCTGCTTTCCCCATGGTACCTAAAAGTGATATTCTAACAAGAACACTTAATGAATTGTGTTAGACAATCATTCAAGTGATTTTAATATTTCTGCCTCAATTATCTAGACATCAGTGGCTCCAGTGGCTTTTTAGATTTTGACAATGGCTATATTCTTCTCATGGGTATTACCAATCCGGCCTAATTCACTTTTGAAGACAACTGTCCTATTTTCCTTTTGTTGCAGAAATTAGACAGGAGTGTTCAGTGGTACCTTTTTTTTTTTTTAAACTATGGAGAGGGTGGAGTATAACATACAGTAAGGGAAAAGAATGGGTAATTGTGAAGAAATTTCACAGCCTTCTTGGCACCTTATTCGCATATACTGAAGAGCTAATCATCTCTGCTGTCAGGTTCCTCTGGCAAGAATTCTTTTGGGGCCACCCCACAAGACACAGTCTACCCTGGCCCACCTGCCAAAAGGCAATTTTATGTTTAAATAGCTTATAAACAAAGTTTTTATATATAAGATTAACAATTAGAAATTCTGACTATGGGGAATGAAGTAAAACTGTTACCCACACATCTTCCCCAGGTGTCCCATACACAATAACATCTGTATTTCCAGTAACTGAGGGTAACACTTACTAAAATGTTATTACCATAACCCAGCTTTCCTTTGGTCTGCTACTTACTGAAAAGAACACCCAAAATACTGCCTTATTCTTTCTCATCAGTGGCTTTTTGCTACTACAAATTACTTAAATGCTTGACAACAGGTCAACAAAAAAGTTAACTGTGCCAAGTAAATGTCAAAGATTGGAAAGTTGTACTGATAAGGCAAACTCATCTTGTAGGAAACTGTCAACAGTAAAAATGTTCAGTAGGTAATTTTCACCTGTGTGTAGAGAAATGTAAACAACAAATGCAAAAGTGAAAGGCTAATTTTTTAAATTGGAGGTTAGAGCAGAAATACAACTATGGTACTAAAAATACATTGACTGGGGGCAGTATTTTCTCTTTTAATTTAGCAAATAATAATAATAATATATAAAGTACCTCTACATTCAAAATGTTCCTACTATGTGGGCAATATAGTCTTGGGTGAAATTTACTTTAAAAGCAGGGGATAAACTATGAATAATTTATCTACATAGCACAGCTTCCTATCCTTAAAAGTGCAGTAAATTACTGGCAGAATCTGTAATACTTGGGGTACAAATTAACAACTGTTGATCCTCTATAAACTGTTACACAGTGTAGTGGGAAAGATGACCTCTGTTGGGTGAGGATTAGCTTGGCTGGCTGAATGAAGTGCTTTGGAAAATGAAAATTATACACTAATTAGAATTTTATTAGTTTCACCATAAATCAAGACTTGACAGAGCACCCAGATCTTCACCATTTAAAAGAACTGACACTTAATGAAGTCCTGCATTTACTTTACTCTTTGATATCAAGAAAGCAAACTCAAAGAGCTAACATTCAACTATTTTCTGCATCTTAAGATTCAACATAAGGTTCTGTACCGTCCTTCCCACAATGAGGCAGCTCTATCCAGATGAGATCAGACTGAGCAAGCTATCTCTCAAAGCTAAACCAAACCAAATCAAAGCACTCTTATTAGATCACTTCTGAATTATGAAAGCATCAAACTCCTGC
This sequence comes from Camelus ferus, assembly GCF_009834535.1. Classification (NCBI taxonomy): domain Eukaryota; kingdom Metazoa; phylum Chordata; class Mammalia; order Artiodactyla; family Camelidae; genus Camelus; species Camelus ferus. Next base: position 21,072,864 of record NC_045707.1, read on the forward strand.
TGAAGGAGACAAAAAGGATACAGTTGGCTTTCAAATTTTTCTCCTTATATGCACTTTTTTCTTAGCAGACGCCTTTTTTTAAACTGTGAATCAAAAATTAAGCCATAGAATTCTTGTGATTGTATCACATTCAAAGCTAATTATCCTGCACAAATCAAAACCAGATCAGTTTTCTCAGCATTAAAATTTACCATCAGTTTCTCACTGACATTAAAATTTCAAAAATACAATCATCTCTTCCACCCAGACTTCAGAGTATTTAAAATATCAATTAACCAAACTACATTTTTCTTTGTAAGAATGGTATTTTCCTATTTGTAGTGGTACTTCACGAATCAAAACAGGCATTATAGGTTTTAAATTCAAAGTATCCAGAAACCATACTTTTAGCCTGTACCTAAATCCTTTCCTCCTACACTAAAATACGATGTAATTACCACATAACATGACAAAGGCCAAAAAACCCGACCACACCAGCAGAATGAGCCCCCAAAGTTAAACTAAAAAGAAAGAAAACACAGCACACTGTAGTAAGAGTTTATTTGCCTCATACATTATAAAATCTCAGAAGTGCACTGAACTATAAATTCAATCTTCTCATTCAAGGAGCTGCAACAAAGTTTAAACAAACTTTTAATTGCTTTGGGTTTACATTTTTACAACTCTTAAACTTATCGATGGAAGTGTATCAAAAAAAGAAAAAGATTTAAAATTTTAAGGCATAAACTTTATAATTAATGGGTCTACTATTCTGTCCCCAATGCCAGTTCTGCACAAGATACCTCACTCCACTCTGACCTACAGCTAAGGAACGAAATGAAAGAGGTATAAACTCAATTTTGCATCAACTACTGAAAAAAGCGTTAAAATTATTTAGGGAGAAAAAGTTATGTATCAATATCTCACACAATTTCATTCCTTCCTTCATAAGCAAACAGCGAATCCAAAGATTTAGCTCTTCCCCCTTTTAAAAAGCCCCGGTCCACCCGGCTCCCGCAATCCCTTCCCTCCCTCCAGGAAAATGCAAAAGTAACGGTTTCCGTGGCGGCAGCGGGGCCGGGGCTCCGAGGGCTGCCCCCGCGCCCCGGAAAACAAAGGGGATTCCCAGTCATTGTCCTCCGCGGCGCTGAGCATCACCAGCACTAGCAAGGCAGTAGCTTGCGCAGTTATCTCCACAGCGGGCAATGTCACAACCCGACCAACAGCACAAACTACTACCTCAGCCAGGGCCATGGTGTCGGGAGGCACCGGACCACGCTGAGGCGAGCGAAGCGGCTCCGGCGCTCCTCCGTCCTTCCTTGGCCGCCGACGTCGGCCCGGCGCCCCTGCCCTTCCCCGCCGCCCCTGCCCTTCCCCGCCGCGCCCGGAGACCCCGCCCAGCGCCGCGCCGCTCGGCCGCACCGGGCGCGCCCCGGGAATCACCACGGCGCCGGCGCCCGGGACAGGCAGGGCCGGTGTTCTGTACGTAACCCGCCGCTCTGGAAAGAGAAAAGGTGTGGAGGGGTCCTGGCGGAGGCAGCCGCTCCGTCCGCCGCCCCGAGGGGACGCGGCCCCCCGGGCCACTCGAGACCAGGAAACGGGCGGCAAAAGCGCAGCAGACGACTAGGGGACCCGGACGGCCCCGAGAGGCGGCGGGCAGCGCTCCCGCACTTCGCCCGCCGCCGGCCCGGCCGTCCCCGCCGCGCTCCCGCGACGTCCTAGGGCTGTGCCGCCCGCGCCCCTCCCTGCCCGGCCGGCGGTGGGGGCTGGGCGGCGGCCGGGCCCCCACCGGCGCCGCGCTCCCTTACACCCGCCGCGGGGCCGGCTCTCCGCGCGGGAGAACGCCCGGGGCGCTTCCCGCAGAGGCGGACGCCGGCTCCGGCGCCGGGGTCAGAAACGAAGGCACAGCCCGGAAGTCCCCAGGCGACCTGCTCCCCAGCGCCCTGCGGGGAAATCCCGTGCACCCCGCAGGAGGCGAGAAGAAAACAAAACAAAAACCCCGTCAAACTGAAACCGGGCCGGGCGGCGGGATGGGTGACGGCGGCGGCAGCGGCAGCTCGGCTCGGCGCGCGCGGACACACGCCGCGTCTCGCGCTCCGCTGCTCCAGTGAGTCCGGACGAACCATAGAGATCACTTAAGGAGGCTCGCGCGCTACTCCCCACCACGTGACCGCCCCGCCAGGCCACCCCCCGCGCCGCCATCTTACATCCGGGACAGAGGCGGCGTCCCTTTTCCCCGCCTTGGTGAACTTCGACGTGTCACTAGATAAGCCCCAAAGGGGGACCCCAAGTCCACGTCACCAGCGTGCTGAGGCCGCGGGCCATGCCCCCCGTCCACTTAACGGGGCAAAGTGGAGCCCCTAACTTCTCCCGCTCTCTGCCCGCAAAGAAGATGGCGGCACTTACCGCCGTCTAAGTGGACACGTTGTACTCTGGCGGGGCTGAAAGTTTCCGGCACCTCCTTTCCCATCCGGCGAGGACACGGCCACATGCGCTCCACCCCGCGGCGTGGCCGCCGTGCTGCTGCCCGCAGAAAACCGGCGGGAAAGCTGCTGCGCGGCTCGCTTTAATGCGCAGGCTCCTGGGATTTGTGGGTTTTGTTTTTGTTTTTTTTTTTTTTAAAGGCCAAGTTTGGAGGAAGGCCCATTGATTGCTATGAGCCTCACCTGCTTTTAGGTTAGGCCGGTTACTTTGCTTCCCATTTCGCGATTCTTCTGGAAAGTTAAATCATTTGATGAAAAAGCAAGCAGGTGTTGTCAGTTAAGATACAGAACGTCCTGTTAAATTCGAACATCAGATAAACAAGTTTTTAGTATATGTATGCCCCCTGTAGTAAAAAAAAAAAAAAAAAAAAAAAAAAAAAAAAAAAAACTTTATCTGAAATCCAGACTTAACTGGTGTCCTATTTTTATAATCCAAACCGTATAACAAAGGGAATGGAGGAATTTAAAGAGTGTGTTCATACTTGGGACTGGCTGAGAAGATACCTTGATCGTTTTATTAAGGCTAGAGGGTTACTCCAAACCACGCACAAGGGACATCCATGTGTAATTACTTTTTGGAAAAATAAATTTCTGGGTTTTTTCCCCCAGTTTAAACCAGCAAAATCTAATTTTGAATAACAGCCTCTCAGGCAAAGAATCTCATTGCAAATTAAAGATTACATAACAGCGTCTTTGTTTCTATTCTATATGGTATTGGTGATGGGGGACAATTTCTTGAACAAGTTTTCAAATTAAAAAGCATCTTGCCATGTTTCAAAATAAAATTTGTAATATGCAAATTCAGAAAATAAAATACACTTGGGTATTCCCACTCACTGACTGACAGATCTCAGTGTCATGCTTATCGTAGGCATTTTAAAGCAACTGCTGAAGGTAGTTTGCCTGCAATAGCCAATCTGAACTATTTCCAGTTGACTATTTCTGCGTGTATACAGGACACACCTGAAATTAAATTCCTTACTTGATAAAGTATAAAATTGACTGTGTATCACAATGGTGCTTACCACAAACTCTGTAGAAACTTCACTAACAGTTTCATTATGATTCATACCACCTTTCCCTGTCAGCAGTGGCTGGGCTGCCATGGCTATCACCCCCACTGCTCCTTTCACTGCGCAGTGGACCACATCTTCCTGCACCATAGCAAATGTCATCTGTCATAATGGTACAGATTTTCAAATGGTCTTCAAACAGTTGTGTGGTCTACAGTATACAGATACATGAGAGCAATACAATTTCCAAATAAAAGTGGTCATTACACTGCTTTAATTGTATCAGATTCCTTTCCAGAATTAACCTGGTTTTTTTTGACAGTGTTGACATCAATCTACTCATCCTTCAGACACGATGTGCTGTTATCAAATCTTTGTCTCCACCGATAATATCCAGAATCTAAGCATCCTTTCCAAGTGTTGAGCACCCTCAGTTTACCAATCCTTCATCGTGACCTCACAGCAGAAACACTGCAACAGTCTGCTATCTTAGCTTTCCCTATATTCTTTCACTCTATCCTGCTTATAACTGCAAGTTTATCTTCCTTAGTTTCATAATTTACTCCTAAAAATAATCACTCCAAACTCCTGCCACCTCAAATCTAAACTACTCTGCTTGGCTTTCAAGGAATTTCATGAATGGTCCTCAATCCCTTACCATCAACCTTGTTTCATACAACACACAGAACTGTACTCTATCGGTTTCTTCATATCTCAGAGATATGACTTGCTCACCTTATTTGTCATTATCTGAAACACCCTCCAATATACTTTGGACCCAGCCAAAAGCTACCTAACCATCAAGGCCCATTTTAAGTTCAATCTCTACCATTAAGCTATTTCATTTCCTTATTAATCTTTAGTATTAATAATACTAAATTAATTTAGTATTATTTTATGTATATGGTTTCCTCAACAAGCTATAGGCACCTGAGAGCCCCCAATGACTTCTATTGCATACAGCAAAGACACAGTTATAAATATATACATAGTAGAATCTTAATACACTGTGGTTGTTCAGTAAAAAGCAAAAAATTGATCACTCTGTGAGAAGGTATGGGTTTTCTGCCCATTTCTTGAATAATGTGTACCAAAAATTTGGTTTGTGTTTGTTTTTTTAACTATAACATCCACCAGTTACCATGTGCCAGGGACAGTTGTTTACAACACTCCTTTTTAAATCCTAATAAACAACTCTATGAGCTAAACACTATACTATATTACAGATGAGGAAACCAAAAGAGGTTAATTAACCCAAAATCACACATCTAGTAAATTAACACTGCTGGAATTTGAATAGAGGACGTCTAACCCCAAACTCTGGGCTCTTAACCACTAAGCTATTGGCTATAATGTAACAATCCTTTATAAAAAACTACAAATCAGTAAGATGTTTTAAACTCTCCTGGACCAATAATAAAAACCCAGTGCAGCTCTGGAGATCATAGTCATTGGGCAAATCTTTTTTTCACAATATCTGAAGTTCTCTGTTACATTCAAGTGTGTTTGTCCCAATGCCTATTCACAGAAATAGTAATTGTCTAAAAAGCATTTTCAGTTTATTTCAGTAAAGCATGTATTTTAATGGAGTGTGGATCTGTTTTGTAAAATGTGAATCTAGCATGCTGTGGAAAAAAAGTGCTTTTGAAATGAGATGTTTATTCACAGACTTTAGATGTGTAACTCTAGGTAAGTCACTTCACCCTCTAAAACTTGACTTCCTCCTCTGTAAAATAAGTATACTACTACCTTCCTTGCAGGAACTGCTGCGAGAATTAAAAGGAGTAATACAAGCAAAGCCCTGACTGACACATACTAGGTCCTCCAGAAATGACGATTTAAATTAGAAATTAGAAAAATTATTGTAACTACACCTGACTTCTGTAAGTACTATGGAGGAATCTTTCAGTATCATACATTTATTACACAGGTTTTAAAAAAAGAAATTTTAACATAAACTTTTTCTCTGAGAGGTGGAGAGATAGTCTGTCATTGCTATACGTAGGCAGTTTCAAAATTAATCTCACCAAATTAAAAATAAATAGGAATGCTCATAAAACAAAAAATAACCCAAAGAGTCAAATCTGCATGAGGATTATGCTTTTTACTTGACCTAAAATTTTCACACAAAGTTCTCAATCTTCTTTCCAAACTACTAGGAGATATTTCATAATGTCCTTCTGATTGTATTTTTTTTTATTTTTTATATTAATAGTTCACCAAAGAGACATCTCAAAAACACATCTCCATTACTGTTTTTTATAAAGGTTTTTCCAAATTGATACAAATATTTGAATCACTTATGAAGTCTTTAAACAGAGTCAGTGATGTAGGATGTCACTAAAGTGTTGAACCTAGTGGGAATGAGGAAGCAAACAATGTACATTAAAGAAAAAATGAGTAGTTTTATCAGATCTGAAAATAAATTCTCAAAGTGGTTATGATTTTAAGTTATACTGAGAAAACTAGTACTGCTGGAACATAATTAAAAATCTAGAATCATGCTGAGTGCTAACTGTAAAGCAAATTAAGGACCTATGTAATCACAGCTGTAACTATGCAGTTTTTGTGAAAAATCTATCCTAGGCCACTAAGAAAACTTGGCTTTGAGGCCAAGAGACTTTCATGATTATAATACATAACTGATACATCTCAACAACATAAAAATTGCAAGGAGAAAGTGTAACAACAGCAGTATTACTTTCAAGAACTGTGTAGGGAGCTAAAAAAAAATCTCACAAAATTAGATAAATATATCCAGTCTGACATAAACACCATATGGTAACTGCCTTAAGAGACAGAAGTTGTATGTTATGTGTTAAAATTATGACACAGAGGTAGTAAAAGCTGGAAAGCAAATGCAATTTTCACAGTTGGGTCTGAAGCCTAATATTTTATTTTTCTAGATAAAAAGAATAAGATTGCAGTATTATATAGCTTTAGAATTTTTCTCCCATCTAGCAAAACTTCACAGAAAGAAGCAGTTGTTCATATATTGCAATAGTTTCCCAAATAATGGCATGGTTTAGCAAATCTTCCCTGGTTGCACTATTTATTGAATGTTAGTTTAAAATAAAATTTAATATAACCACATTTGCAGCAACTGAAAATGGTCTCAAAATTCAAGGGCACAATAAATTTTTTTCTTACCTGAGGGGCTAGAATCAATCCCACAGTGTAAGAATGTTTCAACTGACCTCTGTATCACTCTAAGCTCTAAGCACACAGATACCAAATACACCCAAGAAAGACTGGAGATGAGTATTATTAACATTCTAGGTCTTCTATCAAAGAATACTGCTTTCAAGAGAAAAACAGAAACAGCTGAAATACATGGGCAATATGCTGTCTCGAGTCCTCCTTGAAAGTAGGCACTGTGCAAATATTATAAATCAACAAATAATATTTATATAACATAAATATAAAATAGTTCAAAGTATCTGCCTCCAAAAACAAATAAAAAGCCCTCCCCCAAACGACAAAAAAAACCCCACAACTTTCATAAGCGGATTTTAAAGACCCCCTTTTGATAAAAGTGGTATAATCTCTCTATCCACATAAAAGACATGATTGTTTCAAGTTTAGCTGCTGAATTCATCATATTTATAGCAATCTCATTTTGTGAGCATCCTGGCTGCTGAATCCTGGGGATTCAGAAAGAAAGCAGGAGCAATAGCCACAGATTACTTTAACTTGCTCAGCCACTGAAATGGCAGGGGGACTTCACCTCCGCAAAAAAAGCAGCAGTGGCCAAAGTAGGAAGGTATTTTCAGAGTCTCATTTAACAGAAAGGCAGCTGGTAGTGGTCCTACCACTAATAGCTCTGTTTCTTTTGAAGAGATCCAGGTGAAATTAGAGGAAAAGAGGCAGAGGATGAAAGAGGATGAAAGGAGAAAACAAATTAGGGGAAAGTAAAAGAAAGGAGATAAGGTGGATATAGAACTTAAAGAAGAAAGAAAGAGAAGATGAAAATGATGCAGGAGGAAAAGGGAGAAAACCATAGAGTCAAAAGTCTCGGCATAGGAATAGCAATAAATTTATCAAACAACATAAATAGTTACCCTAAGAATGTCATTATGAAATCAACTCAAAATTCCAACTCTGTATTGTTTTCTCTGAAGAACGAGTAACTCATTGATTATCATCTCTGTTTCAGGATAAGAAAACAGGCTGTGAAAAGTTAACGTGCGTGAAGTTGAATAGGAGGCAGAGCCTCAGCTCTTCACTGCCTCACAACTAGGCAGGATTATTAAAAAAAAAAGTTAAAAGCGGTTCTAAGCCAGACTTTTATGCATTTTCTTCTTCTTTTGGCACCTAGCAGACTCCTAATACATAAATGTTACAAATATATATAATAAAACTAACAAAATATTAACACTAACTATAAAGAAACTAAATAAGAAACTACAAAATGACCTTTTCTTTTCCTTTTTGGCAGTGGTAGCATTATAGGGAACTAAAAAGTAAGTTATTCAAGTTGAAAATTAGTTTGGTTTCTTTATACTGGAAAAAACAGCTAGAAAAGGACTTGAACCCAATTGTTGGCATATGCCTGTTGTCTAGCCAGCTTTGTAAGATAGGCACTGTCAGTGACAAAAAGTGATTATGCGAGGCTGAAAACTCACTGTATTTATAATACGAATCTCAAAGGACATTATTACTACTGTTTCAGTCCTAGTCATAGTCTCAATTGTGCTATAAAATGATCTCAGCTTCGGGAGCTTCTTTTTTGAATCTCCTAGAATCTAGTAATCTCACACAGCCCGGTTCTTCTAGTCCCTGAAGAAGGCAATTCATACCAAGACAAGCACAATGTAGTAACCTCCCCAGGGGTCAGGATATTTTAGAAAATGCAGCCTTGATTCAAAGGAATGAATTCCTAGCAGTGATTCCTAGGGGTGGCAGGAGATATCCTGGGAGGAAAAATCAGTCAAATTACACCACCTAGGGGGCGGCCCACTTTGCTCATCACTAAGACTGGCACTGATTACCATATTATATGATATTTACACATTCACCACATTTGTGGGGTTTTCTTTTTTTTTTCTGTAGGGCATGGTTCTAGTATTGAAAACTAATACAATAGCTAGAACTACTCACATTATAGCTACATACCCAAGACTCACATTTAACTTTCACTGGAGCATAATTATTCTGATTGCAATTGATCTGCTATTTCTTAAGAATGGACATATTTTTACTTCATGTAAATTCATGGCAATATTTTTAAGGTGTTACTGAATTGGAACACTACCTTCTTATTCTATTTCAATACTTTATCAGTGATATGCAGACGTTTCTAATGCCCAATTTAACATATCCAAATACAGAAAATAAACTAAATATACGGCTTGAATTTTTTTTTACAACTTTCTTAAAGGAAAATGCTGAAGATAGAGTCTAGGAAATGTCATATTTTACCTTAATTTTAGGTGAAATTATAAAATAGAAATTCATTAATGCATGTAAATAAAAATAATATCCCCTCAAAAAAAAGACCTGATCACATGTCTACAGATAACAGTGCAAATTAAATATACAATTACAACAGCCTCAAAATTGTATCTAATTCATTACTTAATTCTAATATCTTCTTGTAGTTTTATAATTATTCTGGAGAGGCTGAAATTAATAAATTCTATTAAAATCAAAGGCCTTCCAGCATACTAAAATAATACTAAGACTACTATGATTTCTTATGAATAATCATTGTTTTAAACATCTTTGAGTCTTCATATAAATAATTATGAAAATTTAACTCAGGATAAAATTATGACAATACCATAATCCATTAAATAAGAAGTACAGTGAGCTAGGTCAGTCAGCTTTTTAAGAAACAATTAAGTTAATGTACTCAAGAGCACTTTTCTTCTTCACTAAGATAGGAAGGTGAAACAAAATTGGCATTTCACTCCATGACAAAGTTCACTGCACTTTTAAATACTTCACTATCTCAAAAAATACACTTCTCATTGTTTTAGACTATTACACGTATTTTAAATTTGTGGGTTAGAGCATAGTTATTTTCTTCTTGAGAGGACATACAAAATGGAGCACTGAAATGAACAAAACCTCACGGCAAAATCTTGGGAAATGTGAAATCATCTTGCCTGGGTCATAATTCAAAGACAATGATAAATGTTGTTAGTCAGTGGGGAAAAAAAAGATCAGTAGAAATATAAAGTATGAAAAGTCTTTAAAATCCAGACAGCAAATATAAAAAGAGACAGACTTATGTGAAATCTGAGAAAGATAATTAAAGAAATGAGGTATGACGGAGTCATAGTGCTACAATATATCCCAACATATTAAGTTAATAATCTATACTTGAAAGTTGCAAAATCAGCAAATCAACTATTTGCTGCTATGTTCACATGACCCTTCTGGTTAGATGTTTAACAGTCACTAAATACACTTAAAATAAGCATTCAGCTAACTTCATGATCATATGGTGAGCATATCTGCCACTTAAGAAGGCAAATTATAAGTAAAAATGTAAGCAAACAATTTTGCATTAATAATAAATACAGCTTCAAGCATTTAACATCAATATTTTAAAAATTTAAATAATAAATGCAGCTATTTTATACAGAACTGTACCATTTATTATACACACAAGTATATCAGTTCCCTTTGTTTACAAAGGCTGGTTATAGACAATATGGAATGTTACAGTACCGTCTTGCATAAAAGTTTAGTACAATTTTGTACTAGAAAAGGGGCGCAAAAACACCAGCCTAATAAATCTGAGTAAATGAAATATCTTTTCTTTCTTTTTAAAAAGTACATCATTAACACATACACCACAAACTGTACATAAGCTCACTTTTAAATCACCAAATGAAGAAACAGTAGCAGGTATGCTGCAGTATTAACCACCTCTCCCATCAGTTTAATTTATTAAAGGCTTGCACTGCTACTCATTCAGGAGCCTTTGTTAACATGTAAGCTTGTAATGTGAACTACTTAACTCAGGTAAGTACAATTTAAAGGAGGCCAACAACAGCTGCCAAGAATTATTTGTGGTAAGAAACGTCCTTCTCACAGAAAACTCACTGAGGAGCAAACATTCTTCAGCTGTCTTTCTTGTTTGAGTTTATTGTAGCTGGTCAAGATTCTCCATTCTGAACTTTGGATGCTGGTGGTTGCATGAAATCCTTAAAAGGAACCAGTGCTTCTTTAAGGGCAGAGCAGACTTCTGAAGATGAGCAGGTGATGCATTCCACTAACGTTGGGTATAAGGCAATTACTTGTGCCCAGGTATTTCCATCAACTGTAATGCAAAAAGTATAAAACCTCAAAAAAGAGTGGATTGGAATAGAAGATTATAACATAAACACAACGCAAAGAAATACAATGCAAAGAAAAAACTCCTGAACAGGGAGATTGTACCTGACACTCCCTCCCTCACCAGCACCCATCAGCCCCACTCCCCATTCTTCTTCCCACCTCCACTCCTTAACCTTTTCTTTTTTTAAACTTTGGGTGACTTCCTGCAGTACTTAATAAGGCATGAGGGAAAAATACACGACCAGTGTGCAGAGTTGTCCATACCAACAAATTTGATAAAGTACATTTTACATGATGCTTCCGTTTGTGAAGGCCTTGGATGCTAACAAAACAGCTTAGAATAATTCAAACCATTGCCACTTTCAGTATAATAGCTAGAGAATAAACTGTACTTTTCAAGAACAATTAGAAACCAATTCCATTTTTATGCAGCTGTATGCTAAATATATATATATCTTAAATGATTTTCCTAGTAATGTCCTTAATGTTGATTTTAACTTCAAATGACCACAAATAACCCACTACACTCTTACACTGTTTGCTAATCTTTAATGTACATGACTAGATTTAAGCTGTAGTGGGAAGGGACATTTCTGCTTCTTCACCACTGTTATGAACAACTAGTACAGTTAAACACTATTTGGTGAATGGACAAATGTTACACCCCAGTTACTTTGTAATTGCCTTATACTCTGAGATCACATATTACATTTCTGTTTTCCTATAAGTACTGTGCATATTATTGAGCACAATGCACAACAAAACCAGATGACAGATTTTTCTTAGTATATGTATATGGCACTTTGCAGAACAAATCTCAAATCTGGGAGGCAGTGTAGTATAAAAGAAAGAATACTATGCATAAGGAGCTTTGATTCTTTTCTTCACTCCAATTTATTGAGTGTCAATTAAGTGTCTAAATACCATTCTGAAATAAGGTAATGCTGGGTGTCCCTGATCAACTCATATAATTTCTTATATGTCAACTTATACTATAGAATAAAGGAATGAGGTTCTCAAACTATTGTTCGAGTTACTTCTTTGAAAAAACCATCGTCAAGTAAGCTTGGCAAATGTATGTATCATCTTCCCTTTTGGGGATTCATAACTCACATGAATTTATTAAAGGCTCAAAGTAAAAGAACAGATCTAACTTTATCCAAGCCAAGGTTTCCAAAATTAATTTCATTATGGAATTTTTTTCCCATTCAATATCTACTGACATCCCTCATCATTAATATTCATTGCTTAGTACATATCTTGGGAAATGCTAAAATGTTCATTTAATCTCTTCTCCACCTAAACAGGGACTTCCTTGGAGTGGAGGTGTGAAGAAGAAAGGGGGAGTGAGGCTGATGGATACTGGTGATGGAGGGAATGTCAGGTGAGAGATGTTCTGCTTTTATCTTTTTTGTATGTTGGAAATCCATTTCAGATTTCAACTGTAAAGAGAATTTTGCTGCTTAACAACAATAACAACAACAAACAGTAAAAACCAATGGTCCAGGTAGTTTCAAACAGTCTGCTCTAGCTGTTGTCTGTAAAACCTTCCACTAATCTTTTAACAAAAGATTACACAGAGAGGACTCTGAGAAATGACCACATAGTAAGTGCCAGGAATCTGTCTACCCACCTAGACAACAATTGAACTGGAAGAATCTGATGTAACTATTTTGGAACTCTGGAGTCTACTGAACCTTTGCAACTTCCAGAGGAAGACTTGGATAGAATACTGCGATTAATTTTTGTCAATCTAAGCCCTTAGCACAGTAGCAGCTACCCATCCCCCACCCCGAGCCGTGTGGTAGGCAGCTGTGTGTGTTCCTGGAGCAGCTTACATGCAGCTTGGGGGAAGTCAGGGTCGGGAAAAAGGACCCTAACTTCCAAATATCAGGGATCTGTGCTCTAAATGTTACTTCTGATCACAGAGGCACAAAAAGGCTTCAACAACAAAAACCAAATAACTCAAAAATGGGCAAAGGACTTGAATACGTATTTCTCCAAAGAAGATATACAAATGACTGATAAAGCACATGAAAAGATGCTCAACATCACTAATCATTAGGAAAATGCAAATCGAAACTATAATGAGATACTGCCTCATACTTAATAGAATGGCTACTATAAAAAAAAAAAACAGTAATCAACATGTGTTGATGAGGATGTGGATAAAACAGAAAGAATGCTTGTTCACTGTTGGTGGTAATGTAAAATGGTACAGCCACTGTGGGAAACGGTATGGTGGTTCCTCAAAAAATAAAAAATAGATTTTACCATATGATCCAGCAATTCCACTTCTAGGTATATACCTCAAAGAATTAAAATCAGAGTCTCAAAGAGATATATGTACATTCAAGTTCACAGCAGCATTATTTACAACAGCTAACACATGGAAGCAACCCAGGTGTCCACCAATAGATGAATGGATGTATATAGATATATACACACACAGTGGAATATTATTCAGCCTTGAAAAAGACAAAGGTACACATAAGACAGCTAAACAACATGAGCTAAGTGAAATAAGCCAGTCACAAAAAGAATACCGTATGCTTCAACTTATATGGGGTACTTAAAGCAGTCACAACTCATAGAGATAGGAAGTAGAATGGTGGTTACCAACGACTAGAAGTGGAGAATGGGGAGTTATTGCTCCATGAGTATAAAGTTTCAGTTACAAGATAAAAAGAGTTATGGACATGGATGGTGATGATGGTTGCCAACATTGTGAATGTATTTAATACCACTGAAAAAATAGTTATGAATGTAAGTTTGTTATATTTATTTCTTACTGTAATAAAAGAATCACAAAAAAAAGATTGCATAGATTGAAAGCTATCTAAGTTGGCCTAGATATAGAGTCAACTGATCAAACTTATTTTTGGTATATTACAGGAAAATACAAAAATACATTATTTAAGATAACACCTTAACCCAGGGGAAGCTACTCAAATTTCTTAAATTAAAATATGTTTTAAAACTAACCATAGATACTGACAGGCATATGCAGAATAGATAAACAAGATTATGCTGTATAGCACAGGGAAATATATACAAGATCTTGTGGTAGCTCACAGCAGAAAAAAAAGTGACAATGAATATATGTATGTTCATGTATAACTGAAAAATTGTGCTCTACACTGGAATTTGACACAACATTGTAAAATGACTATAACTCAATTAAAAAATTAAAAAAAAAACTAACCATAGATCTTAATGGGTATTTTGGACCTAACTATCAGTAACAATGAAAAAGCTGTATGCATTGATATGGAAGAATTTCCATGATGCTCGTGATGTGGAAAAAAATAAAGAGCGTTCAGAACAGTAGCTATAATATGAGGTTATTATGCATATTCATTCATGTTAAAAACTGGGAGCATATTGGAGTACAGTTGACTTTTGAACAACCACAGGTCTGAATTGTGCAGATACACTTTTACACGGACTTTTTTCAACAGTAAATACTACAGTGCTACACAGTTCCTTATTGGTTGAATCCAAGGATGCAGAACCCCAGATATGAAGGAACCATGTATGTTATACATGGATTTCTGACTGCTTGGAAGGTTGGCACTCCTAATCCCTGCGCTGTTCAAAGGCCAACTGTATACATTTTGTATTTACATGATAAACTTATGGAAGGATCCACAAACTAATAAAAATGTTTGCTTGTGATAAGGTAAGAACCAATCAGGTACTGAATAGGGAAAAGACCAGCTTAAAACTTTTCCCTGTGTATCTTTCTATATTTTTGAATTTTTAAACCATGTGTATGTTTACGACCTATTCAAATTTTTAACTAAAGAGCAACTAAAATGATAAATACAAAATTCCTCTAAACTAAGTAAGTCCAACAAATGCCTCCTCTCCCACTAGAAAACCTAAAATAAATAACAAACATTCTAAACAAATGTCGGGTGTACACTGGTTCCAAACCTTGTAGTCATCCCCTTGAATTAACTCTGGACTGGCTATGAGGAGTCCAACATATTTCTGCCAGGAAGGCCTGGCTTTCTCTAAGTTATCTTCATTTTTTCTGTTTCTTAATGAAGCTTATCATACTGTTTTAATATGTTATTATATCATCATTTATGGTTACATCTAATTTAAATCTTCATTTCATATGCCCAGAGGCATAATTCAAACTCTCTTAAACAATTTTTAACACTAATTTCGTTAGATCATCTATCATTACTACACTGCCCTATCCATGGCCCATTGACTCTGTAAAAAAAAGGTTACTGAGTTTTCCCTCTCTTTTCTTCCTTTATAAAAATTCTGGGTTTTTTGACAGCTGTTAAAGGATCATAAAAAATAATGCAAGTACTATGCACTGAAATATATTTTCTGTATTTAATATGTCTATGGCAATAACATGAAAAAATAGAGACTTTCCTGCTTATTTCTTAAGTACTATCTATTTCTAAGAATTAGTTCTATCCCTTTATCTACTAAAGATTTTACTGGTCTCCAAGGAATCAATTCATGGTTTCCCTCTCTGAAAAAAATCAACCAGAACATTTTATTAAGATAACTCAAATTTGAACTTCATGGGATACATTAAGGACGCTGCTCCAGGATTTTTCTTAGAAATTCTACCCCTCCCTTGGGTTGAATATATATACAAGTCTACTGCCTCTTAATATTTAGTACCATATTCACCCTTTCTAGGCCAAAGTAACAATCGGTGAATTTTGAAAAGAGAAAATCATGTATTTAATTATATAACAAGTGACAAGAACAAATATCCTGTGACTCACTTATTTTTTCCTGGTTATTAAAGGTAATACTGCTTAAAGCGCCAGTCTGCCAAGGTGCTTGTGCCAGAATGTAAATAAACACACTTCTTTCTATAACAAAGTCTTGTTGTATGAAAAAAGAAAAAAAGAATCAGCTGAACCAGTGTGCTTAGTCACAACTGACTTAGACTCTGATGCCAGCTCTTTATCTTTTCCTGAACCAGTAACAAACTCTTAAGACCTGTGGCTGGTCCAAAAAACCACACTTTGGGTAGCAATGTTGTAAAGGATTCAAAATAGAATAAAACATGATCCAAAAAGCCTCTCGAGAATTTTACTCTTTAAGGGGAGTGAGTCATATACATGCATAACTGTAATTGAAGGAGAGTGCTTTAAGACAAAGGCACACAAAAGAGAGCTGCAAATTCACTGAAAAAAGAAATCACTCACCTTTAAGGAATAAAAACAAGGCTTAAAAGTGGTGTGGTATCTGAACAGGGTGGATTTAGGCAGGAGAATGAAATGAGCAAAGGATTGGGAATGCTTGGGTAAACTGTGAATTTCAGTTTGGTGGGAGAGTAGGGTATATGAAGTTTAGTGGGAAATAAAGCATGAAGAGAGTAGAGTCAGAAAGCAGTACTCTATGTATTTGGTAGGTAATGGTAAAGGAAAAGATTATTTTGTTTTGTTTTACAAGGATGGAAAAATGAATGACCAAAGTTACACTTTTGGAAAAGTCATTTCTGGCATTAGTGTAAAGAAGAGATTGTATAAATGAGTAACAGAAAGGGGAAACAAATGAGAAAAGACAGTAAAAATGATTCCTGGTTATTTATACAGCTTATATCTATACAATAAATCAGTACAAATGCAGAAAAGAGGCCTTCCACAATCCAAAAAAGTCAGTCATGTTTTACATTAAAAATAGATAAGTTACAAATGGTCTATGCAATACCCTGAATTCAGACCAATTTAGTTTAAAAAAAAAAAGTCAGCCAGAGAGTGAAGTCAGCGTCAGCGTGGTGTGAGAGGCTCCCTTTGTCTCTTCCCTTCTTCAATCTACCACCAGTAAAACAACCATAACTCAACAAAAGTGTCTCTGCCCAATACACCGGGGTTCCAGAGAATTCCACACATCTGTACATCTGTACATAAGGGTGGGTGGACTGAAACACACAGAGGAGGCAGATCTGGGGTAACAGTGCAGGTGGTGCCTGAAATCCTGGATCTCCAGCCCCAGCAGCTGAACCCACAGCCCCAGAAAACCTAACAGCAGTGGGGGAGGTGACGCACATTACTCGGGCTTCTCAGCCACAGCTGTGGCCGAGGCTATGGGGAACCAGGCCACACCAGGGCTTGGGACGTCATCCCTCTAGTCATGGAGGCACACATGACACTGGCTCATCTGCCCACAGCAGCAGCATCCATGAAACTGATAACTCCGGATGTGGCAGAAGGACCCAGAACCCCAGCTCCACAGATCATCCATCCCCTTGCCCCACTGCAGTGGACCCAGAAGCATGGACCCAGGAGATCCTGGACATGGTGGAGACCCTGCTATCCCAGTGCCTTAAGCAGCGATGCCAGTGACAGCAGCAACACTGGCAGCAGCAAGGTACCAGCAACCCCATAAGCATAAGCAGTGACAACAAGGACACCAGGCAACACTCCTACAAGAGACAGTAGAGGGTGGAAAGTGCCAGTTCTCAAAAATAACCACAGGCAGCTCAGGTAAGACAAACCAAAAACTTGTGCTACAGTGCCACCTACTGAAAAACTAAAGAAAGGCCTCTAATTACTAACCTGTTAAATAGAATCAAATCAAAAAGAAGCTTTACTAAAGAAAAAAGGTGTTTGTTACCTCAAATATATCGGCAGAGGAACATCTCATCAAGCACCATGAAAAACGACAGTAATACGGTACCACAAAAGAAAATGACCTTTCTCCAGAAACCAAACTTTACTGTAATCTAACTGATAGAATTCAAAATAGCTGTCATAAAGAGATTCAACAAGCTACAAGAAAACCCAGAAAAGCAGTTCGATGAGCTCAGGAATAAAATTAACGAACAAAGAAATATGTTACCAAAGAGGCTGAAACTCTAAAAAAGAACCAAACAGAAATTCTGGAGCTGAAGAACTCAATAAACGAGATGAAGAATGCATAAGAACATACTGGAAACAGAGTAGACCACATGGAAGACAGAATTAGCTAGCTCAAAGGTAAAAACTGAGAAATCATACAGGTAGAAGAGGACAGAAAACGAAGATATAAGAAAAAGTGAAGAAATTTTACAAGAACTAACCCAAGCAGACAGAAGAGAAGGGAGTAGAGAGTTTATTTAAAGAAATAATACCTGAGAACTTTTTAAACCTGGGGAAGGAACTGGATATTCAAGTCCATGAAGCTAAGAGAACACGTCAATGCAAACAGACTTTCTCCCAGGACACATTATATTAAAACTAAAAAAATCAATGACAAAGAAGGAATTTTAAAGGCATCTAGGGAAAAAAGTGGTAACCTACCATTAGGTAACCCATTAGACTATCAGCAGATTTCTCAGCAGAAATTCTACAGGCCAACAGAGAATGGAATGACATACTCAAAATATTGAAAGATTAAAAACTATCACCCAGGAATACTCTATCCAGCAAAGTTCTCCTTCAGAAATGGAGGAGAAACAGTCTTTCCCAGACAAACAAGCTAAGGCAGTTCATCAACCCCAGACTGCCTTACAAGAAATGTTGAAAGGAGCCCTTCCACTTAAAATGAAAAGGTCAAAGTACACAAAACACTGAATAAGATGATAAATACAGACAGAATCTTTCAAATACTTCATTACAAAATAAAGGTTGAAGTGGGAAAAGCAGTAAAAATAACTTTAGCTATTTCAATTTGGTAACAAATTCATCAAAGGATGAATGGATAAAGAAGATATGGTATGTGTATATATATTATATACACACATATATACACACACATACATATATATACATACACATATATACATACACACACACACACACAATGAAATATTACTCGACCACGAGAAAGAAGAAAATCCTGCCATCTGAGATAATGGGGTGGACCCAAGGGCATTCATTATGCTAAGAGAAATGTCACACAGAGAAAGACAAATACCGCCTTTATGTGGACTCTAAAAAAGCTGAACTCATAGAAACAGAAAGTAGAATGGTGGTTGCCAAGGTCTGGGAGGGATGGGGAAATGAGCAGTTGGTCAAAGGGTACAAACTTCTAGTTATAAGATGACTAAGTTCTGGGCATCTAATATACAGCATGGTGATTACAGTTAATAATACTGTATTATATACTTGAAAATTGCTAAGACTAAATTTTAAATGTTCTCACCACAAAAAAAGAAATGATAATTATGTGATGTGAATGAGGTGTGAGTGAAAATCACCATGGTAAACATATTGCAATATAAAAGTGTACCAAATCCACAAGTTGTGTATTTTCAACTTAATGCTACATGTCAACTATATCTTAAAGCTGGTGGGGAAAAAAGTCAAATTTGTTTGAAATAAGGAAAATAGTACAAAGTAATTTTACTTAATTGACATACTAATGGACCTGATGCTTTGCTATCATAAGGTCTGGGGGAAAAAGCCTTATAGCTGTTATGTTCCTAAAATTCAGTTAACTTAATAACAATACAAAAATACATTGCAAATAGAACAAAAATGTTGTGAGTTTAGAATAACTGAGTTTCTAAGCACTTACCATTTTCAGGCTGAGTTTTCTTAAGTGAATCAATGAGAGTACTGACTGCTTTTAAAACAAATATGATTTCTGTTACTTGTTGTCTGAAAAAAAAGATGGGAAATTATTTCCATCAAGATTTTAAAATATGTATTTTTTTTTACTAAGTTACATAAATGGACATACTTTAGAAAATACTGAACACAAGATAATGCAAAGTTGATATAGTTTTAAATTCTTATAAAAGAAAATCATTTCATTAACACCTACTTCAGTGTGCAAATAAGATTTATAGTTAATACATCACATTAACAAGAGAAAGGACAAAAACCACATGATCATCTCAATAGATGCAGAAAAAGCATTCGCTAAAATTCAACACCCATTTATGATAAAAACTCTCACCAAAGTGGATATAGAGGGGACATATCTCAACATAATAAAAGCTCTATATGACAAACCTACAGCCAGCATAGTACTCAACGGTGAAAAACTCAAAAGCTTCCCACTAAAATCTGGGACAAGACAAGGCTGCCCACTATCACCACTCCTATTCAACACAGTCTTGGAAGTCCTAGCCACAGTAATCAGGCAAGAGAGAGAAATAAAAGGGATCCAAATTGGAAAAGAAGAGGTTAAAGTGTCACTATATGCATATGAGATGATACTATATATAGAAAACCCTAAAAGTTCCACACAAAAACTACTAAAACTAATCGAAGAATTCAGCAAGGTAGCAGGTTACAAGATTAACGTTCAAAAATCAGTTGCATTTCTTCACACTAACAATGAATCAACAGAAAAAGAAAGTAAAGAAACAATCCCCTTTAAAATAGCACCCAAACTAATAAAATTACCTAGGAACAAATCTAACCAAGGAGGTGAAAGACTTACACATGGAAAACTATAAACCACTGGTGAAGGAAACTAAAGAAGACTTGAAAAAATGGAAAGATCTCCCATGCTCCTGGATTGGAAGAATTAATATTGTTAAAATGGTCACACTGCCCAAGGCAATCCCTATCAAATCACCCAGGACATATTTCACAGAACTACAACAAATCATAATAAAATGTATATGGAACCACAAAAGACCTAGACTTGCCAAAGCATTACTGAAGAAAAAGAAAGAGGCTGGAGGAATAACTCTCCCAGACTTCAGACAATACTACAGAGCTACAGTCATCAAGACAGCATGGTATTGGTACAAAAACAGACATATGGACCAATGGAACAGAACAGAGAGCCCAGAAATGAACCCACAAACTTTTGGTCAACTAATCTTTGACAAAGGAGGCAAGAATATATAATGCAATAAAGACAGTCTCTTCAGCAAATGGTGTTGGGAAAACTGGACAGCAGCATGTAAATCAATGAAGCTAGGACACTCCCTTACACCATACACAAAAATAAACTCAAAATGGATCAAAGACTTAAACATAAGACAAGATATAATAAATCTCCTAGAAGAAAACATAGGCAAAACATTATCTCACATACATCTCAAAAATGTTCTTCTAGGGCAGTTTACCCAAGCAATAGAAATAAAAGCAAGAATAAACAAGTGGGACGTAATTAAACTTACAAGCTTCTGCACAGCAAAGGAAACCGTAAGTAAAACAAAATGACAACCTACAAAATGGGAAAAAATTTTTGCAAACGATGAAACAGACAAACGCTTGATCTCCAGAATATATAAGCAGCTCATACAGCTTAGTAAGAAAAAAACAAACAACCCAATCCAAAAATGGGCAGAAGACCTAAACAAGTAATTCTCCAAGGAAGAAATACAAATGATCAACAGGCATATGAAAAAATGCTCAATATCACTAATTATCAGAGAAATGCAAATCAAAACTACAATGAGGCATCACCTCCCACCAGTCAGAATGGCCATCATTCAAAAATCCACAAATGACAAATGCTGGAGAGGCTGTGGAGAAAAGGGAACCCTCCTACACTGCTGGTGGGAATGCAGTTTGGTGCAGCCACTGTGGAAAACAGTATGGAGATTCCTCAAAAGACTAGGAATAGACTTACCATATGACCCAGGAATCCCACTCCTGGGCATATATCCAGAAGGAACCCTACTTCAAAAAGACACCTGCACCCCAATGTTCATAGCAGCACTATTTACAATAGCTAAGACATGGAAACAGCCTAAATGTCCATCAACAGATGACTGGATGAAGAAGAGGTGGTATATTTATATAATGGAATACTATTCAGCCATAAAAATGACAACATAACGCCATTTGTAGCAACATGGATGTCCCTGGAGAATGTCATTCTAAGTAAGTAAGCCAGAAAGAGAAAGAAAAATACCATATGAGATCACTCATATGTGGACTCCAAAAAAAAAAAAGAAAAACAAAAAAAACATAAATACAAAACAGAAACAGACTCCCAGACATAGAATACAAATTTGTGGTTGCCAAGGGGGAGGGGGTGGGAAGGGACAGGCTGGGATTTCAAAATTTGTAGATACTGAAAGGCACATGCAGAATAGATAAACAAGATTATACTGTATAGTACAGGGAAATATATACAAGATCTTGCGGTAGCTCACTGCAGAAAAAAATGTGACATTGAATATATGTATGTTCATGTATAACTGAAAAATTGTGCTCTACACTGGAATTTGACACAACATTGTAAAATGATTACAACTCAATAAAAAATGTAAAAAAAAAGATTTAAAATTATGCCATGTGTATTTTTTACTAAGTTATATAAATAGACATACTTTGGAAAATACTGAACACGAGACAATGCAAAGTTAATATAGTTTTAAATTCTTATAAAAGAAAATCATTTCATTAACATGTACTTCAGTGTGCAAATAAGATTTATAGTTATTCTAACTATAAGTTATCAACATAAAATGGGGAGAAAGGCACTCATCTACTCATATAAATCTAAATTTATTTGTCAGATATTTCATTAACTACTTAAAAGTAAAACAATATATAAGATATGCTTTTACAATTTCTACAAGTTTTTTTTTTTTTAACTAATTAGTACAAAAGGGACTTGCCAAAGTTTAAATGGAAATAAAGACTACTATTACCTCCTGGCACATATTTCATCACGCTGTCAAAAGTATCTTTAAAATTATAACAGTACTTTTTTAACCTTATAATATAACAAGTAAGAAATAGGCTCAAAATCAATCCGAAGGTGACACTATTTGAGACATCAGCAATGAAGAATGAGCTTGGAGTAAAGGATCCATAAGAGTAGGTTGACTTCCTTCTTTCTCCTGCAGAAATCGCTCTTCTACCCTCCAGTCTTCCCCTACACCCTAACCCTAATCTGTGTTATCATTCAACAGATAAGACTATCCTAATACTACGACAGGGTACTATTCCAAGCCTCCTTTTGTAAGTATTTTATTGTGTTGCAGTGTAGTGTTTTAGAAAATAATGTAGTAATACTGCAAACATAGGATGATACACTGTAACAACTATAAGACTCAATTTAAAAGCAATAGAGTAAACAAAACAAAAATAAAGGAAAAGTTGCTTTCTGAAATCAAATATCTTATAATCTAATGAAAATAATCCAAACAAAGCAACATACAAAACTGAAAATTTTTAAGAAATCAAACTACTATGTTATTATTTTTTCATTCATCAAATGGCAAATAATTTTAAACTGCCAAAACTTGAGGAAAAAGGATGTTCAATATTCCTGGGATAATATAAATAAGCAGAAGTCTCTAACGGGCAATATGTAATACATATCAAACTTTTTAAACTGTCTGAATCTCTTGACAGGTCAATGCCAACTCTGGGGATTTATTCTAAGTAACTAAGAAAGTACACAAAGATTCAGGGTTAGTGATTAACCTTTTCAATACTACCTTATAAGATGGGACCCACAATGATTTTTCTCTTTCCTGACTTTGATAATTTTGTCTTCCAATATTGTTTTCTATTTGCTTCATTTGCTTTGCCTTAAACTCTAACTTCCACATTAAAAAATAGATTGGCAACATAACCCTAATTCATGATTGCATTTTTTGATAAATTCTGATCTACACCCCAACTTTGATTAGCTTTGGTTTAGCAGAAAGACCCAGAGCCCCTTTACCTGGCATGGCTTGACTAAATGAGAAGCAAAGCACTTCGGATACAAGGACTTAATAAAGCAAACTAGATGAAAAGAAGATCTGAGATATGGCAGAGAACTTACGGAGAAACCTACAAATGATTATAAAACAAACTAGGAAGTTCAGAGAGTATGATTTATCTATTATTTTCTCTCTAGAGAGATCCACAGTCATGTGTTCATACAGATCCACAAGTCCTTACCCAGAAATCCTTGAGAACATGTATTTTAGACTTTGATTTCTTTTCAAATTCAAGTAAGTAATTTGGTATATATATCATATGTTACTTACTCTCCACAACTAGTCTGGAAAGCACCGCATGATAAACACATTGATATATCTGCAGCAAACTTTGGAAATTTACATTGTATGGACTAAAAATTATAAACAGCCTCAGGTTAAGTTCAGATCACCTATGAAAACACTTGATTTTCAGAGCTTTTTAAAAAAATTATTAACTATGAGAGTTAATTCCTTCTTTAATTAAAAAATATACATATACATGTACCTTGGAAGAGGGCATTTACCACTTAATCTTTCATCCTCTATATAACGATGTAGTACGTCTTGAGACCTCTTTAGAAGCACTGAGAGTGCCATTCGTGAAATGTAGCCTTCTTGAGGTGTTGTGACTTTATTACTGAAGGAAAACTGGAGCAATGTTTCAAAACACATTTTAGAAAATTCTTCTCTCAAACGAATATCAATCTCTGCTTCTGTAGAATTAACAATTTTTGATGGTTAATACAATGCGCTAATTACACCTTAATGATACAACTCTTAGGAAACTAGGAATAGAAGGAAATTCCCTAACTGATAAAAAGTATCGTGAAAAACTTAGAGGTAATAGCATGTATATAAATATACATATATATGTGTCAAACAGACAATTTTCCCCCTTGCAAGATCAAAAACAAGGCAAGGCTGTCCACTCTCATCTCTGGAACTCAACATTCTCCTCGTTCTGGTCTTTTTAGCCCCTTCAACAGCACTGCAGAATACCTCTCAACAGTCTTCTACATGGTCAAGTTAGGAATAATCTGTTTCTTTCTTCCATTCTCTTTTTCTCTTGGCAACATCTTCCCTGGACGCTGCCCTCAGCTCCAGTCTGGACTAGTTGCTCTCTGGACACGCTGTCCAGCTATATCCTAGAACTAGTCTTTGACATCACCCTGTGAGTTGTTTTTATTCTTTCTTGTGTTGTATCTTTCTAGATCTCATGCCTTCCCTTTTCTTGATTTACTCCTTTGTTTTCACGGGGAAAATTCTGCAGTACCTGAGAAGGAGTGAATGGGAAGCAGAAATTTTAAGACCTCGCATTTCCAAAAATGTCATTTTACTGTGGTACTGAAAGTGGGGTTCCTAGGCAGCATCAGCATCGCCAGAGAACATGTTAGAAATGCAAATTCTCATGCCTCACTGCAGACCTACTGAACCAGAAAATGTGGGTTTAGATCGTGGAAATGGCTTCCCTCTAGGTGATTATAATGCATGCTAACATTTGAGAACTACCATTCTACATTCCTACTTGGCCAACAGTGGGCCTAGGTATAAAACTCTATGTTAAAAATCTTTTCCATTTATAACTCAGAAACCACAGCCTTTCAGCATCTTTCAATCTTTCAGCATCCAGTGTTGCTACTGAGAATTCCAATGTCCTTTTGCTACAACTCTTCTGTGTTAAACCTTTTTCTTTTCTTTCTGAAATCTTTTAGCATCTTCTCTTTATCCCTAATATTTTGATATTTCATGATGACAGGCCTTATTGTGAATCTTTTTTCCTTCCCTTTTCTGGGTACTTAGTGACCACTTTTAATCTGCACATTTATATCTTCAGTTTGTTTCTTTGATAATTTTCTCTCCTAGCTTCTCTCTATTCTCTATTCCTGGAAGACCTATTGTCGGACATTAGATCCCTTGGATTCATTTTATTTCTTTCTTTTCATATTGTCCACTTGTTTGTCTTTGCTTTACTTCCAACCCTTGATTGAACTTATGTCAGCTATCATATTTTTAGTTTTTATGCGCACCTTCATGTTCTGATTGCTCCGTTCTAATAGCACGTTTCTTGTTTCATGAATGTAAAATCTTTTATCTCTCTGAGCATCCTAATTATAATTGTATTTTAAAAAAATAAATGTTTTCGATGGTTCTGCATATTATCTCTTTCTTCCCAGTTTCTTTTACCCCCTTTTCATTTGTTTTGGTCTTTCTCTTTCATGTTGGAGGATTTCCTCAAATGTCTGTGAGCTCTGGCTGTCAGATCAAACTTAAGAGCAGGGGACCAAAAATAATCACTGGAACCTCTGTGTTTACAGGTCAGTCTTGTTTATTAGCAAGAAAGGATTTGTATGTTTATGCTTAAAGAAAACTCCAAGTTAAAGCTGAGAAAATTGTGTCCTATGGCAAAGTCACTGGTAGAATGTACCTGTGCCTTCTTTATCTTGGTACATTTAATATTATAAGTGGTAAGAGCTATTGTCAGAAAACTGCTAGAAAAAGTACACATGGTCACTCGGTAGTCCTCATTTAACTTAGAATATTTATATCTAATTAAAATATTGTTCTTAAAGTATATTTCATGAAGATTTATCTATATTTTTTAATATTCTTAATAAAAAGTTGACTATATTAAGATAAGTGGACTTCAAAGTTTTTTTCTTTGAGGTTCCTATGTTTGTTAAACTCACACTTTACCAGATAAATTTTAAAAATTATCTGGGCTAGGAAAAAGAACCAGCTTATGAAGTAAGCAGTGTGAGAAACCTCTCGTGGTCAGACTGTACACTTAAATGCTCTTGACAGTGTTCATCACAGTTTAGTAGGTTAGTTACATCTCCAGTAAATTCTGGGGAGTAAGGATACACACGGCACAAGTTTAGAATTTTTTAATCATCTTACCAAAAAAAAAAAAAATCACATTATGATGACACAATTACATTTAACACTTGACCACAGGTTTAAAAAAGAGAAATAATAGCAAAAAGCAACTTATTATATATCATCTCCCAATAAGTTGGCATGATATAATCAAAAGAAGCATGTAGTTCTTTTCATGGATAAACTTTGGTCTCCAGCCTTAAGACTGTGGGTAATTTTTCAACCTTTCTAAACCCATTTCCCCTTCTGTCATATGGTAGAATCTATCCTTACAGAAATGTTGTGAGGAATGAGATTAATATTCTAGCATAACATCCTACACATAGTAGTCATTCATTAAATGTCAGTTCCCTTAACAAATATTGACATCTTTTTTTTTTCAATGGACTAATAACTCTAATTTATAATCCTGAGGTTGGTATTAATATTTTCATTTTACAGATGACAAAACTGACAGTTAACCAATTACTAAGTTAACCAACAGATTAATCAATTACTAAGTGACAGAATATAGACTCATTACCTCCTCATAATCCATAACTTCACAAAACTGGTAACTTATTTCGGCCTGCAATGATTTAGCTGGATTCTGTAACTGCTTTGAAATTTAATTCATCACACATAATGCACAGAAAATTCACCACATTTTCCCCTCATAAAACTTAATGTTCTATATCACATTCTTAAAAATTACTTTGCCATTCTTCTGTTTACATTTACCATAGTCGTAGGGGTAAATATTTCTACAGTTAGCTTCTTCAAAAGTATTTCAATACTTACTAACATTTTTTTTAAAAAATCACTGAAATAACATACCTGTAAATGAAGACGACTGAGAATGTATTGAGCCCTTATTAAGCATAGTCATTATTTGACCAACAAATTCCTTAGGAATAAAATTGGCATAAGGCAGTATCTCAGTGCTGATAAGCTGAACTACCTAAAAGCAAAGAGGCAAATTCAAAGGCATTTTTTTTCCCTCAAAAGAGACTGATGTAAATGATCATTTCTAGAGTAAAATTTAAATTTTATTTTACAGGAAAATCAGTTAAAGAATCTTAATAGAACTACAGAAGAATTTTAATGTTAACATGCAGGATAATTAGTCTGTTTCCCTTATCTGCTTTAGTAAATAACTTTATTACAAAATAGTCAATACTATAAACTGTTTACTATACAACAACCTTAACAAATTTTGATCTTCAACACCATAAAAGCAAAGAGCCTTCTAGAGAAAAAGTCAGTATATGAAATGGATCCATATTAGAATAAAATATCAAAAA
Source organism: Camelus ferus (assembly GCF_009834535.1). Classification (NCBI taxonomy): domain Eukaryota; kingdom Metazoa; phylum Chordata; class Mammalia; order Artiodactyla; family Camelidae; genus Camelus; species Camelus ferus. The sequence goes on from NC_045707.1 coordinate 21,100,372, forward strand.
CAGGGTTAAGAATAAGACTTAAATCACCTTTTAGAGCCATAAAAATGAGATATTAAGAGGAAGTGAAGTTATATTCATTTTTGTTAAATAGTTTATTTCTTACATATAATGTGTCATTTTGACTTTTGCAGGAAAAGAAGAAAAGTTTGAAGCAGAGTTTTATAAGAGTTAATATAGCAATGGGACAAAAGGCAATATTTAGCATCTATATATGATATTTATGCTTTTCATGTACACTTTATTTAATAATTAATTTGACTTATTTAAAGGTCCCCCTATCCTACTTCAAAGGAAAAAAATTTAAAGCAACCCCCCAATAAAAAAACCCACAGTCAACTACTTCTTTAAATTCCATTTATATCAGCAAAATATATTCTTTAAAAAACACTTATTTGCTTCTACAGTTGGTTAAAACAGAAAATTCTAAGCAACTTATTGATTAATTTGAACTACAAACATCTGATTTGTCAAACTGTAAAATAGGCTCTCAAATGCATGTTCACTGACTGATGGATTTATTTTACTAAATCAGCTGCTTTTTAAAATTATTAAATGGACATAACTAGTACCTACACAACATGCACAAAGCACAGAGCTGTAAGAAAGTCATTTTTAAAATGTCAGTGGCTTTAAAAATTAAACTTTAACCTTTCTGAGAGTTTTAATGCTTTTAGGTTCAAGCTCAATCTATTACTTTATTTTAGCAACTTTACAGTTTCAACATTTCAACTATTTGGTTTTCAGAAATAGTCACAGGAAAATGTTTTAAATAGGTTCCTTACCTCAACATCAATACTTTCGTTTCTTTGAAATTCTTGAATAGAGAGGTTATCTGGAGGTATGCTAAAAAATAAACAGAAAACTTCATTTATAAAGGTAAAATGCTTCCTGGAAATACAAACAGAAAATAAACAAACAGATTCAAATGTCAAAAAAATATTATTTTCTCACCCAAGTTAGGAATATTATCATTTATTTAAAAGAACAGTATTTTTAATTAAAGTAATTAGTATAAATGACTAAGCTAATCACAAACATAAAATTCTAGCTACAAAAATAGTTGGTCCAATCATGAACAAAATAAAATCTGAAGAGCTAAACTTCTTTCAGTACTATGAATGAAAAACAAGGAAAACATATTATCATCTGGAGTTACAGCAAAAATTATCACTGTGACAAAATCTGAATTCACTTATTCTGCCAGTGATTTAACAGAGCGTTGGTCAAGATGTTGTATTATTCACTCAGAGACAGCCCATTAACCATTAGTTTGTAATAAATATGATATGTTATGTATCTTTACAATAAAAGACAGAGAACATCTGAAGAGGACTGATTCAGACTTTCTAAAGTAGAAAATTATTCCAACAAGATCAGAATAAATCAACAGTTCTGAGAAAACCAAAGCGAATTCTAGACCCTGTGGCTCTTAAGAATGAGCAGTAAAGTGCTATTACACTCATGAAACAGTGAAATATTAAGCACTCAAAAACAGCTGAGAATAGAATGGTGATGATTATTGCAATAATAATGACAGGAAAAATCAGAGATGAAGCCACTGCATTAACAGTTTTATGTGTCTTATCTCTCACGTTCCCACAGTAACCACATGTATTATCATGTAATTGACAGAAGAGGAAACTGAAGCTTCAAATGTAGCTAGTAATATGACCAAGAACACACTGCAAATAAATGACAAGGCCACAATTTAAACCGAGACTTGTATAATATTTGAGCCTAGGTTCTTTTCTTTTATAAAAGTTATAAATGTAAAAACAGTATTATCACATTTAGATTTAGAGGTATAGTAAACAGTTTTGTATCTAAAGCGGTTTTTGCTCTATTTGGTATTACTTAGTTTATCTAATCACATGTATTAAAATACACACACATACATAGACAAATACCAACTGGCTAACTACCAACTAAAAAAAAGTTTATTAAGAACATACAGTAATGATATTAATCATTGGGATCATACATCAGAAACACTGAACTGCATTTTTAAAATATAATGAGGGAAGAGAGTAGCATACAAAGCTAAAAACTGAAAGGTTCCCTCCTCCTAATCCTAATGATCAATAAAATCGGAAATTTATTCGATTGTGCACAGGTTGAATACTATCACCTCAGAACCCAACCTATTGGTTATTTATTTTAATTTATAGTTAGTATCCTTACTAGATACTGAAAGCATATCAAAAAAATTGAGCTTTAAAAAAAACGCAGATTATTAACAGAATTTACCTATAAATTAAAGGGAAATAGTCAATATTATAGGTACAAATGGGCCATAAAAGATCCTTAAATTCTCTAAGTTTGAGCAGTATAGTATTCAGTGATTTTTTTTTAATTTACGAATTTTTATTCGAAATAAAAGAGACTTCAAACTGATAAATATTATTTGTATTTTTCATCAGTTCTCTCTGTATGTTACATTAAAATTATTTTTTGAGATATAATTCTTTCACCATAAAATTCACTTTTAAATTGTATAATTCAGTGCTTTTTAGTATATTTGCAAAGTTGTGCAATGATCATCATTTCTAATTCTAGAATATTTTCATCACCCCCAAAAGAAACTTATTAGTTGTCACTCCCCACTCTACCCTCCTCCCACCTCTGGTAACCATTAATCTAATCTCTGTCTCTATGGATCTGCTATTCTGAATATATCACATAAATGAGATCATATAACATATGGCCTTGTGTGTCTGGGTTCTTTCACTTAGCATAACATTTTCAAGATTCATCTATGTTGTAACATGCATCAGTATTTCATTCATTTTTATGGCTGAATATTCCACTGTATGGATGTACATACCACATTCAGTTTATCCATTCATCAGCTGATGAACATTTGGATTGTCTTCATTTTTTGGCTATTATAATAATGCTGCTTATAAGCATTAGTGTACAAGTTTTTGTGTGAACATGTTTCATTTCAATTCTTTTCAGTAGTACTGTGGTTTTTAACTTAAGTTCCACAGACCACTGATTGTACGCATTTCCACTAGAGGACAAGTGGAAATACGTGTCTTCTAGAGGACAAGTACCATGTTTTGGTACTTAAAGGGCAGCTGAATGAATTCCTAATAAATATCAAGTGTCCACCAGATTACTGTCCTTATGCTTCTCATTTTTAACTGTTTTTCTTTCACTCATTTTAACAATTCATCCACTTATGATAGCCCTCAATGATGTCCAAAGCCTTTCTTTTCTTCTAGTTGATTTTACTTTTATTTGTTTTCTTTGTTATTTTGTACTGCTTTGTGAAAGCAGCTGCAAACCATAAACAGTTGGAAAATACCACAGAGAAAGATATGGTTATTCAGAGTCTTAGAGTATTAGTAATTAGATTAAAAGACTCCTACATTTCCAGTGTAAAACAAAAAATACTCAAATACTAGTATTATTTAAAAACCTAAGTCTTAAAACAAAAACAAAAACCTAAGTCTTTCTATTCTAATCAAAATCCAGAAACACTCTTCCTACTGTTCAAATACTACTACTGACAGACTTCAATTATAGAACACAGTATACATGTAGCATAAAGTAAAATTTAAAGTCCAACAGTTTGTGATTTTCCAAAGTAATAAGTATTTGGAAAACAAAAACAAAGACAAAATCTTCTCATGAAGCTGTGAAAATGTGCATGGTTTTTAAGTTCTCTTAGTGAGCACTGCATTTTTAGTATCAATTAACCAATGAAAGCATTCAATATGAGCCTTAAAGTATTCTTTGACTATGAAATAAAAAGTAAACTGGCTTTATCCATATAAACTATTTAATTAAAAACACTAATTAAAATATTAAGTCAAAATACGTAAAATAATTGCAGACTTCTACGACTAGTCAAATCAATGAATTTAGGTCTTACAATTTAAAAAAATGATGCCTAGTGAGAGGAAATGACCAAGGTGAACAGAAAGTAGGTGGCAGAGTCGAGAGCAGGCCACAGGTCTCCTGACTCTCAATACAGGGTATCTTTCTATTTCTTCATAGAGTAGAAGACTTAAATCTGTAACTAGAATAACCACAACTTAGAACACTGATTCTGTTACTTGATACCAGAATTCAGTACCTTAATTTTTTTCCAATCATTAAAAACAACTCCAAATTTAGAGGTAAATTTCCTAGTCCCAGTTACTTAAGAGTTTTGGTCTGTAAATTTTTAGTTTAAAATATGGCTGTTTTCGGGGAAAGGTATAGCTCAGTGGGAGAGTGCATGCTTAGCATGCATGAGGTCCTGGGTTCAATTACCTCCCCCCAACAAACAAACAAAAATAAAAATAAAAACAATAAAATACGGCTGTTTCATAGGAAAGGATATGGATAATGTCAGTTTCTCTTAAGTGAAAGACGTAACGATAATGAGGATAACGGGGGTAGCAAGCATTTTAATAAAAGCATATACATTCCAGGAACTAATTCTAAGCAATCATTTAATTTAAGTGACTTAATTCTCATAATAGCCCTATGATTTAGGTAGCATTATTATTCCTCTTTAGCAGATGAGGAAAATGTGTCACTGTAAGATACATAACTCATCCAAAATACACAGATCCAAAGTTAGACGGCTGGGATTTGAATACAAGTAGTTTGATTCCCAAGACAGGGCTCTCAGCCACTATGTTAACTGTTTCTTAAACAACGTGATTTTTCAACACCCCCAGTATACTCAAACCTTTAATGTGTGTAGGGCCTTAGGCAAAAGACTGTAATGAAATTATACTGTAACTGCATTAATACAAAATTACATAAAAGGTAAACTACCTAGTATACCTAGTATTAGGCCTTTGTTTATCTACTTTCTTGTACACATAAAAGTACTTAAGAGACTGAATTTAATAAAACAAGAACAAAGTTTGGAAAATGAAGAATGTTCAATAAGAAACTTGAGAATAAGGAAGATGGTGGAAAGACAGCCACAGGAAAAGAAATTCTTCAAGATGTTTCAATCATAGCAAAAAGCCTGATCTAAGCTTATTCAATTTATTAATAGGGAAACATGCTTATACAGACAAATAATTGAGAAAGAAAAAGAAAAGTTTAAATTTCTACATCTGTTTGCTTCATACAAATTAACACAGTGACTTAGGCAACAAAATCCATAAAGGAACTCAAATATTCAGGGTTATTTTAAAGATGAAAACAATTTGTTTGAATATGCTTTGTAAGTTACGATGATTTTCCTGTAAATAAAAAGAGCATTCTTGCATTGGTATCAATAAACTTTCTAGAGGGGAGAAATATATAAGAATACAGCGAAACAAAATCCGATGATTTACAGAAACAGAAATTAGGATCACATGTCATTATTCTCAGTTCTGAAATATCAGATAAGCTTTTGTAGATAAACTGCAAGTTAACCTTCTGCACCCTACAACTTTTCTTTACTAAATAACTAAACCACGTTAGAAAGGAAGACAAGAGTCTCTTCTTCAGTTAAATCATTCTGTTATGGGCTCATCTGATCATTATCAATGTGCCAATGTAGGTTTTTTTCCTTCAAGTATGGCAAATTTATAATTTAAGTGCTTTTAAACTAACGATTTAAAACAGTTACATAGCAGTACATGACATATTCATCATTCTATAGCTTTAAAAAATGATTAATGGATACAAAAATAGAAAATTTTTTCACTACAGTACAAAGGAAAATTAGATTGTAGGAGTCTACTGAAGACTACCTGACTATCACAGCTATTACTGGTAAGTCCATCTTTAATAAAATGGCACATTTTAGATCAGTGTTGCCCAAAGGAACTTTCTCTGATAATGGAAATGTTCAATGATCTGCACTGTCCACTATGGCAACTGCTAGCCACACATGGCAATGTTGAAACATGGCTAGTGAGACTGAAGAACTGAATTTTTAAGTTGACTTAATTAAAATTTTAAATTAACTGTAGCTAGTGACTACTGTATTAGATAGCACAGCTCTAGATGGACTGCAGCAGATTGCTCACTCAAAAAATTTAGTCCATGTCCCAATTATCCTACTCTGATTCAGAGAAGGGTTAAAATAGCATCCTTAAGATATGCCCTCAGTTGGAGATTATACAATGAAAGTTCCATTCTTTTTCGCAAAAGTGAAACATCCCAAAGAGCTGCTCATTATTACTAATGATCTTATTTTTCACGAAAAAATTCAATTTTCTCAAATTGTTTTCCTCTTGTAATGCCAAATGGGCATCAGATTTTTAAAATGGATCCTCTTATCTTCATCAAGTTAAAACCATGGCTTCTCAATTATGATGCATTCCTGTGGTCTTATATATAGATTCCAGTCTTACAACCCACAACACTGAAAAGAGCAAAACCCTCCACCGCTCACAGATAATGTACCCAGGGGATACATGCCTAATCCCATTATGCTTTGTATACAACCCAGCAATCCTAATAATCAAATACTTTGCTAATGAATAATGACAAACTATTTTTAGGGCAATTACAGGTATAATTCGCATTTCTTGAAAGATTGTCTTAATTGTAAAAATGAATAAGCTGACCTTTTAGTAAAGAGAAAGTCTTCAAAAGTGTTGGCTAGTTCTGGCCACATACTGTCAAATTTTCCGGAAGAAGCATGCTGCCGGGCAACAGGTAACCCAATAGAAAGAACTTTGAGGAGAGAAGACACTGCGAGTTTCCATGTGCTTTCAGAAGGGCAGGAATACTTCAAACTGAGAGGAACCCTAAGGGTCTGTGAAAATAAAGACAGTTTAAGATAGGTACTAATTAAAACATACACATACAACTTTACTTAAAAAAAAAGAAAAAAACTACTGCTGAGAGAAAAACATAACAACATAGGTATTTTCATATTAAAAAGGATATTATTTTCTAGAAAGACCAATTCTTAGACATGGTCTTCAAATCATATTGCCTAGAAAGATGTACTTTTAAGTCCTATTTCCATTTGATAAACAATGACCCTGAATGAGTAATAACCTTTTTGAACCTCAGTTTCTCATCATAAAAAACTAGAATAAGAGTAAGAACAACAGTAAGGAAACTTACAATTTTGCAGCTTCTCTAACTTGATGTTATAAAATTAGAACATTCTGCCATAGTTCTCCTAGCAGAAAATAATCTGACCGATGGGGTTTCTCCCATCAAAGAGAGGTCAATACTGCTTACATTTTTTCACTAATGGTTAGGTAAACATGGCCTAGGGCATCACTACTTTGAAGTCTTATGTTTTACCTTTAAAATTCCTTGAATTTTATATTCTACACTAACATTTTAATATACTTTTTTCCTTTTCCAAATATTTGAGAAAAAATAGGTAATTCAAGAACATAGTTTATCTTTAACATTTGAGGATACAGCAGCAGAGCATCTGAACTATGGATGGTGACTAAAATATTAAGACCTACTTTTTAATTGGTCAACTTTTGAGACAGGTTGCTGTTAATCATTAAAGAACTAATTTGGTGGTTCAGAATGAATTTCTCTGGTCATAGTTCTATCCACCAACTAGAAGACTAGACTGAGCAAACTACCACAGTGAGCTATCCCAGCATGCCATCAATAAATAGTTTCAGCATATCATCTGATAATTTGCATTAGAGTGAGAATTCTGTTTTTATATAAATGAGAAAGAGAAAAAGTAGAAGAGATACATTTTCATATTTCAGTGTTATGGAGTGAACATAAAACCTAATTTCAGCATCATCCACACAAACTAGTACTACACAGTTGCATGGTGAACATATGAACCATTACATATTAGCATGAAATGGGCCTCCACCATCAAGTAGTTAGCCCACCCAGAGTCTATTTACCCCTTTCCCTTCCCCACATCCAGTTGGGAATTAGGGTAAGGGGATGATTAGCTTGTTAAGCCAATCGAACTACCCCATTTCTCTGGCCATAATCACTGGTGCAAGACTGGGCATGGGACCAAAGCTGGGTCACCTAAGGTTAATTTTAGGAGCTTAAGAAGAAAATGTGATACACACACACACACCCCTGCTACTGACATCTAATTCCTTTATTAGCCTACAACTATGAGGAGAAATGTAGTTAGGATGCAGTGAACCCTTAAAAAGCAGAACAGGGAGAGAAAAACTTGGTTTTTGGTGATGGCGCTGAACCACTGCATCAACCAGTCGTTAAGCCCTTCCTCTATCTCCGAATTTTCCAACTAAGCATGCCAATAAATAATCTTTATTGTTAAAGCTAGTCAGAGCCTGAATGTATATCATATGCAAACAAAAGAATAATAAACTATACACTGGCCACTCTAAACTAACACCCTATAACTCAAGTTTAGATAAAAGAAATGGATGGTTTACTACTGCAATTAATATTTTACTGAAATCAAGGGAATGTTAAGTCCAGCAGAGATATATGATTTATACATTTTTTTAAATATTTAAGTAACTAATACAAGGATGGGCATATAGTATATATTCATAAATGTACGTGGAACTGGGAAACTCAGTTCTTGCTGCCACAAAGCTCACAGAAAGAAAGAGCCTTGTCCAACTAACCACAACACAATGTAGTAAGTGGCACCAGCAAAGTGCTTAGGGATACAGAAGAGGGACTGTTTCATTCCTTTACAAATACAAACTGATTCACGTCGCCCCTCCGTGCTCACTCCTTCAACAGCTAAAGAGCAAAGTCTGGTTCTTTCTGATGGCTTTTAAGACCCACAGCCACTTTTTCAGAACTATTCCAAACCCTATCACCCTCCCTAAACGGGATTTTTCAATATTTCTTTTAAAATATATCATGATCTAATCTTTTACATTGCTTAATCTATCTAGAATATTTCCCTCTCCCTTTTAATCTAGCAAACTCTATTACTCCTTCAAGTGTTACTTCTGTTATTCCTTGCCAAGATCCCCTAGGCAGTTAAGTTATTTCCTTGTCTATTTGGAGCAGAAGGGGAGGGGGGACCTTTTTATCCAGAACTGACTACTTAGCAAGTATCATTAAATGCTGTATCTCAACTAGTTTTCTTAAAGGTTGATATGAAAGTGGTATTGGTACTCTTCTTCTTTTACAGATGAGAAAAACTCTCAGGGTCATTTGACCAAAAATCACAAAGAAGCAGGTACACAGCAGTGCACTATGCTAAGCCAGGTCTATCTGAACACAAAGCTGCCTCCGCTCTGTGGTCTTCACTTAGTACTTAATACACTGCATTGTTGTCTGTTTGCCTTTTTATAGATCCTTTATTGAATTATTAAGTATATGGATTATTTATTCATTTTAAATCTCTACTACTTGTTGGTACCTGGCAACAGAAGTGCTTAAAAATAATTCTCAATAAAGGAGGAGAGAGAGGACAGTTTTGATGGGATGAGTGGTGAGGGGTAGAAAGAAGTATGGCAAAAATCAAAGGAAGAAAGAATTTTAAGAAGGTAGGAACAGTACCATGTTATAGGGAAGATAAAGAATTAGAAAAGGGCTTAGGATTTGACAATTTGGTCTTCTGTAACTTCAAGTAAGTAGTTTCTGTAGCACAATATGGCCATGAAGCAGCATGCAACAGGTTAGACGAAGTGGTGGCTATGTGAAGGTCACAAGCTGTTTAAAGGAGTTTGGAAGCAAAGGAAAGCTGAAAGAGAATGGCAATTTGAGTAGAAAGTTCTTGTATAAAAGGCTTAATCATCTTTCCAGGATAAAGTATAAGAGGCTGAAAGAAAAATGAAAGAATCACCAACAAAGAAAGGTGGGAAGAGAAAAGGATGAACACAAAGAGAGGGATGAGCCTCGGAAAAGAGAGAGGCCTTCTTCCTTGAGGGGAAGAGAGTTCAATCAGCCTGTAATTGTCTAGGAAATCAAAGGCACATCCACATACTAGAGGAAGAGCAAGGTTTAGGTTTGTCCTTCAAAACAGAAGAAAAAGCAGAAAATAAGCTTTGGAGGAAGAGGACAGTCAGCAAGAGATGAATTTTAATGACTGTCCATGCACTGAGGAACTGCCTTTAAAAAGCAAGTCAGTACACACGATCAGTTAAATCGACAGGCTGCCTTGTGAACCTCCCCCTTAATGCTCATCACCCTCAAAGTATGAGCAGTACTGTCCTAAGAAACAGGACCCTCGTTGTCTTATGCAGTAATATTTAAGAATTGTACAAAATCGAATGTATATTTACTTTAAAATATTTTTCATTAAAGAAACCCCATGCTTTAGAAAAATAGCTTCCTAAATAATATCCATGATTGTCGGAGAAAAGTCACTATAAGTAGCAACATAAATTGTACTTTCCATTCATCTCAATGTATGATAATATATTATTACTTAAAGAGTAATTTCAATAATACTGTCATCATTAAATGAAAGTATAGAAATTAAAATAAAAAAGATACCTTAATAATATTCTGGAGTACTTTCTCATTCACCACTGCTTTGTGACAGGCTGTTTTTTGGTATAAATCCACAACTACTTCTAAAGACCTTTCAGCAAATGGTACATAATTCAAGGCTACCCATTCCGCCTAGAAAGTAATATTTTCACATGGAGTTAAAATAAAAATGAGATTAAATGAAATCATACTGTTTTCATAGAAAGCTTCTTTGTCTTAACGTTCAGGCCTTCGTTTGAGATCAGGTTATATTACATGCAAAGTTTTCAAAGAGATACGTACTTCACGAAAGAGTAATTTTCAGCCAGGCAAGAATTAAAACTATTGGAAAAAGTACATAGAGCATTCTATCAAGAACTGGGAAAGATGTACTCTATTTGTTGTCAATAGGTTAGGACAATTTTAGGAAATTTAACTCACCGGTGCAAATAGTTGGATCTATTGTGATTCCATTGTGTTGCAAGACAAATAGAATGAGAAAAGTTAATACACATTAAAACTACTTTTCGGACCATGTAAAATTATAATTTTTATGTTGAGTGAACAAAATCAGCATGTGCATGCATTCAGAAATTTACTTTTCCCCTAAGCCAAAACAAAGCTAAAATTTGCCAATTATGGCTATAAAAATCTTTTATGTAAAATCCAACTAAATATCACACCAGTAGTAGACAATTTCTTATTTAGTATACAAAGATTTCTTCATTTTGCATTACAGGTATCTATTTTAGGTAGGATTTGGCTTAGGGATGGAGAAGCCATTTTTTAGTGGGATGGGGACTCCAAGAAAGGAACTTTGAAGAAAGATATACTTCAGAGTAACATGAAAGGTCAAACTTCGTGGAGAACTACTAGAGAAAGGAAAGTAATAAAGAATAAAAAAGGAACCAAGAAAAGGTCTTCCAAATAGTGTTTTTCTTTTTCCAGCTTAAAATGTTAACAAACATATGAAAGTTTGTGAATGAAAAACTCCTGAGATAACCAAAGTCCATCTTAAGTGGAACTGACTATAAGCCATGAAATTTTACAGAGTAAATATAATTTATAGTAAATTACCTGATTATATTTTGCATTTGCAATGTGTTTTGTTTCCAGCTGTCCATACTGTGGAGGTTTACAGGAAAATTCTACAAATGCCAGTAACTGGTCAAATATGGCTGGATACATTATCTGCATGTTTTCTGGTCCTACACAGATGGCCTATAAAAACAATACATGAACAGCAGAATGCATAACCTGAACTCCATTAAGTTATTTACTACATATTCATTTGTTTAACCAAACAATCTTAAAGATTATCCTATTTTATGTTTAACTATTATACAATTTTTATAAGACCTGAAAGACATTTAAGCTATTTTAAACTGTTACTGAATGAAGTGTAGGCTAAATATATTAATCAGCTAAAAATGTTTTCTAATTATAAGTATGACTTATTACTTAGCAGACTAAATAAAGGGCAATGTTTTAAAGAGAAGTTGGTCCCAAGCAGTTCTGAGGTTCCACAATCTAATCACTTATTCAGTAATATAGCCAGTAGACCATTAAGAATGCTTTTCACTGACCAACATGGTATTGACTTCTACTTAAGTGATGACATCAGTTCATTGAAACGACAGCTGATTCCTGCATCATGCCTGGTCTACAGAGTTTAACAAATAATCATGTTCATTACAGTTGGGAAAATAAGTCTTGAATGAAAATTTGTTTCTAAAAGAGATGTTTACATTAATTTTTAACAAGGCAGTGCATATTTAGTGTCTAATATATCTGAATATATAGACTTCATTTAAAACAAAAAATTTTTTAAATAGGAATAAACTTACAGCTACATATAATTTCATAAAACAAAGAATAAAATACATATTCTGACACTGCAAATTTTAATTACTTCCATTATATTGAAAGTATTTAAAATAAATCTTATGTCTTTATTCTAGCCACAAATGTATTTTTCTCCTCCCATTCTTTCATATTTCCCTTTTTGGTATTTGTTTTTCTCTGAAGGAAAAATATTTAATGATATTATTTATGGAGTATCTAAAATATATGTGTGCTTTACAAAACAAAAAGCATGATCATTCTACACTCGAGGTACCTTCAAATATAAATTCAAAGCACTTCAAAATTTTAAGGAATTTCTTCTAAAAGTACATTTTATTTTCCTGCGATCATGGGTTTTTTTAACCTATCAGATAATAGACTAGTTTTATGTTCCCTCAGAGAAGAGGCAGCCATTTAGCTTTACAAGTTTTAGATAAAACTATCTTGAGATATAAAGTAGGTAAGCAAAGCACTGCCCATCCCTACAGCAGATCATCCTATGATTAAAACGTGAAAAAGTAGAACAAACATATCTAATACCATCTTTCAATATTTAGTTACTTTTCTCAGAAGCAGTGAATGGAGAACTTGAAAGGTACACAGCCTAAAAAAATCCTACTAACTACTTCTAATAGTTATACAGTTTTCTTTATTAACTTCTTGTTGAGTCTTAACTCTTAGAAGTAAACAAGTAGTAATTACTGTGGAAAAGAGATAATTATCCTTAGTGAATTCTTTTATTTGCAATGACTGAAAAAAAAAAAAAGAGAGAGAGAAAGAAAGAAGGGGCGAGGGTCTAGCTCAGTGGTAGAGTGCACGTTCAGCATGCACAAGGTCCTGGATTCAATCCCTAGTACCTCCATTTAAAAAAAGAAAAAAAGAAAGAAGGAAAAAGTCTGTGTGGATACCTAAAAAAACTAAGTATCAAAATTTTTCTGGAAATACCTTAGCAGCAAATAGTGACCTGGACTATATGTTTTTATCTTTAGTGGCCCTTTATTTAAAAAAAAAAAACCCAAACAAAAAACATAGTAATATTGTTATGGTTGAATTCTGGGATCTTAAATGTGTAATACGGGACCGATTTTTTTCTTTTTTAAACAAACTTTATCTAAGAAGGTTATTATTCGCTTTTCTTTAGTATTCCGAAGTTTTTCAGAAAAGCCTATAGTACAAATCTAGTAACAGATTTTAGTCCAAAAGCTAAAAGCCGACAAGCAATCTGGACAAGATTTCCTACTAGCGCTTGAAAACTGTGTATGTGTAAACAAGAAAAGAACTGGATATCCAACCTCTGACATGGTTCAAGGTTTCTCTTTTTAAGTCATTTAAAATAATTCATTCCATGCCTACCATGTACTACGTCTTTGACAGAGAACTTGATACTGAAGATGGTAACAGCTAACATTTAGTGAGTGTTTAACTGTGCCAAGCACTAAATGCCTTACAAATACTATCCCATTTAACAGGGGGAAAAAAGTTGTAGACATTATCTTCCTTTTATAGATGAGGAAGCTGAAGTCAAGAGAGAGTCAGAAACTCGCCCCTATTAAGTGGAAGACAGCTTCACTGCACACCTCCAAGGGCACCGTTCACACATTATGTGATGGTGTCTCTGCAGTACCGCTCCAGCAGCCGTGATCGTGGAGGCAGGTATCGTATCCAGACATCTGACTTTAGGAAGTTTAGCAATAAATAAGACAGATGCAGTCGCCTGATCTCAGAACTTAGGGAAAGCAGATAATCAAATTCTCAGGTCCCCCATGTATGTCAAAATATCTTGGCCAAAATAAATAAAGAGATAAATAACCATACATGACTGAGTCATTTTGGCTGAGAACTAGTGACATGAAAACCAAGAGGAGAAGACTATGACCCTTAAGCCGTAAACAATGTAAGGGTAAACATGAAATCAGAAATGCGTTTTTCCTTTAGGAAAGAAAATAGCTTTTAATCAATAAGATGTTTTGCAGAATAGCTTATTAGTATAAAAATAGTCCCAAAGCAAGTAAATTTTGCTGGTGAAAAAGTTTTCTGACACTGTGGGGGGAAATACAAAAACACTCTTACTAATAATGAAATATGCTAATTTTTCTGTTAGGAAATATTAAAGACCTCAAATGATTGAACCACATTTAAGCGTTATGAAATACCATTTAGATAATCATATAAGTAATACACAATGGTTAGAGTGAAAATTAGTAATGCAAAATGATATCAACTGGTATAAATGAACAACAATAAAGCTTTCTAAGGTTCCAATTAAAGATGCACGTTGCTTTCATTAAAAGCTCAGAATAAATTCCTAGTAGTTGGAGTGAATGACTCTATTTGTTCTCTTACTGCTAAAGCAGAAGTTTTTTTAAAAAATAAAATTATATACTTTTATTCCTTTAAATGAATTTTTGGGATCTGTGTTTTTCCTTTGTTTATAATCCTCTACACATATACAAAGACTTGAATTAAACACCTGAGTGAGAGTTCTCGATTATGGGCAGCCCACAAGGCTTATGCTTTCTTTTTCTGATAGAATAACTTTTCCATTCCCTCAACAGCAGTCTATAAGCAATTTATATTCACAGTCAATCAAGGAGAAAAAAGTAATTACTGACAGGCTACCTTCCCCCCCAAACCCCGCTACTGAAAATTGAAGTATGTCCTTTGATTTCAATTGTGGAAAACTGATATCCATACAATAAATTTCTTAAGTGCCAGATTCTCTTGTACTTACAAGTTTCTACACAATTTGTTCCTCTGCAGGTGTAACTAGAGTTAAAGAGACCAAGGAATTACTGCTCAGCTAGACTTCCTTAAGTCAGTTAAGAGGTATTATGCTATAGCAGAAACCACCATTCTTACTATGAAAGTTCTCATCATTCCAGTTGGACATAATGCAATGACTTAAACAGAAAACAGAATCTGCAGTACACAAATGACTACTGAAAACGTTTGTAATCAGAATCTAGTTTCATTCTAATTTTGTTGGAATGCCATAGCTACTTTGTTAGGATTGCTGGCTGTTTTTGTCTGTCTGTTCAGCATTTTGGTTGCTGTGAATTGTGCTAGCAATTACCTTGATAGTTTAAAGAATTCTTTTTGATCTGGTCTTGCTTGCTTAGACTCTGCTTAGTAATTTTTCGGTCTGTTTAATAATTTTTTTTTTTTTGCAGGAACAAAACACACATAGGTAAAAAAATATTTTTAAAAAATGTCTGTGAGAAAAATACTTTATAAACTTACTCTTACCTTCTTTTTTAAAAAATATAGGCTTCCAACAATTGAAGAACTAATTTAAGTACAGATGAAGAAAATCCAAAATATAGTCCCACTGCTTAGTAACTTTCTAATTATAGAAATACTTTACTAAAGTTGCCATTCCAAAAAGCATATCCTCTTGTGAAGAGTTGCATGAACAAACCAAAAATGCTGGTGAATAGAAATAAGAGCATGCAGGCAGTTTCTTAGACTCTCAAGACAAACCTGGGTTATCTTTTTAAATATATTAGAAAAACACAAGTATTAAAGATAACTGGATCTTTATGACCCTGAATTTATCCCAAAGTATACATATATACCAACCTTGATGATCCAGAATTGACTCCCCAAAATGTACAGCAAAGTAAAAAAAAATTCCAGAGAACCATATGCATTATAGCTTAGATAGCCACTAAATTTGTGTTACCTTTTGGAGAACATCTAAAGCTGTAAGTACAGCTTCCTGTAAACTTGTCAAAACTGCTTCAGTATAAGATGGAAGAATGAAAGGGGATGCATCTGAACTTATTGGGACAGAAACCGCACTGTGCAATATGACTCCCAACTTCTGCAAGTCGTCCATGTTGAAACCAGTTTTTATGTGTTGGTAAAGAGCTGGAAATATCTGAATTAAAGCTGTAAGAAAAGGCTGGCTGGGAATGAATGTTAGTTTATCAAAAGTAATAGGAGGCTTAGTGCTTTCAGATCCAATCCTATACCAGGTATTCCACGCAGCCCACCAGAGATTCAAATCTTCAAGCTCATCTGTAACTATGGGTGGCTCAGAGCCACTGTATCTTCTAAGTCTTTCTCCTATGGAATCTGTTCTTATGAACGGCCTATTCAGGCCAGGGCCTGATATGGACCCTATAAGGACAGGCACAGGTACATTAACTGCAGGTGGCGTCTCAGGCTTATCTGAGTCTCTGACGGGGGACACAATCTGTAAAATTTCCTGGAAGCTTTTCAGTGCAGCCAGAGAGACTTCATTGTTTTTGCTGAGTGCTGCTGATTGTATATGGTCAAGAAGAACATCCCATGCTCTTGGAAAATCTCCTATATTAGGAAGAGAAAAAAAAATTTATCACCGTAAAAGTGATCAAATTTTTTTAGACACTTTAAAGTTTATTTGCTTTATTTTTCTGCTTAAGTTCCTACAGAACTAAAAAAAAAAAAACAAAAAATGCTTAGGTACTAACAATGTGAATTAAAATCATTAATAATAGAGAGAAGGGCCCTAAAGTGAACGTGATGAATAATACCACACAAAAATGCCTGAAAAGAGTAAATATGCTTAGGCTTTAACTTAAAAAGGGGGAAAAAGACGAACATAAAATAATAAATTAAAATAAAGATATGGACAGCTTGCTCACAATTACGCACAAAAGTATTTCTGTTCACTCTTCTCAACCACCCCCATCACCACCATCAGAACTGAAAGTATTATAAATCTACACCAGAGTTTCTCAATCTCAGTACTACTGACATTTTGGGTTGGATAATTCTTTCTTGTAGGGGCTATCCTATGCATTTTAAGATGTGTAGCAGCATCCCTGGCCTCTGCTCCCCGAGAAGCCAGTAGTGCATGTCCCTCCCCAGTTGTGACACCAAAAAACATCTCCAGACTGCCACATATCCTGTGGCAGGGGAGAGAGGAGGTTGGGCAAAATTGGCCCTGGTTGAGAAGCACTGATCTACCTACACCCCCAACAGCTTTCTCACCAGCCTAATAGTATATCCTACCATTCTTCTCTGTGGCCATTCCATTCCATTCCATATATACCATACAAAGTGATCTTTCTCAACCGCATGTCTAATCACATCACATCACATCACATCACATCACATCACATCACATCATAGATTAAAATCTTTCAGTGGTTTTCACTGCTCTTATTATGAGGTCAACTTTTGAACCTAACCTACCAAGTGTTGCATGGTCTGGCCTCTCTCTACCTCTACAACCTCATCTAGAATCACACTTTTCCTTGTTCTCTTCATTGCAGACTTTCAAACATGCCAGAGTCCTCACCATCTCCACCTCCTCAATCTTCTCCCAACTCTTTTACATGTTCTCTCTGCCCTTAAGGCTCTTTCCAATTCATCTTACCCTTGCCTGATGAACTACTATGCAGGTAAAATACTGCTTTCTCAGGGAAGCCTATATATACCTCACTGGCCTAGTCAATACCTATTATAAGCTCCTTTGCAGCATTTACCATTGTAGGAATTTTGTATGTATTTAGGTAACCATAGTTCCTCCCTCATACTCATGATATAGCAAAGATGGAGGCATCTGGCACATCACCGTATCCCTTAGAAAGGCAGGCAGTAGGATACACATTACATACTTTTATAATGAAACGAATGGAAACCTGCATGCTCATACACACACCACACACAACACAAAGACTGGCAGTTATGATGGATTACTCTTGGGAAGTAGCACTGTATATGAATTTTAGAAGAATCTTCTGTTGTTTCTAAACTTCCTTTAACATAAATTACTTATACACTCAGGAAAAAAATGTGTATCTACCTAAAGGCTGTAGTAAATATCTTCTCGTGTTGAAGATTCTCGCCACTCCGGCCAATGTTAAAACCCATGTCTCAGCCCATTGCTTCTCTGCTGTGTCTCTTGAATGATGAATGAGAATATTGCCACCTCCGGACTCAATCTTTTCTTTGTCTGCAGTGGTAGAAGACTCTCGAACTCGGTCCAGTAGATGAAAGAGAACCTGAATATTTATAAAAATGCATATAAAAAGTATAACATAGTTTAAGTAACAGCACAGGAAATTATAAATTGTTACAAAGAATTATTCCTGACAGTCTGATCAATCCCCATATATTAGAGGAAACCAGTATCCTTATATTCTTAAGTTTATCCTTAAGGTCAGAATATGAAAAATTAGAATAAATTGGATAGAATATTGTCTAAGACTTACTGAGTTGAGGTGCCAATGGAGCATCTATGGGGTAATGTATAAGAAGGGAATGAAGCTAAAGAAAAGGATCCAGGCAAAAAAATAATTATGAACAACATCTGGATGGAGGTTACAATTGAATCTTCGAAACTGGATGATGGTGCTTGAAAAATATCAAGCAGGAAGTGGCTGGGACTTGGGGAATGTTCACATTTAAAACATAGATTCAGGGAAAGGAACAGAAGCCAAGAAAATAAAACAAAAGTTGAATAGAGAAGTAGGCGCCTGCTGTGCAAAAGGAGCCAAATCAAGAGAAGTTTCAAGGAGAAAACAATCAGCAGTATTAAATGCTATAAAAAAATGTGTAGGATAAGGATTGAGCATAGGGCAAAAGACCTGGCAATTAAAAGACCACCTGAAGAGCCTGTGAACAATTTCTATGGTTCTAAAATTATGGTCTCAGAACCAGCAGCATCAGCATGACCCAGGAGCTTAACAGAGACGCAAATTCTCATTTCCCACGCTGGGGGGCGGGGGCAGAAATCAAGAACTCTGAGGGGGTTAGAGACCGTGGCTCACTCAGCAATGTGTCCTTTAACAAGTCCTCCAGGTGGTTCTGCCATACACTAATGTTTAAGAGACTGAAGTAGAATGATCTGGATATCAAATTAGAAGGGGTAAGGGAATGCAGAAGAGGTGAGAAAGAAAAAATAATTCAGATTTAGGAAGCAAGATATTAACAATGAAGCTGCTTGAAAGGAAAACAGGAATCAGAGAAAATGTCAGTTTGTTTTTCAAAACTGTAAGGGACTCAAGTATGTTTGTGATCTGAGGAGAAGCCAGGGAATGGAGTTGAAACAGATGACACAGGAGGGAACAGGGCTTCTAATTATCTGTATTAGGGAACATGCATTGTTAGTTTTTAAGAAGACACTTTGGGGTCTTTTTATTAAAATAAAAATATTCTTAAATACAACTAAAGTTTATCATGCTGCCTATTGTCAAACTTACTGATATCAAAAATTCACAAAAGCAGTAAAAGGATTATAAATAGAAGTTTTATTAAAGTGGGACAGATTAAACAAAATGTGAGGAAGTCTTTTAGGAAAGAGGAGATGCTCACTAATAAGCTGATGGCTTTGTAAGAAAGTTTTAAAAAGAAAATAAAAACGGAAAATTAAGAAATGAAACTGCATACTTAATGAACAAACACGTAGAATTTACAAATTGGAGTCTTTCTTTCGATGAGTCTGCAAGTAAATTTTACTATTGTTGACATTCTTCTATTTATAAAATTTTCATTTGATTATATTATATTTGAATTACATGTAGTGGCTTAGCAATTACTGATTTTAACTGCTGAGGAAAATGAGGGGGGAAGGGAAGAGCAAAGGCAAAAATCAAAGACAGAGATAAAAAGCTGAGGCTTTTAATATTTAATTTGTTCTGTGTGCGGTGCAATTAAAAATTTGAGAAAGCTTACATTTTCTGTTTTGCCAAATGCACAAATACACAGAAATTCTTTAAAAATTGATAGAAACAAGTTTAATTCAAAAAGTATATAAGCGTGTCTCAATTAAGAGCTGGTAACTCAAGCTATTCTACAATACCTTCCAAATAACAGTGTGCCACGTTGAATGTTGTAATAAAGTCCCATGTGCACCGATTGTCGAGAACAGAGTTTGCCCTGCACTCTTCCTGACAGCAGGCCGGGGGTCCACACACAGTTCACCCAATTTCGCGTAAAGACATAACCACAAGCAATCAAATGGTGGTGCAGGATGGAATGGCCGATTTAAAACCACTCCTTTCTCTTCCGCCTGCTTTTGCTGTGCTGCCTCTTCTTTATCTAATTCTTTTTCAATAGTTTCTCCTCTTTGGAAAAAATAATCTGAAATATTCCACTAAAAAGCGAAGGAGAAAAAGATCACTTTATTC
The DNA here is from genome assembly GCF_009834535.1 of Camelus ferus. NCBI lineage: Eukaryota > Metazoa > Chordata > Mammalia > Artiodactyla > Camelidae > Camelus > Camelus ferus. Next base: position 21,120,645 of record NC_045707.1, read on the forward strand.
ACGGATTCTATTTTAAACACAGAAATATGAAACTTATTTTTTTCAGAATAAAACTTAAACACTATTACTTCAGAAATCTCTTTTCCAACAGAAATATATCAAAATTAATCTAAATAGTCCAATCTTAAAGAATTATTTCTTAAATAATACCACTGAACCCTTCATACAAGATATGTTTGGTACTTAAGTTATTTAAATGCTCCTATAGCACCAAAAGCATCCTCGCTTAGCATCCACTCTCGACTGCAAACAGTGATTTCCAGATTGTATAAGAAAGGCAATGATACTTACCAATAAACCTATTGATGTTAAACTAATATTAAGTTCTTGGTTATGAAGTCCAAAGCTACCTGCAACATCGACAACAATCTGCAGGCAAGTGCACGGCATTGTTGGCAAAAAATCAGTCACAACCAACTGAAGACACTGGAACGCAGTTCGTATCAAGGACTCTCTGAAAACATAAAAGAAAAGATATTTACATTCATGCATTTAACAGAAATGTGAGGAAAAATACATACCTTACAATAATTTGAACAAATCAAAATTTTAAAATTGGAACAAGAAAATCTTCCCTAATACACATCATAAAATACTTCAACATTTACATTAATGTAAAAAAGATATGCTTATTTAAAAATAAGTAACAAAAATAAAGAAAGAAGCTTATAGGAATAAGAAATAAAAATAGTAAACTAAAAAAAAGAAAATATGTATTGATGCCATATTATTTCTCTTTTGCATCAACTAGCCAAACAAAACTAAGACACTGAGTGAGAAAGGGATATTGGCTACAGCTACTTTCTCACCACGTATCCTTAACATCTAGCATAGTGCCCAGCCCAAGAGAATACACACAATTTACTCACTGAATGAAAATGAGTTCCTTATATTTATATCTATACTATATACTATTTAAAATTCTACATCTAGTCTGTAAAAGTAAAGAGTAATTCTGAATTTCAAATGAAGAGAATAAGAAATATGTGTTTTTGGAGAGAAATTCTGGTGGTGAAAATAAACACCTAACACATTGAGCATGTACTGTCTTATGTGCTTTCGAAGTGTTTTACATGTATTAATTAATTTCATCCTTACAACGCACTATTTTATAACTGCATTGTAGGTTGAGAGGAGAAATTTCAGCTTGACCTAAGCTATGGCTAATCTCTTTCCACTTAATCATGTAGTATTTTTGTAGTATTTAAGGAAATTTGCTACTACAAATAAAGAAGCAAAACTAACTTTCCATAATAGTCCCAAGCCTCTCCATCATGTAAAACTCCTAGTCATCCATACGAGGTATTATGAGTCCTGCTGCAGAATTACAAATACATACAAATGTTTGCTAAATCTCTGCACTGCAATGTCTTATTTTAAATTAAACAAGTCCATACATTTCCTCCTTATGTGCTCTTCCTTCTGTGTTCCCTATTTAGTTAAGGATTTCACCATCCAGTAAGCTGCCTAAGTCAGAAATCTGGGAGTCACCCCTGATTCTGCTTCCTATTTCTCCCTTCATTCCTCTAGTCAATCTGTTAAGTAGCTCAAATCCATCTCCTCTTCCCTACTTCTAGAGAGCCCTGCAGGCTTTCCCATGCACCCCGCATGCTGCTGACACAGTAACATACATCAAATGCGTATCACATCACATCATTCTTCTGCTTAAAATCCTAAAATGCCTCCCAAATGTACTGAGGATAAATCCACATAACTTATAACAGCATATAAGGTTCCCCATAGCTTTGGCTCTGCCCCACTCCAGGGCATGCGCCCCTCCTACTGAAGTGCTATTCTTTTGTGGCATAACAAAGTACTCTCTTACTAGGCTCCTGCTGCTAGGCTTTGTTCCTTTTCCGTAAGTTTCTACTTTTAAAACAGGAACTATTTACCCATGAAACCAGAATAACTAGGTAGTATAGTATTTGACATATACTAGGCACAGAATAAATGTTTCATAAATGAATGAAAAAGTCATTTAAAAGCAATTTCTTAGACTTCCTAACACATGCAGAGAAGTCAAGCCCTAAACGCTCATTCACATCTTACCAAGAATTTACCAAAAGAAAATGCAGCACTTGGGTGTGTTACAAAGTTTGTTAGATTGGTGCATTTTTCTTACTGTAAGTAAGAACCTTGCATTCATGTATAAATGTCAAATAAACAGCCTTTTTTCTACCTTTTAAAACAAAGATGAGCCATAATGATTCCCTATAGCCACTTGGGGGTAGGGTTAAGAAAAACTATTCTAGATGTTAAACTTCAGCAGGAAGGGCATACATAAAAAATTACCATCACGTCAAGATTTTAGTGGGATTCTCTTTTTCTATCATTTTTTGGATGTTAATTTTAAACACTTACCCTTGATCATTTCTGATTGCTCCCATAACTCCAAGCACTAATGGCCACCCAGGCCCAAGACTGTCTCCCTGACTCTGCAGAATCTGCAACACACATTCTAATTGCTTGAGTCGAATATCTGGGTGGTTAATACTGGACATCTCCTTTAATGGGTTCAGTAAAAGCAACTGCAGCCTCTGAAAAGGGGGCAAGAAGCTAATTAGAAAGAGAAGTTGAAAAACATGGGAAAGTTCTAACTGTTGTCTTTCAAGTTTAAATTCACCTCCACTCAGACTGCAAGGGTAAAGAGAAATTTTTTCAGTAAAATAAACATTAAGTATGATTTCTCTAACAGTAATCACCAGGATTATTTTGTCATCTATGTCTTTTTTTAAAGTCAAAGAAAATAAAAATCAATCTTCAAAGGGTTAGATTTCAGAATAAATGGGGAAAATGACTTTATGTTAAAAGGTATTAATTACAGGCCCATACAGAAATGAATCTCACTAAAGGATTATCCATCTATCTATCTATCTATCTATCTATCTATCTATCTATCTATCTATCTATCTAGTTCTATTTGGAGAGAAGAAAACAATTCTCAATTTCTAAAATTATCTTTCATTAACCCAATTAATGTATATCACATGTATTTAAATTTAAAATTCTCAATACTCATAAAAATGAGTAAGTATGGCAAACAAAGATGACGTAAAACCGTGAAATCTGTTGGAAAGTAAAAAAAAAAAAAAAGTACTATGCTCTATTCCTTTCAGCATCTGAAAGCACTTGCTTCATTTTTAACTTTCTTCTCTCCAAGGATTCATTTATTTGGTTCATTGATTGAACAAACATTTATGAAGCTCTCACTATGTGCCAGGTATTAAGCTGGTTGTTGAGGATATACACGTGGACAAGGACTTTCTTTACAAAAAACTTAAAACTGTAGCAGGAAAAATATATCAAATCACTAAAATGTAAGCTTTATTAGAATGGAGCTCTTGTCTGTCTTGTTCATCATTCTATTCGAAGAGCTAAAATACTGCCTGGCACATACTATGTACTCAGTAATTATCTGTTGAGGAAATTTGTAGCATACGACTCCATGTAATATAGCAAGATAATGAGGGCAATGGGGAATGGCTATTAAATGCTTCATTCCAACTCAATCTTCAAGCAAAACTGGTGGACTTTTAAAAAACTGTATAAGACATATGTAAATGACTATTGGAGTCAGGACAAAGGACTCATGAAAAAAGTAAACTATGAATGTATAAAATAACCTTTAAAATTATTTAAAAATAAAAATCTACTTTACTGTGGATGCCTCTTAATGCCACTTATTTCTCCCCATGTAAGGGTAAGGAGCGAAAAAAAAAAGAGAGAGAGAGAAGTGAGGACCAAAGCAAAAGAGGCTAATAAAGCACGGCTCAGAAAGGACAGCGCTGCATGAAGAGGGAAGCTTCTAGACTGGGAGACCCTATTCTACATAATTTATTAACTTAGTTCAGTGTCATTAACAAGAAATTTAAAAAAAAATTTTAATTTGGCTAATCCTAAAAATCCAGGCATATCAATGTTTTGTAAGAGATCCACGGCCTACAAATAAAATAGAATATTAAACAACAAAACCCACTTTTAGAATATCATCTATTTGAGAAATTAAGAAAAAGTTACATATGGGAGAGGATGATTTTACATTAAGTACTTTTTTTACCTGATTTTGTGAAAGTGGAGGATCATGGTTAAATGTTAATCCTGCTTTAATAAGTGAGGTTAAAGCTTCTGCTCCCCACTCTCTCATTCGAGAGTTTGGATGCTGGCACACCTGAAGGTACACACATTAAACAAAGTTAAATATTTAACTTCTATACTTAAGCTAGGCATCACACATCAGTTTGAGAAAAGAAAAATTAAACCATCACATTTTCTATTCTTTCACATTTAAAAAATTATATCAAATGTTCATCAATAACGGTTGAAAAAATATTATATCCAAAATGTAAGTAAGCTTACCTTCTGAATGAGAGGCAAGAGGAAGCAACAGAGAGACAGAAGATAAAAGATGAAACTAAACAACTCACAGAGAAGAAAGGATTCATAACAGTAAATGATGTCATCAGAATAAACAAAACAAGCAGATACTAAGGTTCCTATTTAGGTCTACCAGCATAATCAAATACTGAGCTAAAATTTTAAGAACATATTTTTGCCATTTGATGAGAATGTCCATAATGAAGAATCTGCATATATTCCTTACTAGCTCATAAGAGAAATCCCAATAAAATAGAGATAAAAAAGGAAAGACGAAAGCACAACACCTTTTTTAATTAAGAATACCTTCTTTAGGTTACTAAAATAATGTGAAACAATCATGGCAACCTAAACCTAAACCACACATAAATACGTATTCTGACTGAGGCAGCTGCCATTAAGAAGCAGTTAATTATTGATTCACCCCAATCTGAATACAAGAGAATACAAATCCAGACACAGTTCCCTGGCACTATCTATAACCAAATAGGTTTTTCCCTTTGTAGAAAACCTACCTCATAATCACAGGAAAGGTTGTAAAAGAGCAGTGTTTAGTACAAATTCTCAGCCCTAAATGCCTTGAAGTTTCAGAACTAGCTGAAGCTTAGGGGATCAAAAGATTGTATAATAAAAGAAAGTGGCCTCAAACTAGCAGCTGAAGGAGACTCCACAGACTTCATTGATATATCACCCATTTTCAGCCAAAAAAGCAACCTATTACTTCACCAAAGCAATTATTATAAAACTTAGTCCCTGATAAAGTATACAGATAAAAGTACAGGGAAAAAAAAGTTAATGCTGATTTTTTCTATGGTTATCCAGAAACATTAATGTGTATGTCTTTATTCAAAACAAGAAGTAAATATAATAATTAAGAAAACGAGATTACCTCAAGTAGATGGCCAGTTAGAGGTCTCCACAGAATTTCTATTCGGTGCATGTTAACTAGACCAGTTTCTAACAATTTGGCAACAGCAAAAAGAGATGGTTCCTAGAGAGAAAACATATTGCATTTTGATTTTATAAGGAGAGTTTGGGTACTTTAGCTGTAAATAAAACTGCGAATCCTGAGATGAGCATGACTATAATTAATAGATGATTGATTAGCAATAAAAATAACAAAACCTCAGTTATCATAAGGCAAGCCTTTCTGCCCACTTTCAAGTATCTAGAATAGCTCCTAATTGGAAAATCTGATTGGGAAGAGAATGTTTTAGTGGGGAAAGAGTGCAAATTCAAAATTATACCAGATACATAGAATGGCTAGTCTTCTGACCAGAAGGAAAGAATTTTACTATGGACTGAACTGTGTTCACTTGCTAGTGAAGTTCTCAAATGTTCAGGTTTTATGTGTGAATGTCAGGAAATATTTTAAAAAGAGAAAGGAGACAACAGGGACCAGGGAAAAGAAGTAGGATATCGAAAATGGATAGAGAGAAGGCCTGTCAGTGTAGACACTAACAGAAAAGTTGCAGAAACAGAAGACGAACCCCTCTCCTCAGTTGCTGGCATTCAAAACCAGAAAGGGAGTCGATGTGCCTCATACATTGCTAAATTAGTGTACGTGGTCCATGTGCTATAAGAACAGTTTCAGTGAAAAGATCAAAGGGCAACTTTCTCCAATCCAATACTAACAGATCTAGTAAAATATATTCAAATGCAAACAAAGCTGGCTAAAACCATGAGAATTTTCTGATGACTGACTGTGGTACTTCAAATGGAGACAATGCATTAGAAAAAAGAAAAGGCAACTGAAATTAAAAAAGCAAATTATGAGCATAATAATTTTATAATTTTTAAGGAAAAAGACTTTAAAATTATTTTATATTCTTTTACAGTGCTAAATAAAATCTAACATGGAAATGTGTATTATCTTTCTTTCCTAGCAGAAGCCGTTGAACCAAGTACATTGGTTTTTTAACAAAACATATTTGTTTTAAGACAAATATGGTCAGGCTGACCTTTCCTGCACGTGGTAACACTGAAGGTACCCTAAAAAATACTGTGTGGTAGAAAAATTCATTCTAGAGACAATATGATACAGTAGTTAAGTCTGAGAATTTTTAACTGCCTGGCAACTCATCTCAACACTATCACTTAACAGCCAAGAGTAATTTAATTTTTCTTACTGAAGTAAAGTTGACTTATAATATTGTATTAGTTTCAGATGTACAATATAGTGATTCAAAATTTCTAGATTATACTTCATTTATAGTTATTATAAAATATTGGCTATATTCCCTGTGTTGTACAATATATCCTTATAACTTAGTTTACACCTACATAGTAGTTTAAATCTCTTACTTCCTTTACCCTATATTGCCCCTTCTTCCTTTCCTCTCCCCACTGGTAACTACTAGTTTATTCTATCTATGAGTCTGTTTCTTTTTTTTTATTATTATTATATTCACTAGTTTGTTTTATTTTTAAATTTTTTTTAATGGAGGTACTGGGGGTTAAACCCAGGATCTCATGCATGCTAAGCACATGCTCTACCACTGAGCTATACCCCAACCCCCTGTTTTATTTTTTAGATCCCACAGATTAGTGATAACATATAGTATTTGTCTTTCTCTGTCTGAGCTATTTCACTAAGTATAATCCCTCTGGGTCCATTCATGTTGTTGCAAATGGCAAAATTTCATTCTTTTTTATGGTTACTAATTTTTTTAATCTATAAAATGGAGATAATAACATACAGAAATGACCTCATGTTAGAAAGTGCCTGTCACATATTAAGTCCCCATAATGTTGCCTAATGTTACTTCCTTCCCTTCCTCCTTCTTTTTCTAATGAGGATGTTCAGAGGAATCGTGTAGCATTTAAAAGAATATATATTTCTCATACCCAAATGATACATATGTGACTTCAAATCCAAGCTCTACCAGTTACTAATAGGCGACCCCAGGTAGGTTATTGAAGCTATTTTTATGTTTCATCTGTAAAAGGGGGATACTACTACTGAACTTGAGTTGTTTTAAATGATAAAATAAAATAATGTAAGTTAGTACCTAACATACAGTAAACAAAGAATAACAGCTGTTTTATTACTTTTGTTGTTGTTACATTGAGCTTGGTAATATGCCTGCACAAGTAGCATCAACATCGCCCCCTTCTAAGAAAGAATTTGCAAGATTTACCATCAGCTACCTTAACTAGCACAAATTCCTGAAATGAGGACCAAAAATGAGACAACTGGTCACTTTAAAGCCACAGCTAAAGAAAAATGGTATGTACATTTTAATCCCTAAGATATTTAACTCACTCAGAAAAGGTGACATTGATAAACTTCAAAAAAATGTAGATAAATACTGAAGTTTCTATTTATTTTAATATCTGAATATTTATAATAATTTTTATAGAAAGTACAACCAAATAATAAACTGTTTTTTACCTTCATCTAAAAATATTTTTTATAAAGTTTATACTTGAAGACTTTAAAACACTTTTACTTCCAGTCCATATTCACCACATCATTTTACAAAACTGAATCCTAAAATGAAGAAATGTGAATCTATTTTCAGGGAAATCATTTCTGTCTCACTGTATTCATTTTCTCAACATCTGTTCCTTCCAAGCCTCCCTGAAATATCACATTTATTCTTACACTCTCTTGAAATTGTACTCTTCAAGAGGAACAATAAACTAATAATACTCAGATCTCTTATTTTTTTCTCAATCTTCATTGATCTTGACTTCCTGTAACATGTTTTTTTTTTTCTAACATCCATGAACTTGCCCTTTCCTACCTAAATCCTACCACTCCTTGAATATCCAGGTCCAATCACAATAATTGATCTTGATTAGTCTTAATTCAATTTAGTATGTACTAAAAATATCTTACGTGACATGGCAATAGGGATTCAGAGAGTATGTCTCCTATCACTTACTACCTATACCATTTATTTATAGACTCTTTTACCACCTTAACTGCTACTTATCAATCAGCGAAGCAGCTTACATGCTCTTTGAAAGTAGAAATCTTATATTTCCTTTGTATTTTCTAGAAGAGTGACATGTATATAGTAAACTTACTGTACTTGTTAAATGAATACATAAATACTCAAACTATTACCATATATACACTTGCTCAGTTAAACATTTTTTTAAAACTCTTTTAAAAATATTATACTTTTGCATTAAGAATTAATCTTAGGGATGTAGGATTATTGAAGGTATTAAGAATTTGATCACTTCACTGTATTTTATATTATTCTTGCCTTGATTTGAAGTAAACTATAATATGTATTTCCAAACACCTGCATGTTTGTGTAATTCTCTAGCTATGGGCTATAATATACAAAACTTTGCCCTAATAAGATCTTATCGGCTAATCTTTAAATGAGTCACAAGAGCGAAGATGACAAGCCACAGTACAAAGAATTGTAATTAAGGACTAGGCAGACAATTTTGGATCCTACAGACAGGTGTTAAACAAATCACAAGCTGCATTCTCTGTTTTTTCAATCATTTTCTGGGTGTCTTCACTTATTTGTAAATGATCCAACTACTACATTTATTCATTCTAAAGTGTAGAAAGCATTTTAAATATTTTCTAAGATATAAATAAACCCAAATATTCCTGTGCTTTCCAAATTTAACAAAAAAATGATATTTTGAGTATAGAAAGAAATTTTCTCAAAAGTCCTATTCTATTCATTCAATGAACAAAGCAAAAATTTTATTTTCAATGTAGGGAGAATCATTACCTTCAGAAAGAAATGATTAGTTCCTTATTTTCCATCCCAATGAAGGCAAGAGAAACTGAGACATATATTCCTTGATTTAAAACTTTCATTGTCCCAATCATAAATTGTAATCATAAGGGTTATGTGATATTTTATGGAACTTGTTTACAAATGTGGTGTTGAATTATTCTTTATAGAAATATTTTTTAAAATATCCAGTACACAAGAGAAATAGACACAGTTCTAAATCATAATACATACTGGGACATACCATAAGCCAAAAAAATGTCCTCTTCACTCCCACTTCAACAAATAACAAGCAAAAACATAAAACCCAACAAAGCAGGGTGAGCCTACAAGGTAGTCCCATTTATAAAACACTAAGATCATAATGAGTATACACCTAATTTAACTAAATAATGTAGCATATTTAACACAGAAAGGTAGAATACCACACCTTATTATTTCCATAGGCCATATCCATTGCTTCTAGAGATAAGGAACAAAGTGCATTTATTAAATGATGCAATGATACATCATCAAGATACCTAAAATAAAAATGAAAAAATAAGACACTGTGATCTAAAATATGCAGCTAACAATAATGTCTGTATCAATTAAAGAAACTGACTCTTACTGTGAGCTTTCAAACAATCTTGAAAGTATATTGGAAATAACTGGTAAATCTGTCATCACTGCTGTTGTTAGAACCTAAGAAAAGAATAAAATTAAATGTAACATATAAACATTCTGGGAAGTGCTAATTGAGTAAGAATGACTAGAGCTTACTGTACTGGGTCCTTCTACAGCTCTCCCAGGTTTCAAGGCACCACCACTACTAGGCTTTAATCCCAGAATCCATACAAGATGCTGTAAAATTAAAAAAAATCAAAACAAAGAAATTTATAAACTTATAAAAATTCTAATAATTAAATTAAAATCAGTAGTAGTAATAACTAAATTTTAAACAGTAATTAATATTCATATAAAATACTTATTACACCAAGCATAGGCAGTAGAACAGGCCATCATGAGGAACATTCCATCACTTGGTGAATTATGAGCCATGTCTTTTTTCTTTTCCAATTTCTCCTTTTCCATACTTACCATCTATTCCTGAGGCCTGCAGTAGGCATTGTTAAGTTTAACTGTTAGCACTTGATATAAAAACAACACTGGCCTCTGATCCAGAGACTACAACATACCTGTAGAGTTGCCAAGACAAGTTGCCATGATGTTCCAAGAACAGCCCCATGGCAGTGTGCCAAGTTAAGTAAAGTCCTCATGCACTGGATATTTTTGGACGTTAGCTATATTAAAAAAGGATATGTTTGCAAGAATGGTTATGCACTCTTAAAAATTAAAAGCTTGTCAAACAGTATTATCATATTCAAAATTTTTAAATAAAATGCAAAAATATTAAGAAAACAGGCTTGGGTCGTTTTGTATAAAACAAATTCATTTGCTCAAAAGTTGCATGATCATAGTTGGTTAGGATAGTGTCACTGCATATTTATCCAGTTTCTTTTAAAAGTATCATTCAGATAAAAGAAAGTAAGTATAATGAAAAATGTAGGAAAACACACACACAAAATGTACAAAAGGTTTCCTTGATAGTTAATTTATAACCAAGAAAAGAAGAAGCACTTTACCATCACTGTCCCTTGAGGCTGCACGGCCAGCGGCTGCCCCACAGCCACCACCTGCTGGTGGGACTCGCTTGAGGGGCTGATCATCGTGACACTCTGGCCCTGGATGGAGTACGCTAGAACACAAAGGGAATCCTCAATAAGTAAAATATGCTTTTTATGATACATTCAAAATAATGTTATATTTTAAAGCATTAACATGATTAAACTAAGTTCAACTATGGTACTTATTTAGTTACGTATTATCTATATGCAAACATTTTGAAAATTCAGGAGGTACAAAAACAAAGACAAGTTAAATAAATATTAAGTAAAGTAATTTTCTATATAACTTTAACAAATTATAGGACTTTGGTATATTTCTTCATAAGCAAACTAGAATTAAGATACTAAGTATTTTAAACATGTATTCCCAGTAAACTTTTCTACTTAAAGTGAAAAACCAATACTCACCTTTTCAGTTTGAAAACCAAGTATCATATTGAAATTTATTTATATTACACGTAACAAACTTGAATGTTTTCAAAGTATTCAAGAAGAAAAAGAAATTTTTAAACATCAACTTAATCTCAGTGGTAGCAAACATTACTGTTTTACTAGTTCTCTTTAAAAAAAGAAAACCAATCACTCCCATTTCAATAGTATGTTACAGTTTACAAAGGACTTCCAGATTTATCTTCTTTTAACCTCACTATTGTTTAAAATTTGTATTATTCCCCCAACTCCCACCTCTATTGTTTTAAAAAGATGGAAGAAACTGAGGCTCAGGGCCATTAACTTCTCACAGAGGTCACAGAGTCAGTGAGTAGAGAGCAGAGGTTTGAACTCAGAATTTCAGTAATCTCTTCTCTATGCCTTGTTGCCCAATATAGGCAAACAGAACTCTAAGGAGCTGAAGTCTTACATTTGTTGGAAAGTGTGGCCGCAGTGGTGGTATTCAGCACAGTAAGAGCATAATGGGGAGGCAGGGAACCTTTGCATATCGCAGTTATAAAGGCATCTCTTGAAGTTACGAGGCCCAGTCTTCCACAAAGAGCAGCCATAGTCAGTTCAGCTTTTAAAATATTCTCAGTGGCAGCTTCATCTGTGCTGAAAAGATAAAGTATTTTATTTAATATGATTAATTTATTTCTAATTATGCTGCAAACACAATATGGAATTAGGTATTCAGTAAATTTTAAGAAAATATACTTAAAATTGCCAAAATAAGTCTACGTAAGGAATTTTAACATATCTGAAAATTTGAACTGGAAAATTTGAACTGAAAATCTGAAGCAATGTATGACTCATATTCATTACTGAAGAAAATGATAAAGAACTCAAAGATTTAACTTAAAAATATCAAGTATTTTAAAATCAGTAAATTCAGATTCTGAAGAAAAACAACAAAATAATTGAATAATATAATCATCACCACTGTAAAAGTAGTAGTAGAGCTTAAAATGAAACAAACATTCTGCAATTTTAGGAGTGTATTTTCCATTAAAACATATGACAATCAAATAAAACATGACAACAGACAACAGAATAGGATGGCAGAAAAATAATTCTCTACACACATAGAGAACTAATATTAGGAAATAATTCTCAAGACAAATTTAAGTAAACCATTTTAATGGATTTTTTTTTAACTGCCACATGCAATATAAAACTTACAAAGAATTAATACCTGGCATCAAGAAGAAGAGAGAGTGCAGCAAGCAGACCACACCAGCAGGCATTCACCATTTCTTCCCAAACAGCTCTACTAACTTAAAGGGAAAAACACACAATGCTTAATGATTATTAAAGACATCACAGCACCTGACAATAAATCAAATTCTAAAATCTCCCTCACCACTGGATAATATATCAGATATTCCCAAAACAATGCAATCATTAAACACTAAAGCTCTAACATTTAAAATATATCTGAATAAATTAAAACTTTAAAACCGTACTATACTTTCAGAATTCAGGAAGTCTTAAAACTAAGTTGTTTTAAAATATCAATGATAAGATCTTTCTGTATACAAGTTAACTGACTGATATCTTTAAAATCTGTATGTTATATATATTATATATATATATATAAATATACATATATATATAAAAATACATATATAATCAGTTCCTATTCCCTTCCATTTCATTGGGCCTGTGTGACCAGCTGGCAGTGAGACAGTGTTAACAAGCTGGCTCAACCAAGAGACTAGTTATATACATTTGGAATTATGCAAATAAGCAAATACATTGAATACAACAGGATCAAGTTTTTCACTGTTGGAGAAGGAAATTATAAATATAGGAAATTAAAAGTAAACCTTGCAGTATTAAACTGGAATTGGAAAAACTGATGTGACCTCATGGTACTTAATATAGAGAGATACATAGTTTTTAAATGTAGGGAAATGTGTGTTCATGTATGTGTGTATTTCCTTTTCAAGTAGCAAGAAGCATACTTAGTGCCTATGTGTTAGTTTTAAACACTATTCTCCACTAAAAGGAACCAGGGTTCCTTGGAAAAATAACTGACTCTTGTGTGAGGCAAGAAAAATCCAAGATGAGCCTGGAACATTCTGTTATATCAGATAAGTAAGTTAGTGCTCAGAAAATGACAAAAGGACATAGGATGATAAAAGGACGTAGTGACCAGCTTGAAAGGGGTCCCAAAAGGCCATGTCAGGGACAATGAGTTTCAAACCAAATAATGATAATCACAGACAGCAACCCTTAGAATAAAATAGGAATCCAAGAGCCTATACTAACACACATAAATGAAACAAAATAAACAAGGGAGAAGGGAAAGCTCTCTTTTATAGATGTCTCAAAGTCTTTCTCCACAAAAAGTTAATAATTAACTTTAGACAGAAGAGACAAGGCAGACATTATATTAACCAAATGATAAAAAGTTAATGTCACCAGCAACATTTCTGTGGTAGCTCTGCCAACAATGAATATATTGAATCTTGTTATGAGGAAATGAAAAACAAACCCAAGCTGACTGCCCTGTACTCTTCAAAAATGTCCAGGTCATATAAAACAAGGAAAAATTAAGGAATCGTTCCAGATTGAAGGAGAGTACAGAGACATGGAACTGAATTCAACATGTAATTCTCGACCATAAAGGACATCACTGGGGCAAATAGCAAAATTTGAATGGAATTTTGATGACATATTGAATTGATGTTAAATTTCTGATGGTGATTGCACTGTAGTTATGTAGGAAACAGTTCTTATCTTGAGAAAATACACATTAAAGTATTAAGGGGTAATGGGGCATCATGTCTGCGACTTATTCTGAAATAGTTCAGAAAAAAGTATAGTGACACGTATATAAATAGAATGGTAATACAAACATGGTAGTGTTAACAACAGGAACATCAGGGTGAAGGATATATGGCAATTCTATTATTTTTGTAACTTCTCTGTAAATTTCAAATTATTTTAAAATAGAAATAAAAATACAGAATCATAATAATATACCTATTTCATTATCCATTTGGTCTGATGTTGACTGTAATTCTTGTTGTTCGGATGACTGTGTTCGTGAAGAAACCGCTTCAGTGGTTGTAGTCTGACATTCTATTTCAACCTCTCCTAACTCTCCTTCAATCATACTAGTGATCCCACGTACAAGGTCCAGCAAACAATGGAATGCCACAGACATAGCATAGCCTTCTGGTATAGTCGGGGGCTCAACTTTGTCCAACATCTCTAGGCTGAAATTACGGAAAAAAACAGATGCTTAATGAGAAGTCACGATGGTGAAAATACATATAACTATTTCCATAATTTGAGATTATAGAAATTAAGATTAACAGAATAGCAAAAGTAAATGGCCACTACTGAGTTTGTTTCCTTTGGCAGATGGATCTCTTCATGGTATTCTAAGAAACTGATTAGAAATATTAAGGCCTGACCAGTGCTGTAACTAATTATTTTAATAATTTAGTCTTTGTCTCTCCCCCAAGTTGTGCCATTATTTTCACTAATTGTTGATATTAGAAAAACAAAGACATAAATAAAATTGAAAAATATAAACAGATTATAAATCATCTCAAATTCCAACTTAGGTGTTTTTAAAATAAAGTGCTATAAAATCAAATCAAGTCTATAAAGAAGAAAAGACGCTTTCACACTGGGGAAAAGTATTACTGTGAGATATCCAGCTCATCTATTATCCTATCATCTCTGGTACAATCTGCCAATAGGGTAAGATAATATTTAGAGCATCAGTGTGTCACATCCAAATTTTAGAGCAAGTTATACTCCACAGTTAGGACATAGCTTTCAAAAGGAAAGATGACAAATCTTTTGTTTAAATCATGGAAAACAGGGAATTATGGTTTTAAATTCCTTAAAATTGAATTCTGTCAAGATAATTCAATGAAAAAAGAACAATTCAATGGGAGAAAGAACTAATGGTGCTGGAACAACTGGATATTCACATGCAAAAGAGTGATGTTGGAGCCTTACCTCACACCATATACAAAAATTAACTCAAAATGAATCAAGGGATAAATGTAAGAGCTAAAACTAAAAACTCTTAGAAGAAAACAGGAAAAGTTGACCTCAAATTACAAAATGGTTTGTTAGATATGGTATCAAAAGTACAAGCAACAAAATAAAAAATAGATAAATTGAATTCATCAAAATTAAAAACTATTGTGCTTCAAAAGGACACTATCAAGAAAACGAAAAGACAATCCACAGAATGCAAGAAAATGTTTACAAATCATATATCTGATATATACTAGATCCTGAATATTTAAGAACTCCAACAAGTCAATAATAAAAAGACAACCCAATTAAAAATGAGCAAAGGATCTTAACATACATTTCTCCCAAGATGATATACAGATGGCCAATAAGTACCTGAATAAGATGATTAATGTCATCAGTCATTAGAGAAATGCAAATCTGAAACACAGTGAGAAACCACTTACTCGCTAGGGTGGATATAATCAAAAGACAATAGCAAGTATTGCTGAGGATGTGGAGAAATTTAAACTGTCATACATTGTTAGTGAAAATATAAAATGGTCACCTGGGAAAATAGTTTGGCAGTTCATTAAAAAGTTAAAGGTAGAGTAACTAGCTAAATGATCCAACAATTCCACTCATAGGTGTATATCCAAGAGAAATGAAAACATACATCTATGCAGAAACTTGTAGGCACGTGCTCGTAGCAACATTATTCATAGCCAAAAAATGAAACAACCCAAATGTCCATCAACTGATGAGATAAACAAAATGTGGTATAGCCATATGGTGTAGTATCATTCAGCCACAAAAAGAAATAAAGTACTGATGCAACCTGTAACATGGATGAACTTTCAAAATATTATGCTGAGGAAAAGAAGCCTGACATAAAACAGTATTTATTGTATGACTCCATTCATAGGAAATATCCAGAATAGGCAAATCAATAGAGACAGAAAGTAGATTAGTGGTTGCTAGAGGGTAGGGAAAGGGAGACTGGCTAACAAATATGGGGTTTCTTTCTGGAGTGATGAAAAAATTCTGAAATTAGATGGTGCTTATGGTTGCATAGCTTTTGAATACAATAAAACCATGAACCGTACACTGTAAAAAGGCAAAGTTTATGCTATGTTACTTATATCTCAAAAATAAAATTGAAATCTCTAAAGATCACAGTAAGAAAAGCTAATAGAAGTAATTTCCAACCTCAAATTTGGAAAGTCCCCAAATCATAATCAGGTAAGATAGGAAATTTACAAAGATGAAAAATTCAGAATAAACAACATAAACACCAACATACACCTATCATTTATTGAGCAATTATCCTCAACCTGGGACTCTAACGCTTTTTTTATGTATCTCATGTAACTCCTTACAAAAACCCTAACTCCTTACAAAAACCCTAACAGATAAAGATGATGAAACTGAGGACTAAGGTGACACAGTTATTAGTTAGCAGTTTTTAACCCAAGTTTGACTCTAAAGTCTATCGATTTAACCCCTGTGTGCCAACTCTGAGCATTTTAAAATTTAGGTAATCAATAAAAATATATTTATTTATATTTTGATCCAGAAATTTAAGCTCAAATGGGGAAAGTAATGTTTATGGCATTAAGCTTTGCCAAGCCAATAATCTTATAGAAGCACATACTAAACCAATCAGTGCTAAGCATCTCGTTATACAAATCTCTGTTCTCAAAGAATATATGATTTATTGGGAAAATGCTTCTAAAACAGATAAAATAATCCTAATTATCAGAAACTCTAATTTCCAAATTCTATGGTATAGACTGTAAGGACTAGAAAAATTAAGAGAAAAAGGTAACTTATTCTTATTTTTATTTATAACACAAACTAAGCAAAGCCCACACTTTCTTACCTGTTTCAGAGCTATTTTATTATAATTACTACACAACCACTTTTAGGTAACATGTAACCCATTTATTTAAATATTTTAAAATTAAGGTCAAGCTGCAAAAACTTCCACAAATCCAACTCTGAAGGGAGTCATAGTGCAATAAATCTGAAAGAATGTAATGTCATTAATACTTATGTCAAAACTACCTTTGTCTGTACATCACTTAAGTTTCCAAATTATTACACACTTAAGATGTCAATAAAACAAGTGACTGTATAATTAAGGTTTATAAGTATACCTTCAAAGAAAACAGTGAAAATCATTTTATACTAAACCTTATAATGAATGAATAAAAGACGCCAAGTCAACAGGGAAGTCTCAATGTGAACATACTAACCCATATACCAAAGAATCCCCCACATTTCTGGCTATTAATGATTTCAGAAATGCGTAACCTCAGTATGTATAGCACTAAAGAAATTATTTATATACTCCTATAGAGATTTAGCCCTAACCTTGTTTTCAAGAAAATTAAGATCAAGTAAAATGAAGTGTCCTACTCAAAATCATAGTATTTAATAGAACTAGTTAAAATCCAAATCTCTTAATTGATGGCAAGTAAAATAATCAATAAACAATTCATTCTAGACTTTTATTAATAAAAAAGCAACTGTACAACTTGGCCAAATATTCACTCTCCTGTTGTTTTTTAATTGAAGTATAGTCAATTTACAATGCTGTGTTAGCTTCTGGTATACAGCTTAGTGATTCAGTCATACATATATTTACATTCTTTTTCATATTCTTTTTCATTATAAGTTATTACAAGTCATTGAATATACTTCCCTGTGCTATACAGTAGGACCTTGTTGTTTACCTATCCTATATATAGTAGTATCTGCTTATCTCAAAATCCCAATTTATCCCTTTCCCCCTTGGTAACCAGAAATTTGTTTTCTTTAAAAAAAATTTTTTTTCAAATGTGTTGCATGTGTTGCACTTCATTTATTTATTTTAGTGGGAAGGTAATTAGGTTTACTTATTTATTTTTAGAGGAAGTACTGGGGATTGCACCCAGCTTTGTGTATGTTATGTACTCTACCACTTGAGCTATACCTTCCTCCATAAATTTTTCTATGTGAGTCTGTTTCTGTTTTGTAAATCAGTTTATTTGTGTCATTTTTTTTTAGATTCCAACATATAAGTGATAACATATGATATTTGTCTTTCTCTGTCTGACTTACTTCACCTAGTATGGTAATATCCAGGTCCATTCATATTGCTGCAAATGGCATTATTTCATTCTTTTTTATGGCTGAGTAGTATTCCAATGTACATATACACCATATCTTCTTTATCCAGTCATCTGTCAGTGGACATTTAGGTTGCTTCCATGTCTTGGCTATTGTAAATAATGCTGCCATGAGCACTGGTGCGAGTATATTTTCAAACTGGAGTTTTCTCCTGATACACATCTAGGAGTGGGACTGCTGGATCATATGGTAAATCTATTTTTAGTTTAATTTTCTTAAAAATTTTAAGGAATCTCCCTTCTGTTTTCCATAGTGTCTGCACCAAAGTACATTCCCACCAACAGTGTAGGAGGGTTCCCTTTTCTCCACAGCCTCTCTAGCGTTTATCATTTGTGGACTTCTAATGATGGTCATTCTGATTGGTGTGAGGTGATACCTCATTGTAGTTTTGATTTGCATTTCTCTGATAATTAACGATGTTTTTATTTTTCTTCTTCAATCACACATCCTCACTCTTTCCCTTGAATTATATCTTTGCTTAATCTTATTTCCTCAGATATATCCTTTCTGTTCCTATCTTCACCTTGGTCAGTCTCCATCCTCTTAGAATTCTGCTTTTTCCTTCAAATTAACCATTACTCAAGGTGATACTACGTGTTGGTTTGTGTATTTATTGACTGTCTCACTCACCAAAATGTAAGCTCCACAAGCGCAGCAATTTTGCTTTGTGCTGGGATTGTTTCAATTTAAAAAATGAGGTGGGGAGATGAAAAAGATAACTATTACTGTTTCCTTCAGTACTAGAAATCGGATTCTTTTACAACTTGATACTCAGTGTACTCGAGTCATTAGTCTCTGGAGCAAGGCAAAGCCTTCATGAGACATTAGTAACTTTAATATCTTTCAGATGACTAAGAATAACAATATTTCAGTCCTCTATGACTCTTTTTTACAATATTAGGCAAAATAAAGCTGCACAGTAAAATATCATAGTGATGATACAACACAGACTGACATAACATACAAATTCATGTTTTAAACTAGTCAGAGATTCTGCTTCACACTTTAAGTCTTGATTCACTGTCACTGAACAGTGTTGTGATGATGCATATCAATTACTTAAAATATATGAATTAACTGCCTCAGTTACTGTGGCAATGTTAAACCTATGTAGTATTGGCTGCTTGATCTCTGTAAGCACTATATTTCACTAAGACATACTGAAGAAAAATCAGCAATACACTGCTACATATGTATTTGTTAAACTGAAATGGTCAATGACAAAAAAATTTTAAATAACACATGTGGAACCCATTAAATGCTTTTAATTAAGTAAACTAAAAGTTCCATGTATTAAATCCTAACAAGGTGATTAGCTAAACACATAACTGTTTTCACATACAGAATCCTGAAAGATAGATATATCACTACTCCCATTTTACAGTTGAGGAAACTGAGATTTTTAAATAAGTAAACTAATTTGCTGACGGTAACTCAGTATCAAAAGACCTAAGTCCAAAGGCCTGAAATCAAGCCATATACATAAATCAAAAATCTGTATAGTATAGCTGAATAGGTCCTTAGGTAAAGAAAACACGTTCTGTTTTATGATGCCGTTAATAGTCTTCAAATAGTACAAAAAAAACCCAAACAAAATCCAGTCCTAGATAAAATTCTCAAAATACGACAAAATAAATTATTAGTTCTTAAACATGTTAGAAATAGTAGGTCTAAAATTTAAAATACAATGCAGAGAAAAACACTTCAGGATAAAGCATAGTCTCCAACAACACCATTCCTTACAAAGCAATGCGACTACTACTCACTAGGTTGCTTTAGCACTGCCTTGCACTGTCACAGTCAGGATAGGTATCCAAGTTCCTCTATATTCGAATGCTGGTAGCAAAGTAACACCTCCACCAATCCCCAGCATTCCTGAGTTAGCCGGTGCTGAAACAGGGCCACCCGGATTACTGTTTCCTGTTAGATACGGCAAAGAGAGCAAAGATACCAATTTACTCCTTTATTACAAATCCATAATATTCAAACACTTGGCTAATTAAAAAAAAATTTTTTTTGTTTTTGTTTTGGGGGAGGTAATTAGGTTTCTTTAAATATTTTTAAATTAATTTTTTATTTTATTTTATTTTTTAGTGGAGGTACTGAGGGTTGAACCCAGGACGTTGTGCATGCTAAGCACGCACTCTGCCACTGAGCTACACCCTTCCCCTGATCAATTTTTCAAAAATTACGCTATAGGACTGGATATTGCACAAATAAATGAAATTTATCGGTCCTATTTCAGCTACTATAGAGTCTCCCTGTTTCCCCAAAACACCATTTCCTTCTCTATATAAAACATACTAATAAAGAAAAATACTGACAAACTTCATAAAATACCTTTGGTTAAATCACTTTTTATCAGAGGTGGGAATAAAGGATAAAAAAGACCACTAATCACAGAGGAAAAAGTAGAAGAGAAGTTAAAGGGAACAAGAAGCTATGTATTGAGTTTCAAACTTAAATCACATTTATTCGTTTTTTTAAAAGAATGACAAATAGTCCTCCTAAGGTAGTAACCACAGTCTTTAAAGAGAAGTACCAAAGAAGATTGACTCTAAAATGAAGATTAGCATCTAAACTTTTGTTCTTATGTAATTAGAGGAACTGAAAGTATGTAAGAACAGAAAATACACTCTGGAAAGAAATATGCACAGTTGCCTCAGTGGGATGAAATTATTCTTTAAGTGTAAGTCTTTACATTTACATATAAAATACAAAATATTATAAAGAAATACAATAAAATATTATAAATGCATACATTTAGGTAACCCCAATTTCTCTGGCCATGGGATTTCTATCAAATATCATCTCAGAGTAGCGAATATTGTAAATTATAGCAGAATATAAAAACCAAAATACGATAAGCCTTTACCAGCTTGGTTTACTGTAGCAGGATTTCCAGTAGGAGGGACAAGAAACAAGGACTGGATAAAAGATCCCAGTGCATTCACAATATCACGAAAAACCTTGGTAGAATGCTGTTTCATATCATACGACTGACAAAATGACCTGTAAAATAATTTTAAATGTTTCTGGAGAAAATATTTGAACATATTAAAATTTTCAAACATTTTTAAATAGCAAGTGATGTTGATAAATCAGTCTCAATGCAATATTTTAAAAACTTCTTCATCACACCTAAGTGATTTTACTAACTCTGGACAAAGGTTCAATCTGAGGTCAATGTTCTTAGAAAAAAATTATCTTGCCCATTTTAACTCAGTAAATTCAATTGAGGGCAATCACTAACCACACTTTTTGCCCACACCTACACCCCTCCATCTACATACAACACACAATTTTCTTTGTTTAGAACCCTTCCTACCAGCATAAATATTATCCTATCCATTTAACAAAATATTGCGAAGGTTCTACCTCAATAGCTGAGGCTGCACACAGAGTCTGTGTATCGATTCCACTGCAACAGCTCGTAGCCACTGCGGTTTATCTGCATCCAGAAATTTCACCAGAAGTGACAGAAATATTTCACATTCAGTTACCTAAAAAATACAAGATTTGTAATAATATTTCTTTAAATCTAAGAACTATAAATTACATTCTTGTTTTTAACTTAGTGCTATAGACAAACCAACAAAATCTTTCAATTTTAAATAAATGATCATTTGTAATGAGGAGCAGAGAAAAAGAAAAGAAGAAGGGAAAAGTACTTACGTATGGATAAGCTAACAGTAAAAATAATCAGCGTCTCTCTAAATACATCATCGAAAACTCACACCAGTGATCTTCCAACATGGTTAATGTTTCATCCTTATCCTTGAGAAAGCACAATGCACCATCATGCCACCCTCATTCCTGGAAGGCGGCATGTATCATGTATGCTCTACCCTTCAGTAATACCACAAAGCTTTTTCCATATGTTCTTGCGTTGCTTAAGAAGCAAAGAGGCAATAAGCCAAAGAATGTTTGGAATTTATTTTCTAGTAGGAAAACAAGGAGGAACCTATAGTAGTTGACAGGTGTAGGACACACAAAGTACTAAGAACAAGGCTTGGTGCATAGTTTTGCTTTATTAAGTATTAGTTATTACCTTTGTTATTAATATAAACCATCTCCTCTGCAAGCACTTTGTAAATAAAGAATATTTAAAGCACATTCTCAACATTATTTATTAAATGTCTGATGACTGAATGAACAAAAAGTAACCAGTTAATTCAAAGGTTAATGAATTGTTTCTGTCACATATTAGTTGAGGACACAGCAGGACTTCTGAAAGATAAGAATTAACCTGACATTGTGATCACTAGGCCAAAATGAATCTTACTTCCTTATCAGGCACAGCAAGTTATTAGACGTTTTAGCTGGGGGTGCCCCAAAAGAGTGACCATAATGTGGGGCAAGGAATTTCGAGAATAAAGGAGCTCTCAGGAGTTTAGCCCAAAGTTTTAGCAGTTGGTATGTTCTAATGCCTTTAAAAGGTATTTAAAAATAGGACATAATCATGAAGATAGAGTAGGAGGGAGAACCAAAAGCAATTTATCCTTAGACTGCTATGACTGGGGAAGTCATAATGCAGAGGTTTGTCACTGTCCTAAACTTGACAATGGTCAAAAAGCACTAGATCAGAAAACACGACTCAGCCTGTTTATTCACCAACTTTGCAGATGACAAGCAAGGTAACTTTCTTATAAATAAAGGATAAAAGTATCTGCAACTTCCTGAGAAATCAAATGAGAAAAATGTAAGAATAAAAACACCCCCTAAACATGACATAGTGACACATAAGTACAGAGTGCCTACTGTTTTTTCTAAATAAAATGACTCCTTTTTAGTAAAGAACTGAGAAAGAATCATGCCAGTGACTCACTGAGCAATAGTTGTATCTACTGAAGTTTTAACAGGAGTAGGTCCTTCAAAACGTGTACGATCTGTTTTAGAGGGAAAGTGGAATTTAAACCTAATCATAGAATTGAAGAAGGTTCACCGGTTAGGTTTTGAGGCCAGGAAATAAAGTCGCTCAGAAACATCAAGCATATCACAGCCAAAGGAAAGATTAATGTTATAAAACCTGCCTTGGAGAGTTTCCTCTCATTTCTCCTCCTATGAAAAAGTGACTACAGTACAAATCAAACAATCACTCAGTTTATACTGTACCCACTGAAGTCTTGTGATTTGGGTAAAAGAGCCTTTCTCCTGAGGTCTGGAGCTTTGCTCACGCTTCCTCCCTGCTTGCCAAGTGTGAAAGTCTGATCAGAGAAGTAGTGGCTGAGGACAATGAATTGTTCTCAAGGATATCAATGGAAGATGCCTATTACGAATCTAAGTAAAGCCTTTCCCCCAAGGGGTTGCACTCACATGACACAGGTATCTATGGCCTAAGTCCAATTCTCATGGCACAAAGATAATTCATGAACTCCATTATACTAGCATGAACAGTGATGAATGTGCTGGAATTCCTCTAGTCCTTTGGTACCAGATAATAGTCAGGAGACAACTAATGCTTAAGATGAATCAAAGTCATCCTGTCGGAAATTCTCATTGAAGTATCACACAGATACCTGATAAGAAATCATACACGTATGATTGGCTTAGAAAACAATGATGAAAGTCTGGTAGAATTCTTAAATGCAGGAGTTTATTTCTCAGGGGACAGTTAGAGTTAACAACCTTATAGATGATAGATTTGTTAGTATTAAGATCCTCTGTTAGAGAAATATTTGTAAAGAAGTGGAAAATTAAACTGCACAAGCCATTTAGTCCATTCATTTCTTTAAAAGTAGTAAGTCAAAGGTAGAACTGGAGATATGTTAGCCATTTATAACCAAGTTTAGAAAATTAGTAGATATCTTTAATGAATTTCTTACAGATAACTTCCTAAAAGAGATCTCTGGGTATGGAGCCTAAGTGTTTTAGAGGACAGAAAAGCATCCAGCTCAGATGATAGAAAGTGGGAAGAACATTGTGTGCTAGCTGTATTATCTCTGTACCTGAATGACTGGGCATTCTATTTCCTCTAGTTACTCTAGATATATTAACAGAAGATTAGTTATCTTCCCCTCTGAGTTACTTGATAGAATATGAGATAAGCTGGTGAATACTGGCGGAGAACACTGATTCTCCAGTGCAATGGTCCCAGAAGTGGGGTCTATGGACCTCTGGGGGTCCCTGCGACCGTTTCAGGGCATCTGTAACATCATAATTACTTCTATAATAATGCTAAGATACTACTTGCCATTTTTAACACATTGACATTTGTACTGATGATTCAAAACAATGGTGGGTAAAACAGATGGTGCTTTAGCAAGAATCAAGGCAGCAGCACCAAACTGTTCTAGTGTCATTGTATTCTTCACCATCATACACACACACACACACACAAGGTTTGCTTCACTTAAGGACCACAATCACAATGAGCAAAACTAAAATAACAAATAAAAAATAAAACACAAATCACTGAATTTATTAAATGTGACCCATACATGCATGTCTTTTTAATTTTCTGTGCGACAAAATGGGAAGTACACGTGAAGTACTTTTGCTGTGTATCAAAGTACAATGGTTGTTTGGAGGAAAAGCACCATTGAGAACTGACCTAGTCACTTTTTTCCCCTATGGAAATAATTTTAACTGAAAGAGTGAATGGCAAACCATGACTGTTTACACTTGTGCATATTACAGACATTTTATCAAAAATTAACAAAGTAAGCCTGTCACTTTAGGGGAAACAACTGACAGTATTTATTACCAATGGTAAGACTGAAGCTTTCAGACAAAAATTAGAAATTTTGGAAAATTTGTATCTGCTTCTGTGACCTTGATAGCATCTTAATAACAGAAGATTTTTCTGATAAATGGTTGCTGATATTAACATATGTGATCTTTGGTACTGTATGAAGTGTTAACATTTGAAGTATCCGCACAACTAAAATAAGTAATACTACAAAATCATGCATGGGTGAAAAAAAACAAAGCACAAGATGAACCAATGAATTTTAAGGTAACAGAGTATAAAAATGTCATTAATATGGTCTCAGATTCTACACTTTCAAAGTGTCACTGGTTCAGTTTGGTGTAATATCAAAGAATATCCACTATTAACTGAAAAGGCCACTGAAATAATTCTGCCTTTTCCAACTACATATCACCGTGAGGACAGATGCTTTGACTGAAACAACATATCACAAAATAATGAAACAAAAATAAAGTATGAGAATCCAGCCATCTTCTATTAAGCCAGGCACTAAAGAGGTTTGCAAAAAACACAAAACAAAACTTTTTTGTTCTTTGGAAAATATACGGATTCTTCACAAAAACAAATTTTTATGTTAACATGTAATGGGTTTTAGTATCATCTCAGACTTAATTTTTAATACAGTAAATAATGACAGAAATAATCCACATAAACAAAAGCTCCTCAGTATTTTTACTGAGAGGCCCTACAATTGAAAAGTATAAGAATTACTACTCTGGTATGTCCTTTAAGAGACATATCATTTTCAGGTTTAAATAAAGAAAACTCAAGAAAAATAAGAGAGAAGCATTCCACGTCACTCACATATCTCACCCCACAACTACCACACTTTTTCAACTTTTGCCCTTGGAGAAACTAGACTACCTGGACTTTCCCATACTAATGAATTAAGTTTCAATCTAACAAATTATAATGCTGAGGAATTAATATCTTATATACATCTGAAGAATTCATCCTCGTAACACCGCCCTAGAGCTGCCTTGTTGTGAAGGGCAGTTTTACCAGTTGGTCATCACTCCCAAACGATGAGTGAAGTACAGAGTAGGTCTTTTTCTTCTTTTAGGCACTAACATTCAATCTTTTCTGCCGCTGGCTGTGCTGTTCTCTCTCCTCATTCTGCCCCCTAAATCGAGGAGACTAAGGTCAAAATAGGGAGAATGGGATAGGAGCAGTACAAGAAACTTGGCACTGGCAGCCTTGGAGAGGGGAAGAAATGAGAATTAAGAAAACAGTAAAGCATAAAATGCAGTGGGGTTAAGAGCGTGCGTGTGGGGGTCTAACAGAAGTACTTAACATCCCAGCTCTGCAGCTTATACACCATATGATCCCAGGTAAATTATATAAATATCCTGAGCCTCATTTTGTCAGTTGTAAAATAAAAATGAGTGCCTGCTTTATAGGGTTGTAGTAAAGTCTACATGAATTAATAAATGTAAAGCACTGTGTAGTATCCAGGATCTATGTACACAATGACAGCAATTTCACCCAAAATGGAAATTACTAAGGAATAAGGTATCTGATCCCTGAAAAAGTCACTGGATGAACTGCTAGATACCAGAACTGATGGACAGAAACCAAGTGCTTAGTCATCTTGGGCTGCCATAACATAATACCGTAGACTGGGTGGCTTAGACAACAAAAATTTATTTCTCACAGTTCTGGAGGCTGCAAACCTGACATCAGGGTGCCAGCATGGTCGGGCTCTGGAGAGAGCTCTCTTTCTGGCTGCCTTACCACTGTGTCCTCACACGGCAGAGAGAGAGCAAGCACGCTCTCTAGTGTCTCTTCATATATGGTCACTAACTCTATCCTGGCGGCCCTATCTTCATGACCTCCTCTAACCTAATTATCTCCTAAAGATCCCGTCTCCAAATACCATCAAAGAGGAGGTTACGGCTTCAACATATAAATTCTGAAGGGAAACAATTCAGCACCAAGTTTTATAAACATAAAAGATAGTTAAGTTGGTAATTCTTGATTCAGGGACAGAAACAAAATGTGAATTCTGCATTGATTATGCTGAGGATGCAACAAGCATGCTGCATTATGGTGGAGAACAGAAGAGAGACTTGACTCTCCATTACTGACTAGTGGCTAGGAAAAGGAAAAGGAGTGATGTCTTCTCTTCCTACAACCTTATGTTAATTTAATTATTTAAACCTGCATTTAGAGAGGGACAAGACATAAGCCCTCCTAAGACAACTCGGATAATACTTAGGGAATAAGGAGTGAAGTGATACATATTTGGCTTCGTCACAGGTAATAAACTCAGTTTTTATTCATTTTGGGAAGTCTTCACCTCTCCTTCATTTTTGAAGGAAAGTTTTGCTGTATGTAGTATTCTTGGATATAGTTTTTTCTGTCAACGTGTCTTCCCTGGGCTTGCGTGTGCTTGTTTCTACTCTGGAGCTCCCTCTTGTGTCTGTCTGGAGTACTGCAGCCTGTGGTGCTGTACCAGCCAAGGTATCCGTGCTTCCCCTGGTGTCTGCCTGTGTTACTATAACCTCCCTGGTGCTGCAGCAAGCCACAGGGCTTGCCTTTGTTCTCAGCTGGTCCTCAGGCATCCAGGTGTGTTGCTGCCCTTCTTGTCAGTGTCCAAGAGTTGGATAAGACAAAAATCAGTCCCTTGAGCAGTACCCCCAGAAGTGAGAGCGCTGGTTGCACATTTCATCTTTCTTTCCCACATGAAGGAGAAGCCCTAGATTGGGAGTTTTCTCTTGACCATACCATGCTGTGCTGCGCCAGGAGTGGGATGAGGTATATCCGGTAACTGCAACAGCTTTCCTACCCACTCTAATGAAACTTTACTTGGCCTTGTACTTGCCTGGGTGCTGTAATTTCTAAACTGGTTTCTAAAGTTCTTACAAAAGCAATCTGGTCTGTACATCAATAAGCTGGTGTCTCCACGGGGCACAGAGTGCCTGGAGCTTCCTATCCCACCATTTTGTCACTCTGGTTTACATTTTTTAAAAGCTTCTCCACAAACAGACTATAAACAAATACAATACAGGAAATATAACAGCCGACAGGTATAAGCTTTCCACCTTTGGAGAAACTAACCTACTTTTCATTTACTTTCGGCAAATGCAAGCTGACCTTTCAAAATTTCTAAAATTTCACCCATGTAAAGACTCAAAGAATTTCCCTCCATTTTAATTGTATATAATTAGACAACAAAGTCTTGATTTTTCAATTAAATATAACTATTGGAAATTATATCAAATACTCTGCATGTTGTGGGGAACATGGTTTGTAATTTTCAAAAAGTTACAACAAAAAAGTCCAAGCCAACAATTATGAGTATATCAAAAGACTCAAACCTTTGGCACCAAACCCCGATTGCTTACGTTCCTTAAATAGCAATATATTCTGAAATGACTTGATTCCTTACAGTATTTCCAAACAAAGTATTAAAGACAACAATGTGTATTATAGATGTATCTTATGTAGCCAGAAATAATAACTACAGTGCTTATAAAGATTATTTCTGAATGCATTTTGCATAAATTAATTTGGAATATGAAAAGAAAATCTATGACAAGTGTAACATATATAGGAAAAAAACTTTATTTTAAAAAGGTCTCCACAGAATTTACTTTAACTACCTATACTATCCAATAGTTTGTAATGCTGCTGGTTATCGCTAACATTTAGCTTATTGACTTTTCACAGCAGATGATCAACAACTATTTTTGTTAATTAAAATGAAGGATATAAATATTAAAATTTATACAATGAAATTAACATAAATTAAAAAGAAATGTAACACACCATTTTCTCTGAAAAATATTATTTGAATATTTAAGAGTAAACCATTACATTGATAGAACTATGATCAGGAGTATCACAACATATCCTGCTTCCATAAATTTATACAAAATAGATACAATATTGGACTGAAAGTAAATATTGATTTCTAATACTAGAATTCACCAAATCTTATAACAGGCCATGATTCTTCTTGCCATAAATGAAAAATACCATATAAACATAAGAAAGATTCAAGAAAGGAAGGAATGAATCTTTTGGCTACCTAGGAGAATACCTATATATACTCAAAAAAAAAAAAAAAAAGATCCACTTAACTGAAGTAAAAAAGCTAAACACACTATAATAAATCATCTTCTAAGAAGAGATTTCAGGCAGTTACACACACAAACATGTATGAAAATTAGCACTTACCAAAAGACTGTAAAATTGCTTAATCAGAACAGATACCACTCTCAGCAAACGCATGCAGATAGGAAAATACGGTTTTTCAACTGGTGCTGGAGAAGATGAAGTGCTGGAACCTTGTCTGAACTTTATATTTGGAGAAAAGAGCTTTATCACAAGAGGACACACCCTTTCTTTGAGAAGGAAACTAAATTCCTGATGCTATTTGCAAAGATTGAAAAAAAAAGAAAGAAAAAAAGAATTAACTTTGTACTAAATGCTTACAAAACAGTCTCATTGGTAAATAATACTCTTTAATAGTCAGTATGAATAATGTAGCCTTATTATAAGTTTATACAGTTTATTATTTTACAGTTTGCACACGATTCTGAAATTAGTATTGCTCTTTGAGAATGTAAAATCAAATGATAATCAATATTTCAAGTTTTAAAAAGTATCTAAATTAAAAGGAACATATAATAATTTGGGAATTGAAATATTTATTACTAACAATGTTAATTTTAGTAGGACACTAGCAATTAAAAACATTAAGAACAGAAGAAAGAAAACAGATTATACAAATTCAAATAGATAAAGCATTTAAATAGGCAGCTGAGGAGAAAAACCTTGATTAATAAAGAATAATAAATTATATAATTCATGCATTTTATTTAGCAAAGATAATAATTCTATTCATGAATAGAAGATTTATTAACCAACTTAATATTTTGTTCTACTTAGATTGCTTGAACAGAACACAATGAGCTGATAAAAACACAATGACAAACACGCATAATTATTTTAATGTCTGGGAATCTTGCAAAGAATTCTTAAGTTTTACTTACAGTCATGGCATAATATGCAGAAACCCTCTCCTGACCTGTTCATTCCCTGCCTATGTTAGCCAAAAGTAGTCCCATTTTACTGACAATACAAGGTCTAGTCTACATTTAATGTCTAACCTCAAATATATATTATTCTGTTGTTTAACCATCCCAATTTTATTGAGGCTGAGAACAAAGGAACAATCACAAAAATCAACCAATCTAATACTTTAATCTCTCAGAAAAGGAAAAGTAAGACACAGAGCAGTTTATCTGTTCAGAATCACAAAATGCATCAAATGTATCTTTAAGAAGTCAGTCACTCAAGAAAAAAAATAAGCTTTACTAGAGGAAAAAAGAAAGAAAACACAGATAAGTGAAAAGATAAAAATAAAAGCTTTGCCTAATCTCAACTCCTGGAGATAAATTAGTGAGTCATTGTTGACTCCAAATATGTATACTTCTAGCTTTTTATATCCATTTTATGTACTTTTAATTCTTCCCCCCACCAAAAAATGGGATTTTTTAAGAGTTATGTGATTTGAAATTCTACTCTCACATCTACAGCAGTTTCACTGACTGACAAAGTGAAAAGCATAGTTAAATCCATTTTCATAGTTTACTAAATAACCTTAGGTATTGGCTAATTTATAAATATTACAGACAAGTCTTAAAAGTTTCATCTATTCAGTTTCCCCCCTCACTGCTCACCTAATTACAATTGGCTTTCCTCCACAACCACCACCAACTACTGCATGTCTACTGGAACTGTTCTCAACATGATCTCTGTGGCCAAAGCCAACACTGCCTTTTCAATCTTATCAAATTTCTTTGAAGCGCCTGACATAAATGATTACTTGGCTGATCTTGAAGCTTTCCTGCTTTTGTCTTATATCAGGCTGTACCATTTAACCATTTGACCATTTAACGATGAGGTTTCTCAGAGCTCCAGAAAACCAGGTCCTCACATCCTGCTCACCGCATGCTATCATCAGAGCTGATCTCATTCACTCCCGTATCTTCAGTTAGCAACTAAAGCGAAGTTTAGATTTGTAACTTTAGCGCAAAACCGTACTTCTGTGCTCAAGATGCATAAATTCAACTACCATTTTGTATACACTCAGGTACCTCAAAATGAGTAAGTTAAAAACAGAATACACTATCCTTTCTAGCAAAAGTTCTGCCCACAGAGTATTAGCAGCAAGTAACTCACTGCTCAAACCAGAAAGCTAGAAGTCATCCTTGATTAATAAAGTATAATTAGCTCTATATTTCACTGACTTTATTTTGAAGAAGGTGAAAGGCTGCCTTTGTCCTCGCATTTACTCACCATCTGGCTGCTGGCTGGTGAAGACGCACCAGGCACTGCACCAGGGGAAGGCAGTCAGGGTCATGCTCAGTTCTGCCCCTGCCCTTAGACAGCTTATTTTCTTTTTAAAAGAAAAGGCAGATTCTTTCTTAGGGTCACTGCTCTGCAGCATTCTTTCCCTATTCTACCTATTTCTCCCAACTAACTCCTCTTTATCTCTCAGGGAAAAGCTTCACAGCCTTCATTCGTCACCAGTTCTCCACCAGGTTTGGTACCTGTGTTGCTCATTTCCATAGCACTTTTTTACACTTTTTTCTCACAGCACTCATCATATTTTATCATTCAGGTAATGTTTTTTCTTCCAATTAGACTGGTAAGTGTCATAAGGGCAGGAATTTTATGTGTCTTATTTAAATTCTGTATCCTTGGCGCTGAATATATAGACCAGCACATTGTAAGGGACTGGTAAATTTCGGTTGGATGAATTAATAATGAATGAATGAATGAAAATAAAAATTTATCTCTTGAAGAAAACTTTTAGGAGTTAATTTTAGGATCTTACGCAGAATATTTCTTTTTTTCTTCTCAGCACTGTAGCTGGAAGAATAAAATAGACTTATTGCAGGCACTATAAATCTGGAAACATTTTTTTCACATCTTTCCTGACAAAATTAGTAAATATAATCTAAACTATAGAGATTTATAATTCAAAATCATTTACCAGTTCATTCATTCAAGTATTTGTCAAACACCAGCCGTATGCCAGGCACTAGAAATAAATGGGCACCCATACAACAGGGAACTAAGTCCCTTCCTCACAGAGTTTCCCCTAGGGAAAGAGAGAAGATAAACTACTTCACAAATACGTATGTCAGGAGGTACCAAGTGCTATAAAGAAAAATAACAAGGGGTAAGAAAGGGCGCTGGCATGAAGAAAAGTGGCCATTTTACACACGGTGGTTGGGGAAAGTTTTCTGATTAAGGTGACCATGGAGTAAAGACCTCAAAAAGAGGAAGAGAACAAGCCACACGGGAGAAAAGCATTCCAGGCCCCCGAAGCAGTACGCACAAAGGCCCTGAAGCAGGAGTCCACCTGGGTCATTTAGGAACAACAAGAATGACAGTGTGACTAACGGATGAGGGCACTTACAAACTATGAAAACTTAGACAAATTATTTAACCCTCTGAAAGTCTTAGCTTCCTCCTGTGTAAAAGCAGGAATAACTGGTACTTCTCAGGCACTGTGAAGACTAAAGGTACATAAGGAACTTAAGCAAAGTCGTCGCATGGAACAGGCAGTCAAAAGTGGCAGCTGTTGAGACTAGCATTTTATACAAGACTGCTAGACAAGTTATAGCTAAACTTACCCTATATTAATACAAGAAATGGAATCATCAGTTATTATGGCTCATCATCACCAAAAGCATTTAACAGCTGTCTAACACAGACCAAAAATTATGAACCATGTAATAAAATTTCAATCCCAACTCCTGAGCTAAAGGATCTTCTACTTTAGTGGTACCTGATTCACACACCTTGTAGGTAGGAGTAAAGGACAAGTTAGATGACTAAGGGGGGGCCACATGGTAGGGAAAGGAGCTAGAGGAGTAGTTAGAAGATCTAAATTTTAGTTCAAGATCTGCTAGTAACTAAGGAACCCTATGTAAATCACTGAACCATTTCTGAACTTTAGCTTCTTACAAATAAAATAAAAAGTCTGAATTCTTTCTTACTTTTTTCCCTATTAACCTTCTGTTTTGAAATATTCTGTATCACTCATGAAATTTATTAAGCACTGACTACTTTTTTCCATTAAAATTATGTAAAAGCACACAGCTACATATAACCAATTATAAATCAGTAACAATCTTTTTAGGCTTTTAAATATTACAGAAAGAGTTTGCATACCCCATTCCTTCATACACCCCCTGACTGGGAAGTGTTTGACTAGAAAGACCCCAGGGATCCCTTCTAATGTCAG
The DNA here is from genome assembly GCF_009834535.1 of Camelus ferus. Classification (NCBI taxonomy): domain Eukaryota; kingdom Metazoa; phylum Chordata; class Mammalia; order Artiodactyla; family Camelidae; genus Camelus; species Camelus ferus. The sequence continues at coordinate 21,153,972 of NC_045707.1, forward strand.
AATTTCACGATGCTTGGGCATTACTAAAATGTAAGATAATACTAAATTACCATAAGTTTAAGGTAATAATTATACCTTATTAAGGTATAATTTTTTGCATCTTTTAATGTGAGAGAAAAATACATGCTGCTTTCCTGAAAAATATCTGTGAAAAAAATTAAAGATTAATTTTGTTGCAAGATACTACAAATGGCTTACTTGTAAAAAGACTTGTGGAAAATCATTCAGGACTGACTCAAGTAATTCGAGGCCAAACGTTCGAGTCATTTCTGTCATGCCTACTAGCCAGTAAGGGGCATCAGCATTAACCAACTGGCACAGGTCCTGGGAAAATAAGTCAAACAATAAACAAAAAGAAAGAAAACATTTCACATGCTGGAATGGAATGTGCTTTTCAAAATTCATAGTTCATAAAGCTTCTTTAAAGTATTTCTTCTTATCTAATAGGTTTTACTCTTTAGAAACTAATTACCGGGAATTCAAATTTTGACTAATTGTACACTTGATTATATAAGTAAAAATATATAGAGTGCACAGATAAATGGTTAATCTAACATTCTTTTAATGAAAAACCACTTAGAATAACCCTTCAATCAAAATTAATATTTTCAGTGCAGGTGACTCTTACTTTACTTAAGAGGTTTATTTATGCAAAACAGTGTAAAAATCAGGTACTTGTATATCAAATTACATTAGGTAGACCAGAGATTCAGTACTTTAATCTTCCTATTAAAGTACTTATTTTATATGATTAGCCATCCCTAATATATCTAGTTCAAGGTTTAATTCATTTTATTTCCTTAAAGTACAACATAACATTTTATTATGTTAATTAGCTATACATGCTTTTTAATGTTTTAGAATTTTTTAAAATACAGGTATCATGGGCTTTTCTAAAATTTGCTTGACCACTTAGCTTTTACAAAAGACCTACACTAGCACCCATTTTCTCTAACTGAAAGAAATCTGAAGGGGATTTTCACTTTTACAAAAAAAAGGCAAAAATGAAAACAGCGTTCAGCATTTGTTTTGCAGCGAGCCAGCTACAGAGGCAGCGCTCACTCTGGGCAGTAGGGGCAGCACTGCCAGGCTCTTCCCCGGGAACCACACTCGGCATCTCAGCACGAAGCCGCCACAGCTCTGAACCGTGTGGGTGACCGTCTGTGCTTCCCTCCATTTACTATGTGTATTTGTTAGGTCATTATGTCCTAAGGTACTGCTTCTTCGCTTTAGGCCATTCTGGGTTATGAAAGCTTGCACAGAAATGCTCTGCTTTCAGACAGTGGGAGAAACCCGAACTACTTTTTACACTTTAAAATTTGACAATTTAAAAAGTGACACTTAAAAAAACCAGATCAGAGGCAAAATTCCAACGTCAGAAATTCACACAAAACTATGTTCTATAATAAAAATTTTTATCAACTGAAATACCTGGAAAAGCATGTATGCATCTTTAGCACAAGGTTTGAGGGCACTGACAGATCTTCTGTTACTATTTCCTTGGACTAGTACTGGTTGTTCTATAATATCTGCAGTCAGAATAAGAGAAGTTTTAGGAGTTCGTAACGACCTTTAACTTAAACTTTATATACTACTTAAAAGGTACATTTAAAATAAAAACTTATTTATAGAAGTACAAACTTAAGTATAAGTTCAGGACCGTGTCTCCAAAATGGAAAAGAAAAACTGGGCATCCCATTTTTATAAAAAAAAATGCCATAAAAATCACTCTTCCCCATCTTATATTCATTTTAATAAGCTCTGTATCTTTATCCATACATTTGATCTCCCCAGTAACCCCTTCTTTGGCCCCTTTATTTCATGGTTTTGAAATCTGCCTTTAAATATCAAACATATAAAAGTTTACCATATGGTTAATTCTTCTATTATCTCACCAACTTCAAGAGAATTAACTCTTGATCTGCTACAATTACTATCTCAGTTATAGGTACTGACTGGCCAAGAGTCAACTAGAATGGATCTTCCAGTTTCTCTGAATACTAATAAGATATCATTCTCTGTAAGTTACAACAGCTTGTTTTGAATAAATGTTGACTTGATCACTTGAAAAGAAAGAGGTTCTAAGTATTTTCTACCTTTTTAGAAAGTATTAAATGAGGTATTAGTCTTTAGAGACACACAGATAAAGCTACCAATCCAGAAATTATATTTAGATTATGAATACGTATGTAAGACATTCAAACCGGAGAACAGTCCTATTTTATCCCATAAATTTAATTCCTTAATATTTCAATCTGCTAGAATTCCACCTGCAATTCCTCTAGGAAACATGTAGAAAAAGTGAGCTCATTCTTGGGAATTTACCCTAAAAAAATAATTCAAATGGAAATACATATGTAGGAAGACACTCAAAACAATACTAAAATACCAAACACAAGGAGCTCATTAAAGTACAGAATAGCCGCAAAATAAAACCATTAAAATTTAAATAACAAAAATAAAAGAATAATGTGAAAAAGTCACATAATGTGATGTTTGGCTAAAAATAGTTATAATGCAATGTTTGACATAAAATGTGAAATTATCTTCAGTATGCCAATATGCACATATTAGAAATAAACATGGAAAATAGAACCCACTTCTTAGTGTAATAAAATTGTGGGTGACTTATTTTTTGAATTGCCAGTATCAATAATAATGATGTTCAAATAAATACATATTTTAAAGTATTCTAAATGTTAGGTAGCCTAAGTTCACAGGGGAGAGGATGAAAATCAATAAAAGAGAAAGCCTGGATGTTAGAACCACCCATTGTCAAAAGGAAACAACTTTTAATCTCTTTACCTCTGTGTCGTTCATCTTCAGCAACCATCCTCTCAAAAACAACAGTGACAACTTGTCGCACTGTAGCAGCAGCTGTATTATTTGTAATATTATCTTTTGTAAAGTGTAGTCGAAAACAAAGAACAATTGCCTAAAAAAAATTTTCATTCAGTGTGAAATAAGGCCATGAAGAACATGGCTAGTATCTTTATCTGACATAATCCAAAATTAAATAATTCATGTTTGGCTGTATCAATCACCTACACCAGAAGTCCCACCCTTTTATACAATAATACTACAAAAATCCTTGGATCTGGATATAATTCAAACTCTCAGTAAATACACAAAGTCATAAGATTAGCTAAGGTAACGTGGAATACACCTTTTATAATTTGGTTCTTTAACATGTATATAATAATGTGTTGTGTTTTTATTTCTGCAGAATGACTTGCTCTGCAAACAGCAAGTCTCTGTCAGGACATGTATTTTCAATTACCTTTGGTAAATCAACACCTAGAAGCAAACGGATGGATCACACCATAAGTATAGGTTAAACTTTAAAAAAAACTATTGGTTTTCCAAAGTTGCTTTACAATTTTATACTCATGCTAGGAGTATGTGTGAGTTCAAATTATACCATATCCTTAACAACACTTGATATGGTCAGTCTTTTTCAATTTTAACTATTCTAATGGGTGTGTGATGGTATCTCCTTGTGGTTTTAATTTGCTTTGCCCTGATAACTAATGATTCTGAGGCACGTTTTATGTATTCATTAGTCATCTGACTATCTTATTTTGTGAAGTGTCTGTTGAAATCATTTGTCCATTTGTAATGGGTTGTCTTATGAATGAATTATGTGTTTTTAATAAATTCTAGATAAAAGTTCTTTGTCAGGTCTTTGTAAATATTTCCCCCTATTCCATGGTTTCTTTAGCAGTTCATGGATTTTGTGCCCTAAGAAATCTCTGCCTACCTCAAGGTCAGAGATTTTCTCCTTTGTGTTCTTCTAAAACTTTTATAGTTTTAAAAGAAGTCATTCTTGGAGAAAAACATAATAACGGTATTTTAAATTCTATGTCTCATCATATTAATTATATTAAACAGTTAAGAGAAAATAAGCCTTTGATACCACTATCACTTTCTAAAATTTCAATATAACCGGAAGGTACACGTTATGAAGAACCCTTCCTATTACTCAATTTTATATTATTTCTTTATATTTCATTTTTCTTTCCCAATATTACATTTCCAAATTAACCAAAATACTAAAATAAATCCTATATTTATTTATAAAACTATAATCAGTTCTTATCACTCAGGTAGGTCAAATGATAATTTTTAATGAAATTTTAAATAAATGTAGCAGAACAATAATTTGACAGCTAGAAACCAAGAGGAACTACATCAACAAAAGTATACATAAAAATACATTAAATATTTTATAAACCAGGTATGAGCTTAAAAGAATAAGCTATTTGCAATTAAGTACAATCTCAGCATGTCCTAAGAACATCAAACGAGTAACTAGAAAAGATAGACTTTCTAAAGACAGTCTACATAGCTCAATGTGACAGCATACTTTTCTACCTTACAAGCCATCCATCCTTAAGGGCTTACAAATTATAACAGAATTATTATTGGAAGTTCAACAATTTCCCTAAAAAATAAGCCATTAATTAAAGACTTTATATTACTCTCTGTACTGTTTGCTTTAGAAATATTTCATAATTTAAAAAAACTTTTTAAAGAATGAGGTAAATAATAGAACAGCTGATAGTGTTCCAAAGAGGGTTGGAATGAGAAAGGAATGAGAAATAGCTAACTTGCAGCCTTATCCAGTATACATGCCAAAAGGTCATTTTTCCAGCTCCTTTAGAGACAAATTTAAACTACCTGGCTACGTAACACATACATGTGAAATTATTCTTAAAAGGGGGGAAAGGGAGAGCTACCACGGGGAATACCCAAGGCAACTGTGGAGAGCACTGATACTTCAAAACACATTTTTTTTCTTTTCCTCTTCCTCTACTCCTATTCTTCTGCTGTTTTTCTTTTTCCATATCCTATTCATAACTAAGCCTGTCAGCTATACCCAGGGGGCTCTGCTTAATTGCCCCAACCTGATTTCAACTCTAATCTGGGGGAAATAAGGCACCAATGGCTTCTAAACTGCAATGTGCATTATCACAATAGCTACAGCAAAGTTGCTTTTGGTTCCAAAAGCACCAGGCTTTTCTCTTTCAGTCAAGTCATTCAAACACTATCTCAAAGCACTTTGAACTTTGACAAACAGGCTTCCTACCTTAGAGAGTGCCTCGTCATGAACCACTGTATTGGTTGTTAAAAGAACAAGAACTGTTTGAAGTAGCTTAAGTTCTTCGAGACTATTTTCCATTAGCTGCCAAAGCATGTTAATTATATTTCCAGCTGCAGTCTGTAAAACAATTATTTTAATTATTCTCAACAAATAAAATATAGCTGTTTGGGTTCCTAAATATGAAAAGGTGTACAAATATTATCTCACCTGGAAAGAACTTCTTGATCACAATAACAAAAACCCATGTTTCCAAATATACATCTCTCAACTAACTTGAGAATTACAACCAATTACTTTTTTTCTCAAAAAATTTTTTTAAATTTAAAATATACTATTTGAATATATGCAAATAGCAGCATATAGTTCTGAAATACCTAGCCAAAATCGAAGCTCATTTCTATAATAATATGGGTATAGTTAATTTGGACATTCCAGAATACATACATACACAAATTAACTGAGCCTGCTGTTTCTTATACATTATTCTATTCATAATATGTTACAGAAAAACAAAACACAACTCAAATTAACATTTATAAATTCAATTAAATCTGACATTGTTTAGAATGCTATACCAAAGGCAAAAGAATTTACCACTTCTATTAAAGTACCACATGAAGCACAAAGTTAACATCATTATATTTGCAAGCAGGATGCAGATTTATAGTGATGACATGTTTTTCCTTGTTTTGCCATCATTAAGGTTAGATACAAACAACACACTTAAGTTAATGAACAACAAATTATCACTTCACATCATCTAGCAAGCAGTCATGATTTTTCTCTCTTATCTTTTAAAAGATAATTTATGAATAATATTCTACTTCAATGATACTAAAACTTTGCTTTGTTCTCAAAATTATCATCTATACTACCGAACTATGACTTGCTAGATTACAAATGACTTGACAAAATGTACTTCATCTTTATTCATTATTTATGAGATTTAATGAGACAATTTGATAATCTTTTAAAATTAAGCCATGCCCTTCAAGCACTGTTTTACATTAAAAATCAGATATGTTTTATTCTCCCCTTATGAAAATGCCTGATTTGATTCGCAGGTGCACAGTTCAGATAAAATCTTCACATTACCTCAGATACAACTTCATGGGACATGAGTCTCTGAATGGCGGCCAAACATAGCTGAGTGATCTTCGGTTCCTTGGTTCCACAACCCATTAGAAAAGGCTGAACAACCTCTGAGCTGTTCTCTTTCAATGCTTTATTTAGAACACATATAAAATGTTAAATATGATTCATAAATAGGAATACATTTATATAATTACAACCAGTAATGACAATCTTAACAAAAACCACGTAATATAAAATAAACACCAAAATTTAAAAAATCAAGCAGTAAGAGTTAAAAAATTTCAGATAAATACTAGACTCTGTATCTACACTCCTCCCCTTTACAGCTTGCCCTGCCTTTCTCTTGACACTGGGTCCCTTGGTTCTCCTCCATCTTCTGCTATAAACTCTTTAAGGACAACTTCTCAGAAGTTCTATCCTGCCTCAGAAAAAGACTCTATTTCTTCAAAAGTGCAGAAGGGAAAACCAGAATAAGAATTCATATTCTGGAGCAGAAAAGTAACTAAAAATAGTATAAACCTCATCTTCACCACATTTCTGAATGAATATTCAGAAACTCCCTAGAATTTTACTGTATGTTTTGAATTTACTGGCTCTAATTTCTTCTTCAAGAAGTAAACTCATTAAAAACAGTAACATTATTCCTCTTATTACTGAAGCATTACTTTAAATTAATTGGATGCACATGCTGTAATTCCAAATCTTAATTTAACTCCTACTAAGCCAGTTCTTTCAGAAGTTTTAGTGGCAACAAAAATGTAAAAGGTTAGAAAATGCACAAACTCAATTATACATAATTAAATTTACAAAATGAAGTTAAATCAATACACACTTACTGAATGGCTACATAAAGATGAGTAAGACAGGTTTGTCATTCCAATTTGAATGAATAACATAAAATTCCAAGGCAAGAGAATATCAGACTTATGCGCTCGGTATTCATTTTCAAATGTACTACAGCCATCAATTATTTTTCAGGTTACGACTCATAATAAAGACATACAAGTCTGAGTTTTAACATGTTTTTCAAAAGAAACTGTTGAGAAAGTCATCGCCATTAAAAGTGTAAAACTAGTGTTAACATTAAATTTATCACTTACATCCCTTTCTTTCCTCTCCCTAATCTCCCTTTGTGGTATGGCAAATAAAGACTACTATTTCCTACAGCACACTCTGCAAAGTCCCTCAGTATGCCAGCATGAATTACTGATTTATTGCAGCTAAGAGATGGCAAATATGACTGGCAAAGAATAGTGCTTCCAAAAAACCTCCCTTATTTCCTTGCTTTCTTGTGCATAAAGGTTTGATTCAAAATCAGAGACATAAATTTTCCATAACAATGTCCCAAAACATTTACATGAATGATTAAAAATAATAAAGCTCAAGAAAACACTATTCTGAAGCAGTAAATAACCTGCTATATTCAATCCTGCCAGAATCACTGAAGTACAAGGCTAATTCTAACTCTGCTGAACATTCCCAGTTATTAAACCTTACTCAGGCAAATAAGTTTTCAATACTAACAAGTTGCATTTATAATTTTTATGACATTAACATACGTTTCTCATTGAGTATCACAATGTTCATATAGAGAATAGGGCGTGATTTGGACCAAGCGACACAGTAAGTAGGTGGTAAAACTAGAATCTAAAAATATGAAATATGTCTTCTTATTCCTGGCTCACTACTCCTCCCACAACATTATGCTGCCACTCTCGAAGGTAAACAGCATTTGATGCAAGTGGAAACTAAAAGAGTTAAAAGTGTTTAAGAGGAACCAATGAAACACTTCACAGTTACCTGCCTGAAGTCTACAGATAAATGTAGCATAGGGATCCTGCCTTAACAGAAGGAAAAACAACATACTTCCACAGAGTCTCTGATGACAATGATTTAAGACACACCCACAATATTACCAGAAAGAAAATCAGTGCCAATCAACTATGCCAATTAAACTATGATACAGTACTTTCTTATCACTTAGAAATTTTCCTCACAATTTCATCCTCTGGGCCAAAAAGCTCATTGTTATTTCTTATCTTTTTGATAACAGCCATTCTAACGGGTGTGAGGTGATATCTCCTTGTGGTTTGGATTTGCATATCCTGAATGATTAATGATGTTGAACATCTTTTCATGCACCTGTTAGCCATCTGCATGTCTTCTTTGGAAAAATACCAGATCTTCTGCCCATTTTTTAACTGGATTGTTTGCTTGAGGATGCCTCATTGCTTGAGAGTACTTTACTATCATCTCTGAGATAGTCTTTTAAGCCAATGACGCCCAGTCTGCACACTCTGATGCTGGTGCTTTTTTGAACTTACCATAAGATGTTAACAGAAATTGCCTGCACAACAACTAGGGTGACATTCCAAATAGCCATTAAACTTATGTGATATCAACAATGCATAAAACTCAACTTATGTGACAATATGAACAACTATGAACAAGTTCACACATGCACTGAAACAGACAACTACATTACCTTGCCCACAGTGATTCTAAGATGCCATCAACAAACAGTAAAATGCATACCAATGTGGGGAATATTAACATGTGAAAAAATTGTGCCTCTTAGAGTGAATATAATAAGGTAACGTATAGTGAAAGGTTGTATACATGTCAGTCAGTTATCCAGATCTATCAAGTTCAGATAAACTGAAGGTAGTAACAAAAGTCATTTTAACTGTATTTTAATGTAACTCAAAGGAATCCTTCCTACTTTTTTTCCACCCAGTTTGTATACGAATATAATGGTCAAAGGAAATTTCTGTGTTATCCAGAAGAGATGATGAACAACAACAAAAAAATAAAATCTATTGATCTATTCTGTTTTTTTTGAAGCATAATATAAAAAACAAAAATATGTCTACTAGACCACAATGAAGACAAAGATCGCTAAAAACAGTTACTAATTTTTTCTCTTCTTTTAAATGTGATACTGGTCCTAAGAAGCAAAAATTAATCCTGCTCTTCTAATTGAGAGATTACTGCACTCTCTTCATAAGCAGTAATTTTATTTACATGTTATTTAAGGGTGGCTTTACGTAAAAATCTTCCTATGGGTTTAGAGTTTAAAAATCATATTAGAAGGAAAAGGCTGTGCAGCTATATAAAGACATCTGGCTTTAACCATTAAAAAAAAAAATCACTCCAGGAAAAGAAAGAAAAAAGTCAACTCTTTTTAATCAAAACTCTCTATTTCAACTTCTAAGACAATATATAGACAGCTTTCAGGGAGAAAGAAAAGAGAAATTTTACTCAACCTAAATTCCTCAAGAAGCACAACTCCTCTAATAGCGTAACACTGTGTGTTTGATAAATATATTTTACTTCCAAATTTTATAACTGTGAGATCAAATGATGCACTTTCACACACCTGAAAGAGGTCCAGCAGGTCCCCATATCCTAGGGGTTTCCTTGCTCTGAGCAGTTTCACTGCAAAACTGCAGTTTTTATCCTGGAAAAAAAGAATTAAACTAGGATACCCCACTATGAATCACACTAATAGGGGTTAATAAAAGTTTTATTATGATAAATTTTAATGGTCATTAAATAATAATTCTTGTGGAAAAAAATAAAACGTGATGTAGACATGACTGTTATCCTCAAAACCCTTAAAATCTAGTTATGGGAAAGACTGATATTCCTAAACACATAAAAAAAATTTAATGATTCAAAAGGTATGAAAACGTTTTAAATGATTCAAGATGAGGACAAATAAAAGTATGAGCAATTTCATATTAAAAGCACACTACAGGTAAAGGAAGGATTATTCAACAAATGATGTTGATACAATCGGTTAATAATTTTGCAAAAGAAATAGGTCCTCATGTCACTCCACGTTATTAAGAAAAAGATAAACCATAGAAAAACTAGAAGAAAATAAAAATAACTATCAACTATATAGAAGGAGAAGGACTTCCTAAGTGGAGAGCATCAAATCAGGAATATTAGAATATGGAAAAATAAAAAGCATCTAGACAAAAAATTAAAAGGTAAATGACTTATAGAAAATACGATATAAACATGATGGGAAGTTAATATCTTTCCTATGTAATAGCTCAAACAATTTGATAAAGAAAACACAAAAACTCAAAGTAAAATGAAAAAAGGAAATAATTTAATATATTCAAAGAAAAATGTTCAACATTAAAAAGAAATGTCAATTAAAATGAGAAGTAATTTGCCTGTTCAATTACCAAAAAGATTTTTAACACTAATAATCTGAAGAATTCTATAATGAATGCTATAAAAATACACTCACATATTGTTGATAAAGGCATAAACTTTTATCTTTTCAGAAAGCAGCATGGTGACAAATTCCAAGAACATGTTCATATCCTTTAACAATTTCATTTCTAGAAATTTATCTTAAAAAAAGAAGATTCTAAATACTGAAAAATGCCTAACATAAAGGAATCATTAAATAAACTACAATCATTTGCTGAAATATTATGGAATAATCTAAATAATTAGAAAAGATGGCATCAAAGAATTTATGATATAACAAAAGGCAGGATACAAATTAAAATTTTTAAAAGTTTTTTAAAAAGGTGGGAAAAGAATAAGCAGTAACACATTAAACGGCAGAGAAATCTCTCTGGCCCAACAGGTCAACTTGTGAGCAAGGCATTAGGTACAACCGCCTGTATCTTCTAGCTGAGATTATAGGAAGTCTACCGACGTCTGCCTTACTGATGATACAATGAAATATACCTTCCCTGCTGCCACCAGCATAATGTACAGAATATAAATAAAAATATTAATATGAGTGTGTCACTTCCCTGATTCAAACTCTTTCCAGATGCTGCTCAGGATGTCACACAAGGGCAATACTTGAATAGTGTATCCAAATAGACCAAACTGTCTTATACCTCATGTATTCAAGTGGCTTCCTTTTCTTTTCACTTCTACACCTCATTTGCCTGGCTAACTCCTTTTCAAACTTTAAGACTCAGCTCCAGATTCCCTGGTTGGGTTAGGTGCTTTCCCTACGTTCTCATAACAAGCCTGTCTATACTTCCACCTTGGCATTTACCACACAGCATCAGAATCCTGTTGGGGTCTGTCTCTTTCATCACTCTATTATCCAGCTCACATGAACTAAACATGACAAAATCCATGTACTCAAATAATCACATCATGTAAGATTAAAGAGAGGTAGAAAAACATACTAGAGGCAGCACTCAGAGACTTACTTGCATTCTGGAGTGACTCATTTATTAGCCTCCATTTAATGAGGGCTTACTATTTCCCATGTAATGTGCTAACTACTAGCAATATAAAGGAGAATAAGACCTCAGGTAGTACGTCATCTGGAAGGGAAAATTTCTGGCAAAGAACTCCAAAAAGTAAAGAGGAGCAGGTATGCTAAACAGAATGAATGGCACAAACATACTTCTCAAAAATATTTCTTATACTAACATATAGATTGTAGGCAAATTATATTACCCATCTTTGTATCTCCCCTAGTGATTCTTACATAGTTAATTCTTTATTAAGAATATGTTATATGATATATTCTATAGATGTTTGTTAACCATCAGGTCTTTGTACTGGTAAGATAGAATATGCTAAATAAAATCAGCAGATAAATTACCTTCAATGTCAGAAAAACATTTCAAAGTATATTTACTCATTGCTACTTAAATCAGAGACTTTTAGTAATAAGACTATGCAGATATGAAAAAGATGAGGGAAACTGTAAGGAAAGAAGAACACAAATCATACATATGATTATCTACGTATACTGACAGTAGCTGAAAAGCAGTCATTGGTGGATACAACCATGAAGGTTTTGAGTTAGGGGTCAAATATACAATTTTAAAAGATACCACAACTTCATTGATCTCCTTGTTTCAAGTATTTATTCAAAAGGCATATTCTTTGTTTATGCAATTTTTGTGTAACACAAGCCACCTGGGTCAATTTCAAGTATACTGGAAGCTGGGATAATAGAAACAATTTGTAATATGTGGTAGTCAAAGGTAAGATTAAGGCATTTGGCCTTGTGAATGAAAAACTTTTTGTTGCTATCTCTCACTTGTAGTTTTATCTTTAGAGTATGTAAGTTTTGAGATAACGATCTGTATATTTCAATGATGCTGACATTACCTGGCATAGCATTCCCACTTATGTCAGCATTCATGACAGCAGTGAAAACAAAGAAAAATAAACATTAAAGGAGGATGCTTAAAAGAAGGGGAGATGTAAAGCAAAGATTTAGTCTGCAATATAAATAACCTTCCCTTGGAAAATAAATCTAAGAAAACTAAACTTGGTTAGAAATCTATGCTCAGAATTATGTAATCAGACTAGTTGATCCTAATTAAAGGTTCTGATTTTTACAGCAACCCTTTTCTATTTTCTGAATATGCAGAAATATCTGAGAATTCAACACCCCATCTCATTTGAGACTCAACTGTCTAACATCTTTAACATCCATTACAGCACAGAAGTAGTAACCTTAGCCTTTAGAACTAGAGAGAATTAAATGCTTCTCAGGAAATAAAAAAAAAAAGGTTAAGTAAAAACTTTTCTCAATACTAACTATACTCTGAATTAAGTAATTTAGAAATGACATACTGACTAATTTAAACTCTTTCCTCTTTCTTAGGAGCCTTTGATTTTTCAAGATGACAGTGGACTATAAAACTCTATAAATTTGTAGGTATCAATTGCTTTAAATACTTGGTAAAAGTACTAGGAAAAAGTTTAAATGCTAATCTAGCTCCTCGGGTACGTGGCTCTGGGCACTACGAATATTAAAGCATGAACTAGTAATTGTAGGTGCATAAAGATTTGTTGTAGCCTGATCTGAATAAAGTTAACTGAATTAAAATGAAATTAATAGCCCACATATATAGTAAACTCATACTGAGACAAAATTTTTCTTACTTGTCCTTAATATGAACAAATTAGACATTTTACTTGGTACAGAATTCTAACAGACAGTGATCTTCTGAAGAAATCAGTCTTTTAAAAAAATCTTCCATCAACTACAGACTCAATGAAAATTTCTATTATTGGAGAATAATTAAGGACTTACCATATCAGCAATGACAGTAGCAAAAGTAAACATTTGTAATGATATTCTAATATGATTGGTCTATGATGTCTCCAACTTAAAAATACCCAGGCCCATAATTTACCCTGAAACATTAATTTCCTCATGCATCTCCCCAAACCACTTGCCCATCCTTCTAATCCCATTATACATACCTTTGCCTTTACCCACCACTTCACTATACCCCTCTTCTCAACATGCACACAGAGCATTACTCAATGCTGTGAATAATGCTGTAAAACACTGGTGTTTTGTCAGAATGTTTAACATCAGAGAAGCTGTGAGAAACAGATGCAACTTAGGAGGGCTAACCCTAGGCTGGCAAGTGAAATCCACTCCCACCTGTCACCCTTAAACTGCTCCCAAAAGTCATTTCATTTTTTAATACTCTTTGAAATTCCACCACTTAGAGATTTATTGGTATCCTTTTTTCAAAAATGTAAAGAGACCTATGAGAATTAAAGAGACTCTTTACTATTTGGACTTTGTTTAAATTAACTTAATAGAATTGCTTTTCTCCTATAACGAACTGAGACCAATAGCACTACTGGAATTGGAAATGGAGAATGAAGGATCAGTGAAGTAAGGAATGCAAAAAACACTTGGGAGGGAACACTATAGACAGGAAACCTCACAACACTGTGGAAAAACCCGGGCTCTCAGCAGCCCTGGATTTTGAATCTGATTCCACAACTTATCATGTGATGTTAGGCCAGTAACTTAAATCTCTCTGCATCTCAATTTGCTCTCCGTTAAATAAAAACAGTATTTCCCCACAAGGCTGCCTTATATGAGACACAGTGGCACAAATGCCTCACATGTAACAGATTCTCAAAAAACACCAGTGTCCTTCTTTTCCACGTTCATTATTGAGGCAAGAACAGAAAGGCACTAAAGAAAATAAGCAGACTGAGTACCAAAAGGGCGCCACAGAGAAACTATTGAGGGCTCCCTGAACACCAGGGTCAATCAAGAGAACGTAAGAAAATACTTTCCTCCGTCCCACTTCCATTCTTTCTTCATGAACATGTAGTCTTAGTCTCACTACTCAAAACTCAGAGTACTACTAAATTTATAACCTACATTATGACCTGTTTATATTATACTAAAGATAAAACAGATCTTGGAAGGTGGTCTGAAAATCAATCTTCCATTTAATTCAGTACAAAAGATATTAATTAAATGCCTTTTATGAGTAAGGTGTGTCTTAGGTGATTGACAAGAGGTGGAGAAGAATACAATGATGAGTAAGGAAAACCCTTGCCTTTGAGGAGTTAGTCATTTTAAGTCTTCTGATTTTGAAGATTTGTATAGCATTCACCTCTTGGAAACCCAATTAGTTCATAAGTTAGGGACTTTTACATGTTCTTTATCATTACAGATAGCATGTTAGGGCATAAGAAAGAGACGCTGTAAAAAAAAATGATGGGTTTGAAGATTCTACTTTTACTATTAGTCAAATTTTCATTAATTGTTGAATTTTTAATGCAAAAAATTACCTGCCAAAATTTCGGTGTTTCGTGCAGCTATTGTTTTAACTTTTATTATTCCTGATTCAGCAGCCTGCAAGAATAAAAATAATTAGAACATAAAACTTACTATCAACATGAATTATCCAGGGAAAAGAAATCATATATGATAAAAATCTCAAGCACAGTGTCAGTTGCTATTATCTCTTTTATTTTCAAAATTTCAGATACGAAAGCCTAGTAGTGAAACACACATTGAATGTAATGAAATACGATTAATTTGATTATTCACATGCAAACTACAGCATCTTCCCTTTCCGTGCCTTAAAGTGCATATGGAATACCCTAATCTCTACATTTAAATCTTCAGAAAGTAAAAATAATAAACAAAAACAAAGCTTAATAAAAAATTTTAAGTTTCTCTTTTCCACTTCACACCTCTCTCTCAATTATGGAAAAAAAATTGCAAAACACTGCAAAATCAAGTACAACTGTTTTGGATTAGAAAAGAATAGATAACCAGAAACTTTGTCATCACTTTTAGGTTGCATTTTTTGACAATAGCCATTCAGTTTTCCTGCCTAAAACACTTCAACATAAGTATGTTCAACCGGCAGTACCTGAAAGTCACACAGCATTTTCTCCTGGGCCGTAGAACTGTGCTGTCCAATACCATAGCCACTACCTATATGTGGCTAGTAAGCACTTTATACATGGCTAGTCTGAACTGAGCTGTGCTCTAAGTATAAAATACACACTATATTTTGAAGACTTAGTATAGAAAAAAGAATGTAAACTATCCCTTAGTTACATTGATTAAAAGCTGAAATGATAATATTTTGAACATGTTGGGTTAATAATATATATTATTAAAATTAAGTTTTTCTCTTTTTACTTTTTAATGCAATTTAAAATTACATACATGGATTGCATATGTGGCCCCATATTATATTTCTACCAGAGAGTGTTGACATACAATATTACTATCCAACTTCCATTAGAGAAACTCAGGACATTTTTACTGTCAAGAAACATGCCTACTTTATACTTATACTGGTCTCCATACCTCCAAAAATAATACATAAATACTGATAAGTTATGTGTTCAAGTTTTCCTATTAATTTGCTTGCTACTTGTTCATTTATTTTGTTATCTCTTACTGTTTGCTAAGGGACAAGTGGTAGCAGGCTCTAAAGGTTTAAAAATAATTACAGAAGAACCCAGTGTCCTATGGGCTATTACGTTGAGGACCAGTGGATTAATGCATCAAACAAATAGCACATTGTAGGCTATACAATGTACAGTAGACCTCTGTCATTTTCCTGGTTTCCAAGCATGTGAAGCCCTTGCCTGTGCCTGGAGAATTTCCAACTTCATGAGTTTCAATGCAAGACAGAGCCTATCTTCCACTATTAAAAATTGTAAATAACAGATACTTGCTTTCGTACATATCCTGGCAGCCTGTGCTTTTCCAAATAGACACACCCACCAGGAGTTTTGAATACAGAGGTTAGCGGCACAGAAAGGCAGAAACAAGATGGAGTTCTTCCTGACAACAGCAACAG
Source organism: Camelus ferus (assembly GCF_009834535.1). Lineage (NCBI taxonomy): Eukaryota > Metazoa > Chordata > Mammalia > Artiodactyla > Camelidae > Camelus > Camelus ferus. The sequence continues at coordinate 21,170,274 of NC_045707.1, forward strand.
TGGAGGCAACATGGAGTTTTCAAGGGCAGGGAGGGCAGCAGAAGCATGGGCGGCGTGGAGGGGCCAGCACAACCATAGTGCACACAGAGGCACCCCGTCTGCTCAGCAGAGACGGCAGTAATGGTCTCGCTGGCATGAGTTCTGCTGTGGTTCTAGCTGTTCAGCCTCCCTTTGTTCCTGTATTCCTTCCAAGGCTGGCTCCATCCAGCCTTCTACCAATGCTGTGAGTTACTCAATACTCTATCAGTGAACTTCACTTCTGCTTAAATCAGTCTGAGTCAGCTTTCATTGCTCACAACTAAGATGCCTAACAGATACACTAGGACATTCTTCTACAACTTTAAGAAATGGAAATATCCCAAATTAAATGAACATGGTTACTAGCAGAAAAATATACTCAAAATAAATTACTGCAGGGAAAGATGATTGATTTTCTGATTATCTGGGGGCAGTGCATATTAGAAACACCAGAAGCTTAAAAAAAAAAAAGTCCTGAATCCCAGGTTGCAACAACATTCCAATTAAATCAGAATGACTGCTAGTGGGAGCCATGCATTGGTATTTTTAAAAATCTTTAGGTGATTTCAGTATGCAGTAAAATCTAGGAGGCCATTGTAATAATATAAGGAAGAGATGATGGTGGATAGGCCTGAGGCGACAGCAGTGGAGATGGTAAGGAGTGGTCAGGTTATGGATACACTTTGAAGAAGTACAAGTAACAAATTTACTATTATAAAAATACAGTAATACTGAAATTATTACGTACTTTGTTACACTCACACAACCCATCTCAAACTCTCCTAGATAATTTTCTTACTGAGCCAACTGAAATTAATCTGTGGTCACTGAGATTTCTTCTACCATCATTTTCAAATGTTCAGACTCTCCCTCTCCTCACTATGGCCCTATGTACCTCGCATATTCTCAAATTCAGTATTTCCTTCTGCTCAAAAACAACAGAGATTGATCAAACTGAACCATCATAAATCCCAATCTGTCCCAACTTTCTGAATTATAGTCAGTTTCCAAAATCAATCCTGCAGCATGCTAGATGCTAGATGTCAGCAAAGGATTTCAAATTTGCCACACTATTTTGATTTCCTCAGATAGAGTCGACCCCTGTAAGTGTAATAAGTAAATTATAAGTATAAACTATGTTTAACAATTATTTTTACACACACATAATAAGGAAAAGAATAAGGAGTGGTTTTTCCTAAGTAGCTCTGAAGAGGCAAGTGTTTAAAAAGCTATATAACTAGTATTTTCATTCCTAAACTCAAGAAATCACCAAAAGGTTTGTTACCTTAGATATAATTAGACATAACTCATAGCTCCTGGTTTTTACATCCAACTTTCCATTGTCAGACTTTGCAACTGTACCATCGTATTCGCCTAGGTACCCACGTTGCTGGGAAGCTGTGTATCACGGCCCCCCTAATCACTGCAGTCCCACTTCATACCTACACCTAGCCCATACACAGAGAGTGCCATGTATAAACGGAAGTATTTGGATTCAGATTTCCTTCTATTGTCTGTGTAAAGAAGAGTCTTTAACTTCTTGCTTTAAAAGTATCCACTACTCTGACCAGACACTTGTATATCCATAGGGGAACTACTCAAGGCAGTCTAATATTTTTATTTCCAAGGACAATCTATGGGCAGTCTAATATTTTTATTTCCAAGGGCAATCTATGAGTTGGGAAAGAAAGCTAACAGTATTAAATGCACTGTAGCATTTAATATGTTAGTCTTAAAATTAATCTATCTCAGGAAATACTTTTTCTCTTTCTCAATATTCTTTGTTTACCCAAATAGATATACCCACCAGGGATTTTGAATATGGAAGCTAGTACAGAAAAGCAAAGACAAAAAAAAAAAAAAAAAAAAAAAAAAGCTGATTCCTCTTTCAAAACCACAAAGAATATCCTTGGCCTCACGTCTCAATAAACTCTTCCTAGGCAATCTGAAGCCCACGGTTTCAATTATTTTCCAAATGCTGAAGCATCCTAAATTATATTCCTGTTTCTTACCTGCTTCCTCAACTATAGGATTTACTAACCCATATATTTAACAGCTATCTTAAAGATATTTGAAACAGATGTCATCATCTCTCAGACACACCCAACTTCCACCTCAGCCCCAGAAAGACCTGCTGCTTCTTCCTATAACCTCTATTTTTCTGAACAGCAGCAGCATCCATCCAATCACTGACCAGGCATCTGCACAGGAGCTGCAACTGTTCTTGCTCCAGCAACTAGCTAGTGAATGGCACACAGTAGTGTTCAAAAATTGAGTCATGAACAAATGAATAACTAAATAAATGAGTGAATGAGAGAAGAAATGAGAAAATCATCTGTAAAGGTAGTTCATGCATGCAACATATGGAAGAGTAACATTTAAAGTGGGATTAAAGGTAGCATTTTAATTTTAACAAGATGGGAGGAGGTGATTCCAGGACAGCAAAAGGAGCCTAAAAAGCCACAGCATGGCAGAGGGAAACAGTAGGGCATATTTGGAGAATGAATAGCAGCCAACAGAGTTTGGCTGAAGTATAAAGGCATTTGAGGAAAAGCTGAGGGTGATGAAGAAAGGTTGAGAAGAACAAGAAGATCTTAAATGCTAGGCTGAGTTCTATAAATAGAGTATCCACTGAGAATTTCTAAGGCGCTAAAGTATATTAATCTGGTGGTAACATAGAGAATGGTCTTTTGTGCCATTCATGTATATCAAAGGCATAAGACTGAGACCTGGAACTAGAAAAACAGCTAAGAAAACAGAAAAAAGGAGATGTTTGTTAGAAATTACAGAACTAGAAGAAACATCTAACAATGAATACAATGTAAAGAGAGCTGAGGGACGGAAGATGCCAAATAGGACTAAGGCAAGCAACAGCGATGAATACCTTGAACAGAACGAGGGAAATGGGACAGGACAGGTTTTGAGAAAAGTAAGTTCAATTACACAAAGATCTATCTGAAGTATGTGAAAGATACTCTGGTAGATGTGTTCAACTGATAGCTGGAAACACAGGTCTAAGCTCAGTAAAGAGAGCAGAGTTAATGAAGTAGATTTAGGAGTCATGAGCATTGTGGTAAAGCCAGAAGCAATGGCCAGAAATACTAAAGGGGTGAGCACAGAGAAAAGGTCTCAAGACAAAACTTTGTATATAAAGAAAAAGAGAAAAAAATACTGAGGGAGGGAGAAGAAATAGGAAGGTAGAGGGTTACAAAAGTCAAAATGAGGATGACGAATAGTAACAAATAATAAAGCAAGGCGGACAAGTGGGAACAATGGTAAAAACAAGTCAAGTATGTTTTAAAGACACTTGCAGCATGATGAGATGCAGCCGTCAGAGACGGATGCACACGGATTCACAGCCCAATTCTTCCACTTTGTAGCTTTACTACTGTAGGCAAGTTACTGCACCTCTCTACATCGTAAGTTTCCTTACACCTATAAACTTGCAGTGGCATGTTGTAACAGTCAGTGGAGGCACTGTTCCTAGTCTAATGGAAAGATAATATTTTATTCAACTGTTAGTTAACTTTAAGAAGATAAAGACAGTTTCTCATTCATTTTTAAAATTTCTTGCCATGCTTTACACTTAAGAAACTGATAAATTTCTTTTACATTATAAGAATGATAGTAAGGCCTCTATTTTGCACGTGGTTGAAAATAAGTTATGCTTATATTTTAAAAGGAAAATACGTCCATTTTTGAAGTATGTCTTCCTTTTTGGTTGACTGGCCTGAAACAATGTCTTTTACTTCTATGTCACCAAAGCACAGTGCTAAGAAAATAATCAATACATTGTTTTTTCACTAAAATTTGTTTTCATTGACCTTTGCTCTTCATTCATTTTTATGCAAGTAAAAAATACCAAAACTTAGTAAAAAAAAAAAATAAGCTATTATATGCTTTACACTTAAACAATACATTTTAATGGTTATGGTACTAACTTTCAAAAATATATAAAACATGTTATAGACTAATTGAAAGCTTTTTAAAAAGCTCTCACTGTAAAATGCTCTTAGAATACTGCAGTAAGCTTGTAAAATTTTCCTAGAAGTCCTGGTGAAAAAGCTGCTACTTATAGAACTCTTGAAGTTAATACTAAAATATGTAACAGAAGAAAATGAATTTAATGGGACCTTAGGAATCTAATGTACTTTTTAATAATAAAGTCAATAGCAGCATAAAAAGAAAGAGTAGAGGCAAAATCAAAGATCACTATCAGGGCTACACAACTAACTAAAACTGCATTATATAGGAAAGTAAGTCTTGACCAAAATGATTTATAACTTATTACCACACTTGTTATATTGTTCTGACTAGTGTTGATACTTTTTGAATACATTATGAAAACTAATTAATTCAATATATAAAATATGGATTTATTCTTTATGCTAATGAAGGAAAAAACACAACTGGTTGTATCATGAGCAAATTTCTCTGACCAGTGTCAACCAGAAAAAAACTATGGTACATAAGAGACCTAAACAAAACCAGCTCCCAATTAAGTATGTAAACATTATTCAGCCCGTATTCTTCACTGCCTGAAAATGAGATCTTTGCCCTACCAGAAGAGCCAGCTGACTTGGCCCTCAGTCCCCAAATAGCTGGTTAAGGGGGGAGTCTGGTCACGGTAAGTAGAGGGCACCTCTTTCTCCCCTCAGCCAGTTAATGCATAGAAACACCTGACACTGAGGAACTCCACCACAGAACATTTGCTTTTTTAGGCAACAATCCCTGCCAACTACTTCTACCAGTCCTGAATGGGTAAGAAGAAACTTCAAGTACGTAGCCTGGGAAGACTACCTACACTTTATCATACTCTCACTGATTCCACTTCATTAAAAGAGAGAGAGAGAGAAAAAAAAAAATCCATCCGAAACCCTAATGTGACCACCTCAAGTCAAATGACCTTCGCTCCCTCTCCTCTTCTATGACCCCCTCCCTGGGCTTTATCATCTTACTTGGTAGTCTGAAATTCAATATCCCCACTTTTTTCCCAGTCCCTATCTTTCTAGCTCTTTCATTCCCCAATTCCACTGCTCTTGGATTAAGTTGGTCCAATTCAATTAAATAGCTGCTAGTGCCTTAACCTTTCCACCTTCCATTCAATCAAAGCTGTCTTGGATTTCCTTCTTTGGGAATTCAACCTAGATCTCACGATCCATCATCATTCAACCACTTTTCCTGCCAAGACTCTGAGGTGTTCCAAGTCAATTTCCCCTCCACTTCTCCAAAGCTATCCACTGCTCCCCTCAAACTTCCTATCCAACACTTCTTTTATCACTAATCACACCTAGCAACAAGCTCCTTTCCTATTTTACCAAGAAAACAGAGCAAGACCAAACTGTTCACAACTTGCTATCCCTCCACTAGGCTCTTCATTCAAATTTGTCACATTCAAATCCACTTTTTCTTTTTCCCTTCCTCTAACAGACGGTAATGTATCCCTTCTCAGACTGGAAGTCAGTTCATACACCCAGGCCCTTGAAACTCCAGCTTTCTCAAGGACCTTGCTTGAGCCCAGTGTTCGCTTTCTCTCCCATGTCCTTAATCTTAGTCACCCCAGCTGCCCCTTTCCCTTCAATGCTGCTGTTTCCCCAAGTTCCTTCTTTAGCCCTGATATTCTCATTCTATACACTCTTCCTGGCCCATTTAGCTACTCCCATGGTTTCTATTAACTGCTACTCCTAAATCTGAAATTCTAGACCTCCCTCTTCAGTGCCAGACCATCATTTTCACACACTTACTACACTTACTGGTCAGTTCCACTTGGATATCACACATAAATCTTAAACTTAATATTCATGACTATTCATTTTCCCCCAAGACATTTCCTCCTCTTCGTGATTTACTCAGTTTCCCAAGCCAGAAACCTCAGAAGCAACACAGTTTTCTCATTCTACATTACAAAAAAAGGTCACTATGCTCTGGTAATTTTACCTGCTAAATCTCTCTAATCCATACTGTCTCTTTCACATGTGTCTACCACAATGCGAGCAACTTCCTGTCTATCTCTATTGCTACCTCAATGCAGACAATCACCTCTTTACAAAATTTGCTCTCTTTGCCTCAATCTCAATCCCCTCTGATTCTCCCCACCAATACTGTTAAGGTAATGTTACTCAGTATAAATCTGATCATGCCACTCTCTTAAAAAACCTTAATGGCTCCCAATCACCTTCATCATGAAATTTATTTTACGTGGAATACAAACATGTGCTATTTCCTCTGCCTAGGATGCCCCCTTCTTCTGTTGGCTAGCTTCTACTCACTCTATAAAGACTCAGCTCCAGGATTACAAACTCACTCTGATCATGGTTCTAGACTTAATTAGAGCCCCTCATTTGTTTCCACAGAGTAGTGCCTGCAAATAGAAACGACCAAAAGGGTTTTATTCATTAAATACATAAACACAAAACCTCAGAGGTTACTGCTTCTGAAGGCCACTGAATGAATATAAATTATAAAGAAGTGATTTACAAAGCTTTAAAGTAATTTTTAAGACAAAGAAAAAAAACTTCTCATACAATTATTTCAGAATAAATTAGCTAGTACACTTGTGCTTAAAAGAAAGTTATACTGCTGAAGTATGAAGATTCATATCTAAGGAAAATAGGAGGGGGAAAAAAAAGACTGAATGTATTACTACCTTCATTACAAAATGACAGAATGAAATTATAGCCACTATAAATACAACTTAACGTGCAAATTGTTTTGTAAATGAAAACAATTAAGATGGAGAAAACTATGTAGAATATCCAAAGTAATAAATATCAGTAAGTAAGCCATTATCCTTTATCAATACTCTTTTCTTCTATTTTTCTAACAGATTTGAAATCTTAAAAAATCCAGCTTATCATTAATTAAGAAAAAAAAAATTAGAGCCAAGTATTATGGCCAAAAAGGTAGAAATTATTAAAACTTAAAGACTAAACATAGAATGTCTCACTTCATTCTACCTTTTTTTTTAAAAAGTAATGGGGAAGGAGACAACCCTTCTGAAGCACATATGCAATCAGCCCTGTATTCTATTAAGTTCTTGAGTAAGCTTCTAAGTAGTTCAGAACGAGTCTTTTTCAGATAATATCTGCAAAGATACTGGGAGAGTGAGTGTTAAGCAGCAAACCAGTATACAGACAGAAAAGTTTCTTATACTTAGACAAGTTTTGCCTTAGTGTCTACCAAGTACCACCCCTCACCCCACTCCAAAAAAATAAAACTTACCAATTCCTTTAAGAACAAAAGCCAAAATATGGCACTGCTATTAAATGATGACGGAAAATTTAACTCAACCAAAATACTTCTTGAAAATCAAGACTCCCTCCTAAAAACCATCACTAATTACTTCATTCTTGTTTTAAACTTGTGACACAGTCAAGGTCATTTTTTAATTCCTGAAGGCGGGCCCTAAGCATATTAGAAGTGCCATTGGTTAAGGAGTCAAAGTTCTTAAAGCCAACAAATTCTTATGGAGTGTGTACTATACACAAAATTATGTATCAGAGATAATCATGCCAAAAATTACTTTCACAATTTTTGGTGTGATTACAATTGTACCTCAAAGACTAAACTAAATACATCTTTAGCTGAAGTTCAAGTAAAAGAAGCGAGTTAGCTTTCTTGAAAGTTCCTAGATTAGAAATGGATTGAGTTCTAGAACTTTGTAAGTTACTTGTTTGGAATTCTGAATGTATTTTCCAATAGAAATAATGTAATAAATGGCAATTAAATCCCCAAGCTAGCCCACAAAGGCCTATAATATAGAGGAATCACTGTGTTATATCAATTATAAGACCTGGGATTAGTCAGTTTTATAAATTATTGTTAAAATTACAAAATAGGGTTTAATATTTTCTAAATGAGAGCATTTCCTTACAATTAGAACAGACTTTCTTTAAAATTCTTTAAAATTATTTGTTACAACTCTCAACAGAAGATGATACAGAAAAATAATGAAAATTGGTATCAAAACAAACTACTGAATATCTGAAATTAAACTTATCATAAAAGTCATCTTTCCAAAAGTGGCACATCTCATTTTCATCACTGGGTAGGTAATATCTGCTTACTTTATTAAACAACAACAACAACAACAACAAAAACTAGATGGAGTTTCTTGCAGACCGACGAGACCAAAGCACTGACAGAAGTTAAGGTTCCACAGTTAAGTGTTGTTGCTGGTCCTTCTCTAAATGACAATCTGAAACATCTGCTTACAAATCTTTCCAAGAAACAAGGGACAAGAAATTCGAACAGCCAGTCACCAGTGCATTAGAGAAGCATGGTGGAAATGGAAGGCTTATCATAATCAAATCTAAAATTCCAACATACTGCTCCATATGCTGTTGAAGAAGGAAGTCAACAAGTCTTCTTACTTCCTGGTGACAGGTGTTAAACGCTGACCATGGGTATCTATGGAAATTTTTTAGATTCGCTTCAGTGTATTCTTTTGTAAATCATAGCCACCATTCATTATTTACTGGCTTCAGATGAGTATACACAGTTCCCCTGAATCATAGTACAAGTTATTCATCAAAAAAAAAAAAGAATGATTAATGATGGAAAATTATTTTTAAAAGTTCTATAATAGCTTAAAAAAAAGTTAATGTTCCTTAAAAGCCTAAAATTCAAACTTTATTGTGTAATTGCAGTAGTATACCAAACATTAAATAGAATAAATTTAAATAATTGCTTTTACAAAAATATCACTTAAATATCTTATTTCAGGAATGAGAAAAGAAATTGAGCAGCATTTTAAAAAAAAGTTTAAGAGAAATAAAATGGCCACTTAAGAGAAAAAGCCAATAGTGACTAAATATTAATAATTTCAATTCAGGAAATGTTTGGATAATTTAACTTGTATATATTATTCACTTGAGCCTGTTTAACAACACATTTTTTTGCTCTGACGACTTTTTCATCATAATCTAATAAATCTACCCTTTAGTCCTATTTTACATCTGGAAAAAAAAATGACGCTCAAAGAGGTTAAGTAGGATGTCTTGCTGTTTTGCTAGTGGTTAAAGTCAGTTGTATTTGACTCTAAGCCCAAACTTTCCAGTACAGTGTTGCTCATAACAAGACTTAATATAGTTACTGTGCTCTTCAATATTTATCCTAAGTCAAGTGTCTCTGGATAATTTACTACTATTTCATGAGACTGACAAAGAGTTAAGTTGTATGACACGTGACAAAAAGGAAATCTACTTTTAACTGAGTGATATATACAATAAATGTGAGGGGCACACTTTGTACTACAACTATGATCATTAGTTTTTAGAAGCAACAAACATAAGTTTTTCAATCCTGGCGTGGCTAGCTTCAAGTTTGAAAAAGGCTAGAAAAGGGGGGGCTACCATACACCTAGGTGAATTCGCTGAATCTGCTCACTCTGCCAACTTCATTCCTAAATCTGGTGGACAGAACAGTAGAAAAAAAAATTAAAGCGCCTCACACCTCGCCAAAGGAAACTATAAAAACACTTGTGGATCAGCCCACTGCCTCGCAAATATGGAAATGTGAAGGCCAAAGGAGAATTAGACAGGACTGGAGGGTGGGAGTGAAGGACTGGGTCGAACAGGACTGGGTCGAACAGGACCTGGTCTGCTCACTGTGCCGTTTCCCGACGTCGCCGGAAGCTTACCTCCTTGACAGGTGGGAATTTCTTCTTGCATTCCAGGGACAAGGCCCGTAAGTCGCTCTGCATATTCTCCAGCAGCTTCTTAACCGCCTCGGGGCTGTTGGTGCCAGACATGATCCACCTAGCTCAGTGCCAATTTCTGAGCGGCGCAAACGAACTTCGGCACTGTCAGCTCCTCGGGGTGACAGGCAGCGCCCTCCAGGCGTCTCTGGCCTTTGGGCAGTCCGCCCCTTGGGCTCCACCGGGGCTCCGCCAGGCCTGGGCAGCGAGCCCGAGAGCCCCCAGCAGCCTCCTCGCAACTCCCTCGGCTCTTACCCGAGGGGCCACCCCGCAGTCGCCCCGCCCCCGCTAGGCTTCGCCGGCCCTAGCCGAGGAGCCCACAAAGCGGGCAGGTCCCTCCTGCTGACGCAGGCCCGGCCGCACCGGTTGTCACCAGCCAACCTGGCGAGAAGCTTCACAGCCGGCTCCCCTGATCCCCTAGACTCGCCGACGCCATTAGCCGAGTGGCCCACAATTCCGAGCGCGGCCGGGACACGTCAGCTGCACTTCCGGGCACCGCGGCCACCGCCTCCGCCGTGGCCAACCCGGTGGCGAGCCGCAGGGAGGGGCGTGGTCAGGGGCGTGGTCCCGCTCTGGGCTGGCCCGGATCCGGGCGGGGGCGCTCTCCCCGCCCACTCCCGGCACCAGAGCCAGCTCCGGGCACCGTTCGCTCAAGGTTCGCTTCCTCTTCGGTGACAAGTGTCTGAACAGAGCCCAGGCTACTCCATGGCCCCAAATCAACGCCTACCTCCTGTTAATTTTTTTTTTCACAACTGAGGACCTAAATTGCAATTCCTCCATAGAGTTGAACGAAGCATGCTGGTGCACTTACTGCGGAGCAGTCGCTTCTTCTCCTAATCTGTAAAATAGAAGATTAAACTGCCCTCTGTTCCAGACCCTCCGCTGGTTTCCCATTTTACCCAAAGTAAAATCCCGAATTCGTCTGTTAAGCTGCCTGGCGCTCTGCCATCTGTGACGTCCCATTCAGTGCGTGTCTGTGTCCCCGCTAAAATGAAAGTGTCAGAAGCGTTGGGATTTTATTTTTTCTGTTTTGTTCCCTGCGGTATCTCTGATGTCTTGCACATAGTAGATGATCAATAAATATTTGTTGGGTGAATAAATACCCTAGTTAAAAAAACCGAGTTTTGATCTTCAAATAAGGAGCCCAAATAAAAGCCTTCATTAGATCTGAAGTGCCAAATACTTATGAGGCAAAGGTAAAGAGAAAAATCGGCTGTGCTTCTCCGAAGATCCAGGTTAGTACACTTTTGTCTAAGACGTTCCGCAGCTACTGAGTAAGAAGCAAAGAAAGGTGCTGGGAAAGCCTGAACCAGGGCAGAGGTAGAAGATGAAGAAATGAACACCTTCAGACAATTGAGCTGATGACACCTTTACAGGATGGAATACAGGGACCTATGAGATTGTCAGTGGGTGGCAGTGTTTGTAAAATAAAAAAAGCCTTGCACCACAAGTACTTTGTAAACAATTTTTTTTTCCTTCTGAGATGAAGCAAAGGAAGGATGGGTGAAGCTGGCAGAGGAGGTAATAGTAGGGAGGTCCTAAAACAGTAGTTTGGATCATTTGTGCCTGTTACACTGCTTTTGGGAAACTTGATGGCTATATTGAAAGATATGAATTTAGGGGGAGGAACTTTGGTGGAATATGGGAACACGTGGCAGACATTATTCTTGAGGTCCATGGGAGCTTTTAAAAATGAGCCCCTAATAATTGACCTAATAATCTAGGATCAAGATCACAATCAGTGCCTTTCCCTATGTAGCCGATTTTTCTATTGAAATTTAATTTTTTATTATTACTAGCAACTTAGGCATGCTTGACTCAAAATCATCGTCCTTAAAGTCTTTTACATCTCTACTATATATAGTTGAATTCAAGTAGAATTTGTTCATTAAAAACACTTACAGTAATTGGAAAGGTAAAAATATTCTTAATGTGTAACAATTACCTATATCTAGTATTCCAGGATTCTGTACATTTCTTTTCAAAAAAAAAAACCCCGACAGTTTTCCATATATATGCCTAGAGAGGTTTTACTGTCCCAGAAACAATGCATGGCTTGATGCCAAAACCAAGCAAGTTAGCAGAGGTAAAAATAATTTTTGATTCCACAAGTTAAGAAATCAGCTAAACTGAGGAGTTAGCATGCTAAAAACAGAATCACTTCTCCATTAGTAGGAAAAACACATTATTCAAATATGTATTATTGTTTTCAAGTAACTCAAGAAGTACTTTCAAAATTGTAGCCCATCTGTAAATGTTGGTATGAGTGTAATGTGACTTCATTGAAAATTACAATAATAAATGCCTGACAAATTTAAACTTATATTACCATAAGTAATGCCTTCATAGCAATATCAAGTTAAGCCTCAGGCTCTGAGATCAAAAAGCCCTAAGTTTGAATCACCACCCTGTTAGTTACTACCCAAGTGATTACAGCAAATTACTTAACCTCTCTAATCTTCAGTTTCCAGTTCTTTAAAAGGAAATACAAGTACCTTCTTCATGAGGTAGTTCTAATATCTGAATGAGATATTACAGGTTAAGCACAATGCCAAGCACACATTAAATATTGAGTAAACGTTTTAAATAGGTAGTAGAGAAAGGTAACTCTTGAGATCATTACTCATGCTAAGTCTTTTATTAAATTGTAAATAGACTTAATTATAGCAAGTTTTAACCTTCTAGTTGAAAATTAGGGAACTCACCTTTGTCTAAACCTTTGTTACGACTTTTTTAGAAAATTTATCTAACAATGAGCATGTATTCATGTGTAACAAGAAAACTTGTCTAATATTTTGAAATATCTGTCTCAGTTTAATGATGAAATATAAACACTACTCAATCTACCATTCATTCATTTTGTCATCATTCATTTATTCTCCTCTTGGACTTTTCTCTTTCACCTACTCCTTAGATATTAGTATTTCCCAGGATTCTATTCTCTGATCTCTTTTCTTCTTAATTTACTCTCCTGGAGTGATCTTAGGCACATCAATGACTTCAGTTACTACCAATCTATTGATACCACCCTGTACAGCCTCCATATTGACAAATACCAATAGAATGTCCCAATTAATCAAAATACCACAACTGAGACACCATCTGGATTTCTTATCTAAGGAATACAGGTAGTTGTAATATCCGCTAAGAGATGAAAGTGCAAGCTTCTAAACCTTCCAAATACTCAGATCTTCTAGAATATATAACATCAGGCCTTCTGGAAACTTCACTTCCGCTTGCGATCCTAGCTTATATGATTAAAGCTTGCTTGGTCTTACACATAGCCTTCTGTGGAGACTGCCTCACAGGCAAGGTAGTTCATCAATCTCAGAGTTAAAACACGGTGCAGTGCGATAGCTACAATGCAGTACAGAGGCTATTCAGATACGAACAAATCCTATACCCTCAGCTTCCCTAGACTAACCAGCCTCATCCAAGTACATTCCTAAAGTTAGTGCTATGGAAATAAAACAAGAAACTGTTGGCCAGGTGTCTTTGAAAGTCATGACATCAAGCCCTTATACAGACGTTAACTCTAGAAATCTTTTGAGAGATCCAGATATGGATATTCTACTGCCTACTAGACATATTTACCTGGAAGTTTCATTGGCACCTAACACTCCTCCCCAAAACGGAGCTGGTCCTCTTCATACACCACCTTTCTCAATGAAGGGCACCATCATCCATCTGGTTGCCCAGACCAGGAAAGTAAGAATCAAACTTGATTCTTCCTGCTCCCCCATTTACCACAGCTAAGCTGAATCCAATTCCGTTCATTCATCCTCCTTTGTCACTTGCCAGTGCATCCATCATCATCATCTTTAAAACAGGTTCCAAAGTGTCATCCTCGCCTCTAGGTCATTTTCAGTTTATTTCCATATTGGCCCTAAAATGAGAAATGGGAAGCCCTTTTATTATTACTGTTTTCAGATTAAAGTTCAAACTCCTTTACATGGACTAGTTCAATTCTTTTGGATGCCTCAGGCAGGAGGGGTTCAAACAAATACTGCGTGTGAAAATAAGAGAGAAAGGAGTTTCAGCCACAAAGCTGGGACCTACGGGAACACAGGGAAAGCTTGGCTTCACAGAGCCTGGTTTGAGAACTAGAAAGCCCCTTGGCATCCATCACTGTTTGATTAGCCTCAGCAGCAGATGTGTTTTGCTTTCTTCTCCCTAGAATGCTTACTTATGACCAAGACACAGCTAGTCTCTGGCTCTGCTTAGATTCCTCCTGCCTCTACCACCCAGTTACCTCATTCCAGTTCTACACGCCAGTGACGTTCTGTTTTCTTTTGGCTTCTCCTTCCTCATGACTTCAGCTTCCTCATGTCTTCGGCTACCTCATGGCCTCTGCTGCTTTTCTAATTTCTCTGTGTCTGTTTAACTTCTGTCTCACTACCCTGCCAACGACATACTTCCCCTGTATGTGTCACATTCAGATTTCTAAAGAGAAAGAATCTAAGTGGTTCGGCAAATCACATATACTTGGTATATTCCAATTTTGCTATGCTTTTTGCTGGACCACCAAGTAGGTCACTGAAAAGATGAACTGTTTTGGGAGCAAGGGACATGCCTGGTTCAAACAGCTGTGGTCAAGGGTGATTGGTTTATGTGGTCAGGATAAGGGGTTCACGTGGTACAGAATGTGGACATCTGTGCTGAAGAAAATGTATCAGAGTTCTGTGAGTTGAATAAATTAATAAGAAATTTTACTTGCAAATGTGTTTGTAAATGCTTCCTTACCCACTTTTTATCAGTAACATATTTTAATTATTATTTATAATCTAAAGTTTTCATATTTAGAGGTTAAAATTGTTAAATTCATAATAGCTATTATGAATTTAATCTTAGATTTATTTTAGTCTCACTCTATTATTTTTCCTTTGTCATCATTAATTCTCTCTGAATTACTTTTCCTGAAATCAATCCATTTTTATAGTTTCCTTTTTCAAAGAATTTTACTTAGTCCAGAAATAATTAGCCTTTACTGCCTCTTGGTACATGCTGTCTGTGTATTTCTTGAAGCACATTCTCAAAGAACCCTGTAAACTTTAATTTTCAGAATTAAAAATTATAACTTCCTAGCTGGTCTAAATTACACACTGATTGAAGAACTCAGATCATTTCTTTCCACAATAAGCAAACGACTACAAAAGACAAATTATGAGACGAGAACCTATAATTTACTATTTCAAACATTATGTTTTGACATGTAAGAATAAGTTGCTTATATGTTTCTTATGGTTATTCTCCAAAATGACTTTTTAAGCATTTTGTTTTCTATCTTGTAACTGCTTTACGAACACAAAAATGATTCTTAAATATGGTCCTTCTGAGTTTGGTCCCTGTTGTGTGGAATGGCAGTTACAATGAAGGAACAAGTTTTTAACAAGATATCCAACTTTACTGCCAAACTTCTCTTAGACGGTGCTTCCCTAAATCATTGTATCCATCATCTACTGGAGCACAAATGGTGCAGAAATAGTTCTGCTATGAAAAAGCAGAAGCAAGAGTCACCCCTGAGAGATGCGCTCCATTCCCAGCAGCTCACGGAGCGTTTTAGCCATGGGACGGGCTGGCACCATTCAGACTTGACAGCGTCTTTTCTACAGCGTCCCAGAAGCAGAGATTGGAATACTCCACTGCACTATTTCCAGAGTCCAGAGGATTACAGACTCCTTCATTCTGTCGGGATGAATGCTGGATCTATTTAATATTAACGACAAATCATTTTAGAAGTATGGCTTCTAATAGCGGTTATTTTTATACCACTGTAAAACCCTGTGCTTGATTTTTCCTTTCAGCCTTGCTCCTGAGATGAAGACCAACACTGGTGGTCTCCAGCGCCTTTAAGTCACTTCTCTCATTGCCATGTCTCACACTGGAAACCCACTGATGGGGGCTTCAGGCCAGACTTACCATTCCTAGTCTTCATTCTGAGCTGCCCTCCTGGACTTGTTTCTCACTCCTGACTCTGTCCTTTGCCCGCAGTGTTACAGGCCGTATTAGGCTGGGTTTCCTAGGAGCAGACCCTAAAGGAGAGATCTGTGTGCAAGTACTTTATTAAGGATGTGTTCCCAGGATGAAACCAGTAGAGTCGGGGAAGCAGGGGAATGGGAGAGGTCAATCAGGCAAAGCCCCAAGGAGGGCAGGGAACATCAGGGAACCCTCTAAACAAGGGAGCTACCTCACCCACCGCCATCGACCAAAGGCTCTTCTAGGTCTTTAGGGTCTCCCTGTGAGGGGGGCAAAGAAATCAGACACCCTGGGAGGCAAAAGCACACTGAAAGAAGGAAGTAGAGAAACTAGAACAGGCTACAAAGAGAAAATAAAAGGGACAGATCTGGCAGAATGCTCACTATGCTGTATTACTGGGCCACTCTCAGTAGTGACCTCCTCTAGACCAGCTCATCCCTGAGACCCTCTTACTGGAGCCTCCACCGCTGGTGCAGCTCTCTCTCCCCAGGCATACTCTAGCCCAGTGGTTCCCAATTAGGGGCGATTTGCCATCGTCTCATCTCCCCACGCACCCTGCCCTGGGACATTTGACAATGTCTGGAGCCGTTTCACATGCTCACAGCTTGAGGAGGGACTATTAGTGGTGTCTAGTGGATAGAGGCCAGGGCTGATGCTAAACGAAACATTTTTAGCGCACAGGGCAACCCCCCTAACAAAGAGTTACTCACTCCAAAATGTCAACAGCGCCGAGGTTGAGAAACTCTGCATCCAGCATCAGTCTCAGTAGTTAGATCACAACTAGATAATTCTCTAGGACTATGCTTATGAATCCCCAGACCCCTTCTCAGACTGAGATGTAATCCCTGAGTCCTGGCCTCATGTCATGCCCCGCTACCTGCATCTCAGAATATTGCCTGCTTCTAGGTCCCTGAATCTAGCAGCTTTGTCTGCCCACATGGAAGAAAAACCTGGGACTGGAACTTGTTGAAGTCAGGTACTCACCCTGAATATTAATGTCATCTGTTGTTCATTAATCTGTTCTTGGATATCAGGCACCGCCTCCTGGTCTAGACTTCTTCGTGTGACCTCAGTTTAGTCTGTTCTCCTCTGGCTGATTCTGCCTACTTCTCAACCTACTGCTCTCTCATCAGCGGGACATATGTGGTTTCACATTCTCACCTTCCCTGGTCAGCCCTACCTCATTGCAGTTAACACGTCGACGACGTCCAGCTGCTTGACTAGACACCTCAGAGTGTGTTTCAGAATTCAAGGACATGTCCCACAGAGAAGGAGGAAATCATGTTGGTTTAGTTCAGTATTTCCTAACTGGAAAAATCAGGAAAGAGGTGGTCCATGCAAAGCAGCATCCGGACCAGGTTTGTCTTGTAAGCCCTCCTCTAAGTCTGCAGGGAGAACAGTTCCCACTTCTAGATCCACTGTGTGGGAAGCTCTATACTAAATGCGTTTACTACCTCATCTAACGGAACTTTTGGAAAAGAATCCTGTGAATTAAGAATTACTCACAGGACCTAGAGACCATCATTCTAAGTGAAGTAAGCCAGAAAGAGAAAGAAGAATACCATATGATATCACTCAAACGTGGAATCTCAATTAAAAAAAAAAGAGGGCACTATGAACTCATCTACAAAACAGAAACGGACTCACAGACTTAGTAAACAATCCTACGGTTACTAGGGAAAGGGGGTGGGAGGGGATAAACTGGGGAGTTTGAGATTTACAAATATTAGCCATTATATATATAAAAACAGATTTTTAAAAAAGTTTCTTCTGTACAGCATAGGGAACTATGTATAATATCTCGTAATAACCTTTAATAGAAAAAAATATGAAAATGAATATATGTATGTATATGCATGACTGTGACATTGTGCTGCACACCAGAAATTGACACATTGTAACTGACTGTGCTTCAATAAAGAAAAAAGATTCAAATAAATAAAGTACACTATTCATGAAAAAAAATAATTACTATTTGTATTTTACACATGAGGAAACAGACTCAGAGAGATTAATTCACTGACTAAAGTCGAGCAGTGAGTCAGGATTCTAGCTCAGGTTTTTCAACTGTAAAACTTGTGCTCCTACTTCATGTGTATTTCAGAAACGACATGTTGTCCCATGAAAATCTGCTAAAACTTGAGGCCTGTATCCTCCCTTCATCTATTTCCTAGACACCTTGCTGCTGATTCCTTTCAGATTGATCATTTGTTTAGGCTGTCATAACACTCAACACATTTCCCTGTGGGGAATAACATATATCCCATTTAATTATAAGGTTATTTTTCTGTCTCACTGCTATACTACAAGTTCTTCAGTGGAAAGGCCCTTACATTACTTTTAAATTAAAAAAAAATTTTTAACAGGTGGAAGTGATTCGGGTTATTTATGTACATATGTATGTATTTTAATAGAGGCACTGGGAATTGAACCCAGGCCTTGTGCATGCTAAGCACACACTTTACCACTGAGCTACACCCTCCCCCCTGCCCAGGCCCTCATATTATTCATAGCTACGCTCCTGGCAACTGGCACATATATACTAGGCTTCAATAAACATTCATTTTTAGTTATATGGATTCTTGTCCTTTATAGAGGAACAAAGGTACTGAGAAAGTTATCAAGAGAAGAATTCAAGCAAAGGAAAACAAAATAAGGCACTGGGCACACCAGGTAACGTGCTCCCACAGAGAGAACTGGGATAAATCTTGTAGAAGTGAGGGCCGCTAACTACCTGCCACCATATGTCTTTTCCCAAGTAGCTGCTTCCTTCCCTCAAGAAATAATTGGTAAGTGAGTGAGCGAAGGAGTGACTGAGTTGATGAATGCTGCTACTAGAATGAGATTTCTTTCTTCAGATTTTCAAGACCTCAACTGCAAAAACACCTGGCCACTGTGGAAACAACTGTATATGGCATACAGTGTGTGCCAGACGTAAATGTCTCAAATCTTTGAAATAAAACTTGAGTAACAACCAAGAATTCTTCTTGAGATCAGTGAGAACAGTGTAGATTCTTGACCAAGATTTGGTTACTCTGGATGCAATCAGAGATGACTTTCTTGACTGTGGTGATATCCCTGACATTTGAGGAATCTTTTCTTTTATAGATTATTGTGTTATAAGATTAATGACTTTACATTTGTAAAATTAGTGTTACAAGGATAAAAATTACACCAGTAGCAGGAATAACAAAACAAACCAATACATTCATATTCCCACCATCTTATGAAATTTTTGATCTTCATATTTCTTGTTTCTTCATAGTTCCTGTCTACATGCATGCCTAATTTTTACATATTAGCATCCATGTGAGTCCTTTTTTTTTTTTTGAAGTAGAGTCACTTACAGTGTGCCACGTGAGTGTTTTGACACACCATGCTACCTCAGCACCATTACCAATGTGGTTTGGTTCTTCCAGACTTCCAGCTATGATGTCCCTCCTTCTACTTTACCAACCACCCGCTCACCACTACCTCACCCGATGCCTTGGGACGTGTCATCAGTACTCACTATCCTACTGGGTCTGCCCCCTTCATAATGGATGATGACCTTCTGACGGTCTGATCACTCTGGTGACTCTTCCCCCTTGGATATTCTGTTAGTTCTGCAGAACTGGCATTACATAATATTCATGACTCCCTCCTTTTGTGAAACTCTTTGCCTCCTTTTTGAAACTCTTGCCTAATTCTTTGGATTTTCTCCTATTTTCTGACTATCCTTTCTCTGTTGCTCTTCTTCCTGCAACAGAATAGATACTCATCCTCAAGCTTCTCTTCTCATTTCCCACTCTTCCCTTAAGAAATTTCATCAGCTGCAGGGTTCCGTTGTGCTGATGACCCTTAACTCTCTGGTTTCTGACTTCTTTTTGAGGATAAGATTCAAGAACACTTTCAACCACCTGCTGAACATTTCCAGTTGGATATGCCATTGGCTCTTTATCTTTAAGAAAAAAAAAAAAACCCACCAAAACAAACTCAAGGCATCTTTTTTTTTTTTCAAAATTAGCATCTCTTCTTAACTTTTCTGTTTCAGTTAATAATTGTGGATCCTTATTCTTATTCACAGAATCTTTTGTGTACTTTTGATAATAAACTTTATCTGTTTTATCTGTGAAATACCACACTCATATGAAAATGAATTAGTTACAGTCATACAGACTAACACGGGTTAATCAGACATATAATATTTAATAAATAAAGCAAATCATAGATGTGGACATAGAAGAGGATACTATCTGCATAAAACTCAGAAACCACAAAGCTAAACAATATGTGGTATGAGAATATATACATACTCAATTTAATTTTAATTTAACAAATAATTTTTGAGTACCTACTCTACTCCAGGCAGTGTTCTAGTCACCAAAGACAGGGCAGTAGTAGACACAAAAGACAAAAATGCCTGCCCTCATGTTGCTTACCTTCTAGTAGTGGAACAAAGAACAAACAAGCTTAGTAAATTAAATATATACTATGTTACACAGTGGAAAATGTTACAGAGAAATATTAAGAGATGGGGCCAGGAAGTGGTAAGGGAGATAACTTAGGTAGGGTGGCCAGGGAAGGCCTCTCTGAGAAGAGATATTTGAGGGAAGACTCAAAGTGAGACAGTTAGCCATGCAGAGATGTGGGGAGAGAACACTCCAGACAGGAGAAACAGGATGCACAAACCCCCCAAACTCTGAGTGTTCTGGGTGGGTTCAAGGAATAGCGAGTGGACCTATCTGACTGGAGTACTGTGAAAAAAAAGCAGTGGGATGGGGGTTCAGAGAAGCAAGGTGGAGGGACAGGGTGGGGGCAACCACGTAGGATGCTGCAGGGTTTTCCTCTGAGACAGAGAGCTGTTGTGCAGAGGTTTCCCACCACCTGACTTAGGATTAAACCGAATTATTCTGGCTGCTGTATTGAAAATGGACTGAAGTGGGGCATGGATGGAAACAGGGAAACAAGTTGGGGGCTACATCGGTAATCCAGGTGAGAGGTGGTGGCTTGGAGTAGAACGTTGCTGTGGTGGTGAATTGTGGGTATGTTTTTAAAGGCAGAGCCAACAGGGTTTGCTGACAGATTGGATGTAAGGGGTAAGAGTAATAAGAAATCGAAGATGATTCCAAGACTTTTGGCTTCAGAAACCAAGTGATATATATATGGTAATATATGACAAATGACAACAACAAAAAGGGAGGGGTGACAACCACAAACTTCACAGTATTTTTCTTTGGAAGTTTGTAGGGGTTGAGCTCAAGGAGGAGCCCACAGCTGGCTTCAAATATTGATGGCGTTTGAGTTCTGAGATGGGGTGAAGGGTTTATTTTCTTCCTCTTCTTCAAACTTACATAGTCATTGCATAAATATTCTTTTATAAGTATGAAACATTACATGCTTTTTTCCCCTAAAGAGAACAAAACCATCCCAACAGTAGATAACAGTGAAAATATAAAAACTAATCGTAGGACTTTTCCTTAAAATACTTAGCAATGTGCATAAAGGTTTATATACAAGGAGATTCCCTCTTTCTCATAAGAAATAACAGTAACACGTTGTGGGAAGTAGAGGAATGGTTAAACTATGACACAGTAGAATATTATGCAGCCATTAAAAACCAAATGTTCAAAGCTGTTTACCTGGGCACTGCTCCCCTTGTAATGTTAATAGATAAAACTATGTGGTAGGGTGATACATGAAAAAAAGAGACTGGATATCTGAATGTAATTTAGAACTAGATACAGATCCAGTATATTAGTTTGAATGACGTGTGGCTGTGAGTTACAAAAAATACAAAATAAAGTGATCTTAACAGATTGAGGTTTATTTTCCCATCATGTAAACAAAACATAGAATTCCAGGCTGGGATGGTCATTCCAGGTAATCAGAGACACAGGCTCCTTCCATGTTACTGCTCTGCCACCTTCAGCATGGGCTTCTTGTAGTCTAAATTGGCTACTCCAGCTCTAAGCACTATGTTTGCATTCTAACTAGGGGAGGGGGGAAGAGAAGGAGATGGAAGGGTATGCCCCCACTTCAGGGAAATCTGCTAGATCTTTCTACAATTGCATTTGTACATATAGCCTGTTGGCCAGAACTTAATTCGTATGGCCACACCAGGTTGCAAGTTGAGGTGATGTACTGAGCTAAAAGCTTGGGATCTTATGACTTCAGAAGAAAAGGAGAACAAATCCTGGGAGACAACTCTTAGTCTCTGTCACATCCGGTGTGATTCCATTTTTCTTAAAAAGAGACACAGCCGGACCAGAGAGCTGTATAGCAAAATATTAGTGCTGGCTATCACTGGTTGGTGGACCACTGGACAATTCTTGCTTTCAACCTCGTATTTTTTCAAAAATTTTTATATCAGATATATATTATTGTTAAATATGAAAAACCTACTCAGAATTAAGAATAAACTAAACAATAAAAACAAGGAAATGGAAGAGTATTCTTCTCTGTACCAGATCTGTTTTTTGTAAGGGATGTTTTGAAAGCATCAATAAAGGCTATAGAAAGCATCGTGCGTGCTAGAGGATACTTTTTATGTTCCGTAGAAACTCAGAAGGTATCTTTTGCAAAACAAATATCAAACAAAGGGATAAAAGGTAAGCTCCGTGGAAACATTCATGAAACCCAACTTTTTAAAACAGTTGAAATGAGTCAACTTTGTGTGACAGCTCTGAGTGCAGAAAGCCAAGAGATCAGAGGACGGTCAGTCATAACCTTGGCTTAGCCCTTTAACGTCAACTGGACGTATCTTCAAAATGTCCACAGTCCCTGAAGGGTGTGGTTCCCAGGGCAGTTCAGTAGAGCCCTTACCTTGGTCTTTGCAAACTTCTTAAGCAAAAACTCAGGGAACTTAAATAAGGAGCTCAAGATTGCTGGTGAGGCCTGATGTCTTGAGAGTATAAATTTTTCCATTCATCCCTGTTCCCAGTTGAGATTATCTGCTGAATGTAAAAAGGTAGAATATTTTTTGTTATTTGGAAATCTAATGAGAGGCTAAATCCTTGTGGGAAAACAAAAACAACGGGCATATCAGTAGTAATTCATTCCAATTTGCCATATTGGTATTGTTTTAACATGACAATACCAATAGCTCTTTTTGCTATGCACCAATTATACAGCTTAAAAACCGAAAGGACTCCACATGACAAATTAAAAGCATTTTAATGTAGGTCCTAGAAAGAGCTAACTGTGCTGATTTATACAGCTGGACACTCCTGCCCCCTGCTGGCTGGAACTGACAACAACCAGACTATCTCAGGTTAACTGTACCAACAGAGTAAATACGTTCTTCCTGTACTTTGATCCAGAGAGTTCTTGGTTTAATTCCTTTCAGAGACGTACACACAGAGACAGAGACAGAGAGAGAACGTGAGGAAGAGAGAAACAGAGTCCTCCAGAAACAGACAGAAACAGAAACCCAGAGACAGAATAGATACAGAATACCTTGTGTTTCTGCCTTCCTCTCCCCCTCTCCACCTTATTGCTCAAGTACTGTTTTGTTTCACTGCATTGTAAGAAGACAGGGAAAGTGCTTTTTTTTTTTCAAACTGAAGTAGTCAGTTACAATGTGTCAATTTCTGTTGTACAGCACATTGTCCCAGTCATGCATATACATATAAATATAAAACATATATTTGTGGGAAGTGCTTTTCTGATTCAAAATATAATCACCAGTCTAAAATAGTGCCTGGTACATACAAATATTTGCTGAGAGAATGAGAAGTCAGAGAGAAAGTTGGGGAGAGACTGAGAGGAGGAGAGACAAGACATATTCCTGCAAGGACTCCTCCCACCTCTATTTGAGAGATGGATTTATATCAGGAATATCACACTTAGTACATTGCAGGCATAGGAACTAGGAAGCCAATTAAGCTAGCACACATAGGCATTGACCTAAGCTTTCTATGTTTATCCTTATATAGTCCCTTATAATCATCCTATAAAATAAACACTATATATCCATTTTAGAGATGTGAAGACTCAGGCAGGAAGAGGGTAAGCTAAATTTCCTAAAGCTAAATAGCTCCTAAGTGGCGGGGCTGAGATTTGTACCCAGGAACTTTGGCTCCACAGTTAACACGTATAACCAGCAGCATGGTGCCTCTCTGAAGGATGTGAAGAAGTGGGGAGAACAGAGATAGAGGAAGAGTAAACATACCTTTGGGTATATTGTACGAGTCTTTCCATGTAAGTCACCTGCCTGCTGGCATATAGTTTTATCAGAGATGACGTATCTATAGCAGAGAACAAGCTTCATCAACCCAGTGCTTCTCACACTTCATCACTAAAGGGGAACTAATAGGAAAGGTGGGTAAGAGTGGTTTAGAGGACCCCAAACAGTCTCAGGGAAGAAATTTCTTAATGGTTTTCTATTATAGCCTAAAAATTCATTAAATCTTTCCACTTTCAACAATGAATAGATTATCCAGACAGAAAATCAGTAAGGAAACAGACTTAAACTCTGCTTTAGATCAGATGGTCTAAATATTTATAGAACATTCCATCCAACAGCAGCAGAATATTCTTCTCAAGTCCAAGTGGAACATTCTTTAAGATAGATCATATTTTAGGCCACAAAAAATCAACTCTTAATCAGTTTAAGAAGACTGAAATAATCACGTATGTTTTCTGACAACAATGGTATGAAACTAGAAGTTAATTTTAAGTGGAAAATTAGACAATTCATAAATACATAGAGATTAAGCAACATGCTCCTGGACAACCAAGGAGTCAAAGAAGAAATCAAAGGGGAAATCAAAAAAATAGCTAAAGACGAACAAAAATGGAAACACACCGTACTAAAACTTATGGAATAAAGCAAAAGCAGTTCTAAGAGGGAAGTTTATAGCAATAAATACCTTTACTAAGAAAAGTGAAAGATCTGAAATAACAGCCTAACTTTCTACCTCAAGGAATCAAAAAAAAAAAAAAAAAAGAAAAGAAAGAACAAACTAATCCCAAAGTTAGAAGGAAGGAAATAAGGATCAGAGTGGAAATAAATGAAATAGAAACTAAAATGACAACGGAAAAAATCAGTGAAACTGAGAACTGGTCCTTCAAAACGATGAACAAAATTGACAAACTTTACCTAGATTCACCACGAAAAAAACTACTCAAATTAAATCAGAAATGAAACAGATATTACAACTGATACCACAGAAATACTAAAGATTGTAAGAAACCAGTATGAACAACTATACGGGGTTCAATATTTTGCACAGGAATGTCCCCTTGTTCCAGCACTGTTTGTTTAAATGACTATCTGTTCTCCATTGAATTGCTACTAAACTTATGAATTGGTCGTATACATGGGGGTCTATTTCTGGACTCTATTCTTTTCCAATGATCTGTGTGTCCACCTTTCACCAATACTGCACTGCCTGATAACTGTAGTTTTATAGTAAGTTTTACAATCAGGTTGTGTGAGTCCTTCAACTTTCTTCTTTTTCAAGATTTCTTAGAATATTTCTTTTGATTTTCTATAAAAATTTTATAATGATCTTACGAATTTCTATAAAAATTTTTGCTGGGAATTTGATTGAGATTGTGTAAATTCTATAGATCTCTTTGGATAAAACTGATAGCTTAACAATATTGAGTCTTTCAGTCCATAAATATGACACACTCTTTCATTTAATTGGGTCACAGATCACCAGTGTTTTAGTTTCACCATATAGATTTGGCACATTTTCCTGTGAGATTTACACTTGAATACTTCATTTTTTGGGTACTTTCACAAATGGTGCTTTAAAAAATGACTTCCAATTTTTATTGCTGATATAGAGATATACAGCTGATGTTTTATACTGAACTCAAATCTTGCAGTCTTGCTAAATTATTTCTAGTACTATTTTTCATATTCTTTGGGATGTTATATGTAGACAATTATGCTCCCTATGAATATAGACAGTTTTATTTCTTCTTTTCCAATCTATGTGCCTTTTATTTACTTTCATGATTTATTATATGGGCTAGACCTCCAACATGCAGGCACATTGAGAGGAGACATCCTTGCTGTCAAGCAGAATCTTGGGCACTGATTACCAATGCCAGGAGAGGACTCCAACAACATGGAGGATAGCCAAGACCATTACAATAACAGGAATAGAAGCCCAAATACTTTCACTCACTTCCATTCCACTACTTGGTAATGGAGTTGCCAAGGAAAATACAACACAGTCAAGCACTAGATGGAACAATAATTTTATTTACATAGAGAAGAGACAGAGAAAGATCAACTCCAATAGCGTGCTTCAGTCCCCCATGGCCAGTGTCCCACCAGGCAACCGACGCAGGGCAGTTAGCCTACATGCACCCCTTTCGTGCTGCAGCAGCAGGACCATTCTTCCTCCACCACGGAGTCTGAAATAATGAAGGCTGGGGCATGCTTGAGGGCCACCGGCACACGTGCTTAAGCAGAACAAAGGAGTACATATTGAGTCTGAAAAAGAAGATATTCCCATACAAAGTGACAAGTCTGGCACTGACTACGTGGGCTCCTTGCCGCTTGGATCCCAAGGCCTGTTCTTCTGTAACTAGATAGGGGCCAACAGATGGCGCACATTTGACTGTCTTTACCAACATTTGCCTTGCTGATCCTAGGGGGAAAGCATGATAATGATTATAGATTTTTTGTAGATGACTTTTGCAAAAGTGAGTAGATTCCCTTCTACTATCAGTGTTGAGGGTTTTAAACTCACGAATGTGTGCTCAATTTTATCAAATGTCTTTTCCACATTTACTGAGATGGCTGTGTAATTTTTCTTTTCAAGGTGATTAAAATGGTCAACCACATTGGTTGGTTTTCAAATGTTGGACTAGCCTTGCATTCCCAGAACAAGTACCACTTGGTTATGATGTATGACAATGCATCTTTATCTATTAGATTCAATTTGCCAACATTTTGTTGAGGATATGTATGTCTATGTTCATAAAAGATATTTGTGGTTTTCTTGTATTCTTACACATTTTTCTATTTTTGTTTCAGTAATGCTTCTTTGTAGTTTAGGATCTTTTCTCTTTTATTTTCTGGAAAAGTTTGTGCATAATTAGTATTACTCCTTCCTTAAGTGTTTGGTAGAACTCACCAGTGGAGTCATTTGGACCTGAGGTTTCCTTTGTTGGAAAACTTTAATCTACAAATTCACTTGTTCTAGTAGCTACAGGACTGTTTAGGTTAACCATTTTGTCGAGTGAATTCTTTCAGTTTTTCCCATACAAGGTATTTGTTCTTTTCATCTAAGGTCACATTTATGGGTATAAAGCTGTCTGTGTTCTATGTAATATGCAATGTTCCTGTGTTCTATGGTGATGCCCCTTCTCACTCTTCATGCTGGTTGTTTTGGTCTATTTTTCTACATCATTATGGTTACAGGTTTATCACTTTTATTGCTTTCTAATGAATTAGCCCTATGATTTTATTTTCTCAGTTGTTTTTCTGTTATTCATTTTACTGATATCTGCTCTTACCATTCTTTTATTCTGCTTGCTTTGGGTTTAATTTGCTCTTTTTTACAATTTCAAGGCAGAAGCTTAGGTGATTTGACACTACTCTTCTTTCATAAACATTTAATGTTCTAAATTTCCCTGAAGCACTTAAGCTGCATCATACACATTCTGGCATGTTTTTTAAATTCTACTCAATTCAGAATATTTTCTGATTCCCTCTGTGACTGCCTCTTGGACCCTTAAGTGATTTAGAAGCATGTTATAAAGTGTCTAAATATTTAGGCATTTTTCCAGATTTCGTTATTGATTTCTAGTTTAATTCTATTATGTTTAGAAAACACACTTGGTATGAGTTAAATTTTAAAAAGTCCCTTGAGGTCGTTTTATGGTCCAGAATGTGGTCTATGTTGGCGAATGTTCCAGGTATACGTGCAAAGAATGTGTATTTGGGTGTTGTTAAGTAGAGTGTTCCATAAATATCAGCCAGGTCAAGTTGGTTGGTAGCACTATTCCCATCGTCTATACCTTTATTGATTTTCTGTCTACTTGTTCTATCAGTTACTGAGATAGACGTGATGACGTTTTCAGTTATAACTGTAGATTTGTCCACTTTGAAATTAATATAGTTACTCCAGTTTTCTTTTGATTGGCATTTGTAGTCTTTACACACTCAGCAAGATGTGTAGGAGATAAAGAGACCCATAGTAGACTTCCTCTATCATTTTTGCTCTCATCAGTCATGCATATTTTAAAGAACTTAATAGGAGAAAAACAAACTGGTATATTTACCTAGATCATTACCATTTCTGTTGCTTTTCCTTCATTTATCAACTTCTAAGTTTCTCTCTGGTGTTTCTCTTTATCCTGAATCATTTCCTTTAAGTATTCTTCTCAAACCAATCTGCTGCTGCTGAATTCTCGTAATTTTCTTTCAATTCAGAATGTCTTTCTTTCACCTTTATTCTGATGGATATTTTTGCTGGAAATAGAATCCTGTGTCGATTGTCCTATTCTTTTAGCACCTTAAAGCTATTCTTCCATTGTCCTTGGGTATCATGGCTTCTGAAAATAAATCTCAGAGAATCCCAGTCATTGTTCCCTCATATGTAATGTTTCATTTTTCTATAGTTCTATTAAAAATTTTTAAAATCTCTTAAAAAATAGTCTTCAGTAGTTTCACTATAATGTGTCTAAATATCATCTTATTTGGTGTTCATCAAGCTTCTTGTATCTGTAAATTTATGTCTCACTAGATTTAGGATGTTTGGGGAATTGTTTCTTCAAGTAACTTTTTTTGGTTCCAATCTCTTTATCTTCTCTGAGAACCCACTGGCAAGTATGTTAGATTTTTAATATACTGTTCTATAGGTCCTTGATGCTCTTGTTCTGCTTTTCTTGTTTCTTTCTTTTTAGAATCATTTTCCCCCTCTGTTCTTTAGATTGTATAATTTATCACTCGAGATTCACTGAGCCCATCCTATGATTAAATCTTTAATTTTTAAGAATGTTTTATTTTGGAATAACTATAGAAGCTTAGAAAGCTGCAAAGATAATGCAGAGAGGCATTATGTATCTTTCATGCTGTGTATCTCAATGGTTACATCTTATACAATTATAGTACAATATCAAAATCAGGAAATGACATCGGTATGATGTGTGTACGTAGTTCTATATCAAAAAGGGCTTGTAGGACTAAACTCTGAAGCTAAATTCTGTATTTGCTAATAATTTTAGCATGAAAGCGTTTTCAGAGTTCCAACAACTGCACTAGTGCCAAAGAAAACACCTGCTCTTAGCACCTTTCATCTCATTGTGAGCTGCACACATATTAAAATGACATACTTCTGTATTACTTATTTCTAGAATATCTATCAATTAGATGATTTGCATGTGCTTTGAAAAGCAGATTTTGAGCAAGTTAAGCAATTTAATTTTCCTTCTGGGTCTAGTCATTGAGGGTTTAAAAATCTTGTTAGTGGTTTATGTGTATAAGTAATTCTGCTTGGGCTCTTTTATCTTTAGACAACTACAATTGGTATCATTAAATACTTCATCTTTCATGTGCCCACCCTCCTTTTTTTTTTTAAAGTAGAAGTAGGAAGATCCAGATGCTCCAAGTCTACCTAGTTGTTTAAAGGGACTTTGAGGAAAATCTGTCCATGAAAATATTTTTATAGCTTACACCACCCTCACAAGAAAAAAAAAAACCACAGAAAATCTTCCTTTCCCAATCAAACTTGACTATCTTCTCCTTGCTTAACATTTGGCTCCTTTTGCTTTCAAAGTTAACTTATCCTGTTAGGAAACTGAGTCTTGCCCCTGGATATCAACAAGATTTTTTTTTTTTGTCTCAAAAGTGAGGTCTTTTTAAAAATGGGAATTCAACTCTGAAAACTGGACTGTTTCACTTCCCAAATTAGTAATTTGCACACCTATCTTTGTATATTCTAACTGAATAGTATTTTCACTATTTCAGTGTGCTTGGGGGTGATTTGGGGACTTCTATTTCAGGACAGCAGTAACAACTCATCCAGGCTTATGCATACTATACAAATTGTGGGCTCTCATGGGAATGGAGTCTCAAGGCAGTGCTTGTTTAAACATAGTATCATTTTACAGGTTGTTTGGAAGCAATTAGTAGGTAAGCTCTCATTAGCATTTAATAACTCTACCTTCTCTGAGGACACAGGAAGACAAACTTGGTGACTACATTGTCGATCAATGCAGAGGCAAAAAGGATCTAGATCTTACTTTTCGTAGCTGTTAATGCTCCCAGAAAACCTTGGACTCAAGTAAAATGGACAATCTTAAGGGAAACGACTTCAGGATGCTGTATCTGTGATATTAGATAAGAAGGCTATTAGCCTAGTCACAGAATGGTTACTTTGCCATGGAAACCAGATAGAATCTGGGTTGGAGACAGATTTCTTTACAATAAAAATGTCTTTAGAAAATATAAAAGAAATGTTACTATTCTTTACACTTAATTTTGAATATTCCAAATTTCGTAAATGATACTGAATTTTGAATGTTACTGTATGTTAAACATATCTATTTTTAATGCACATTCATAAGGTAAACTTACTTGGAAAGCTTAAAATACACACTCAGTAATACATCAGGGACAAAACAAAATCACAATACAATGGTGCTTCAGATATTGAGCAAATTTCCTCATTTAATAATTGTCACATCTAGGAACACATACTATCCCCGACACCACCTTAACATCTATGAACAAGACCCTTCCATCAGACTAGTTCAGTCTAATGGGGAAAGAGAGATGTAAATTGTAGCCCAATGTGACAACTGATGTGTCTGGAAGAGCAGGCAAGTGTATGCTGGGACTGGTCTTGAAGAATGTGTGTAGGAGTTTGCCAGGTAGGAGATAAGGCAGGCCATTAAACACAACGGTATGTGGGAAAGCCCAGAGTTGTCAAATTGTATGATGTGTCTGAGGGAAGGTGACGAGTTGGCTAAGGGCTAGTTCTCAGACTTTTCTCTCGATCACCAGTTAAACAGGCAGTCTGGGTGAACTAATTGTTACCCTACTCTTTGTTCTCTTGCTGATAGTTTATTGGAACTTGAGTATGAATGGTATTGAATAGTGATAATTACTTTCATTTGGACAGAGAGAACAATCATTCCCACACTTACGTACTTCTTTGTTAGTAGTAATATAGCTGGTTGCAGTCTTCATAATGATCAGGACACAATTTTTACTTAACAGTCGTCTAAAATGTAAGGTAATCCTCAGTGCCAGGAGTGGATGGTTCAGATAGATGGGGGGTTTGGTTTCCTCACAAATAACTATTAATAGCCTTCCAACACATGTAAACTGACTGTTCTGAGGAAAACCATGTGCTTACTAAGCGAATATGCTGTTTTAACAGTGTCTCACATTTTCTTCTAATCAGACTGTTCACCCCAAGCCCTCCTAGATGGAAATTCTGGAGCTGCTCAGGTTTGTAAATTAAGTGAGAATCAGAGAGGTGATATGACTTGCAGAAAAGTGGTAGGTAACTCAGAACCCAGGTGCTTTTACTCCTGAGCCTACGCTCCGAACCACTCTCTTATTCATGGAGGGTTTTAGAGGAGAACTTTAAGCTAAAGAGAGGAAAAAAAAATTTTTTTTCTTTTAATGGAATCACTCTGGCAACAGAATAGGGAATGGGAAGGGACTGGTGGCCAAGAGACATAATCCTGGTGAGCAGATCTGATTGTACATTTATATTTTTAAAAAAGGAGATGGGATATCTTAGTCTGCCATAACATGCGGACTTATTTAACAGTGGTTAAATTAACATACCTGTAATTGTTACTTAATATATCCAAACACAGTAAAAGCCATAACCTCTAGAGTTTGACTATCTTTACTCAAATTATTTGATACTGATTAACAAAATTGGGGGAAAAAAGACAAGATAGTTCATATCTGCTGAAGGCAGAGGAAAACGTTCTAAATGTAAAGATGTTTAGTTATGCTCAAAATTACCTTTAAAAATCATATTTGTTAGATATTATATAACTAACTGGATTTTAATACCCATGATGAAATTTTAATTTTCAAACCTGCCACTACACTAAGGCTTCTGCTTCAAGTCTTTAATAGGAGCTAAGAGAAAAACTCAGAACATGAAGAAACAAATATTAATTTGACCCATAACTGGTTATTCTTTGGCAAAAAAAAAAATGTGTGTTTGTGTATATATATATACACACATAGATACATACTTTAACAATAACTCCAAAAGCTGAATTTGGGCTTTCCATTGAAGAAGTCTTTCATGAGTAATGATAAAACACTCCTTAGATTTCCATAAGAAATATTGCCTTATCTTGCTAAACCTCAAAATTTACACCTCCATATTCATTGACTCACGTAAGCCTCACAAGAAACTGGTATCATGTTATGGTTGAGAAAATGAAAATTCAGAAGCTAATAAATTGTCTAAGAGCTAGCGGTGGTGAAATGGTTCTAAATATAGACTGTTTCCAACCCTGTCTCTCAACAAACATCCTACCCAAGCATCTATGATTATCAATGTTTACTATTTGAATCTGCAATATTATTTCACTTCATACAATAGATAACACGGTTCAAAATTGAGTGTAATTCTGTTTTATAAATCAAGGAGTTTTACCTTACTAAAGGTACGCAATATTTAAGAGTTCCACAGGATTCCTTTTCATATTAAAAAAAAAACTGTACTATAATTTCTCCATATTTACCATTTATTTTTTGGTTTTCTTAAATGAGGACAATTCTAAAATAATTCGTATTTGTGTGTAGGTTGCTTTGTCTTATGTAGTTTTCAGGAAACTGAAAATTCACTACAGAAATTAGGAAGTTTGGGAGATGAACCTGGACATCTTGAGTTTCTTTGGGAAATGAGTTAAAAGGTCATGATGGAATTAATTCTGATAAATCTAGAGAATTTAAAAACTGCCTACTTCATACAATGAATAGATAGTTCTCATTACAGAGAAAATGAAATACTTTCACTACTTATAGGGACAATGCAAGGCCAGAAGAAAGCAAGCCAGCTGAAAGAGTGAAGGCACACATGTCAAGGCCAGACTAAGCAGAACACATGAGTCTAAAGTATTCGAGACCTAGCATATCTCAGAATCAATGAGCAGAGGAAAAATGAGTCACAGTGCCTGTTAACCTGCAATGTTCCTTTATAATGCTTAAAAGAAAAGCAAAGTAAGCTTTAAAGAGAGACTTCTGTTTGTTACAGAGTTTAAGAGTCCTGAAAAGTTTTAACTAAGAATTAAAAAGCAAGGTGATATTTAAAGTTTAAAACAACAGTTTGGGAAATGTTATGAATTTGTTATTACCGAGAAAACTGTAAAAATACACAGTATAGGAAAAGACTGTTGAGATGTTTCCATATTTATTGTCTACTTTTATGTATGTAGATTTAACTCCAGCTAGCAATGAACTTGAAGGTCACAGCAAATGAAACTAGTTTTTGTTTCATCAAACTATATAGAACAAGCTACAAGTTTCTGGTACGAGGGAAACCTTTGAGCAAAATGAGCACCAACTTCAACCATGATCTTCTACAGTAGAACGTAGTTAATTACCCAAACAATTTAAACATTTAAAATTTTGACTTTGTGCATGTTGAGACTGTGCAGTCTTATTTTTACAGCATTTCCATTTAAAAGAACAATTTCTGAAGAGATAGCTGTATTTTTATAGCTGCTTTATATAATTATACTTAATAGAC
The DNA here is from genome assembly GCF_009834535.1 of Camelus ferus. NCBI lineage: Eukaryota > Metazoa > Chordata > Mammalia > Artiodactyla > Camelidae > Camelus > Camelus ferus. The sequence continues at coordinate 21,203,646 of NC_045707.1, forward strand.
ATTTCTAGGAAAAAAAATGACATCAAAATCCATTTGACTGACTGTCCTCCTTTGAGACTCTAGTCCACAATATTATGCAAACTCTTGATTTTCCTTGAAAAGTTTATCCACTTTCTGGATTCCCTTAACAAACTAGTCTTTTCCTTTCACTATCCTGGCAATTTCCAGGCTCCCAAAGATAGAGCTGGGTTACAGTTAGACCATGGTACGATATAGAGTATGTTTCCCAAAGCATATATTTGCCAAAAATAATTTTTGTACTGTCTGTTTTATGTTATCCATTTAAAAATTCTTTACCCCATCATTAGTGCAAAAAAGGATGGATCAGAATTTGAATTTTTCACTATGTACATTTTATATTTCCAATTCTGATATTTAAAAACCTATTTTACATAGCTGATAAAAACTTGAAAATACTTAATCCAGTTTTAAATGAAAGTGTCATCTGAGCTATTTGGAAATTCTTTTGCTTTAATATATAGTAAATAGGAATTAAACACATGAAAAATATACATACTGAATTTAAATGCTCCCAACCTAAATGCTCATAATAGAAATTATATACCTCATTTAATAAATCTCATAATGAAACAACACGGTATATAGCTCTGCAACTTGATATGTAAGTCAGCAAGAAAATAAACACATTCTCCCCCTTTCTCTGCCCTCTGGCCCTTCAAGCAGCTGCACATTATCAACATAATTATCTTTTCAAGTGAAATTGTTTCAAATAAAAATAAAAATTTTATTGTAGAGTAAATAAAATGAACAACTATCTCCACTATCCTTCTTTCACTCTAGAAATAAAATTTTCCTTTCCTTCTTACTCTTCTGAGATTTTAGAAGACTTCTGGTTCCTCTCCCTAGTATTCAAGTATTCTCCACCTTTCTACCTAAAACTAAGCTGGAGAGAACGCGATCATCTACACTGCACAAGCAAAGATCAGAAGCATACCAACGTGGCAGGGTGGGAAGCAGGCCGTAATGAAATGTATTGTCTGTAAAGAACTTAGATAATAAAACAGACTAAAAGTTGGCATGCTTTTTATTATCACCATGCACCAGAGAGTGCCAGAGATGGTACGTTCTTCTCTGGGGTAAAAGGTTCCTACTGGCATGCCTCTCCCACCCTCCCCTGGCACCCTGGCACATTCCTTCTGAAGGAGACTCCACTTACTTTGACGGTCTCCTGGCTTATTTCTCCTAAGATGTCCTCACCTCAATGAAATTTACTGATGAAAAAGCACTGTCCTTATATTGAATCAATGGCTTTGGTACTTCCTAACTTTCTTCATGCCCAAATCAATGTTTTATGTGGTTTTATATGTAGTTATCAGAAAAGCAAGGACAAATATAGGACTACTAAAAGAACACAGATTATAAGAGAAAGCAAGATATTTAAATAAAGCATCAGGCTGCAGCTTTCTCACAGAGATTAATTATTATATTATAATATATAAATATATATTAAATTATAGGTGAAGAAAAAGAGTCCTGAAAATCAAGGTTGAATTTGGGGAAATGTAAAAAAGCGCACACCTGAGTTAGACAAACAAGATAAGGAAAAAATGTATATAATATTTAAAATTTAACTAAAATTGTAATAAACGTATATAAGTTGAATAAAGTTAATTTTAAAAAGGAATGGTTAGTCGATATTCCAGCTGGTATTTTTCTTATTCAGTACTCAAACAAAAACTGAAGATACTTTTGGAAGCAAAGTTATTAGACTTCAAGACGACTCTCTATTTACTCTGAACAAGTCAGTAATGAGTATGCCACACAGTTTACAAAGCACCTTCCCATAAAATACATGATCTCATTTGAGCTCTAAACAATCCTGTGAGGCAGACACTAAAACTAGTGGGAGGTAGAAGATATATCTGAGGATAGAATATTGGCCACCACACAGCAATTGTGTGAACGTGGAAATACTTTTTAACTGCTGTGTACCTTGGTTTCTCCTTTTGAGAAATGAGGATGATGACTGTCCCTATCTCATAGCTATTGTGGATTATGAGACAATACAGACAACACTTTAATACAGTACCTGGTGGAAGATAAGTGCTCAATAAATGTTGCAATCATTATTTTACAGGCAAAGAAACAGCCTAGGAGAGAGCAAGTTTAAAGTCATATGATTACTAAATAGCAAGACTAGAATTCTAGACTGGATATATTCCCACCACCCTGAATTACCTATGAGTATCTACTTTTAAATAGAATATGGATTAGTCTTTGCAGTATTTTTATAGTTTACTTTTTTGCAGCTGAAAATGCCATTTGAGTTTGACAAATTCAGTGGTATCATTAACATCATTATCTACTTAAAAAACACACTTCTTTTAGTGGGAATAGAAGTTAATCAAAGGTGTTAAAAAGGAATGGTCTCAATGGGCAACTAGGGTAGACACTACAATCCAGAGCTAGAAAAAGTTAATTTTGTTTTTTCTGTAAATCTCAAAAAAAAGTCTATTAGTTGGTAGACAGCAGAAAGACTGCAAGCTCTGTGAGTATAGGTATATTTGTTTACTGCTTTATCTCAAGACTCTAGAACAGTGATTAGTAGGTGCACAAATATTTGTTTAATGACTAAATATTTAAATTTAAAAAGTCAGCTTTAAAACATGTCCTTAAGAATAGGATTCGTTTTGCTTTGGACATGCTTTCCTTTGTAACTAAATGATAATAAAGTCTAGCATATAGTCACCTATCACAAAACAGGACTTTTATTAGAAGATTCAGAGTAAGAAATAAAAGACTAAATAAGGCCTTGAATAGCTTTATTGAAATCTGTATAAATAAACATGCACATTTCAAATGTAAACTCAAGTGAACTCAAGTGCAGACGAAATTTTAACCTCTGTCATGCAGGAGGTTAGTTTACATTAAAAAAAAAAAAAGAAAAGAAAAAGAGAAAAAAAAAAAAAAAAAAGAAAAGAAAAGAAAAAAAGGAAAAACCCAAAGCAGCTTTTAAAATACCAGGATGAAAAACCAGTTTTAATATCAAGGTATAAAGCAAAGCCATGATCAACATACCTCATTTATCCTGGTCAAATGCATTTTTTTTTTTTTTTTACTTTTAAATGCTAACATAAATAAATAATTTACCAAAATGTGCACTCACAGAGTGAACTTTTATTTACAATACACAATTTATAATCTATTGTATTTGATTAGTTCAAGTGAAGAACATTATACTTTTTGCTTTAATAACAGTGGGACACAAAGCAATTTCTCAGGTAGTCGATATGTGAAATGTGCCCCAGCATTTAGATTTTCTATTAAAGGCAGTATTGTATGCCAATTAACAATACATTCTTTCAACTAGATCAGAGGGAAAAAGCAGCAAATGAAAAATGTTTCAAATGTTCACACATATTTTTGGCATCCTGGATCCTTGAATGTGGTGAACTAAAATAAAATTCAAGGTTTGTATGCTTTATATACTGTACAGGTTCTGACTCTGGAACATGCAAATGCCAATTCTCTTCTAACAAGTTACCTTCTGAGAAAAGCTGTAAGGCTATGGTGAATTCCATCAGGAACACACAAAGAAAGTTAACAGACCTACCTTTAAAGCCAATTGTCCATTAATGATTTAAAGGCCAGTATATGAAAAAAATTTCTCATCTAAGCTCAATGTAATTATTACTATGGATACAGAATATTATTAAGTTTGTCCTTACATTACAATATCTGGGAGAGCTAAAAGTTGCCAAGTTACCAAAAATGGGGTAGAGAAAAACAGACAGCAAAAATTTTAATTTTGGACCAACACCAGATTAAAAGATATGCATTTTAAAAAGCAAGTCAAAAAGAACTTGAAAGTCTAAGGAATAGATCCCAATAGCAGTAAAAAATACTTACATTTAACTGAAAAGTGACTTTAGATGAAGTGTGAAATCTAGAACCTGTTTCCACAGTAGCAGTAAGATGAAGATAATATTCTGGAATTTTTATGATACTAAAAAAGGAAGTAACGTTTTCAAGGTTGTTTCTTATATCATGATTTGGTTTTTTAACAGGCCCACATTGATCACTAGGAAAAGATTTGAAAATCTGGTTTTCCAAGAATATTTCTGCAGTATTTATGCCACACTGATACCGCAGCTAAACATCACAGTAGGATATGTGGCAGCCTAATGCACATGAACTAGATCATCCAAAACTAAATCCAGCCATAGTTTTCTTGCAGTATTATCAGAGCAAAATAAATGACCAATATCCACAAATTTAACATCTGTCATCAATTAACTCACATCCAAAAAATTAAAGAAAACATAATTCATCAAAACAGCAGCAAACTTAAAAGGGATTTATTTGTGATTTCCTATATATATTTAGCTTGTAAATACAAGACTGTAAATGTATTAAGAGACAATTTCTGTTAAAGTTTTCATTGTGTTTCACTTCAAGTACTGCACAAGTTAAAATCTGATAAAGGATTTACATTCGGTTATCTGAAACTCCCCATCTCAGACTTTTGTTTAATGTGGTGGGTAACTTGATCATTTCAATAGATACCACCAGCAGGAAAGTCTCTCTTTTATGGCTTCTAGGACTTTCATTAGTTAGTGTGCATACAGTTTTCGTTTTCTATATCATTGTCATTATCATTGCTATCTTCATCACTTTCTAATGGGATGCCTGTGGCAGCTGAAGCACCTTTAGTTTCTCGGTCAAGAGGGAAAAAGCCAGTTCCACTGAAAGTGTCTTGTCTCTGGTAGAAGAGTACATATGCTGCTTTGGACTGTTAAAACAAACAAAGAATGTTAAAATGCTTATGACTCTCAAAGATCACATTAAATATCATATGAACTTTTAGCCGCTAACCAATTGTGGTGACAGGGCATAAATCAAATTTAAAAAAAATGCACATGGTCTAATGGAAGTTACTAAAATTGATTAAATATGATTTCTATAAATAAAGGATTAATGGTCACTGGATTTAACATTTCAATTCTCTTCCAAGTTAGCTGGACAAATAAATAAATGCAACTATTCGCAGATTAACCTAGTAAGTCTAACATGAAATAGAATTCTATGCCTCCTTCATTCCTGTCTCTAAGAAAAGGTAAGCTTCTTTTTAATACCAATAGCTCCATTCCAAATTTGCTCTAGATTCTAATTTTTCTTACCATCTTAGGGATACTGCTCCATCAATCATCACTGTATTTTTAATGAGTCCTTATCTACTGGACTTTTTGGCATAAAAAATATTTAAGTTTTTTCCCATCATACCCCATTGCATTCTATCTCTTCTTCCAGTTGCCATATACCTCCTCCTCTTCCTCAGTCAGGCTGTTCCCCTAAATGCTGTACTGTTATGCCTCCCCGCTTTTGTAGGTACTCTTCTCTTTGCTTAGACTATCTTTGCTTCTTTTGTCTAGTTTACTACTATTTGTATTTGCACACTCAGGTCAAACACCACTTTCTCTGTGCAAACTTCCCTGCACTGGTCCTGTCTCCTTAAACCCCAAATCAGTTGAGACAGCTGTCTCCATTCTATACAGCTAAGATATTTAATAGTACTTATCATATATAACTGTTGATTCATTTCTCTGTCATCTTTAGATTATAAGCCTTTTGAAATCAGAGACAGATGTCTTTTAACCTTGCTTAGAACAGAGTCCTATATATAGAAGCTACTCAAATACTTACTGACTAAATGAAGAATCATCATTGTTAAAATGTAAGGTAACATCAAATTCATATATTGTATATAAACGAGAATTATTATTTATTTGAAAGCAAGATGAGGGTAGTATTGTCAAACAGACTTTGAGGAGGATGCAGGAAACTTCAGGATGTTTTGGTTGGGAGATTAAAGAGGAGAATAGAAGTGAAAAGTGAGGGATATGATGTGAAATTAGAAGACTAAATATAAACTGAAAATGTACTTAACTTAGGCATATACACATTTTAAAAAAATATTAAAAGTTCAAGTCTCTTTTTGTTCTTTGTTATAGTTATAGGGAGATAAGCAAGGGTACATTATATATATAAATATATATATACATACATAGATAAAAATATAAAACATCTAGAGAAATAATTCAAAATTATTTTATATTTGTTCATCCAATGACTGATTAAAACTATGCCAATAATTGGGCTTAGAAGTTTATTAATTTATTAGGTTGAAATATTTAAGTTGAAGGCTTTTGAAGCATTATGAACTAAAAAAATAAAAAGCTAGTTTTTGCCCTCAAGGAATATATAATTTAAACTGGGAAATAAAGTAAAACAGTCAGGCAGTCAGTGCTCCCAACATCAGCAGAAAACCTCTGAATAGGAAATATCACCACATGAGTAAATATTACATTTCTCATTCTTTGTAATATTGTGATTTATAAATACAATTTATAGAAAGGCAAAATTTACAGAAAAATAAATTCTTATCAAGAAAGCCTTAGCTTTCTTCTTAGAACATATTAGTCATCTGTTCATCACTCAATATTTGATAATAAAACTGCCAATATTTTGGCTCCAGCTGTGGCTGATAAACTGATGCAAGCGTGAGCAGATGTAACTGGCTAATTTTTCTACTATTCAGAAAATACCAAAGTAACAAATACACAAGGGTTAATTTTAAAAAATCTGTAATTTGTTTTATCTAAGTATATCATTTTAAGTTTAAATGTATAATTGTCATAAAGTCTTTACCTTAAAAGTCATAGGGTATGGTAAAGTCTTTAAAGGATTATTTTTTCTATTTTAGCTTTCTGACTTTAGTCAATATCTAGAATGTCTGAGCCTATTTTTTCAGGGGAAAATTAAATATTTTCATTAGAAAACTCCAGTTTTCATGTTGAAACCCTACCAGAAAAATTTTTATGTTGCAATTTATGCTCCTACTACTGGGTAAATTTAAAAGACAAATTGCCACTTAGAGGACAATTTTACATTTCTTTAAATTAGAGCAAGTCTCTCAACTGTTAGAATTGCTAGAATACAGTATTCCATAGGCCCCTTGTGAAACAATGGATCCCTTGATTTTCAGGAATAAAGAGATACTTACCACAATCTGGTCTTCGGATGCAGTTGAGACACTACTGTCATCAAAGTAGTACCATTTTCCATCATCTTTATTTTTTGCGAAAGCAGTATCTAATGAAAAAATATAACCACTTCTGTGAGTTAAATGATCTGTGGTTTCCTGGGAGGGAACCTTGAAAACTTTAAAATCATCTATATAAGTAATACCTATTAAAATCATATGATTATCATCTATATAAGGCGTATCTATCATATATTCAACTGATTCCACTGATGAAAGGTATTTAGAATAATTTCCTACAATCTAGATGCCTGTAATACTTTCGTATAGGTTGAAATATGTGACCTTTTTCATCTTAGGGACAAACAGAACAGATTTATTATTTTTTAATTCACAGAATAACAAAGACTAATGATAAAAAATGGTGATTAACATTTATGTAGTGCTTCTTGTGTACCAGGCACTGTGCTATGCAGTTTACATATATTATCTCATAAAGAATGTATTATCACTACTATTCTTCTGATTTTAAAGATGGGGAAAGTGAGGCATCAGGAGACGTTTAATCTGTCCAAAAGCACAGCTGTTAGGTAGCAGTTAGGATTTAATCTCTGATTCCAAAGTTTGAATTTCCAACCATAATTTAAATTTTCTATGACAAATATTTTTCCAACAATACTATATCATTGATTTGTAGTGGTTTTAACACCAGAATCTTTTTCAGTGTTTAACAAAAGTACAGAGCAAGAGAAAGGTAAAAAGTGATTGATTAATCTGCATGAATTTTAAAGATTTGCTTAAGTTAAAAAAAAAAAAGCTCCCCCTTTCCTATCCCATGATTTGTATAAACTATCCATTAACTTAGGAAATAAAGTTGCAAAACGTCCTCAAAACAACTATTTGCTGTCATATCTTTTAAAAAGTGACACTTCATAGGCTACGTCTCCTAAATAGTTCTACCCTTCTTAAACAAGATTATTGTTCTCCTGGGTGGAGCCTGGGTGGGTTATAAATTTGTCAAGATTATTCCTTTCCTGGGCGGGTTGTAAATTTGTCAATCTGAACTCAAAACCACGGCACTCACAAATTTAATAAATGTATTTTCAGTACAGATTTCAGTGTAAGTCTGACAATAAAAAGGCAAGATCTAACAATAATATAGTTTTATAGTAGACAAATCTAACAAAAAGGCACACAGAATTTGCAGACTAAATGATGGTATCAAAAGAAAGCTTTAAAAAAAAAGCTAAACTAATATTTTTAATTCTCAGAAAAAGACAAAATGAAAAATGAACGTCAAATTCTGGTAAAAGGAACAACAGAGAAAGAAGAGCTACCCACTTTAAACATAAATGAAGCTAATAAAATAACTAATAAAACTGTTAGGAAAAACAGATAAATCAACACTTTGCTAAAAGTTTTGACAAATTCCTCTCAGAAAAAGAATGAATATCAAAAATAACCAGAGAGAGAGCAATGATTCAAATATAATTGATAATATGAACTTGTAGAAATATAAGAACTCAGTTTGAATGGGGAATAATGTATGTTTTTCAAGCACACAAACATTTAAGAAACAGACTATGCATTAAGCCATATGAAAGCCTTAATAAACTCCTAGGATTAATACAGATAGCGCCTCCAACTGTAATAAAATTAAGATAAACCATGTATTTGAAAGGCATATGATGAAATAACCTTGGGATAATTAGAAAATCATAAAGGAAACTAAAAACATACATAGAATTGAAAGACAATGAATATCACATTTCAAAAATTTATGGAACACTGATAAAGGAGTATTTGAAGGGAAACCTATAGCTTTAATTATAGCTTTCAATAGCGGGGAAAAAAAGGAAAACAAAAAGCTAATAAGCATTCAATCCAAGAAGTCAGGAAAAGAGCAAAGAGGAAACTCAAAGTAACAAGAAGAAAAATATACCAAAGGGAAGAGAAGAAATCAATGTGACAGAACACATACATGTATAACAAAAAAAAATTTAATAAAATAGAAAGCTACTTCTTTGAAAAGACTGGTAAGATAGACCCCTGAGAAGACTAATTAAAAAGAAAAGAGAGAAGAGAATAAAAAAGGGACAAAAGTACAGCACAAAAGTATTATAAACAACTATTCTCTAATAAATTGGAAAATATATACATACACAAGTTTAGAAAAAAGGAGAATGCTAAAATGTACACATTTTGGAAAAAGAAAACTGAATATACTTCAGTAAGCATAACATGAATAGAAAAACTTATGGCTATAAAGCCCAAATAATTTTACAGGTGAATTCTACTAGACTTTCATGAATAGTTAATTCTTGTATTATAGTAGCTGCTTCAGGAAACAGAAAGAATAAAGTATACCAGCCTGTATCATAAGGCTAGATTGTAATCTTGATTCCAAAGTAAGAATAATACAAAAAATTGTAAGACCATTTCACTTATGAATTAATTTTTTAAAAAGCTTTTTATTTTCTAATTTTTTTAGTTTTTTTAATGGGGGGAGTTAATTAGGTTTATTTACTTATTTATTTATTTAATGGAGGTACTGGGAACTGAACCCAGGACCTCATATGCATACTAAGCATGCACTCTACCACTGGGCTATATATACCCTCCTCTCAATTTATAAATTAAATTTCAACAATCCTAAATAAAATCAGCTAACTAAATCAAATTGGGTATATAAAAAAAATACTTAAAGAGTAGGGTTTATTCCAGAATGCAACTCGTTCAACAGAAAAATCTGTCAGTTGGACAGCACAGATTGGTATAACCACCCTGGAGCGCCATCGCACAGTACTTAAATAAATACTCTGTAACCCAGCAATCTTACATCTGAGTATGCAGTTCAAAGAAATTCTCACAAAGGGGACCATAAACAATGATGTTTACTGATCTCATGGTGATAGAAAGTTAAATGCAATTTGCATGTCCACCATGAAGTGAGTAGAGAAACAAAACATGGTAGATACAAATCATGAGTGGTTAGAAGCAATGAATTAAATTGACACAAAGTAATAGGGAGAAACCTTAAATGTCAAGAGAGAAAATAAATAACTACAGCAGAGTACCAAGCATGTAAATTAACAATGATGCACAATTTATGAGAGCACATATGTCCAACATGTTCGAAAGGGAAGGGGAAGGAGAATGGGGAAGGACAGGAGCCCTGAATGGACTAGGGATTTCCTGTGCTTTGAAATGAGGAGTATGATTAACTCAATCCTCTACTCCTAAAGTTAAAAAAAAAAAGTTCAAAAGCTGATTCATTCATTAATCAATATTTATTGAACTACTATATGTAAGACACATCTCACATTTTCCCTTTAAGAAGTAATAAATATCTAAAGGGGAAAAGTCTGGAGTTATCAAACACCATGATTTTAGTAAAAAAAGTAAACGGTCAACTTACAGTGTCCTCCTCCCATCCCTCCATAGTGGTTGGAAACAGCAATCAAATTATAGCGGCAAGGACCTGCATTTGGATTAATTAGGAATTCCGACATATCCAAATCACTGTTTGAAAAAAGAGATTAAGTTGGTTTTAATGTTTTCTCTAAATGTAATGAATTCTATTGCTGTTATTGTTGTTTGACTCTCATTTATATATACTCCTCGTATACACACACACACACACATATCTCACTAAAGAAATTACTGAGAGCAAAATAACTTTATAAAACAAATTATAGAACTATCTTTGCAATTTTCATGTTTTGGCAAAATTTTCTTAGGGGTTAAGAATTTTAAAATTTTCCACTGATTGCTGTTTTTCAGATTAACATTTTCATGCTAAAATATTTTTCTCTTAGTATATGAGGAAAAACAGACATCACTGTTTATCATCTGGGTCCTTTTATTTTTTTAAAGTCATTTTCAGAAATGATTTATTTAAGAAAGAAGAAAGGGACAGTGAAAAACAACTTTCTTAGCCAATTTTATAATAATTTAAAAATAAGCATATATTTAAATATGACCCAATATTTATTCTGTTTTCTGGGTTTTGATGGGCAACATTCTCTGAAATACAACTGTTAATAATTTATCATGCATTAAAACTGGAACATGACCATTTTATAACTTCTCATTATTTCTGGTTTTTCTTCTTGTATCTGCATCATTAAAAAGCAATACTGATTTTAAATTTCCAATACATCTCTAATAGGTTCTAGCTTATCATTATTTTTGTTTCTTCTTATACTCACACTGTCAAAATGCTATATTCTTGAAAACTTTGATGGCTTATAATTTTCTTTTGTTAAAGAGAAAACAACCATTTTTTGTTCTATAATTGCAAAACACTTTCAATCTTAAATTTACAAACACCAACTAGAATATGCAATCCAAAGAATGTTTTCATTATTGCATCATCTATTTCCTTCTAATCACCTTTGCATGCATAGACACCTGCCTTCAGTATTTGTCTACTTACTAACAATATTAAGTAACTTTGGTGCACAAATATCATGAAATATGAAAGAATACTATCAATGTTCCTTTAGCAAAATGGGAATAGCATGTTCTTGTCACAGAGTATCGTTTGATGAGGTCCTTCCTGGACTACATGAATCAGGATACAATATTCCTTTTTTGTCCTTCTGAATTCTCTATTTAGTGAAAGCTTAAAGAAAAAAAAAGGCTACAAAGATGCTATCTCCAGACTTCTTTTACATTTTTACAAATATGATGTCATGCTCTGGACACTGCAGTAAGAAAACTGAAGGATGACACAACAGGGATGACTTATTTCACTACTGTATCATCTTCCAAGCAATTCCATTATTCTGTTTTCATATTACTTTAGTCTTTTTAAAAAAGCATTTAGGAATAATATTTGATGATTAATGACAAAGTAATTCCTAGGAAAAACAAAATCACTATGATCCCATGAAGCATCTTAGATTTATAAACAGGGCCAGGAAACCAAGATAATGTAACTTAGAATGAGTTTTACTCTATATATTTTTTTTCTCTTTGTTCTTTGAAAAATCTCTAAGAAGGAATAAAAATTATTACTGATCAATACAAATTGTTAGAACCACCCAAAACTACATTCAAAGACTAAAACTGGAATGTAAAACACAAAACAAATGAACACATAAAAACAAAACAGAAAGAGACTCACAGATATAGAGAACAAACTGTTGGTTGCCAGAGGGGAAGAAGGTAGGGGATAGGCGAAATAGGTGGAGACTAAGAGGTACAAATTACCATTATGAAATAAGTCACAGGGATTTAATGTACAGCACAGGAGATATAGTCAGTAATAGTGTAAAAACTCTGTATGGTGTGCAATGTATAAAAACATCAAATCACTATTTTGTATACCTGAAACTAATATATTTTAAGTCAACTATATATAAAACAAACCCCCCCCCCTGAAGTTTGGGCCCAATGATACCTAATGTTTAAAAAAAGCTAGAAGTGCTCAGTGTTTATGAAGCACAATCAAAACTTACTTGATAGGAAAGTCAACTAAAGTGTCCAACTTGTCTCTCATGTATCGACTGTAAGAAAATCGCTTTAGATGTACCACAAGTACTGGAGGCAGGGACCATAAATCCAATTTCTTTGTGGCTTGCTGATGTTCTTTACAATTTGGACAATACCTAAAAATAAAGAGAAATATATAAAGCTTGTTAGAGGTAATATTAGGTAATGAATAATATATACCAGATTAACAGGAACTTCTAATGTTATTTTTATCATCAATACATTTTCAAAATAGATTTAACTATTATAAATAGGTAAATAGGTATTCAAAGAAATAAGGAGGCCTAGATAATTTACATTTTAGTATGCTAAAAAGACATGTTTGTATCATAAAACTGCTGAGACATAGGTACTAGAGAAATCTCAATACTTCTGGACTCTAATGGAATTAGTAACAACACAAAACATTGTGAGTTTCCTAAAAAAGCTCCTCTTGAAATCGCTGCACAGCTAAAAATTCTTGGGAAAAAGGAACTAAAATTAATTATTCATAGTAAAATGGCTATTATGGAAAATATAGTAATAAGATTAAAGCTTAACATTATCGTAACTCTGTTAAAGACATTTTCATCCCTCTTAGTGGATTATTTTCATAAAAAGAAATGCTTATTGTTTAAAACATCACTTTTTCAATTTGATGTAGCACATACCTCAGTATAAATCCTTAAAAAGTAATTAGAAACAATTATTTAATTTTGTCTCTTACCAGGGATCTTCAGCACCTAGCTTTTCTTTTGTTGTAAAAAGCTCAATGCAATCTTTTAATTTCACGAATGGTTTTTTAGGAGGTTTGTATTCCACACTTTCATGTTTTTCAAAATCCTAAAGAGAAGTATTTCTTGAGTTAAGAAAACAAATGAAACAAAACTCATTTTAGTGATACCATATTACTATGAATAGTAATGAAAAACTCCTAAATGTTCTCAAAAAAATCATAAAGCTTATCTCAGCTGAGACTTACACCATGCTTCTAATAATTCCTGTATACACACTTATACGGACAGCTAGCGAATTTAAACAGAAAGTCGTTTCAAAACCAACAAGCCTTGTCTCTTCTAGCACATAATCAATTTGTTACTGGCAAAATAAACATATTTGGCAAAGCAAAAGAGTGTAACAGAACATTGTGATCAACATGGGAAAAATAAAGAAGGAATGAGTGATGACTTACCTCAGCAGCATTTTCATCAAAGTATCTTTTTTTCAAATCAGGATCCCAATCCAAAGCGAGAAAAGATCTTTCTAAGGTGGAAAACATATTTTTTCTTTAAAATTTAATATGCCTTAATGTCAAAAATGAATATTTTAATGTTAAGGTATATACTGGAATATTAGAAGAATCTCTTCTTGCACTAGGTAATCAGGGTAAACTGCTGTTTCCAAGCCATTAAAATACTTTAGAGTTTAAAAAAAGATACAAAACTTAAGCATAAGTCCAACCTTGATTTGATAAACACTGACATGTGCTTTAGTATACTTAGAAAGGAAGGCTTTTCATTAAAAAATTTAGATAGATAAGTAAATGTTATTTTTCATGACAGTGTTGAATTCCATGGTTATTACCTAAAAAAAAAAAAAAAAAAAAAAACACACACACTTCGCTCAAGCTTCATGTTTAAACCATTTTCCACAAATACTCACCATCTAGCCTAAGCTGCCTGTCATCAAATCTTATATGCCTGGTATCATCTTTGATGTAGTTGACATCAGTATTGCCTAAGTTGTTGAACTGGAATGTAAACAATCGTTTTTTGTGTCCCGTGAGTTGACCTTTGCAAGTTTCCTCGGTACATAATCCATTTTCAGAATCATTATCTCCTCCAACTGAATCTTCAGATTGACTATTTTCATTCTCAGAGGGAAGTTCTTGATCCTGGCTGGATTCATCGTCTGGCTCATCTGTTTCCATTTCACCTAGTATTAAATAGTAGAAGTCTTTAAATAAACTCAGTGCTACATTTAAAACTTATTAACATTATTTTTCACAAGTTTGCAGATATTTTTTAGTTCCTTAATCCTCGTCTTCTTAATTTTTTTCTGCAGCAATAACCCAAATGAAAAGTTTTTACAATTTAACAGGGAAACCTTACTTGGTGAGCCTTCTTCATGTACGCCATTTGGGCCATTCCCATTAATATTTTGGTCCTTACAGCAGTGTAGGGATCCTTCAGTTTCTTCGGTTTCAGTAGATATTTTGACATACCGGCTTAAATAAAATCAGAAATCAAACAAGCTCAGTTTTACAAAGGTAAAAACTTAAAAAAAGTTTTGTATTCTTTCACTAAAATAAAACTTTTTAATGCAATTAACAGTGGTCACTTGGTGGATTCAAGGATAAATTCAAACTCAAGATGCAGTACCATAAATGCAACTGATCAACAATTTGTGTTTGATTTTCTTTATAAAAATAAGTTAATACGTTACTTCTAGGGTTTTAACATCTTTCTTTTATATGTTAAGTTTTTGGCAAATAATTTCTTGACATAAAATTATTATATAAAGATCCTAATTTAGATGATACATATATTACTGCTAAGATCACTTATAGTTTATAATGTGATCTTTTTGTATGGGTTACGGGACTTATAGTGATTGAAATAGGGATGCAAGAAAGAATACTAAATATGTCAAGCTATAAAGGATAAAAGAAAGGGAGCAAATGGCATTCTTCATTATGTTATAATTCAAATTAGGGCTTTAGGAGACAAAAAAGAGGTTGCCTTACAAAAAGATCAATGATGAAAGTTTATCCTTTTAAATAAAACTATTAGCATGAGTTCTTGTTACTGGTATAAGCAATGTGTATAAAGGAATGAAACATCTAATATTTGTTATGATTTCAGAGTGCATACATGATAAATTCCTATTTTCTTCCAACTATAAACTTGATGTAAAACAGCTAAAAGAATGCTTCTTGGGTTTGAAATTACCTCAGTAATATGTTTTACATGATCAAGAAACTGGGTAAAACTATAATTTGATTTGTTACATTGCTACCTATCTAAACAAAGCTGAGATAATACAGACATTTAATTATATTCTATACTACATTCTGATAGTACCTTGCATGTTTACTTTATTATTAACAATTTAATACTTTATTTTGTTAATGCAGAATTCTCTGGCACTTACCACATTCGCAAAAGCAGAAGATTATAGAGTTTATCTTCAGTATTGTTTCGTGGTACAGCCATAAGAAAAGGCTGACCAAAAAGTGAAGAACCAGTATGGTGGGTGTAACTTGAGTGCCTAAATTTTTCTCTCAGGCAAACAGGAATAATCACATGCTCTGTATCTTCTGTCCTATTGATGTTAATTTCAAACCTACAAGGATAAAACTGAGTATAAATTCTAAAAATTTTGTTATTTCTTTTTAATTTTTCTCAATATTTTGCACAATTAATTTCATACTTACACATAAATATCATCCCGTTCCATAATACTACTAAGGTTTTCATCCATAGCGAATATTCTGTGAAATCTATGATTGTATATATCAGTAACTATCATCTAAAAAGAAATAAATTTCTATTAAACTGGTTTTACAACACTGAAAAACTAATCTCCAAATTACATACTTTAAATCCAGAAACATCCTACCTTATCTGCAGGTACTCCTGACAAAGCAGACAATGCTGTACAAAGATCAAGTATGTTTCCAATTTTGGGGACAACCACTTTGTACTAAAAAACAAAAAATTGTAATCAATTTACTACTTTGGAAAAAGTATTCACTAGATGAGATTGACCTCCTGGTTGCTTCCTCACATTCACCTGGCGTTTGGCTTACAGTGTCTGTCTCCAATCTTGCCATTGCCCTGGGTGAAAAAGTCCACGTGGCTGATTTATCTTAGCCTTACTGTTCCTTAACTCCTCAGTTCAAAGACCTACACTTGCATTCCACTGTATTTCACTTCTTGGACCTTGCTTGCCATCATCTGCTCCACCTCTCTGCTGCTACATGCTTTTCCTGAAAACTCATTCTTTCCTATTCTTGGCTTGCATTGAGATATCTAGTCCTTTTAACTCTGTTTTCTCCCAGTTTACCAGTTCCATGCTGTCTCCATGTCCTTCCACCCAGACTCCACATAATTCATCACTTCAATTATTTCATTGCAAAACCTTTAACTACTTTGTTATTAATTTTTATTCTTGCTATACTTTGTTGGAGTTGTTTAGATATGCTGGAGTAAATTGCACAACTGTAGAGACTGGTATGCTATAAATTCACAGTGTCCAAGCTCAACTGACCCTTCAACACTAGCCAGAAATTCTTCTGTGTACCCTTTATTTGCTTTTTCTCTCATTCCTCTCAATAATTATTAAAATCTTCAACACTCCTTCGGCTTCCTATTTCACTACTTCTCCCCTCAGTATCAACAGAATACCTATTTCACTGAGAAATAAAGGTTACCGGATAGGAAAACTCCAAATTCATGTCCCCCCCTACAAATTCGCATCTGAAAGGGGTTTTTGTCTTCTGATACACTGAAAGAGAATCAGGTGTTATGCTTCTTCCCATTCAAGGCTAACCCTGGTATCTATACTCTGAATCCTATTCTTTTCTGCTTCCTCTAGAACATAAATCCAGCAATTATCCTTTATTTCATTTTATCTTGATTCTTACATAAGCAATGAAATGTATAGAAGTCTTTCAAAAAAAAAAAGTCTCTCATTGTTTTCCAATAATTCTCATCAAATTATCTCCCTTTCTCCTCTGCTTTATAAATAACCTTGTTAAAAGTAATGTCTGTGCTATCATAACTTCCTCACCTCCCATTCACTTATTAATCCACTCCTGGTTTTTGCTGTCTTTATTTAACCTGTTACCAAGGCTGTCAAAACCATCATTTGATCAAATCTTTATCAGTCCTTATTTTACTGACCTCTCTGTAGCATGACTGCTGACCACGTCTTCCTTTAAAATTTTCCCTTCCCTACAACACTACTACTTCATTTTATTTTCTAATGCCCTGGTCACACCTTTTGAGGAAATAACTGATCCTATAATGTTATCCTTCAGAGTTTTCCTTAGCTTTCTTGATTCTGTATGCTCTCCTTAGACTAGGTTGACAATATAGCCTAGTTTGCTTTGGCCAGTCCTGGATTAGCCTGCCGTCCTAGTATAGTAATAATGGTATGGTAATGGTAATGTCCTGATATGGTAATAATGGCCCTTTTTCTTTTTAAAAAAGTTCTGGTTAAGGTGATAAATTACAGGATCACCAGGGGGAGGGTATAGCTCAAGTGGTAAAGCTCATGCTTACCATGCAGGAGGTACTGGGTTCAATCCCTAGTACCTCCTCTAAAAATAAATAAAGTAAATAAAACTAATTACCCCCCCCAAAAAAACTAAAAAAAACAAAAAAATCCCCCCAAAAAACCCAAGATCACCCTAGCCTTAGGTGATCTCATCCTTGTAAGATATTCACTACCATCTTCACAGTGTTCACCGCCCAATTTGCCCCTCAAGCACAGTCTTCTCTTCTCTGTCTACATATATAAACTCAGTGCCTATTGATATCTCTTCTAAATTTCCCTCATGAATCGCAACAAGTCCAATAGTGAACACAGATTTAGGTCATGTTAGGTCAACATGTCCAAATACTAAAACAGGTTTCTTCTTAAACCTTTTCCCTGTATATTCCATTAAAACTAATAGTACAACTCTCTCCTCAGTTTTCCAATCCAATAAACCTGACACTATCGTTGAATACTCTTAAACGCTTTCAACTCCTCCTACATTCTACTTGTTTTTCTATCTAACTGCCATCCTGACACTTAGAGTTCAAGCCCTTGTCATCTGTAATCTGATTACTGCACAAACCTCTTACCTGGTCCTAGTACATCTGATTTAAGCCTGTCGAATCCAATCTTTGCCTTAGCTGGAGTGTTCTTTCTAAAATACAAATCTGACTACATAATCTGTTTACTTAATAACCTTTAACAGCTCCCTTAGTCTTTTGGATGAAGTCCAAACTTCCTATTACAGCATGAAGGTTCTTTGTGATCTAGCTTCTCCTTACCAAATTAACTACTGTAGTTTCCAGACATGGGCCATGTTCTGTTTTTCCTTCAGCCCTTTATATGTGCCACTCCCTTAGTCTATAATGCTTTATTCCCAACTTTCATGTGCTTAAAACTTAACGGTCCTTCAGGATTCCACACAGGTGCCATGGACAGTTTGGGTAGGTTATTCCTTCTGTGTACTCCTACAGCACCTTGTCAGAGTACTTTCCACAATGTATGATGAGATTCTTGAGAACAAGGAATAGGAACACCTTTGTTCTTGCAGCACCTTGCATACTATGTGAATCCAATATATAATACATGTTCAATACAATTACTAATAAATTTCTATGACAAATCAACTTCAGTGAATGGAAAATTCATCAAGTAGGCTAACTTAGCTAACTCCCTTTTTCTCTCGAGCTATAGTTTCCTCATAGCATTAATGAGGCAATTGTTTTGGATTTGACTTGTTACTGCCTCCAAGTGGAAAAAAAAAATTCCAATTCCTCTCTGATGACTATGGCTCTAACTTGTACAAATTGATATTTTTGATCACCACATGAGAAAAGAGGTAAACTAATAAAATTCGTATTTCTGGAAAAATAATTTAAAACCCAAATTATGGGAGAACATTCAACACATACCTTACAGGCTAATGCATAACTTGAATTCAATCTACCTTTATATAATACAGATCACTGGAATGGGAAACTACTGTCTTTAACAAATGTGTATAGAGAAATAAAGTACATTTATTGGTATGCTGCAATAAAATTGTACTCATTGTTTTATACTCTTCTCTTATTCTATCACACTCATTGGCATATATTTGTAAAGCTACAAACTAGAGAGGTAAGGGTGTAGTTTAGCACTGATATACTTTCTCTCCATTGAAAAGAATGTTAACAATCCTATATTTACAAATAAGTGAGTAAGTGAGTTAGCATGTGGTTTTAGAAATGTGAACCTATATTCCCCTGGCCAAAAATAAAACCAAGCATTTATTGACTGCTCACAGATAAGGGCAAGTGCCACAGTTCTCTTGCTCTCTGTAATATTCTCAGCACTACTGGATAAAACACTGACATGAGGGCACCAGGTTGAATAAGTTCATGAAGGAAACATATAAAGAGACGGCAAAAGAAATGGGTGAAATTTGCATAACTGAGTACATGACTAGTCTCTATTAGACTTTAATTACTTTGAATGAAAGAACTGTATTTTTATGAATACTTCATATTCTGTGCCCTTGGTGAAAGGAAACCCAAACACTTCCACCAAATTTATGGTTAAGATCATAATTTTGTTCAAAGCATACCTTTCATATAGATTTCAGAACATTGCTATGGACTGAATGTCTTCTCAAAATTCACATGTGAAGCCCTAATCACCCATGTGATGTTATTTGGAGATGGGGCCTTTGAGAGATTTAGATGAGATCCTGAAGGTAGGGCCCCCATGATGGGATTAGCACCCTTATAGGGAGAGACACCAGAGAGTGTGCGTTTGTATTCTCTCTCTCCCTTCCATGAGAGGACACAGGAGGAGGCCATCTGTAAGTCAGGAAAAGTCTGCACTAGACCTCCATGCTGGCACTCTGATCTTAGACTTCTAGGCTCCAGAACTGTGGGAAAATTAATTTCTGTTGTTTAAGTCACTCAGTTGACAGTATTTTGTAATGGCAGCCTAATACAACTAATATGCTCTAACAAACTGAGCTTCTGGCTGGACCCCGAAACTAGGATCTTTGGTAAACAATCTTCTAAAGCATGAACCACGTTTACCCTGCTTACAAGAGCTTTACACTCAGTAGGTGCTTAATACATATTTGAATGAATAAAATTTTTGAACACTTCTTTTCTTCTGCATTAGTGCTCTAAGTCGTGAGGGTTAGGAATATAAAGATTTACAAAGTCCCTTTCTTCAGAGACTGCATGGGCCAAGGAAGAAAAGGTAAAGTAAACTAAAGATCGTAATAAAATTTGTTAAGTACTTGGAATAGAACTTAAGGGAACAGAAGGTAGAAAAAGGAAGGAAATACTTTAAGGTGAGTCAAGTGTGAGAAGAAGATTAATTGATTAATAAAGGGAGAAAATACAGTGCTTTGCTCCATAAAATGTAAAATAATCCAGTTATAACACTAGGCAACAGAATCAGGCAGACAATTTACATTAAAGACTAGCACAGGGCTCTTGAACAGAATAAGCAATACTTGATACTCCAAACTGCTAAAAGATTAGAACATTACTGAAGCAAGTATTTTTAGCCTAACTAAATTTCCATTTCTCTTCCAAGCTGTTAAGATGCCTAAAAATTAGATATTTAAATATACCATGATCTTAGCATATCATGAATCAAAATGTATAGTGACTATTAGTTTCACTTCCAACAGTCACTAGGAAAAAAATTACAATGAACATTAAAGAAAGTCCAAGTTGGAAAATAGGGAAAATAATACTTTATTAACCTTTGTAAGCTAATATTCATCCCAACATTGTAAAATCAAACCACTTCTCATTTTTCTTTGATAAGAAACAGCCTTTGAGAATCTTGTTTTTCCATGACAAATAATGATACTTTGCATATCCCTTACCCTTTTAAGATTCTAAAAAGTTGTACTAATTCCCAGGGTATTGAGCTTATAAAATCTCCTATGCAAATAAGCTTATTATTACCAAATTGTGCTTGAGGCCTAAGGACTCAACACAAATTTTTCATAAAAATAACAAATGCAAAGAAAATAATTATTTCTTACCTGCATAGGTTTGGTAAGTGGATCCATTCTAACCAAATAAACTTCCAAGGTACGTTCTTTTTTCATGGGCAATGGAAGTGTCAAGTAACAAAAAGGATCAAATGTTACTGAAATCTTAGCACATTCAGGACAAACTAAAGTTGATTTAAAAAGGCCGTGAAATATATCTACTATGATAGAATCATTTCTCTTTAAATGGTTTTCCCAGGCTTCTTCAGCAACTACCTATAAGGAAAACAGACACACATTACCCAATGATACCACATTACTGTAACAATGGTGATAATAATGTGGTTAAATTTACCTTATCTGGCCTTCCATCAGCATCTTTTAATTGTATGTACGGTTTTTTCCTAATTCTATTCAAATCCTCATGTAGTCCATCTAACAGGAAAGCTAATAGTTCTTGACAGTCCTGCTGCTGGTATCCAGAGAACTGAGGTGCAAAACGTCCTACCTGTGTCTGTAAGGAAAAACAAAATTATAAAGTCAGTTCTAGGGACAAGACTGATTAAAAAAATATATAGTCGATTTCCATTATTCACAGATTCCTATTTGCAGATTCACCTACTTGCTAAAATTTATTTGTAACTCTCAAGTGAACTTGTGGCGCTTTTGCAGTCCTTTGCAGATATGATAATTACATATGATAAATATATATAAATAATTATATATCTAAAAATATTTTTAAAATGATAATTAGTAAAATAGAAAAGAAATGCTGATCTGAGGAGAGAACAAGGAGAAAATATGGTATAGTTTTGTACAAAGGATTACAAAACACCAAAGACTTTTAAAATTCAGCAACATTTTTGGGTCACTTGAAAAATATTACAACGTTCTTAGTTTCTGTGTGTAAAGAGAGGATAAATCTCGTAGAGATAACAGGAATATTCATGCTCATATATAATTTTCCTAGTCTTTGCAATACTAAATATTTTCTGATGAGACTAAAAAGAATTGTGAAAGAAAAAAGTCAGATAATCAAGAACCTATTTACATGTAATTTTAAAACAACATCTCATAAAATGAAACCAACTGGAATCATGGGTAAGGGCCAATAAATGATTTGTCTGAACTACTTTTTTCAAAGTTTAGAAAGGAGAGTTTGTTTTTAATTGGTGGTTTCATTTTTTTAAGAACTAGTACATATTAATAAAATTTTGCCTAGTAGATGACTTATGTGATCATTTAAGTTGTATAACAAATGGCTAAAACCAATTATTCTCTTCAAAAGTTCAAAATTTCTCATAAATCTGATCTATATAATTAATTAGGAAACCTTTTTTTAACAATATAAAACTAAATTTTAGTTTAATTCTTATTTGAATGACAAACTAAATTAATTGAGATTTTATAAGTAACCACTTCACAAATTAGAATAAACTTAAAATAAAAGTTTAAGAATTATATCGAAAAATTAATATTAGTGCTTGCTTTGCCGACTAGTTTCATTTTAATAATTTTTCAAACTTACAATGACTCTCAAAATAAATTGAGGTCTTAGAGTTTAATGACGTGCCCAAATCTAGTCTTCACACATGTATAAAATATTTAGGTAGGTTTCTTAGAGATGTGCTGTGTTCTAAAACAATGTGCAAATGCTCACCGTTGCTTCTCCATAGTCATTTTGAACCATACCAGTGCTTCTCAACCTTTATTTCATTATTTCCTTCACCAACCCCAAGGACCCTTTTTACACATTTTAGAGTAATCATCTATTTGTGCCCCATCCCGAAAATTAGTATCAATATGCTCTGTATCTATGAATGTGCTGCGTCCCTTTGCAGGGCCACAAACCATTGTAGTAGCTATGATTTTTTTGCCCCTTTCCCAAAGATTCTGTCCTCTTGGGGGTGATATAGGCTTTGTTGAAAACGTATTTACCATACTAACCTTAAAGGCTCTTGGTGTGACATAGCTAAATTTTCCAGACCACATTTGCTTGATCAATTCAGCATAAGATTTAGCTATTTCACCTCTCATTCCTAAGGGATTGTCAAAATTCAGTTCTTCTTGATACTTATCATTCAGGAAATACTCAGTAAGTGGAGGTGTATTGCTCAAACACTGCAAAGAATAAAATATATTTTCAAGTATGTTAAAATGTCAAAATGAAGAGAGAAACAAAGTGATCTGCCACATGTTAAAAATGTCAAAATGAAGAGAGAAACAAAGTGATCTGCCATTATATACAGAGAAAAATTTACACGATGGCCTCTTGCACTAATAAGTAACTGATCAAATAAATACTCAAATGATGTACTCAACTATTCATTTCCCAAATTCAAGTCAATTACTTATAGTAAATGAAAATGTTAGTATTTGTTGCTACAAAATCTGCATTAATTTTAACCACAGCAAACTACCTGTCAATGGGAGAGAAGCTCAGAGTTTTCCTTCCTTCTTTTACATGACTAGTAGAAATTATGGATTGTCTAATCACCCTAGGCATTTGCAAATTGGCCTGAGTAGGTAAAAACTGAGATAGAGTGTAGGCAAGAAATGAACTTTAAAGGGCTATTTACTGCTTCCACTGTCAATTTCTTATGAAAGATCAGCCTTGTAAACTTTCCTTTTGGGTCAACCATTTTTAGAAAGGACAGTACAGATTAGATGAGCCTAAGAAAACAAACTTTTGTTATGTGAACTCTGGCTAACTGTGTTCTTATTTCTTCCAGCTCTTCTTTAACATCACAACAATCCAATTTTCCTTCAGGGCAAGATTAATACTATGAATAAGTTCATTCTCCAACTCTGTTCTACTTTGAATTAAATAGTTTAGGATTTAAAATAGAACAGATGGTGGCAGAAGAATAGTTTTTTCATAATATTTTACCTCAAGATGGAATAATGTTAAGTTGATAACACCATATAATGTGTCTTCATTTTGAACCCATTACTTTATCAATTATACGTCTAGAACCATTAAGTAGAATAGATAATGACTGAAAGATATATATGGTCATATAAGTAACTTTTTTTGGCTGCAGGAAGTTATCTGTCTTGGAGTAAGTGGCAAAGTGCTTTAAGTAAAGCTAGCTGCTTACATATAAAGTAGTAGAAACCCATTCTTATCAGAGTTTGGATTTATATTAATGGAAATAAAAGTTTTTCAAAGCTTGCTTACCACACATATGGATTAAGTTAAATAGTTCTGGTAACTATGAAAGGTTCAGTCTGCTGGGTTCATGTTGATAACTTGGATGCTATAAACTATGACTATATGCCATATACTGTTTGGCTAAAACTCCAAAATTAAGCATATTCAATTTTTTTAAAAAAAAATCACAGCATTCTATTTTATGGTTTCAATTCAATCAATGTACATATACTCATGTAACCATGATATCTATTTTGGAATTTTCTGTCTAATAAAAGTAATATTGCCCAAATTGGTAGTCTGGCCCCTACCTCAAGGTACAAGAGAGAGCTCTTTATAGTATCATGGAACTTGTATTATTTTCAGGCGATGAAAATAATATCAAGAGTTAAAGTGCGTCTGAGGTGGGCTGTACCGGCTGCATAGCTATTTCCATGTCACTTTCAGTGGCAGAAAGTTCTATGTGAACAAGAGGGAGGTCCCGGCAGGCTGCAGCATAGGAAGCCATCAGGGAAGGGGTATTTTTCTACCTTTCCTCTTAATTCCTTTTATATCTCAATTTTTCGTAATTTTATAGGCCTTTTGAGTTTCATTTTCTCTTTTATTTTTATAATACATGCCCCTTTAATTACAATCCCAGCACTGGAGGTAGGGCCAAGCAGCTAGAATACACCATGGCTACACAGGGCACAAACACCATCACTTAGCAGCAGCATCTCATTTAGTAGAAACAGGATCAACACTAAATAGCCAATGAGACAAAGTGGAGGTTAAATAGAATTTACAACAATTATCAACTAGTTTTCAAATCCTTATATTTGATCAGCTCAGGGTTATATTAAGAATATAAAATTCTAACACTGTGTGTAACACAATTATATAAACTAATGCTTTACTAAACACGTCAAAGAATCAAGTTGTGCAAACATGAATACTTCTTGAACTTTGTTTTTACTTATTCATCTTCATCTCTATTTTGCAAAGAGCTTCCAAATATAATTAAAAAGTTTTTAGCTTTCCATAGCATCCAGAGTGATCTTTTTAAAATGTCACTAGAATTTGTGACTTAATCATGTCTATTCCTTGCTATCAATCCTTTAATAGTAATTTCAGATTAAAATATCAAATTCTTAGAAGGGTCTGTTTTTTGCCCACCTATGTAATCTCATCCCTTGTCAATACTTTTTTTTTCCAAAAACTCCATCCCAGCCTTATTTGATTACTTGTGGTTCCTTGACTTTCATGATTCTCTCACTCTGTAAGTTCATTTTCCTCTACTGTTTGACATGTACCTTCTTTGCCTTATTAACTTCTACTAAACCATTCAGGTATCCTGTCTGAGAAGTCTTCCCAGATTCCCTTAAGAAGTGTTTCCTCCTGCATGTTCCAATATCACTCAGTGCTTACTTTTATTACTGTGTTTATTTTATAATATACTGTAACTTTAATTTTTAGGTTGTCCATCTTGCCAAATGGGTTCAGACTTCATGAGAGCAGGAATTATGATATTCTTTACATTTATATCTCCAGCACTGAGCACTTAGGTTTTTGCCTATGTGTATTAATGTATTTATCCTCTTTTTTTCCCACTTTTTTCTTTCAGTGTTTGGCACAAAGTACTCAAATTTTGTTAGATGAAATATCACAAAGTAAGGCAAAAATACACTTGCTTGCAATAAATGAT
This sequence comes from Camelus ferus, assembly GCF_009834535.1. Classification (NCBI taxonomy): domain Eukaryota; kingdom Metazoa; phylum Chordata; class Mammalia; order Artiodactyla; family Camelidae; genus Camelus; species Camelus ferus. The sequence goes on from NC_045707.1 coordinate 21,229,702, forward strand.
TTCCAAAAGCTTCTTCAAGCACTTCTACTTGAATACTAATTCATTAGAACAGCACCTATCAAAATTTCCCTGGTCCCCTCTTGTTGGACTTATTCAGTCTATCATCTGCTCTGTAGTGGGTCTCCACTTGGATTTTTAAAAAGTCACTGACAGAGAAACCAGCGCTTATTTTCATAGTGACTTATGCCAATTTGAAACTGATCATAATTCACTGATAAGAAACTAAACAACAAAATATAAATAGTTTTAATAAGTAACTGTCTGTATTACCTACGTATCAAGGTATCATAACCAATATATTTTGAGATATACCTATCTAAATGTAAACCATTAAGTCCTAAATGGTACCCCCCAAGGCATCCTATTTGTTGAACATGTTTTAAGGAACTCAAAACCTTCATTTTTCTAAAAATTTGTACAAACATATAAATACTGAAATTCAATAGCCAGTTTAATTGTTCTAATGCACAGTTTGTAATAGTTTAAAAACTAAACTGTCAGACTTTTCTTCCTCAGCTTGAAAATACCATACTTTCTCTCTCATGTTGAAAATAATGTTATTATAGGAGTTATAACAGTTTTGAAATAATATAAAGACTATTTAAATATTACAAGTTCTCTTTTGGTATAAATTTCAAGGCACAATTGAAAAGAGGTCAAACAACTAAAATATTTCTATGTCCCAGGTGATACCAGTATTCAATGCCATCATTCTGGCAGAAGAAGCCCATTTCTTAAAGTTGGTCATAATGCACTTTGATTTGTAATTTATGCAACTCATTATTCAATCTTTAAACATGAACATCTTTGACAATTATAAGAAAACTGCATACTTGGACTGGCTGCCATTAAATACGATGTTTTAAAAAATTAAGATAATTTTCATTAGGTCAATAAGAAAAACCATAACTGGAGTTGTGAACCATCTCTCTCAAAGATCCTTTTACTAGTAAAAAAACAAAAAACAAAATACAAAAAACTTTCCTATCTCATTGAGACTGTCCCAAAACAATTCCTTTTTAAGGCGTATATGTATTGAAAGTCCTACATATGTAGACATAAGGAATATCCTTTTTTAATTTGTAAGATACCTTACTCAGCGACAAACTATGGATTAGAAATCATTCAGCATGTCCTGCGCCTATGTGAATATATCTCTTACTCTCAATGCTTCCTTTACTGGATAAGAAGAAAACCTCATCCTTTAATACATATGGTTTTTCTTAACAAAAACTGAGGAATGAAAAGAAAAAAAAAACCTGAGAATATATATGAATGTGTCATAAAAATAAAAAGGATTATATAAACAACATAAGTATATTATTTTTGTGGCTACTGAGTTTTTGACATTCTCAGTCACATGTCATTTTGAGCTTCACCTGTTAATTCATTTGATTTCAACTGCCTAACACTGACAAATGCCAACACTTCCACATTTTAAGAAAATACCAGCTCTTACAACTCATCACCAAAGAAATGAGGTCCAAATATGAAGTGATGTGACTGATCATAAAACATATCTCTTAAGCCACATTTTGTTTGTATCATAATTGTGTTTAGAGTCGGTCTTAATATTGGGTAGAATTTTATCAAATACCATGTTAAAAATAAAGCAATAATGAGACTGAAAAAAAAAAAAAAAGAGATTCTGTACCAGTAGTTTCAATTTAATGAAAAAGAGAAAAAGTTAATAAGCTACATTAACTAACAGGCAAATGCACTTGTCACATAGGTTAAATATTTATTTAAATATTTTTTAAGATTCCTAGGCAAGATAATAGTGTGCAAAACTGACAAGAGCATTTGAAGACCTAGGGATTAAAAACTAACTTTCATGTTTAATATACGGTAGACTTTTGGCATTCATTAATTTAGCATTGTGATACAGCATCTAGTTGGCCAACTGGAAGGTTCAGGATGTAAGCTAGTATGAAAAGGTGTTAATCCACAGGAAATGACAAAATGGTATATGTGCAAGCCAATCATTTTATGAGCAAAAGTATCTGTTCCTCAAAGAGGCTTTATAGTTCTCTACTTGTGCTTACATAAGCATTTAAAATGGAAACTGCAAAAAATGAGAGTATTCCTGAATGTGAATTTGAATTAAGAGTCTTAAGCCATATCCCTTCATGTATTAAGATTGAACCTTAACATGTACTCCTCCCCTTCATAGACTGTTCTTGCCTGTAAGAAATTCCTACTTATTCTTTAACACTCATCTCAACATCTCAGCACCTCAAAGAGGAACAAATATTCCTTCCTCTGGGCTAACTCGATTGCTTGAACTGACTTATACTGTAGTTATCCTGAAAGCAGAGTCCATGTTTTATTTATCTTTGTAACTCAGCGTCTAGCACAATGCCTGGCACATACCTCAACAAAGGTATGATGAATAAATAAAAACATATACGGTAGAAAGATTGGAAGCAGTCCTTAGACTGAGAACAGTGGGAAAACACTTGACCAAGATCTGAATTGCACCCTGTTATATAAGTACATACCTAAAAGTTCTACAAGTTCAAAAACAAAAGTCCAAATAATGCCTAAAGAGGCTTTCCTAATGAAGGAAATTAACTACTGTGAATACTTCAAAAAATAACTCTCAAGATAAATCCATGTAAGTAAAAGATGTATGAAAGAAAAATGTTTGGTATCATATTTTTATAAAGACTCTTTTCCCCAAATAAACCTGGAACTAGACACAACAATTCCTAAGAGAATTCTAAATAACCATGTATCTCATCCAGTGGACATTTTGCTATGTGGTTCAACGTATACAGACCTTTAACCACTGCCACCATGAAGAACTATTTTTAAAAAGAATGCACATACCATTCAACTATTTTATAAAGTATTAATTATCTATGAAAAACTCTCTGGTTATGAATTCCCACCCTTAAACCAACATCCTAAAATTGGAGTATTATGTGAAGTATGATTTTCTCTCATTATTTAAATTTCTTAGAAAGACTACAATGCTTTGTACATAACTTTTCCTATACACATGCAAAAATCTTACTGCTCATTACTTTCAAAAAGTTCTTCCATTAAATGTGTTCTGATCAGTAAGACTGATGTTTCTACAGGTCTCTGAAAAAGTAACTGACTCATGTAAATGAGTCTCAATTTTGTATTTTACTATAAACTTCTACATAGTTTTTTTTTACATTGATGAAGTGAAATAAAGTTCTACTATATAACCAAATCTCAAGTCTGTAATCAACATACTTTAGGAAATGAATAATTAATAGCCATCCCAATAACTTGTAATGAATCTGGAATTTCCCCAGTACCTGGAAAATAGCAAAGTAATCCCCTTCAAAAAGAGAAAGTTGTCTTTTGTAATGCTGAATATGAACCACTCCCTTTCTGTTCAGGTGCTCCAGAAGCCCAATTTTCAAGTGATCATGTATGCTCACTATTTTAGTAAACCGGTAACTAGAACAGGAAAGAAAACAAACTTAATTTTTGATTACCTAAAGCCTTTGAGTTGCGTAACTCATTCTGTAACTGATCAAAATGTAATGCCACTCACAACTCTTAAAGTAGCTACACTTTTGAACTGACCAATACTAAAAACAGAAACCCAATCTAAAATGAGGAAACGATTTTATTTTCTTATGATTAAAAAAATAAAACCTGAAGTAATCCATGGCTAAAGTAATCTCAAAATACCCCAAATATCTTTTTCTGGATTTTAAGATTAGATGGATAAAGAATTTTCAGATTTGTCATGTTATTATTTTTCAATTTGTCATGATGACAGAATAAATATTCTAAAAAGGTACTGTATAATTCTGAAGCATCCTATTAAAACTGGGATACTAGCTCTAGTTTTGTAATGAAATAGTGGGTAAGACAGAAAACTATGATGTAGACTTTTACAATTAAGAACTACAAATATATTCAGGCCTGCCCCTTCACCAAGTTCATTTGAAAAATAAGATTTTTAAAGATTCTTCATGTTTTATTTTTTGTTATTTTTTTCCTTAGGAAAGGCAAATCTCATTATATTTGAGAGATTAATTCTGAAGCTTCTCCGCATATTCCGGGAAAACAAATACAAGTATAGCTCTATTTTGCTTTACATTTCCATTTCCTCTTCAGGCCTTCTTCAAAGAACAAGTTTATGTAAGTAAAATATAAGTGGATATAACCCTTTAAAATTTATTTAGTTAAAAAAAGTTTATTTTGATGTTTTTTCCCTCTCTACTTGTCAGTGAAGAGAGAACTGGCATATACTCTTCTTAAAATATTGGAATTTTACATAAAGTAGTTCTAAAGGAAGGGTTTTTGAATTGGACAAGGATGTTCTAATATTTTAACATCATTAACCTGGTTATGCCTAAGACACGAATAAAACGAAACTTCCTTTCCTTCAAATTCTATGGAATCTCTTCTTCACACACTACTTGAATTTAAGAATTATGAAAACTCTGGGAAGTATGAGAACTAATTGGAAACATTTTGTTGGCTAGATAAGAAATTTCAATGCCTTTTCCCCCTTCATCCATAAGACTGAGGAAGGAGAATTCTAAGTTTGTTAAAAAGACTACCCTGTTACTTGCAGTAAGTCCTGTAACTAGACATGTCAATGTTAAAAAAGCATGATGATATAAAGACCACAGATTTTCATATTAAAAGCAAAAGTAGAACCTGGATAGAATATCCACTTGCAACAGAGAGAAATTTGAAAGCTTCTGGGAGAATGATTACACCAACAACGAGGCTATAAGGTAGTTGTAGTTAAATGATGTTTTAAAACTACCAGACAGTAATAGCAATTGTCTATGTTTTTTTTTTAGTAACAAGTTACTGAGTGATTTTATGTTCAGATATTCAGTTTATGGGAAACAAGCTAAAGCCAAATGGTTCTTACTAGCATTGACAAACATTAGTGTAAGTTATATTTATTTTAAAGAACTAAAGCTTAAGTATTCAATTTTAATGTTTAGTATCTTAACTCCTACCCTATTAATAATTCAAAACTAGCTCACAATGAAATGAATGCCAAAATTTTAAGCAAACAAGATGGTCAAACGTTTTAAGAAAAAAACAATGGTTCTTTATAATTTTGTGTGTGCTCTGTCCCTTGCATATAATATTCAGTAAAGAAACATTTTTGAATAAATGAGTATGAAGAATTGTGTGATCTGTTCATCTTTTAGCCCTCCTGCTAAGGCACACAGAAAGGGACAGCATAATTTTTTAAAAAAAAGTTTAACTGACTTACTATACTCTTTATGGTAATCAACAAGTCATACCCTTCTCTGTATCACTTCATTACACTAGACCCACAATTAACAATAAATATTTACGCAAAGTGAAACATAAGTTTGACTGTGTGATAGCACGAACTATTAAGGTTTCTGATTATTTTCATAATAAAAAAGAACTTTAAATTTATTTGATTAATCACTCAACAAATATTAATAACAGAAGATCATTATTGCAAGTCTCTAGAAGTATAGAAACAATGTTCTAAGATGATTTCTTTATATCACTCACTGTAAAATCATTCAAGAAACTATTTGCATTGCAGTAGGGGTATGCTCTGCCAAGCTGTAATTAACACGGCGCCCAATTCAAGTGCTATCAGATTGGCTACATTGGCAGAACATAAGCTGTAGTATTTACTGGACTTTATATAAATTGGGAGGTCTTTGCAAGAAGTAAATATATATATTATGTGCTATAATTCTTTTAACATTATTGTGCTCTTTATTGTTTAGGCAGCTTCAGAAATATTAATCTGGTACAGGTCAAATACTAAATATTTCAGAAAAATTTTCCTAATGCAGTATTTCTCAAATCTGTATGGAAGGACTAATTTTTTTTTCAGAAAATTTCCAAATTGTCACAGATTGATACTTCTATAAAGTTTTTTTTATAAAATAAAAATGAACCACTAAAAAAATGATATAAAAAACAAAAACAAACTCCCATTTTTTAATTATTAGGTTTAATAGATATGAAGTTACCCTGTCAAACTGCTATAAACATTTTGGATCATTTATACTTAATTTCAATACTTATTTTATTACTGATCAGCACTGTCTCATCCATAGACACACTTTGAGAAACACTATTCTAACGTACTTACTATTATCTGGCATTATACCAAACATTGGGGATATAAAAGAAAACCAAAGACAGTCTCTACTTTCATGATTCTCACTGTGTAATAGGTATTTGCCCAGAAGAGATGGAGGAAAAGTGGTGTGTGTATGTGTGTGTCTGAAAGGCAACCAGGGAAGAGGTAACATTATATATAAAGAGATTTGAAACTTAATGAATTCTAGCAACCTTTTGTTTTCATTAAAGAGGTAGGGTCCAGTTTGGATTTCATCCTCCAGGTGATAGGAAACGACTTTCAAGCAAGGAGGTAACCATCGTATTTCCATTTAAAAACAGTGATGTGGAAGCAGTACACTAAACAGATTGAAAGAGGATAAATGAGGGAACAGAGAGATGAGTTAGATACCTATTTCAAAAGTTCACATAAAAGATGCTCAAGTGCTAAAATAGTGTACTGACAGGAGAGGAGAAGACAGAGATAAGTGATATTTAAGAGGTGGTGGAATGAATAGGACCTGGAGTAAGGCTCAGATTTTGGCTTGGGTCAATGGTTGTACCAATAGGGAGTGTAAGAAATAAAAGCATCAGGCTTCTGGGAAATATGTTTAGTCACAGGCATGCTGAGTTTGAGTTATCTGTAATATTATTTAGGTTGGAATGTCCATCTAATAGTTACATATTGGAGGGAAACTCAGGAGGGAGAATTAGGGTGGCGACAGATTGGGATTTGTCAGTTATAAGTGGATGTCAACTTCTCAAAGGTAAAGGGGCTACAAAGAGCCTAACAAACTCAGGGTCAAGAATGACCTTCCCCAAAACAATTTCTATAAGTGGTATGATGGTCACAGTGATGATATAACAGCAACTGATACTTACACACTATTTGTTATGTGCCAAACACTTCTTAGGTACTCTATCTTCATTAAGCAGATGAAGAAATTACTTAAGCAGATGAAGAAATTACGAAGTTTCTCATCCAAGGTTACACAGCTTATAGTAACAGAACTACGATTTGAATCCAAGCAGTCATGTTGCAAAATCCAAGTTCATAACTACTATGCTATGTGTAGACATGAGGACTACTGAATGGGACATGAGAAAGCAGGGAGAAAGCAGAGACCATCCTTTTCAAGGTCAAGGGTTCTCCTTACTCCATATCCCTCCCACCCCATTAAAAAAAAAAAAGACTTGACCATGTATACATGCTGAAAGGAAGACAGTAAAGAGGTGAGGTTAAAGGCATAGAACAAAGAAGAGATGATTAATAGAACAAGTCTCAGAGAAGGTAACTGAGGTCTCAGGAAGATGGTGATATAATTGGGATGATAAAGATACTTTTGTATGGTATCCAATGAATATAAGAGGAATCATAAAATGTTATATCTTACTACTAAGAATTTCCTTATAAATAATTAGTAACATTCTGGTCAAAAATTTGTTTTTGATTTCTTTTAAAAACAGTTGCTGAAAGTTTTCTCTTGGGCAAAGTATGTAATACTTAGAAAAGCCCTGGACAATTACTGAAGAATTATACAAAATACCTCAATTATATACCCAATATATTAAAAATATATGTATTCATTAACATATGCATAATAAATACATATGTGTGTATGTATGTTAGTGTGTGTCAATGATTCAGTTTATATTCAAAGCAAAACCTCTCTAAATGAAAGCCAGAGACACATTTTTAATTATACACAAAACTTGATTATAAAGCAGAGTGATTTTCCAGTAAACTCGTCAAATTCAAGTGAACATCATCTTTGATGTAACTTATTTAGGAGGATATATTTTTAGATTTGTCCCATTGATACGGTCATAGCTCAAAATATTTTAGGTACTTCTCTTTTTAGAGCTGGCAGACATACGAAAAAGCACTGCTATCTAACATACAGGAGGTACCAATATGTATTTATTGAGTGTATGAACAATGTGTTTTGCTATGGTAAAATAAAATTTCTGATGTAGGATTTTTGTGGTGGAAAAATGTGTGAACAAGCTATAATGTAATAGCTGTACCTCTGATAACTCACTGCTATTTTTATGATCAGATGAACCAAATATACGTCATAATGAATAATGTACTCTATCAAATGAAATCAAGATCCAACTCAAATGTCATCTTCTTGGTGAAGCCTCACTTATTTCTCAATGGCTTTCTTCTCTTTGCTTCCAAAACATTTGGCTGATCATGCTTTCTAACATATCACAGATTATACTGTATTTATGTCTATCTCATTCACTACAACACAAAATTCTAGAAGATACGCACTGTCTTTTACGACTCTGTATGCTAGGCAAAGAGTAGAGATTCAATGGATGTTTCCTGGATTAGCTAAATAAATTAGCACAATAATAAAAAATGGGGTGGAGGTGAATAGCTGAGTGGTAGAGCATGTACTTAGCGTACATGAGGTCCTGGGTTCAATTCCCAGTATCTCCGTTAAAAAAATAAATAAATTAAAAAACACCCCTCCCAACAGTCTAGCTGCTCTTAATTTCTTTGTCCTTTTCTCTCTACAACCGTAGATGAACCCAATTATTTCACTGTATGAACCCAGTCATCTATTTTATGCACCGTGTAGCTAAACACTGCTCAAGAAAATCTCAAGTGAATAAATTTATACCACTCTAAAATGATGATCTAGAACCTCAAATGAGATCTCAATACTGCCAAGCAGTCTTATTCTTTCATTCTTAGCTAATGATCTGGTCTCATACTTTTAGGATAACCAAGTCATCACAAAATCTAAAACTACTTGCAACTATAATATCTTCCTTTTTTCCTGCTGCAACAGTAGTGTCTGTCTTCCATTTAAATGTTATAAGGCTTAGTCCTGGGATCTCTTTTTCACAGATGCCCTCACTTCACAGATACTATCATTTACCTGATTTTAAGTACCATCTACAAACAGTCTTATTTTTATTTCCAGCCTAAGTCTCTGGTCTATATTCCATGCTAGCATATCCATCTGCCTACGACATAGCCACTTCAATGTTTCATACGCCTAAAATTAACTCAATCTTATCCCTGCCCCAAATCTACTTTTCTTGTCTCTCTCCTCCCACTGTTATCATTATGTTAACATTATGATATACAAGCTGGAAACTAGACACACATTTGTGATTTTCTTCACTTTTCATTAATTTGAATGCCTTCTTACTTGCCAGATGCTGTTCTAGTAAATGGGCTATAGCAGTGAGTAAAACAAAGCCCCTGTGCTCATGGAGCATGAGTTGGGAATAGGGGGAGGCAAACAGATAGACAAAAAATTAAAAAAAAAATGTAGAGAGAGAATGCCAAGTGGTCATGGAATGTGGGAAGGTGGTTACCATTGTATATGGAGTGGATAGGGAAGGATCTGACTGATAACACAGATCTAAAGGAAATGAGAAAGCAAGGATATAAATATTTGGAGAAAGAACATTCCAGGCATAAGAAATTATAAGTTCAGAGACCCTGAGGCAGGAACATTCATGGCCTATGTGAGGGGCCTAGTGAAGACAGAGCAAAGTGAGCATGAAGGAAAGTGGTAGGAAATAAGAGAGCATGGGCCAGATCATGCAGGTCCTTATATTCTCTTTTAAGGACTCTAGCTTTCATTGAGTGAAAAGAGAAGGTATTTAGTGACATGGACAAGGAGCAACAGGAAAAAGCCTTAAGTATAAAAATACCGCTCTGACTGTTCTTTTGAGGATTACCACAGGAGTTAAGGGCATGAGTAACAAACTGGCTAGAAGGTAACTGTAATAAGCCATATGAGATGATGGCAGCCTAAAACCTTCAATGCCTTTGTAATATATTAAAATCCAAATTCCTCCTACATGATCTCGCTTTTGCCTACTTCAAACTTATTTTATCCCACTCCTCTTCAAACATTATGCCACAGGTTACTCAGCTTTGGTCCCTTAAACATGCCTGTCTTAGGGGGTTTGCACATGTTGTTGCCCCATTTGACTTCAACCTGCCTAACTAACACCTACTCTTTGGTTACAGCTCAAACGTTACTTCTGGGGAGTATGACATCCAGTATAAATGAGGTGCTCTCCCAGCTCTTGTTATACTCATAGCACTCTCCATGATTTTTTCTCTTCATAATGCTTATTATATTCACAATTTACTTAATGTCTGTCTCCCCGACTAGACTATGACCTACGGAAATAGAAACTGTTTTGTTCACCATGGTATAGTTACTGCTTATCAGACTGAAGGCACTTAATAGCCCTCAATAATTTTTTTGAGTAAATGAATGGATGACTTCATAAGTATATTTATTATCTGAAAAAAAATCACCCAGTCTGAGCACCTACAATATTTTGTAGTTAATGCTCTAATAACACTTCATCGTCAAAGGAAGAGAACTATCAGTGACATTCAGAAGAATGAAAGTAATTCCAAAAGGAGTTCTTGAGCTATTTTGAACACACTTACCATCAAATTGGTTAATTGTGTAAATAATCTCCCAGGGAAACTGGATTGTACAACAGTAATACTACTTTACAGCTTGCATTATTGGGGCCAAGTATTTGGCATAAACACAAAAATATTTTTAATGGTTGCACAACAATGTGAGTATACTTAATACCACTGAACTGTAAATTTAAAAATAGTTAAAATGGTATATGTTATGTATATTCGACCACAATAAAACATTTAAAAGCACTTTTTACAAGTTGATTAGTATAACTTTGAAAGATACATTATCTCAGAGTATTTGAATAATAGCCCAGTTTTAACTGATTTATTAATTTGTTATAGTGAAGGACAAGTTACTTAAACTTTCCTTGCCTCAATTTCTTCATCAGTGAAATAAGGATACTCGATGCCCTAACTCAAATATCTCAGTGAAGAGAAAATTAAGAAAGTGATAGTGATATGAAAAACCACCTTTACTATGCAGAAAAGGGTACTGTTACTATCAGAGGCTGAAGGTTCACTACTGGGCTGTTAATATTTTAATATGAGTTTATGAGAATTAGTAATTTACTTTAAATCTTATTAATTAAGCAATGGTTTTCAGCAACCAACTCTGACCCTCTCCCAGTATAGTACAGTTTACAAATCATGGTAAAGAAGTGATTGATAACACTTAGCTATTGGTTTCAATATATATAATATTAAAAAATATTAAACCAAGCATCCATTATTGGCAAAGTGACAACACTAATGAAGTTGATCATTGATAACATACAACATCACAAACTAATCCTACTCACCAACTAAAATAGAAAGATGATCTTTGTGACATTAAAAGAAAAAAATCCAATAGATGAGGGCCATTTAGTAGAAAATAAAGCATAGCCTCAAATGACCAGAATTTAAATGTGTACATAAGAACAAATAGGCAAAAGACAACAAACAAGCCTTTAGAAGGAATATAGCATGGCTTTCCCCATTTTAAAGCTCTATCAGTCCAATATCTTATATTTTCCAGCAACACTACTCAATAATACCAATTTATAAAATTTAGAATATAAGCCTGACATACTTCAGAATACCCTAATCATGTGTTGAATGACATGTATACCTTTAACAAAGGAGGAAAATGTATCTTAGAAAAGATTTTGACACCAAAAAGATGAACTGTTTTTGATTTTTAGATAACAGAAGTAAGTCTGAAACCACATTTCCTTTCTTTTTTTTTTTTTTGTCTTTTTAGAGGGGGCAAATTTGTAGTTACCATTATAAATCAAAAATGAAAATTTCTTAGGTTTTTCTTTCAATTACAAATAAAAATCCTTTGAATTATTAAAGTCAGTATAAGATACTTCAGTCTGATTATGTTAGTAACTGCTGCTATATATGTGAGCACTTCAAGAATTCTACCTAGTGAGTATAATGTAAAATAATTCTGTATTAAAATCAGATGTAACTATTTACAGCTCCTAGAAATACCCTTCTTTTTACCTGTAACTGTACTCATGTCATTCTTATTATAGACTTAGGGACACACAAAACATTAGAAAGTTTATATTAATTCAGAAATAGAAACATTAATCCTAGAGAAATTTGTATATTAATTTGAAAGAATGTGAAGAGCAGACAAGTATGATTTTTGGTTAAGAAAGGCATATTTTCATGACAAGAAATCACTACTAGCCAAGTTACACAGGTATAAGGTATTCTTGCAGAGATACCATTTCTGTTCCAGTTACAAAAACTAAATACAGAAGCTACACTTTATATACTCTTTTCCCAAAATAATCTGCCTGAGAATTCAGATTCTCTTTTCCCAGCCCCCTTTCTAAAGAAATTCTTCTCCCTTCCCCCAGTTCAAACAAGTGAGAAATAAAAACATTGGTGCCTGTGTTGAGAAAGTGAATGGTTCTAATACATGTTAGGTAGTTTCCATTTCTTTATCTATATCAAAATGGAAAGACCTGATTGAGTTGTCATTTGATAGACAATTAAACATACTTCTGATGTTAGTCTGCCATGTAATTTTTGGCACATAGTACGAAGGGAACTCAAATAACTGAGTTTAACTGCCTGGGTAGATAAAAATCTGCCCTAGGAATAGTACTGAAATTCTTTTTTTTTTTTTTTAAAGAACAAGGAAACATTTAATAGTTACGCTGTTACAGACAACAGCGGCCACACAGAGAAGAGGTGCCTGTGTGAGCTAGTACTGGAATTTTTAATCAGCCACATTCTCAGTTTATCCGAAGTCGTCATTTTCTTCAAAATCCTAAACTATTTAAAAAAAATTCTTGTCTCAGGGGTTAGATGTTTCTTTTTAAGCTATGTTCATTTATTCAACTGTAAGTCTGGTTAGTTTGAATAAAATTAGAAAGCTTCGTGTTAAACTGGGTTTCCAAAAATTTGTTCCAATAAATGCAAAAAAAAAAAAAAAAGTCTCACGGTGAGAGGGGAAAAGCATTATAGTCATAGTCAAAGCTATGAAGTACTAGAACATAGAAATAATAGCTTTAGTAATGACTTTTTCACTGCTTTACATTATAATGAGAATCTAGTTTCTTAAAATAGTGTTATTTCTGTGTAGTATTACTCATTATTTTTAAGTCTTAAAAAAAAAAACCCTTTCAACTTTCTATATAATATTCCTCTCAATTTACTGAATATTTTTTTCCCCCTAACCCAACAGATCATAGGAAAAAGTTGACTTCAAGAATGCTTGGAATTGCAATTGATTTTACATTGTATAACAGGGATAACAGGTTCTTGATTACAATGATCTTTTTCAATGACTTCCTAGAGTCTGTTTAAGGAGCCCTATTACTTCCAAGTAAAGAGTTTGAAAACAACCATCTTACACCATGCTGCTTTCCAGTGGAAAAGACCGTATCACTTCCCTGCTTCAAATCTTATCTGAAGAGTTGCTTCTTCCAGGAAGCCAATCATGAGCCTCCTAGGCCTTGACAATGTAAAAGACAAGGGTTGGAGTGCTCCTGAAATCTACTCAACTAATGCTAATTAAAATTACCTCCACTAATGCAAATTTAAAAAACCAGACATTCTCTCAATGGTCTAATACACTAGAAAGCTATTGTGTAACTTGTTTGTACCACTGGGACACAGTGGTGCAAGCTTGTAATCATAACTACTCAGGAGGCTGAGATCAGGGATAACCTGAACTCAAGAATTTAAATTACCTGCAGGTTGATTATTCATGAACAGTTCTATGTTGTTAAATCCCTTGCCTATCAGTTTGCCCAGGAGAGCTAAACTAATGTAGTTCAGAAATGGAGTCGATGATAAACACTATTATTGCAATGATACTAAGTTAAAAAGCATTAAAAGTAAATTTTAAAAAAAGTACATCCAATTCTTTCTTCATTCACTAGGTGTAGCCAAAGTGGAGTAAGACTTGTAGGAAGGAGAACAAATCCAGGGGATATAGATGGTACAATTTTCCCAGAGTCACTCTTTTTAATTCCTTCAATTAAAAAAAAGACAAACTAGTATCAACCCAATACCTATTCATTTATGATGTGCCAGTCACTATCCTAACAGCTTTATATCCATCAACTCACTTAATCCCCACAAAACTCTTAAGAGATGGGTACTATTATTTTCCTCATCTGAGGAGAAAAATGAGTTGTAGAAATAACCTATACTGGGTAGCAAGTTAATTAGGAGAGACATGTTTTCAATCCAGGTACTGTAACTCCATAGTCTGTGCTCCTAACTTAAATTGTCAATTTTTGATGTGTTCTTTTCTTTTTTCTAGCCAGAACACAGTTTTTAAACTGTTCCTCAGAGTCCTGGGAGTCCATGAGAATGCTTCTGGGACCATTTAAGAAAGTAGAAGAAAGCAGATGGGACTCTGGGCACTTCACCCAACCAAAGAAACTTCACTACATCTGTTTAAATATTGAACATACAATTAAACTTATCATAGTAATAATTAAAAAAAGACTTTCATGCTAAAAAGCAAAAAGTTTGAAAATCACAATATCAAGACTGTAATTTTCATTAAGTCAGGATCTCTGTCTTAAAATATCTCACATGTTTGACATTCAATAAACATTAACTTGATAAATTGAAACTATATGGCAGCACTATACTTATCAGAAAAATTTAATACTCATTCATACCATTAAATCAGAGAAAATCTTGAATACCAATATAATGAAACTGAGTAATAACAATAATATTATTAAATCACACTCAGATTGGTGCTGCTTAGTTTTTAACTACAAGTGATCAGAAAAGATTTCACTATTTCAAGGCTACTGATGGGTTAAGCATAATCCATTCTCACACAGAAAAAAACAGATATGCTTTTCACACCCATATTTTTTAACACTATGTTAACAATTATACTGCCTGATGTATTAATGCCCATTCATATTTTTTAGGATTATTGAATTAATAACATATATTACAATTCAAATTATCAGTAGAAATGTTATTTTATAATATTTTCTGAAGCTCATGAATTGTCTTCAGTTTCACAGAAGTTACAAGGGAACTTTAAAAAAGCATATAATTAAGGAAATATTTAAAAATTATTTAAAAAATCTACTCTATTAGGTATTTTCTTACTCTCTTCATCTGTGGACCCAAGAACTTGGTGTTCATGAGACAGAATAATTTTGGCTACTGCCACCACTGTATTCCTTCTTATGGTGAATTTTCAGCTTGAGAGCTGACATCTAAAGCAATTAAATATTATAGAAGCTTTAAGAAAAATAAAACTGAAGCTACACTAGCTTTTTAAATTCTGAATTTGGATTTAAAGTCAAAAGCAGCAAAAATTAAAACTCATTTTTTCTCTTCCCCAACCTGACTGGAGCTTTATTTTAGAGAAGTAACAATTCCCAACCAAGTTACAGATGTAAAATAGTATCTGTTGCTGATAATACTTCATAAAATATTATCAGAAAATTACAAACTATCACTCTAACAAACTTCACCCTCGTGGCTATTTCTCAGTTGAAATGAAACATGTAAAAAAGTGAAATATATTAAAAGAGAAGGTCAGCATTAGATCTACCAATTTATCGTAATAAAATTGCTTTGAAAAGAAGCAAAAACTAATAAAATGAAATTTCTGATACCTTAAACATACACAAGAAAGTTCAACAAATGCCAAAGCTAGCTCAACATAGCTGACTAGAAGATTTCATTTTAATACTCATTTTCCAGAAACTGAGTTAACCATATGGAGACAAAATACGAAACAGAGTATAACAAAGGCACAGGAAACTAGAATGTAATATTGCCTTAGATGGAATGTAGTCTGAATGTAAGCCAGAGCCTTGCATGAACACTAACCCTTGTTCTCTTCTAACAGACTCAAATTTTTTATGCTTATGCTATTAAAATTCTTATGAAAATCCTATTCTTAATCCTTGTGAAAAAACACCAAGATTGGTTTTCCATACTAGAATATTAAAAACAAAACAAAAACAAAACTCAGAAGCCCTCAAGCTATATCAAGACTCCAGATGAGAGTGATTTTGGTAGTGAAAGGATAAGCAGTTATGTAACAATTAATATGAGTTGATGATGTGAGAAAGAGTTTCCTGATACTGATGTAACCATCAGCTACATAAACCATTTTCCAGAGATGGTGCTAAAGATGATTTTTCAGTGCTTAGGTAGGGTAGTCCAACAGATATCCAAACAAAATTACAATTTGTCTGCCCTGTCCCTAACTCTGAAAGCTCAGTAACCATGCAGTTAACTCTGTTATCTAAATAACTATCAGGATAAAAACATGCTTTGGATTGCTCTTCTCAGATGAGATCCCTTTCTCCTCTTTCAGAAAAATAAAGATAAATTATCTTAAAAATTCTTTATTTGACTAGTGCTAAGATCCTAGAAAAAAAAATTCCTGAAAAAAGTAATTCACATTCAAGTATAAACAATATTAATTGTCAGAGAAGGTTTAAAGGAATAGTTTATTAACCTACACAGTATCTGCTTGAGCAGACAGGCTATTTCCTTGACTGGCTCAACTCTAAACCAAGACATCAGGAATCAATCAATTATGCACTCTTGTATTTTTCTAAAAAAAAAAAAAAACAAAACTGGTTTAGAGAGTTAAAACAGTTAAATTCTAATTTTTCAAGAATGCTATAAAACAATGGTTAATTTAGGAAATAACTGGATTAGTGACAATGTAAAAAGGATTTATTTAGAACTCTGGAATGGTAAAGAGACCTATACTTTTCTCAGATGGTCAAAAAGATTCACAATAATGTCCTTTTCAATTCATACTCTGTTATTTAATCTATACCTTTGGAGGGTGCCTCCTGGGCACAGGAGATTCGGTATTAAAATATGAATGGAGAACAGGATATTGCAGATTTAAAAATAAAAATTCAGAAATACAAAAAAAAAAAAGACTTAACAAAAGATGCTTAAAATTCAAATTATCAAAAGAGTATATGACTTGGGCTTTCTGAAATACAGAATTTTATTTGTAAAAGGGAAATGAAATAATCCAGCTCTAATATTACACACAATGACAGTGATATTAAAGTATATACAGATCTCAAAATCAATCAAATATATGTATACATATATATACATATATATATGTATACACATATACACACACACACATACACACATATATATATATATACTTCAAAATCAATCAAAGACATAAATATTTCACAAGTTAGGCTGGAAGAGGGTACAAACAGAGCAGGAAGAAAAGGGAAGCTCCATGGAGAAACAAAGGGAAAAAAGGGCAGTGATCTCTTACATCCTGAAATTGAAAAGACATTAAGCGAAAGTGCTTGTTAAAATATGTATACAAAAGGTTCATAAAATTGTCTTATTTTTTAAATCTTAATTTCATATTAAGGTAAAAACAATTTTATTTAGAGTTAGAACACTGGTGACCATAAAATATGAGTCTCTACCGTTTCCATCAATGTCCAAAGAAAGCAAGAGACTTCATATAAACGAGAAATCTCACTAGGTTTTTCTTCTTCTCAGAGAGCCTAGGTTTTGCTTGGAATTATATTTTTGCATGAACTTATATTTAGCCTTCTACTGTGCAGTAATCAGTCACATGTCACCTAATAGAGGATCATGATAAGATATTCTTCCACCAGTAGTAGAATGCATGAGTCAAATGTGTTTGCTTAAATCTTCCATGAAAACAGAAACTCTCAAAACACACATGATACTCATGTTTTGACATGTAAAACTCAACTCTACTCCTCTTGAATTACTGATTTCCATAAAACACATGAGTTTCACTTTGTCTGGAAACACCTACCTGAATAGCTGAGTTCATGAAACACGTATTTCCCAAGTTACTTAGACCACAAAGGCCTGGCTGTTCATTGTTTCTTCCAGGTTCTGAATAATCATAGTTCTTATAAGCAGTATATGATGGGAGACAATAATTTGAGTTTTTCACACTGGAAGAAAACAAAAAATATTTTTTATAGTGCAGCCAATTATCATATAGTTAAAATGAACAGAGCACTTTAAACCTATTTGAGATAAGGGCTTTATAAAAAAAATGACTAACTACCTAACTCAGGTACTTTTAACAGGAACCTAAATGAAATTAATCCCCTTAATTAAAGTACTTCTCATTCAGTCAACAAAATCACTGCATCATATACTACACTAACCAATACAAACCACAGTACGTCTTTCTGCCCTTGATTAACTGGAGCTGCTTCACAGCTTGCTCCATTCTTCATTGCTCCATCAAATTTAAAACATTCAGATTTTAAACACCACCCGCAGCAATAAGTCATCTCATTCATGTCCCTTTTACATCCTGCTACTGTAATAAGAATGAGAACAGTAGAAACAGCGAGAGCTGTGCTTTACAGGTGAGAGCATAGATTTCCAAGGCTTCTGTGACATCACTTTTCTGATGCACTGAAGATTCTATTTGTTGTATTCTAGACCAGCAAAATCTAATATTCAAATGCAGAAAACAGCTTTGGTGGATGGGATGCAAAAATGAAGTGATTCTAAGCAAGTACATTCCAGTATTATTTGGCTTTTCTTTCTTCTAGTTTGTTAGATTAATGTAGTTTATTTCACTAGATAAATATAACTTCAGGATAGTTTATACTATGAGTATAATAAATATTAATCTTAAAAAAACTACAAAATATTCAACCTCAGAGAATCAGGATAAATTCAGAAAGAAGTAAGAGAAGTCAGTAAGTTAGATCCCTCTTGATTTTGTGGAAAAGGATGGATTCTTCCCCAATTTTTAACAGGTTATCTTACAAGATATTTAGGATGGATACTTTGGATATAATTCAAAAGCATACTTTCGATCACTATTTTTTTACTCCTTAGAACAAACCTGAGCAAGAGTCAAGGTCATTTGCTAAAAGCAAATAATGATGTAAATAAAAGAATATGCTTTACAAGTAAACATGATAAATCAGTAACTCTTACAAAAACCTCAACTGGCTACAATTTATACCTGGTATTATTTTTCAAAAATACTTTTTACTTATAATTTCAAATACTTTCTATTGTAGCTTCTACACTCTCACTTTATTATTACAACAATTTAAGTGAACTATACTAACACCTGTTCTAACAAAGCGTTTAGTAACATCCACCCCCACCAGCAAACCAAACAGGTAAAACACAAAACCGTTATCAATCAAATATTACACACACAATTCTATCTCATCAATATTTTTCCATTTTTAAGAATACACCCCCTCCATCACAAATAAAAGACCAGCTCCCAGACTCAAAAAACAATCCACTCCCAAATTAAGCAAAAATAACAAAGCCCAAATAAGTGTAACCTTGATCAATTCATAGAATTGTAGCTGTTTGCTTGTTTTAAACTTTAAAAAAGAGCTCAAGCATATTTTGGATTTTGTAGATCACTAGGCTTATAGTTCATATTTTACTCTATATTACCAGAACTAATAAAGTGTGCAAAGCGTCTAACAGCAATTCAATATATATTCACTCAGTGATTGGATTCTAACTTCGAGGACATGTAACAAAAAGCTGAATCTTATTTTTCTCCCCTGAAAAATTTTCCCCCCTTTAAGAACTGCTTAAAAATCAAGGTCTACTCTGTATTACAAAAATACAAGGCCTACATTTTCTATACATTAAAAAAAAACCCATATGTATTGGGTATAAAATTATAATAAAACATGAAGTCAGAATACAGAGGGAAATATACCCAAATGCATGCTTGTGTATACATACACCTCCACATCCACACCGACATTCACCCAAGTGAAAGGACTGAAAGCACATTTACACGCTTATTCCTTAAGTTTATATTCAGATATCTCTATACCCCACACATAACACAAATGAAAGTTGGAAGCGCTACTCTTCTTTATGGCAACAGGATGGAGTTTGCTGGGATATGGATTCCTATTTACTGAGAGAATGAACAAAAGTCTTATTTGCAAAAGCAGCATTTGGTTTTGTCTTTTAAGATCTGAATCCTTAAAGGATATCTACATTTTAAGTGACAAGATAAGTATAAATCTTGCACAAAGACTGATATAGTCTAGATGCTCAATGATAATAATGCAAATGTTTTAATCATCTTGATTGGTCACTTACAATCCACATCTTATGTGATCTTTCAATCAAATAAAGTTTGTCATGGAAAATACCAAAACCAGCTGCTCTTCAAACATTTTGACAAAGTACATGGAAACCTAGCCCCTAAAGAAAGCCTCTATTCTATCGTTCATGACTATTTCTGCTATTTTTTTTCCCCTAAAGACTGTAAGCTAGCCCTCATCCTATGAGGTTATGCTACTTTGAAAAAATAAATTTGCCAGTAATCTTAATGGGAATGTTAATGCTATATTAGATTAATTCTATCATCTTAAATGAGTATGCATTAAAAATATAACATTCCTTTAGTCAAATTGACTTGTCTTTCTATAAAAATTTAAAATTGACTTTTCAATTGGCACTTACATTTGACATTATAAACATTATAAATATATAATTTAATCCTCAAACTATAATTATGCTCACTTTACAGTTAATGAAATGAAGCTTTCGGCAAGTAACTTGTCAAAAGCCAGATGGCTAGCTAGCTCTGGCAGTCTCCAACATCCAGTTCCTTTTCACCACTTAATCTCTTACAGGGAGTCATCTCCATTTTAAATAAAAGAGCTTTAAATGTATTAACAGAAAAATAGAATGTGCTCTGATGTGGAATGCCAAGAGTTGAGAAAATAAATATATTAAGAAGATTTTTAAAAAGCAGTATTATATCAAAGCAAATGTAGCAAGACAGAAGAAGAATGCAGGGGGCAGAAAGAAAAATTTTGACACATATTAAAAATACACTTAAATTATAACTGAGGCCAAAACAAATACTGTATGGATTAACAGGTAAAATTACTACACAGGATAAACAAACAATACTCTGACATCTGATTCTTCATAATATTAGCTTTAATAAAAACTTTATTGAATTTAAAATACTTGCAAGTATACTTTATTATTTTTATGACTAATAGTCTTATTTCTGGAAATGAAAATTATATATCTTAATAATGTATCAGTTTAAGTCTTGAATTGGTAAATAAATGCCATCTAAACTTGTAATTTTATGTAAAATCTAAACTGATTTTAATATATACTTTATACTTGGAGTATATCTCCACATATATGAAGTTTCAAAAATGTACTTAATCTAAAAAGGTCATTTCCTATTTTACATACTTTTAATTAAGACACTATGCTATTTCCATCTGAAGTCTTAAGTAGCTACTTATTTCCATAAGGTGAATAGAAAGTCAAGAAATAAATTTTATGTGAAATAATTATTTAGGTAAATATGATAATATTAATTCAAGTCTTTCAAAGTTTAAAAATAAAACTCTTCATTTTATAAATGTTTACATTTTGTTCCTTGCTAAGAAAGGTAAGTTCTACTTTCAAGTAAGGTGGTATCAGTAGCTATTTGCTATTAAAATTTCCTAATAATGAAAGGACTATTTCAGTGTCTAAAACAGACAAATATACATAGGTAAAAATATAATGTAGTCACAGGAGAGGAATCGTTAGTTTATCATGTTCTAAACTTGAAAAAAGTCCAATTTCTCTCAATATTTTCTGCAGTCAGGGATTTTGAGATCAGACTGTACTGTCATATTTTTACTATGAGGGGGAAGGAAATAAGACAAAAATAGAAGCACCACACCACATATACTAATATGGTGACTCTGGTCAAAATACAGTCTATGTTCAATACAGTCTATATCAACGTTCAAAATCTCTCTCAGGACCTACCACTAACTATAAACACCTGTTATACTTAGAACTAAATTCTCTTACAATAAATGTGGGAGCCACCTGCAACTGGTAGAAACACAAGTAATATTTTATCACCTATGAAAAAATTACTTTTGATGAATTAAATTAAGAGATACCATGTAAAATACAAACCGGATTATAGAAGGATATTTCATTTCCCTCCTTTGCCTGTGGACATACATTTTTGTATAGAAGAGAACATACTACACTGCAATTTTGGATATTCAGTGTCTTCAATATTTCACAATTACCCTACAGTGTACATTTCTTGTGATTACTGAAATAAATGTTTTAAATCCTATTGATAAATATGGCAAACTCTTTTTGAGTAAAGTTGGACTAATACTCCAACCACGCAAACAGAATTCTTACAAGAATAGATATCATCACTTAATTTTTCCCAGGAAGACTGAAGTGGGGGGTAGTGGATGGAGTTTTTTAAAGTTTTAATTTACATGTTTCTAGTTAGTAGTGAATTTGAACATTTAAAATGTTTCTTTTATTTTTCTTGCCTAGCTGCATCATTTACCCACTTTTCTGTCTTAAAAAAATTCTCACTGAAATGAGAAATTTCAATGAACTTGATATATTAAGAGTATTTGCTCTACATTTGTCAATTTTCCTTGTTTATTTGCCTTTTAATTTTTATATGCCTGACAATGAAGAATTTAATTTGAAGTTTTAAAGAGAAGTTTTTAATACCACCAATTTTTCCAACAACATTTCCTGGACAACCTGCCCATTCTCCATTAGTGTAGAACGCTTTCTGATCACATTAAATTCTTTTACATATAAAGATCTATTTCTTTTCTATTCCACTGATTTGTAGATATATTCTTAGGTCAGTACCATGCATACTGTTTTGAATTCTTATATCTTTATAACAGGTTGTGATATTTGTAGAATTAATACTTTTTTTTTTCCTTTCTGAAGTTATTTTGGCTATTCTTACATATTTATAATCCAGATATATGTTAAAATTAGAATCATTTTATCATGCCCTCCCACATGAATTTTAAGGGAAAATCAATTAATTCTTTATAAATTCAATTAATGGTTTTTTTTTAAAAGATTATTTCACAAACAATTACAGTCTTTTTGAATTTTCTCTTTGAAACAATCAGATGCCATTTATGAACTGGACAAGTAGTGTAAATATTTAACTATGTAAACCACAATGCACATATCTAAGAAGTAAAAAGACAATAATCATCTCTGGATTAAAGTTCTTCCAATAACTGACTGGACTCCTTACAAATAAAGTTTTCTTTTTATGTTTTTTAGAGAACCATGCCAATTTTCAAGGTAATACATCATTGTCAGATGTTATCCTGAATCTTAAGTGACTTCAACTTTTTTCTTAAAGCAATATAGCACACACTTTCACATAATTTTTATAAATCTAAAGATTCTGAATGTCATTCATGATGGAGCAAACGAATTGTTTCTCCAAACTTAAAAAAAAACTGCCTTTGATAAATAAAAATTTGTGTATGCTTTCCTGTTGAAAATCACTGATACATACTTTCAAAAAATACTATATGTTGTCTGGGATCACATGTTTAGTTCTAAAATGACATCTGAAATTTATATTCTTTCTAAGAATCTGAATTCTAAAAGATTTCTATATATATTTCAATAATTAATGTTTAGAATGTGAAATTCTGAAAGCGCTTTCTTTAGTAAATTATTATAGTATATATATTAAATCAAGAAGTTTATACCTGTTTTCTTTCTTGTGAAATTACTCCTAGAAGAACTGACCAATGATTTAAGAAAAAATCAATTTTAATGCATTAAAACTTTATCCTAAATTTTAGATACAAGAGAATTTTTGCAACCACAATAGGGCGATCAATTAAACAAAGAGTTTTTAAGATTCAGTGCTTACTTTCTGTTGTTGATGTTGTTATAATTATTTGATAGAGATGAAGGAGAGATCTTTGGTAAAGTTGAAAAATTGGATGCACCTGGGGACCTTTAAAGATATGAAAATGTTAAATTAGATAAAAAATGCTGAATTTTGAAATTAATTATGAAATAAAGAAAAGAACTAACAGATGACAATGTATGTAGTAAATGAATGCTAGAAAACAGATTTATGAGCAAAATCACCATATATCCTTTGGTTTTTGATTTTTGATGTATTCATTCATATAAAAAATAATGGTATACAAGGGAATTGTTTCCAAAAGGAATTTATCAAATTAAATATAAAACCTGATATTATTCTTACAATTCTACTAAAGCAATACACCGATTTTTGAGTTCAGGTAACCATTACTAATATTTTACAATCAATAATTTCCTTAAATCAATGGAAATAAAATATTAATTTTTTTAAGGGAGCATGTAAAAGAAATCCACTTTGTGTCTCAGTAGGTACCATGGCATTCTAATTATGTACAACACTGACACAGATATCAGAGGATTTACCAATTTTTAAAAGTATAAGGCAAGAGAGATGAAACAGCAAGAGAATTCCAAACATAATCCCAAGAAGTAATTTCTGGCCAAAGTTATCCCTGCAAAAACTGAACAGATATAAACCTGACTATATATTACACACCTCACTAATTCAGAATCTTTTTGGAGACTCTCAGTTACTAATGGTTTTTAATCAAATAATATGCTTTAAAGGTATGATTTATAATAAACAAGGCTACTGCATAAGAATGATTTTAAAGTACCTAAAATTCTCTGAAAGATTTAATTTCTCTTATAATTTTGTGTACAATTTTAATTTAGTAGGCAACATCTAGCCCATGGGCCATAGCTAACTTTCAGTTCAGTATCTCAGTCATCGTAAATTCTAAATCAGCGAACCCAAAGTGATTAGTTTTAGAAAATTATTTTATTTCCTCTATTCAGGTACTAATGAACAGTGAAACGGTCCATGGGCAGGGAAGTATAATCTACAAAGTTAGCTTTAAGGTAATTTGGATTTCGCTAAATTAAATGGTGGGTAATAAAATTTCTTACATATAAAAATTTTATTTAACTTCTGAAGTTTTATACATTATGAAATCTTGGTAAATTTTTTTCTTCATTTTAAAGGAGGTTTTTGTTGTTGTTGATTCAGGTTGCATACAGGGATATCTATTTAGGTGCCCTTCTGACAGAAGACCTTTACAAGATTTTAACTGTACTAAGCTCAAAACAAAAATCAAACAAGTTTTAATATAAAACAATGTAGAAAACACACTTAAAGGCAATTTTAATATCCTAATATTTTAAGGTACTAATTTAAAAATATTAATCGAAATACAGAAGTATTCTGGCATTTTTTTGCCTTCATGTTAAGAATGCTAAATTACAAAAACATTTCAAAAACACTGAGTTTGAGTTATACTGAATTAAGGAGGTTAATTTTTCAAAATGTGATCCATTTGACTACAATTTAATTCAAATCATCATAGCTTTTCAGGGACACAGATATAAAATGAAATATTACTTTGTACTTAAGAGTAAAATTACGAAAATAAAGATTTATTACTTCATCCAACAAAGTGGCTAAGGCATATATACATATACATACATACGTATATATATATTTTTTTTTCCCCTTTTCCTGCCTGTCTATGGCCTTTTTACTATTCATTAGCAACTCTACCCCAGGACAGTAATAGAAGTTTCTATGATATTCATTAAAATACTCATTTATTAAATGATTACATTATGCTTTGTCCCTGTTAAGTACTAGGAATACAAAGACAGACATAGTTCCTGACCTCAAATAGCTCATAATCTAACAGGGGAAAATGACACATAAGCAAAATAACTATAAAACAGTATATGTTTTAAAAAAATTTTAAAATTATAACAAAATATAAAATTTTGTGGGTAGTAACATGAGGTGATTGTAAACTGATGTGTATAGTTGGAGAGGTAGGTGGGAACTGGAAAGTGAAAGTATTCCAGGTGGAGAGAATAGCATGTGAAAATGTGTGGGACTATAAAAACCATGAAGTGTTTAAGGGAATTATCAATTTATTGGCTGAAAGTGTAGGAAGTATGTAGTGATAGGGACAGAGGTTAGTAAGATAGTTATGATAATAAATAACCTTTTATGTTCTCTGAAGGAATTTGGATTTTATCCAATTGCACTGTGGCATGTTGAAAGATTTTAAGAGTATCAACATAATGAGATTTGTATTTTAGAAAGGTAACTCTGGAGAAAGAAAGAGACTGAAGATTGGAAAGTCATTTAGGAGACTATAAAAACAAAGGTGAGAAACAATAAAGACTGGGACTAAGGCAGTGGAGTGGGCAAGAGCAACATGTCTTGGAAGTTCAGGAAGCAGTTCTCAAAGTACAATCCATGCACACTGAGGGGGCTACAAGATCCTTTCAGGGCATCTGTCCATGAAGTCAAAACTAGTTTAATAAAAACACCAACATGCTTTTTAAATGTTACTTAACCTCCTTCACTGGGTGAATACTTGCATTAACAGCACAAAAACAATGATTGGTAAAACTGCACAATGCGAAGGATGGCCTTTTACATGGAGTACAGTGTGAATAATGCCTCCAAGAATTGTGCATACACAACCCACTCAATCAAACAGGCAGCCCTGGACAGGAAGAGCCAGCCAGCCAGGGGATTTGTCAGGGAGGTGAAAACAGTCCACAGATTAAAAATAAGAGAAATTCTACAGGAGATAGTTATCAAAACGAAGTATTAAAGAGAGGTCAAATAAACTAGGTTTCAAACAAAGCTGGGTGGGGTAGGGTATAGCTCAGTGGTAGACGTGCATGCCTAGCATGCATGAGGTCCTGGGTTCAATCCCCAATACTGCCATTAATAAATAAAATAAATAAATAAATAAACAAACCCAATCACACACAGCCCTGAATTTAAAAATAAAAGTTAAACTAAATGGTATTCAGAGGAAGTTTATGGGATTTTTGTTTTTATTTTTAAAGATAAGAGAGATTTGTTTATATTTACAGCCTAGCAGGGAAGATGACACTGGAAAAGAAACAAAAGCATAAACTAGGGTTAACTGAGTGTCCTCCATAGATACGGCATTTATATATGCAGGAGAGAGGAGATAATGAAGGAAAAAAGCAAGGTCTAGGAAGTATTGGGATAAAAACCATTGGTAGAGAGAGTGTCCTTAAATAGCATGGAGATCAGAGAGAAGGATGGATGTGGTCCACAGGTAAATATGAAGTATGATAACACTTTTTCCCAATGCTGCTACAGGCATTATTGTTAAATTAGATCACTTATCTATTCTGATTCCAACTTCTGACCTAGATTACACATAGCCCAACCCAGCTAACATTTGTGGAGTTAATTTAGGGGTTAATTAGTCAATCTGTGGAGTATAACCTGAGCTCTTCAGCTCTCTTTCTTTGATATAATATGGAAATTACACTGTTCATTAGCAACTCTGCACTAATAGCCTTCTGAAGAGACAAGAGAAAAAAATGCTTAGAATATACACAGTGTAGACGCTAAGCCAGTTATCTAGTGTTAAAACTAATTTTGGCTTGTTTGGGCTAGGTGTACCGTAAGACAGCAATTCATCTCTTAACAAGACAGAAAAAGGTACAACATCAATTTACCTGAAATGATTTCATGAAGACAGAAAATTAAACTTCATCCCTGACAACTGAATGCAGTATTTTAATGCCTGTATTCCCAATGTTTTAACTAAAAGCCTGCAATTCGAGGCTAAGTTGAAATTCTTACCTCAACAGAAAAACAAGGCTTATTCTTGGTTAAGTTACCTAAATATTTAACATACATGAAAATCTAATACCATATTGAGCAATCAAAATATAGAGAAATTGAGTCTGAATGCAGACACAGCAAAACAATTATTTTAAAAATTTTTAGTTAATTTCAAACCTGACGTAAAACAACCGAAATTTGTAAAATACTATAAAACAAAAATTATCTTATTAAGAAAAACAAAACTGACCTTAAACTCTCCCCATTTCTAACAACCATCTTAAGGTAAGTTCGTAGAGAAAAAGAGAAACTTAAATCTCTTGAAAGTTAAACACTGTCACTGCTGTGAGATACAAAATTAGTTCAGTTCAACAAGCACTTGCTGTGTGTCTCCTTTATGTCAGGCCAGGTGTTAAATACTTAAAAAATAGAAAGAGAGAGTTTAAGGAAATTTATATATAAATTGTTTCTCACAACTTAATTTTTGTTCCTTATTTTGAGTGATATATATGGGATTTGACAAAACATTTCATTTAAAAAAAATAAAATTACAGTTACTTTCTTCAGCCATTATGAATCTCAGCACCAAAACTGCAACTTTTATTTTTGATGTCTAATAGAAATTTCCAAATATACACAAGTTCTCAAGTACCCAGTATCAGTCATTCAGCTTCAAAAATTGTTAACATTCTATCACTCCTGTTTTATCTATAATCCTTTCAGCCTCTGTTCCTTCATGTTTTTGCTGGACTATTTTAAAGTAAATCTCAGACATTTATGATTTCACCTGTAAACACCACATATACATCCCTAGCAGGCAAGAGATCTTTTTTGATACTACTCTCTGTCCCAATCTAATACTCAGTTCATGTTTACATTTTTTACCCCCCAAATGTCTCAGAAGTTGGTTAGTTTGAATCGGGATCCAAAGTAAGTCCGTAACATTTGCAGATCAATTTTAGTAACTTCAAAAGCTCTTACAGCTCCTACCAACTAACTTCTCTGGTTTCATCTTACTGTATTTATTTTCCATTTGTCCTGACTTCTGTATCTATTCATACAGTTAACCTTGACTTGTATGTTTTGCTGTAAATTGCTCAAATCCTTTTTGGAACAAACCAGGAGAGAAAGGAAGAAATAAAATATCCAGTAATTTTTTTTAGTACCTGTGAATATCATGTATCTATATGAGAACTCTATACTTAAGTTACATTCATTTATGCATAAAATGTACTATCAAAATGTCCTAACAGCAATTAGATTTGGATACGACTTTTAAATACTGAATCTAACACTGGCTTATAATAAGCTTGACTGTGACCATGCTCTCTTTGGTAAAACTTGGAGACATAGTACTAGATTATACATTATCTTATCACAACAGAAAGTAGACACATTGTCTACATGAAGGCAATATTTAATCAATGTGCATTTTCAGCATTTCAAAGTAAAATCTGCATACACACTCAAGATCTTAATGACTATTAAATTGAGGAACCTCAAAGTACAGAATTATGGGGAGTGTTTATTTATGTACACAAGAATTTCCAAAAAAGATTTGGAGTTTGGACCACTAAAATAAAATAACCAGGAAAAAACAGTTTATCGGTAGACAGCAGTACACAGAACATTCATTCTACCATTATGCCACCTTTATCATTAAGTGGCAAATACCCAGGAAAGGATGTGTATACTTAAATAACAAACAGATTTATATGTAGTTTCTTTTTCTCTCCAGGAATCCTGCCTTTCCAACCAAGTACCTTAGTTATCTTTCTTCTTTTAGTACATTTCATGAGTGATCTATATCACTTGTTCCATTTCCTGACTAGGTATTCGTCTCCTCTTTTCCTATAATCTACTTCTCATTCACGCTGTCTCCATTTGTCAAATACACTGAATCTCTTCTGTTCTCCCCCTAATCTCTGCATCATTTAGCACTGCTTACCATTCCCTTTCTTCTAGAAGCTCTTCTTTCCCTTGGCCTCTCTGACAAAATAGGATCCAAGTTTCCTGAACCTTGAGGATTATCCCCTCTATTTGATCTTTGTTTTATATCATTACTTAGAGACACCCTTTAAAGTTTAGTATATAGTTCTTACCCCAAACTTCACAGTCTCAGAAAAAGTCATTTTATGTCTTTTTCTCAATGAGAACAATAGTAAGAAGATAAAATGAGATAATGTATGAAAGAAAATTTATAGATTCAAAATGTCTTTAAAAATGAAAGCAAACTGCAGATTTTGGAATATTATCCTAGATTTATGGCTCACAGGTTGCATTTCAAATTGAAGACATGTTATTAATTAAAAATATATGACTATGAATGAATGAATGACAAGGAATGAAAAGCTGGCTCTTGAGCCATCCTCTCAACTCCTACAAATCAAAGTCACTCAATCACCCACTTCTAGTATCTGAACAAGGTTAAAATTGGTAACAAATCTGTATACTTTCACAAAAACTTCAAGAATGCACTTTCTGGGGACAGGGTATATAGCTCAAATGGTAGAGCACATGCTTAGCACACACAAGGTCCTGGGTTCAGTCCCCAGTACCTCCTTAAAAAAATTAATAAATAAGTAAACCTAATTACCTCACCCCTAAAAAATAAAGTACAACATATTAAAAAAAAAAAAAAAGAATGCACTTTCTGTTGGCTATAATAACCATAGCTCTCTGGTACCAAAATAAAACTGTCACAACCAAATTTACTAATGTTTCAAATGAGCAGAGACTATCATGCTTATAAGTACTTAAAAGGTCTCTGTACAGTTTATTGTTAAAATGAGAACAATACTTTTTCTGACAGTACTTTATTAATTTCATTTTAATAATTTTATTATTTTATATATATATACATTTTAGCATTTTAATAATTTTCAATCTAATAGGTCTATCCACTCTTTCTGAATCAATTTATATAGTTAACCTTGTAATTACTATATATGCAAATTGGGTTTAGTAACTTTAAAAAATTCTAAAGAAGTATATGCTAATTTTTTCTACCTGTATTTAAACAGGTACAATATCAAAATGGATGGTGTAAAAAAACCCAAAAAACCCAGAATATTGCAGAGTCATCTAGATGTTTATTATTTATCCTAACTAAAAGAGTAGTATGCCATGGTTTTATTTATAAAGTGTATCGTCTCTCTAAGCAGAGCACTCAGGGACAGAGTGTTGTAAAAATAATAATACTGCACTAGATTAAGTTTATACTTAGTGTTTCAGTTACCAATTTCGAATTCCATTAATCAGAACAACACAGATGGCAGAGGGATGTGTGAGTTAAGAACGACTAGCTTGGTTTTCCATTTGATTTTTTTAAACTCTCGTGCCTTACCTGGTTGATTCTGGATTCTTTGCTGAATGATTTCTAGCCTACAAAAACTGCTGCTTCACAGTCATCAATGACCCTTAATTTTTTTCACCAGATTCTTAATCTTGTGTAACATACCCATATTTTTGAGTAATTAATAAAAATGTCTGAATTCAATCAACTTCTCATGCTACCCTCACAAGAATTTTTGCTTACTTCAGGAAAATAGCAAAATTTGGATCTTTTTATTTCTATAATGTTAGTAATCTCAAAGGCATCTTTTGAAATAATTATACCTAAATGAAACCACACAGAAAAAAATTAATAGTACAACTTAGTCAATTAATATAAATAAATAAAGTTGCACTGCTTCTAACTGAGGAATAAGGTGTTAACGTTAAACACATTTTCTGAAGAAAGGGATAATCTATCGGTTTCTCCTTAGGAACCTCCAGGCTTCTAAAACTATTCTACTTTAAAATAACCTTTGGAAATATAAGATGTAAGCAGCCACCTATACCCAATTGAATAATTAGACTATCCATCTGATGCCAACACTTTTGGAAAAAAAATAGTCAATTTAACAAAATAGAAAAAAAGTTGTTTAAGCTTTCCTAAGGTATCATTAGAAAATATCGTGTTTTTGAGAGATTTTAAGAAATTAGATACTTAAAAACTAGATTACAAATGCAAGTTCTGAAAAAATTAAGCACCTGAGTATTTAAAACTATAGTATGAATATAAAGATGAAAAATTCAAATTATATATTGATATTCAGCAGAAAAATACAGATAGAAAACTTTCTGAATATTTTTTAGGTAGGTTCT
Organism: Camelus ferus; assembly: GCF_009834535.1. Taxonomy (NCBI): domain Eukaryota; kingdom Metazoa; phylum Chordata; class Mammalia; order Artiodactyla; family Camelidae; genus Camelus; species Camelus ferus. The sequence goes on from NC_045707.1 coordinate 21,261,342, forward strand.
TAATTTTTTAAAAAACAATTCTGTTTTACTCCCTTCCAGTTTTATGAGGCATAACTGACATATACTGTAAATTTGTTGAGGGGTAGAGGGTAATTACTTTTTTTTTTAATAGAGGTACTTAGGGACTGAATCCAGGCATGCACTCTACCTCTGAACTAAACCCTCCCCTGCCAGGTTTTTAGATTTCTAATATAGATTTTGTGTTGTCTTAGAGTGTATACATTTTTATAACTATAGGACTACATGTTTTAAACAAAATTGTATTTTACCGTTAACTTTTTTTAATATTTGACATTTTTTCAGATGAGATATATGGTCTCCATTCTGATAAAAATGGGCCTACTATGATTCTAAAACCTTTAGAACAATTAAATTCTTTGTTTTCAGTGGTATGGAAAAGTCACACAGATACTAACATGCTTTCTCTTAGTGAACATATGCCCACTGTAGTGGTGCTCTTAAATTTTCTTGCTCATAAGCAGCCCCCCTCATAAAGATTTATATTCTGCTGGTCTTGGGGGAGGACTCTGGAAGCTACCGCCTATGGTGGTTCACACAATACATATTAAGAAACATTACCTATAGAATTTCTCAAGTGTGATACCTAGACCAACAGCATTAGAATCTTACCATAGTGTTGTAAGCTTATTAGAAGTGCAAACTCATAAGCCCTACCCAGACCTACCACATCAGAAATTCTGGGGATGAGCTCTAGAAAACAACGCTATTAACAAACTCACGTGATTCTTCCTTCTATCACCTATTATAGCTTTTAATGATTTTTTCTTAGCTTTTAATGCTCTAGGTAGGAACTGATTACGTGCTAAGCAGTATGAGCACTGGACAGATCCCAGGTCAGAGATGTTCATTAGAACCAGCATCTTCATTCTATGTTGAGGACCAGGGGTTGTTTCCTGACAGATATGACAATTGTAAGCACATAAAACAGGCTATTCTGTATCTTAATATCTTGAAATTTCTTTCTTGAGGAACTTTAAATTGCATGCCCTCTGCTGGAGTCGAATTTATCTAGTCTACATGTGCTTATAATGTGATTTCAATGAATATACAGAATTTTGCTTTTTAAAAAAGCTGCATTCATCCAGAAAAAAGAATCTACATTCTTACTTCAATTATATACATATAAATAAAAGCAAATGGTAATTCCTCAAACGTTTTTTTGGCTGTACTTCTATTTTCCTCCACTACAGGTGCTTTCTCAGTGATCTTAGGTATTATGTTTTTATGTAGTATGTTCTGTTCTCAGTTCACCTAAACGGTTCTGAGTTAAATCTCATTTTTTTTTTTTTTTTTTTTTACTTTTTCTCTCAACTGTATGTTTTAAAGTTTATCCAGTTTTGGGGGGAGGGTATAGCTCAAGCGGTAGAGTGTGTGCTTAGTATGTATAAAGTCCTGCGTTCAATCCCCAGTACCTCCTCTAAAAAGAAGTAACTAAACCTAATTGCCTCCCTCTACCTACTCTCCCCTCAAAAAAAACTAAAAAAAAAAAAAAAAAAAAAAAAAATTTATCCAGTTTTAAAGATCTCACCACTGTTACTTCTACCTGCTGTACTGGTATTCCACAGTATATCACCATCATTTTTCTCATTCATTCCACCAGGGATAGACATTTAGTTAGGTTGCCTTCACATCCCCACTACCACAAACAACGCAGCTACAAAGACTGTATATTCAGCGACCTGCGTAAAAATTCCACTGAGCGCTGGGTCAGAGGGATTAAACATTCCTGATTGGTGGCACTAGTCTGTATTCCCGTCATAAGTACATAAGATTTCTCCCACAATCCTCTGAACACTTTATACTAGCACCCTTTTAACTTTTTGTCATTTCTGATGGCTATTAGGTTGCAGCTCACACTTTAATTTTTCTGATTAGTAGTTTGTGTATCCTCTCAGCTACCTGTCAGCATTTGGGCTTCCCCTTTTTTAAACTTATATTTTTTATTTTTTTTTAAAGTTTGTTTGCTTTGTTTCTGTTAATTCATACCAGTTCTTTACACACTGTAGGTATCATTTCCTTGTAGGTTTAAGATTTTCTAAAACTGACACCTGACTTTTAACTTTGTATATGGTTCTTTTAACAAAAATACTTAATTTTGATGTAATCAAATCCACTGATTTTTCATGTTATGTTCTGGGAGCCCTAAGTCATAGATATGCTACAAAATATCTTATTAATGTTAAAGCTTTTTATTTCTTATTTGGGTCTTCATTTCTCCTGAAGTCTGTCTTTGTATATAATGTGTGAGCTCCAAATAGTTCTAATAAAAGCTAAGCACCTATCTGCTTTAAGCAATCTGCTTCTTATTGCCTAGCAGTGCCACTTATCAAGTTCTCATACATACATGAATTTTTCTAAGCTCACTAGCTTATTCCAGTCTATTTGCCTCTCTTTTGCTAGGACCATACTGTTTTTATTACTATAGCTTTGTAGTAGTTCTCACTATCTAGTAGTTCAGCACTTCCTTCTAAGGCCTGGACCTTGATTGGTATATGCTAATTTTGGAATGAATTTGTCAAATTTCTCTCTCTCTCTCTCTCTCACACACACACACACACACACAAACACACCCTAAAACACCCTAAAGAAAAAAAAGCTCAGGACAGAATTTTGAATATGAGGCACTGACATGACAGATTTACAGAAGCAGACTAGGTTAAGATTATCATGTAATCTTTCATCTTTAATGAAGTTAGAATTTTTTTCCATGAAAGTTTTATGCATTCCTAATTAGGTTAATTTTTGTTATGCTATCTTCTAGTATTATATAGCAGGGTCAGGAATGTACGGCTCACAAGCCAAATGCACATGCTTTTTAAAGTAAAGTTTTACAGGAACACAGCCATGTCCATTTGTTCAATGTCCACTGCTGCTTTCGAGTTCTATCAGCAGTTATAGTTGAGTCAGAGACCCTATGGTCCATAAAGCTAAAAATATTATCTGGTTCTTTGTTAAAAAAAAAAAAAAAAACCGCTGACCTATGGGTGTGGAAAACACCTATTAATTTTTATAAATAATCTTTTATTAATGTTACTGAATTCTCTTAGGTTTAGTAGTCTGCTGATTGTTTTCGGATTTTATGTAGATGACTGTATCATGCAAACAGTGAATTTTATTATTTTTAAAATTTCGATTCTTATTTGGTTTATGTTCAAAATTTCTCAAATATAATGTTTGCTACAGACTTTGGATTTATAGGCTTTATTGAGTTAGGAGAACTGCCTTTTATTCTCAGTTTTCTGATAGTCTTTTCATATACTAGAAGCTAATTAAAAACTTCTTTTGGGTATTCTAATAACTATCATTTAGCAATTTATGACATACTGTTATATGGTATTTCTCACACTTTACAGTGAATGGATACTTAACTTTTCATGTTTTAATATTTGGGTTCCCTAATAAACTGGTTGATTTAGTGAAGAATGGGGCTCAACTGTACTTCTGTGTATCTCCACTATACACCTTCATTTACCAATATTTTATTGCATGTATATAATATGTAAGGTATTATATAAGAAATTGTATTCTCTGACCAAGCAAGTAACTATAGCTGTTTAAATAAAAATGGTCCTGAGCTAGACAGGAACAAAGATAATAAAAGAAAATACACAGTTTTATCTCTCAGATGAATATCAATAATTTTAAGTAGAAAAGATCTATCAATCTTTGGAACTCATGGTATTTTTATATTAACCCACAAGCAATTCAGTAATTTCAGAAATTATTTAAAGCTACAACAAGTATATAACAATCTAAAGATAAGCTAGAAAAAAACAGTAGTTCTGATCTAAAGACTAAATGTGAATATTCACAAAGAAAATATTCTTAACTTCTAAAACTTCATCAATCAAGAAATCTACATGATACTACCATGTACTTTTAGTATCTTCTTATACTAAGTTCTACCCTTATATCCAACTAAAAGGAGTAAAAGTAAAATATAACTAATATACTTAGGCATATGCCCATGAAAAATTTTAAGTAAAACACTTCACAGAAGATAAAAAAGAAAGAGAATTACTCACTAAAGGTGCATTTTAGTTTTGAAAAAAATTAAGTGGCAGGTCATTCTTCTCTTTCATTGGCTAGGTTAGCAATTACTAAATTATTAATAATTAATTTGAGAATCATTATTTTAAGGATTTCAAAATACAATTCACAACCCCTTATCATAAAATCTGAAATTCCAAAAGCTCTAAAAACTTAAAAATTTTTTCACAGTTCACTTGAGAGCAATCTATCTTGAACTGATATGAGCTATTTATAGTCCTTACTTATTCTCTTTAGTGTGAATACCTGCTGAATATTAATGTGCTTAATTAGGAGAGTCCCCTGGACTCTACAGAAATAGTAAAATAACAGGTGACACATGTACCGTATTACTTCTCAAAGGTTTAAAAGTCCAATTATTGAAATTCAATGAGCCCTTGGTCTCTGATAATGGAGTGTGGATCTGAAAATCCTAAAACCATTAAAAAATATCCCCTCCCATTTGGTATGTCGCGTTTTCACTCTGTTGCTTGTTTTCTTTACTGTGTAGAAACTTTTTAGTTTGATGTAGTCCCTTTTGTCTATTACTGCTTTTGGTACTTGCGCTTTTGGTGTCATATTCAAGAAATCACTGCCTAGACCAATGTCATGAAGCTTTTCCCCTAAGATTTCTTCTAGATTTATAGATTCAGGTCTTATTTTTAAATCTTTAAACCACATTTCTGATAAGGGAGTAATATCTGAAATATACAAGAAACTCCTACAATTCAATAGCAAACCCCCCACATAACCAGATTAAAAAATGGGCCTAGGATTTGTTTGAATAGACATTCCTCTAAAGAAGGAATACAAATGGCAAAAGGTATATGAAAAAGATTATCAACATCAGTAATCGCTGGGGAAATTCAAATCAAACCACAATGAGAGAGATACCAATTCACATCTTTTAGGTTATCAAAAGAACAAAAGATAAATACTAGCAAGGATATGTGGAAATAGTAACCCTTATACACTGTTGGTGAAAATGTAAAATGGTGCAGCCACTCTGAAAACCAGTATGAAGGTTCCTTAAAAAATTAAAAACAGAACTACATGATCCAGATACCTCATTTCTTGGTATATATCCAAAGGAAATGATACCAGTATCTTGAAGAGACATCTGCCCTTCCAAGTTCTTGGCAGTAAATTTACAATAGTCAAGATAATGGAAACAGCCTAAATGTCTGCTGATAGATAAAAGTATAAAGAAAATATGGTATATACATATGATGGAGTATTATTCAGCCTTAAAAAGGAAGGAAATCCTATTATATGTGATGATGTAGATGAATCTGAGGGATATTATGCTTGGTAAAGTAAGGACAAATAGTGCACGATTCACTTATATGAAGTTATGTAAACTAGTCAAATTCATAGAAACAGAGCAGAATGGTGGTCTTCAGGAGCCAGGGAAAGGGAGAAATGAGAAGTTGCCATTCAACTGGAACAAAGTTTCAGTTTTATAAGATGAATAAATTCTAGAAATTTGCTGTACAACAATGTGCCTACAGTTAATACTGTAAGCACACACATTTAAAACTTTGTTAAGAGAGTAGATATCAAGGTAAGTGTTCTTACCAAATTTAAAAAAAGTTAATCTTTTACTCCTCTGTCTCTACCTGTGCTTTAGATTCTAAAACATATTTAAATAAAAAAAATGTTGCTTTCACATCAGGTTCATTTTGACAGTATCCTTTAAATAGACACTTAAAAAATCACAAAAAAGCTTGAAAAATATTAAACAAAATGTTTAATAGTGATTTGATTCTATTGAGACAATGTACCATAACATTTATAACATATTTATACTGTACCTTATTCTAAAAGAGATTTGAATTGGAGGGCTTTTTAAATACAGCATATTAATTTAAGTGCAAATTTAGGTAACTTCTATACTGAGAAAAATATATTCAAGTAGAAAAAAGGTATATATATATTTGCAACATACAATTAGGTTCTTCTATCATTCTGGATTTTATTATCTGAAATCAAAGCTTCAAAGTCATGCATTATGCTATAAAAAGTGGGAGCACTTACTTAGGAGTAGAAGGACCCCTTGGCCATGTTCCATCTTCATTTTTCTGTTCTATCACTAATACCTGCAAATATGACACAATAAAAGACTGTTTTTCCTTAACCCTGAAGTTAAAGTAGCTTTAGAAGATTAGCTGTATGTGCTAAGAAACTAAGCAAATCTGCAGTTACTTAAAGGACACAGTAGACAAAGTGAAGAGGTATTTCCATTCTGACTCTAAAGCAGGGCAAGGGAGACAAAAAGACCTTATTTGTAATAAGTCGGCAACGACAGTCAGGAGGAAAGAAATTAATACACTTGAGGAAAATTACTGGTTCCATGGCTTTAAGTATAAAAAAGTTTAAACCAAGTACATAGAATATAAGTTCCTTGAATTTAGGAAGTACGTTTTCTATTTCTTTTCTATTTGTAGCCTGTAAAAGTACCTCGCAAAAAACAGACGCTCAATAAATGGTTAGAGTCGTTGTGAAACACTGATGTATGATCTGAGCTAACTATTATTATGCAAACACTGAGGAACAGAGACAAAGACAATTCCAAATTACAGATTATACATTATTTGTGGCTTTGAAATTTGTCACACTATCACTGAGTAAATTATAGACTCTTTTAATATATAAGTGATAGAGCCACATTTGTGAGAATCAGACTGAAGTTCCCTACGGCAGCATGGTTAAGATAGATAAAAATCACCTCTGATAAATGAAAAGTATAGGTCAAGGTGAGCTACACTTTATTTTAAAACAGCTCAGAATCTTTTCTCTTATCTTTCAGTCTAAAAAAGAAGGCTTTCTTCTAGTTTTTCTAGGGCCTGAATCTGTGCAAAGAAGAAAAACTAAGCAACATAATTAAAAGAAATATGTGATAATCTCAACAAGAAGTTAATATCTAAATTTCTATAGAGAACTATAATATGGAAAACATACCCTGAATTTCAAGGCATTACAAAGTTGAATATATTCTACATATTCAGTTTTATTAACTCTTTTTTCTTCAAGTTGTAATTCCGCAACCTGCTCTACATACTCTTAGTAATATACTTTTATGGGCTGTTTCAGGCAATCTGTAAGCTGGCATTTGGGTCTTAACCATGTAAAATGTAAGCTTGTTTCAAAACACATATAACAAATATAACACATAACAAATAATAAAACACTGATTTAAAAAACTCATGGAACCACACTGTTGAAAGAGTATGCTAATTAAAATACTTAAAGTGATCTTTTAAAAAAATCTGTATCTCCTACTTTCAAAAAACATACATGAAGCATATATGTAGCATATAAAGAATAAGTGCACTACATACCCACCATCCTGATCCCTCTCTGACCATATTCCTGTCCTACCTACCATAGGCAATTATCCATGATGCTCAGTTTTCCTGATATCATTCTGATATAGTTATATATTTATATATTTTTATAGATTTATAAAATTTAATTCAGTGAGTAATTTTTAACACCTGAAGAAAGGTTTTCCTTCACTATAACTTTTAACTATATAGGCATCTACACAGATATTATAATATATAAATACACATATATACATACATATTTAAACTTCGTCTCTCATAGGAGTTAAATCAGCTATAAAACAAAAGATTTCAGCCACAGAAAGTTTCAAAGTTATGCACTTAATATCACTGTTTATGGTCTGCTTTGTAAAGGAAGGTCCTAAAGCTGAAGTAAGATTCAAACAAATTATTTAAAGTTTAACCGTAATATGTTTCTAGCAGTACCGGCATGTAAAATTCCTTATGTTTCTACAGTCATAGATATTAATGCTGAATGGTGCCAGAAATGTGAAAATTCACTCCTTTATTCAAATATATCACTTTCTGAATAAAATTTTGCTCATGGGTAAAACTAACTAAAAATAAAAATACTTTTAGAAAGATTTCAAAATTTAATTAAATTGAACACATGCATAGAAGGGACAGAAATAAAGACAACACATTTTCGGAGGCAAACTTTTCAATAACATAGCGTTGTTTCAGTTTTTACAGAGGATGCTTTCAACTTCAAAAAAAAAAAAAAAAAAAAAAAAGAATTTAGTCCAGGGAACTGTTTAGTTCATTTATCATCAGTCAGAAAATAACTAGCACAAAATCTGGAAATTTTAATGCATATTCTTTGAACCATTCCTATTGCAAAAGATCAAACGTCCTTAAAGATACTTAATAATCTTATTAAAATAATTTATTCTGTCCTCTTCATTCTGATAAATGGATTCCTATCAAGAATATCAAATTATTTAAGTTCTCTAAGCTTTCGCTTTCTAAAGTATACAACAGGTAGAATAATAGCCATTATATAGAGTCAATTAACGAAAAGATTTAAAGAAGTAATTCTATGTATTTTAAATTGTACTCCTGGAGCTACCTCAAAGCCTGATGGATGGTAACCAGGGAGAGAACTGTATGTCTACTGGAAGGCAGAGAGAGAAAGTTGGTTGACTAGGGAGAGTAATGCTGACTAACCAGTAGAGTTCCAAATGTCTCCTCAGCTTCAATTGGGTAACTCATTTTAATTGTAATACATATTAGACTTTGTAAGATTTCACTTAAGAATATAATGGCTAAAATAAGTCTGAAAATCACTGTTTTATAGCCTAGTACAATATCTGACTAGGCATTTGCTAAAAATTAATTTCCCTCTGTCCCTCTGAAATTTTTAATAACATATATCACATATCAATAGTAATTTAAGTAAAACAGAAGAAAAAACCCAAAAATTTGCATATACTGAAACACCAGGCTCTGTGTTAGATACCAAAATAAAAATAAATAGGACACAAAGTCCAACTGAAACAAGGACCTCATACTCTAGTTGGGGAGCTTAATATGTAAGTAACTAAAGCATATAATAAATGATACAAAGATATGTATGTAAATCATTATGGAAGTTCAGAGAGCAATTTTTCTCTCCAAAGTAAAAAAAAGAAAAAAAGAAAAAATCCTATACCTCAACTAAATATTGAGATAAACAGAACAGGAAAGGCTGAAGAAATGATGTGACATTTGAGTTGGAATGTAAAGGATAAATAATCTGATCCGGTCAGATTACATGATAGGATGGGATGCTTACTTTAAATATTTGGATCTTTAAAAGGACTTTTTTTCTGGATGAATGCAGGGATGGGAAGAAGGGTACAACAGGCAGATGGAACAACATACACAAAAGTGCAGAAGTATGGTACAGCATAGTAGGCTCAGGGAACTATAAGCAGTTCAGTGTGGTATTGTCAGTGCAAATCACAAGGCAAGGATGATCTAAAGATGCTAGAGGACTAGGCAAAAGCATAAAACATGATTTGCATGCTGTGTTAAGGTGCCTGGATTTTATTCCACAATTGTTAAGGATCCAGGAAAGGTTTATGGAAAGGAAATAATAAGGTTTACATTTTAGAAAGAGTACTCTGACAGAAATATGGAAGACTAGGAGTGGACATGCAAAAGACTGGAGGCAGAGGGATCTGTTAAGAGATTACTGAAAGATAAGGGCTGGTAATGGAATAGAGATATTTAGAAGGTAGAAGTCAGTAGGACTTGCTGATTGTGTCCAAATATTTCCATTTCTCAACACATTTATTTCTTTGGATTATATTATAAAGAAAGACCAAATTGAGCGTTGATACCTTCCAGCAGAGGTTGGCAAACTACAGTTCACTTAGCTCACTGATTGCTTTTGTAAATAAAGTTTGTAGGAACATAACTATATCCGTTTGTTCACATACCATGTATGACTACTTTTGTCTACAATGGCAAAATTGTAGTCGTGACAGAGACCATACAGATCACTGAGCCAAAAGTATTTACTATTTGATCCTTTACAAAAAGTTGGCTGACCCCTTATTACATTAGCTAGTTTTAGGTGGAAAATAATTTCTTTTTAAAAAGTAGGTTATTCTTAAGCTCAAAAAGAGAAGCAGAAGTTATAATTAGTGACCAGTCAGGATAGAGAAGAGATGAATTAGAAAGGGGAAACCAGAGACAGTAGAACCCATTATAGATTATCAGGATAGCCATAAAGTTTGTGACTCAAAATAGCTTCATGTATGGTATGCTTAAAATAAACAGTATTGCTAAAAAATACCTGTCCTTGGTATAAACCAGCATCCTGAATGGTGCTGTCTGGTTTATTCAGTGGTTCAAATGTATTACTCATGTATTTGTTCCACAATCTGGTCTCCTTTTCATCTGGAATATTGAAGATTTTTCTTATTTCCTTTTCAATTGTATCTGGATTTAAGGAGGAAAGATACATAAATATAATAAATATTTTAAAATATACTACATAGAGCTAAGAGCTCACTAGCATAAAAGTCCTAAATTCAAAATACTGATAAAATAGCAAGAATAGATGAACAAATACGTAGGAAGTATATAAACAATAAAGAAAGTTTTTAAGACCAGGTGTACTTTTTAAGAACAAAACTGTAATTATAACTCTGAGAGATGATTACTTTAGGAAATTAAGATCTCAAAAGGTAAAAATCAATCATATAACACTAAAATATAATTTATGTTACATAGGATGAGCTTAAACTTTTTACACGTTATAAAAGCAATATATCTTCTGATAATATGTTGGAGTTAGAAATTAAAGTATGAGTCAGAGATGGCACAGATGAAAAATATTTTAAGTTACAGCACAATCAATTTAAGATTAATTTATATTACACTGAATACAATTTACAATTTTAATAGCTAACTAAAATAAAATAGAATATAGGGACACAAAGAAAAGTGCCTTCCTTGAAGACACAGATGTCTGTGTTGGTCAAAATTTCTTGTTTCCAAAGTAAAACCATATATTTTCCTTATTTCTAAACCAATTATCTGAGCAGAAGTCTTTTTTTTAAACTGTAGCACCTTAACCTGTTGTAAAATAAGACATAGGAGTATCTACGTATTTGAGAGTACAGATGTAATTAAGTTTCAGTACCATATTTAGATGAATCTTTAAATAGTTAAACATTAGAAAGAGATATTAGAAAATAATACTGTATCTATCAAATTATGGTCAATAACTTACCTAACTTCAACTTGAGAAAACTGTAATTAAAATATTTTATGAAATACAAAGAAATATAAAATACTCCTAAATTTTAGAATACTTGGTTAGTTTTGAATAAAACATTATTTATAGAATCATAAACCTAATAATATATGTTCTCTTAAAAAATATAAAAATCCATAGTTATCCTACGTATATAAATTTAGTCCAATAACATTGTTTATGTTCTACTTAACAGCTAACATTCTTTTTTTTTTTTTTAACAGCTAACATTGTTTAATAGTCTTGTAGTCTGTCAGAGTTTGATTAAGGCATTAAATAAGTGATAAATATTATGATGTATTTCAAAACTTAAAGCAAATTAGACAGACTATTTAAATAATTACATTGAATAAATATACATATACTGACAGTACTGTTCTCTATTTTGGCAGGGTTTTTTTTTCTTTTTATTGAAGTGTAAATGTATACAGAAAAATGCATCAGTATACAATGATAATTTTCCAAGGCGGAATCACCTGTGGAAGCAATATTCAGATCAAGAAACAGAAAATTATCTAGGATAGATGAAGAAGCCAAAGAAGGGAGATCATTTTAATCTTTCTATAAAAATGAGTACTTCTTTCCTGATTGCAGAAAGCAATTTTTTGCAATAAGAAAATAAAATACAAATAAAATGTCTACTTAGAGATAACCACTGTTAACATTTTCGTATTTCTTCTTCCAGGCATTTTTTCTATTAAGACATACATATTTATATACATTATATAATAGATATGAACACATATGGGAATATCTCATTTGTTGAGTTTTGAAAAGGGTAATGCAAAGGCCCTGAGGTTGGAATATATCTGGTATGTTTTACAACAGCATGGTGCCCAATGCAGCTGAAATGGAATAAGCAAGGTGGAAATAAGACCATAAAGGTACTTAGGTAGGATCATGTAGAATTCAGTGAGGTATGAAAGTATTCTGTTTTATCTGAGCAAGAAGAGAAGGCATTGAGGAGTTTTAAGCAGAGAAGTCGCATGATCTAAATGACATTTTAAATGTTCACTTTGCTGTTAGTGAAGAACAAACTACAGGATGTCAAGTATGGGAGACTAGGCTACTGCAGCACTGTAAACCAAGGTGGAAGCAGCAGAAGCAGTGTTACATGGTCAGACTAAGAACAGATTCTGAAGGAACTGCTTAGAAGACATGTTGCTAGAGTATACATGCAGGGTGAGAAATACAGGTGAATCAGAATATCAAGGGTTTTGGCCTGAGCAATTGGAAGGCAAGTGATGATTACTTAGATGGGGGAAAAATGACAGGATAGTAGGTTTTAGGATGAAGGGGGAGAATTTAGTTTCAGATATGTTATATCTTTAGATTCTTATTAGACACATGTGAAGATGTGGAAAGGTTAAGACTGGAATTAAGGAAGAGTTTGGGTAGGAGTTATAAGATATCAAAATATAGGAAGAATTTAAAGCCAGTGGACTAGAGGAATTCATCAAGGAAAAGAAAGGAGATCCAAGGACTAAGCATGCAACACTGATGTTTTAAGACCAGAAATATGAAGATTTTACAAAGGATTCTGGGAAGATGTGGCCAGTGAGAATTTGTACCCCAGCAGCCATATTAAGAGAAAATATTTCTAGACAGAAAAGCGAGTAAGTATGGTAATTTTTGTTGGCAGATTTAAGAAATGGAAGACTTTGAACATTGAATTTATCAATGTAAAAGTACTTAGAGACCACCACAGAAGCAGAGCCAAGGGAGTAGTAGGTCTGATATAGTAGGCTCATGAGAAAATGGGAGCAGCCAGAGAGAAGTTTGCTTATACTGAGGTTTGGTAAGTGCAGTTATAGACAATGACGGCCGAGGGTGTATCTATGGGAACTGGAGGTTGAGGCTGGGTGCAGATCAAGATCACTGGAGCTGAGAATGTCAAGGTATTGAGAACGTGTGTATATTTTTTTACATTATATTAGACAGCTAATGAAAAGTATACAGAGGTAAAAAAACAACACAGATAACAGAAATAAAATTATTCTGAGAAACAATTCTAGTGGAACATTTAATAAGAAAGTTAAGCAATTATATTAATAAATTTTATAAACAAAGCATTTTTCAAATTTTATAATACAAATTATTTTTTCAGTGGTATCCTTAAAGAAAAAATTAAACAAATTTTATCTATCTTATTGGAACATGTTCAATATCCAAACATATCAATTTAGGGAGAAAAGTATTAAACAGCAAAATATTCTGCTTTGAACATGGTAAGTTATTTAGATCCTGCCTATGGCTACTACCATTTTTATTATAAATCAATGTAGGCAGTACTAGCTGAAAATGGAACATTTTATTAATTTGGTAAAAACAGAAAACGGGTACTTTTTATTTCTGAATTCTATTCATATAATTTATATAGCTATATTTCATGTATACAGCTATTTTGATCATTTTTAATCAAGATTTTTAAAAAAACCATATGGAAAAATATACATCCCGTATTTCCTTTCTTATCAAAATCATTATTTTTTCACAACTCACTTCCTATAGAAAAACAAAATAAGCCTGAGTAACACTTGCATCGATTGTGCAAGGAATCAATTAAAAGATGAGACTGGTATAAGAGCCCTGGTTAAGGAGTTACAATATTGGGCCTATCACTTGGTACCAGGGTAAACTGAGGTAGCTAACTTAGCCTAAGCCTAGGCTCCAACACCTTTTAAGATAAGAGTATAGTATTGCTGAGGTTTAAATAAGAAATTTCCTGTAAAGTGCCTAAAACATAGTAACCATTCAATAACTGCTAACCACTATGACAGCTATAACCATGAAGTCTCTAAAATTCCTGACTAGACTATTTTTAAGTGTTGTAAAACATTTTTCACTTAACTTAGCTCTAATATAGATTTTCAAAATTGGGCCTACTATAAGGAAATGTGACCAGTATACACGTATACATTGATATTTTCTTTCTGATATTTTCCTTTTCATTCTCTTTAAAACTGTTTAATGACCACAAAAGTACTGATAACAAAATTTGAAAAAATTATTTTAATACAATAAGAAATGTTAGCTATATAAAAATTTATTCATACAAAATTTTAAGGCATATAACCAATGTTACATGTAGCATTTAAAGTATTAGTAAATTTAAACTATGCTGATTAAAATCTATGCAAATCATTAACTTTCCAAATCAAAGATTCTTTATAAATTATCTCCTTGATAAATTCTTACTTAGTACCTAATGTGAAAACTCCAAAATGCTTGTTTTGAGTTCAGAAATTAAACCTCAAATCTTCATATAACAAGTTTAAAAATATTATTCAGTGAACTACTGTTCTAAAATAAGATCTTATTGTCTCAAAAATTTATATTTTCCTGTAGATGAGGAACAAAGAAAATACCAAAATTGAACATGTTCCAATAATGAAAGATAAAATTTGTTTTTCTTTTTTCTTTAAAATTACTAGAAAACTACATCAAACATTTAAGAGGTAGCTTCTTACTTATATCCCAATTGGCTGAGCATTTCAAAAATTCATCTCTGAATTAACTTTAAAAGATCACCTTTGTTTGATAGACTTATAGATTCCTATTGTGCACATTTTACTATTATGATTAATGTAATTTTATATATATTAAAAAAAACTTTTCATTTTTAGGATGTAGGAATGTTTTACTTTCCTGAGTATGGTCCAAAAATCTAGAAATGCAAGTTAAGTTACTTTATCCACAACAATATAATAAAATGACATTTATATATGAAGTTTCTAATATTTTAAGCATTCATTTTAGAAAGATGACTGTATGAGTTTATATGAAATTATTCCTCAAATTACAAATGTTCTAGCTAAATAAATAGAGGGAAAATAAAAAATTCATACATAATATTTGGCAAAAACATTAGGATTAACTAAGCATTTGGAACTGAAAATGGTATTATTTCATGAAAATTATGGGTTAAAATTATTTTCCTACAGTGAAATGACTAAGTGGTGAAAGTCAAAGGTATTCATGCAATTCAGAAGTACTTTTATTTACTTTTAATAAAGTGTATTTAAGAGCTTAAGATTTATTTTCTTAGCAACTTTCAAATTTACAATACAATATTATTGACTATAGTCACCATACTGTACATCACATCCTTATGACTTATTTTATAACTGGAAGTTTATACCTCTTAATACCCTTCACCCATTTCACCCACATCTCAAGTCCCTCCCATTTGGCAACCATTAATCTGTTCTCTGTTACCTATGAGTTTTGTTTTGTTTATTCAGTACATTCTTGATTTTTAAGATGTGGCTTTTAAACAGAATTTTTAAAAGTTACATATATTTTAATATATATGTGCAGATAGGTAAATACATAAAGATATGTAAATATATAAATATATAGAAGGAGTTAGGCACACTTATATTTGATACTATAATTCTGTAACCTACTCATTAAAAAAAAAAATCAATGAGTCACAACAATGCTAAGCCTGCTACCTTAAGTATCTACTTAATTATATTTAGAGTCCAAAGAATAAACTGAGAGAAAAAAAATAAACAATTGTCATTTTCCATGCTAAGGGTACATATTATTATTATTATTATTATTATTATTATTATTATTATTATTATTATTATTATTATTATTATTATTATATATTACATTACCTGACAAAGTTTTATCTACACAGGTTTTTATTTATTTTACTTTAATTTATATTCATGTTACAAACATGATACACATTTTCAAGTGCTAAATTAAAACAATAATTATTTGATTTTTTAAAATAAGTAAAATGGCACAAATATTAAACTCACCTAATAATGACAAGAAGATCTAGAAAGGATAAATAACTCAACTCTAAGCTAAGATACATTGTATCAAACTTGGAAATCAGTAATGTTTAAGGATAAAGTCTTAAAATGGTTATCATCCTAGCAGCATATAACAAATAGAATTGTAACTAAATTTCTAATAGCAATGGTTTAACAGAGACAGGATCTTGCATTACCTATTGTGTCAGCTTTGCTAAATCTTCGAGTTACAACATTGTTCATATTTCCATTTTCACAGAGCTTCAATTCTGTTAGATATACTTCTACTTTGCAGTGCTTTACAAACATACCCTGTTCAACCACCTAAAAAACAAAACAAATCAGTGTCAGCTATAGCTTGATATATTTCACTGCTTGGAATAACAATACATTTCTCTAAAGAGGCTTTAGAAAAAAATTATAGATCTCCAATGAAAAAATAGTAATTACTAAAACATATCAACATAAAATAAAAGATACTGGATAACTGAAAAAGCAAGGAACATTTCTGGAAATTTTGATATTTAACAGAATATGAACAATCATGATACAAATATTAATAGTTTAGAAAGGCTCCATGAAGACACTTCGTATATTATAATGAAGACATGTAGTATTTATGACGAGAAACTGCATCCAAAATGTAAATACAGCTCTGATTAAAGATACAGACATACTTCTAGCTTTCAGTACTTGATTTCAAGCAGAAAACCTTTAAAAATGGTAAGTTTTACAAAATTTCAGTTAGCAACAGCTATAATGATTCTGTATGTTAAAATAAATCTTTTAAAATGATAATTCCAAATTACTGCTGCCAAAATATTCAGCTATGCCCTGTAACTGATATGTTAATTTTCCATACCAGGATGACTTTGTATGACCTTTAAATGCTCACTCAGTAATTCTATGCAACAAATGAAAACAAAAAGCTGCTAAACATGCAAGCAATAAAGCAAAAAAAGAGAAAAAGTATATACATTAGGGTCACCTTTTTGATAAGTATATTTCCTTTTGATCTTCTAAAGGTTAACTGTAGGATTTCAGTCATGAATACTGTTTCTGAAAATAGTAATCAGCCTGATACGTGATACATTAGACAAATATGGCAAAAGGGAGGCTCCAAATAACTGCTGTACTCAAGCTTAGCATCCATTCAGCAAGGGACTTATAAATTTATCTTTCACTCACAGGAAACTTATTTTAGCTCAAATAGTTCAAATATAGTTTATCTAGTATTTAATGTCAAATCCAATGTGAATTTTTATGATACTCTACTAATTAGATATATTCTAATTATACTTGTTACATTCACATTTCTAAATAGGCAACAACCTGCACTTCCGTTAATTAACTTAAACCCATATTATAAACTAATATATGAACTGTCTAACTTAGTTAACTAATTTGTTTTATATCTTATTTGAAGGATTTTGTTTTATGCTTATTTGAAGTCAAGAATGTAGCAAAGGATATAATATCATTTAATTTTATAAGATCACTTGGAGTTATAGTTAAGTAGGAAAGCTAGGAGTAAAATATTTCTATCAGAAATTTTGGGGACTCAGTATCTGAATAAGAATCCTAAAATAACATTATATTAAGTTAGTTACTAATCACTGTTAGGTTGTTGAAACTGAGGTACCTAAAGACTTCATTTTTATGGAAAAAAATGGAGTGACTAACAATAAAGCAGGTAATGGGATAAATAAACAGGATAAAATAATAAAAAATAAGAAAATCCCTCATAATGATTTATATTGAGGTATGTATTTTCTAAGCAAACATAGTTTTTCCTTAAACTGAAAATTAATTTTCATAATACTAATAGATAGTATCCTGGAAAGAACTTGGCAATTTAACTGTCAGAAGTCACTATCAACAATGAAAACAAAACATCAAGATTATTTAAAAAACCACACTTTATTGGGACTCAGAATTTTTCTTACTTTTTCTTTTCTCCAACAATACTTTACATTGCTAAAACCCTCATTATCACTACTCAGAATACTACTATATTTATAAGGTATTTTACTATTTCCAAAAGAAGTGTATTAATAAGCAGTTCTTTTAAAGAAGACACGAGTTTGTTCTCCAATTATTTTTATTTGAAAGAACCATTCTATATGAATGATTAAAGCTTGAACACAACAGCATCATAGCATAGAAAAATAATTAGCACATTTCTGTGTTAGTATCATTATACTCATATGCAGACTGTTTGTTCATATAACATCTCCTTTATATTTGTTTATATAAAATATCCTGCCTTCATTAAAAATATCTGTGCTGAAAATAATCATTTAAAATAGATGGCTATGAAGACTGTAACAAGAAGAAACAGGCTTATGAGAAACAGGGTACAAAGTTATATTTACCTAACTACTATAACCATTAAAATATACATTTGAAATAAGATTGGAGATCGAATATTCAGAAATAATAGTTACATTTCAGAATTAAAGGTGACAGCTAAATTTTTTTTTCTAAGTGAATTATAATATTGTCTTATATTGGAAATAAGGGGCAAGCATAAAATGAAATCTGTGAATTCCATTAATTCCTGGCCACAACGAAGGTCAAGATTATTTACTAAGTTAGTGAGGGAAATACAAGTTCGTGATGAATTAAAATAAATATAATTTCTGTTTGTTCATTTTGCTGTGAATACTAGACAGCATTTTTGACTTAAGCGATGAAATATACTTGATAAACCTAATATAGTCCACTCTTTATATTGGCATATAAAAGTTTCACTGAAACTTTACTTCATTCCAAATGACTACTTCTCCACCTTTGGAAACAAAGTAATTTCTAAAGAAATCTGGAATTTTAAAACAATTTGGTCACTGGACGTAATGAACACATTTACTAATTTTGGGTTAGCTACATTCATTTCTGCAGCACTTATGAGCACCTATGCTCAGTGCTAGGTAGACTCAGGTGAATTAGACCTAGTCCTGGGAATCAGGATGAGAACACCTAGTGGTAAATAAAGACAGACTAGTAGAGAAGTATGACTAACTACAAAGTCACAGGTGTTCACACATAACAAACAAATTTTACTTGTGAAACACCATACAAATATTTTGAGATACATTTCTTCAAAATCAAGGACTCAAACATAACCATAACATCATTATCACACCTAAAAAATTAAAACTAATCCCTCAGTATCAAATATCCAGTCAATATTCAAATTGTCCCTGCTATCTCATTTTTAATATATTGTTTGAATCGGGATCCAAATAAAGCCCATATGCTGCAATTGACTGATAAGTCTCTGAAGTGTCTTTTAACAGAAAAGTTCAATATCCATCTTTTTATTCTTGCAATTTTTAGTAAGACTATCTCATAGTGAAATATATTCTAAACAAGATACAATTAATTTCTAGTTGCCACTCTTTTTATGATGTTGGTAGGCATTAATTCATGAATAGATCAGGGGTGGGCTAACTGAGATCCACAGGCTAAACATGACTCATCATCTATTTTCGTAAATAACATTTTACTGGAACACAGTTATCGTTGTTCATTTAGGTGTCACCTATGGCTGTTTTTGCACCCAAAACAGCAGAGATGAATAGTCTCTACAGAGGCCAATTCGGTCCACAAAGCTGAAAATATTTACTGTCTGCCCTTCTACAGGAGAGTCTGGTGACTTCCCAGGTCTTCATTAGGTCTTCTTTAATTTTGCTCAGTAATATTTTGTAATTTTCATTGCAGTAAAGTAGTTTTTGTTAGGTTTATTCCTAAGTACTTTGATCTGTTGTAAACACTATTTTAAAATTTAACTTTATTTGTTGCTGATAAGTAATTGGTTTTTCTATATTTACCTTATATCCCGCCACCTTGTGAAACTTAATTTTAATGGTTTATCAGTAAAATTTTTGGAATTTTCTACATATTTAATCATGTCTTCTAGACCATTACAACTTTATTTCTCTTTTTTTTTTCAACTCTTATTCTTTCAGTTCTTTTCCTTGCAGTACCACACTAGTAAGACCTCTAACATAGATATCCTTGTCTTGTCCCTGATCTGAAAGAGAGAGAACTTTGAGTATTTTACCAGTAAGTATATTTATAGCAGGTTTCTATTGCTAGTATTCTAGGAGTTTTTTTAAAATCATACATAGATACTGAGTTTTATCAAACATCTTTTTTTTTGCATATTGCTATTATTTTTCTATTTTATTCAGCTAATACCAAAATTATTAGTAAGTGATTTTCAAAGTAAAATTGAAATTGCATTTGAAAGAAAACTCCAGCCTGGCCTTTAATTCCCTTTTAGCATATTGCTGGATTGGACCAACTAGTATTGTATTATTAAAATTTGGTATTATGTTGTTAATATTGGTAAAATATTTATTGGTAATGCCTTCTGGAGCTACAGTTTTCTTTGTGGGAAGGTTTCCATTTAATGATTTAATTTCTTTAATCAGGGCAATTCAGATTATCTATTTCTTACTGTTTCAACATTGCTATATTTTTCTGAAAATTTGTTCATTTCATCTAATTTTCAAATTATTACATAAAATTGTTCAAAATTAATCTTTTAAAAACTCTTTAGACTCTGCTATAATGTACCCCTTTTCCCAGTATAGGTGGATCTGTACCTATTTTCCTTTTATTCTTGATCAGTCTTGTCAGGACTCATCTTTAGTTTACTGGTCTTATTTCAGTGTTCTTTACAACAAGTCAACTTTGTTCATTCAGTGCAATTTTTCTATTTTATTACTGTCTACTTTATATTACTCTTTCTTAATTAGGCTTAATTTTCTTTTCTTCTCATGACAACAGTCTTTCTTCTTTTCTAGTATTTGCATTTAAGCTATAAAGTTCCTTCTAAGAATGGCTTTAGCCATTCTTTTATGCCGTATTGTTATTATCATTCAGTTTAAAATATGCCTAACTTTACTTCTTCTATCTTCTTTGATCCAAGGATTACTTAAAAGTATATTGTTCCATTTCTAGGTAGATGAGAGATCATCCAATTATCTTTTTGTTACTGACTTCTAAATTCCCCTAGGGGAAAGAAAATACACTGAAATTTTTCTATCATTAGAAATATACTGAAATTTGTTTGATGGCCCAGAATATGGTTAATTTTGATAAAAATTCCACTTAAAATTTTTTTGTGTTCTGCACTGACTAAGTGCAATGCATGTCAATTAGGTCATGGTGGTTAATCCTGTTGTTCAAATCTGCTTCCAAGCTCACTCATGTGTTGTTGGCAGGCCTCAGCTCATCTCCAGCTGTTAGCAGAAACCTCAGTTACTCATTATGTGAGTCTTTCCATAGGCTGCCTGTGTGGCAAATGACTTCACTCAGAGTGATAGATCCAAGAGAGAGCAAGAAAGCACTCCCAAGTTAGAAGTACCAGTATCTTTCATAAACTAATCTCAGAAATGACATACCATCACTTGTGTCCTATTTTACTGATCACACAGGCCAACTCTAATATGACATAGAAGATTACACAAGAGTGTGAATACCAAGAAGGGGCAAAAACTCAGGAGCATCTTTGAGGCTGTCTACTACAGTTCACCCTCTGGCACTCAGTCACAGTCCCACCCCACAACATGCAAAATACACCCTCCCCCTGCAAAGGCCCTCACTAGTCTTCTCATTGTAAAATCAACTCAAAGTTCAGAAACTTGTCATCTATATCTGATCAAGGTGCAGATTCTTGGGTATCATTCTTTAAGCATCTCGAATACAGTTCCTTTTGCTCTACAGGCTTGTAAACTAAAACATAAGTTCTCTGTGCCACACAAACCCAAAATAAAATGGTGGGGCATGCAGAAGATAATCTTTTAGATATTCCTGTTAAAAGCAGGGAAAGCAGGGGATACAAAGAAGTCAATAGTCCACAGAAATACTGAAATCCACCCGGGCAAATACTGGAAGCTCCTTGATAAAAGGGCTCACTTTACCCTTACGTGAAAATGACTCTTCATGAGCAGACCTGGTTCTGCCTTCTGAGTAATCCTTTTTTCATGAAAGTTAGCATCTGTTTATAGCTGAGTAAATTCTTAGTCTGATTTCTTGCTTGTTGAAGTGTGGGAGGTCAAAGGTAATTTTATACTGTCTCTGCAGTTCAAAATGGCAGTGGTTCTTGAAAACACAGTGGGTCTCCAGTGGATCTCACTGAAGTTCATCCCAGCAGACAAAAGTCACACCCACAAATGTCCTCTAGTTAAGTACTTTCTACCTTGGGTTTATACTGAGAAGTCTGAGGGACATCACCCTCAAGCTTCTTAGAAGCTCTGCTGTTCCTAAAAGCCATATATTGAAAGGAAGTATGAAGTACACCTTGAAATTCTTTAAAGGGCCTTTTGTCTGAACAGTATTGTGAGGCACCACCTTTGACTTTTCTGAGGTCTTAACAAAGAAATTTTCCAGTCACAGCCCTGGCTTCAACTTTAGACCATGCTTTCCTAAGAGTGTCTTGAGTTTGACCTTTGCTTGGAAGTATTTCTTTGTTTTAGCATTGTTTGTCATATGCAGAGACTAATCTTCAAAACTAGAAAGTCTTGGTTCCTTTTTATTTAACAGTCCTTTATTTAGCTTCTCTCTCTTTTCTCACATCTGACTATAAACAGCACAGAAAGAAACCCAGTCATACATTTTGGCAGACTGTTCAGTTCATTAAATATATTTTTTTACCTTTTGTTTACTGCAGTTGACATGTTGTTAAATGTTTCTGCCACCTTGTAACAAAGATCACTTTATTCTGAGTTCCAATAAGATTTTCCTCACTTTCCTTTACGATCTCACTGGCAGCCTCCTCAGAGTCTAAAATTCTACTACCAATTTATTCAAGGCACTTTAGGCTTTCATTAATACTCTTAAAATTCTTACAGCTTCTACGCAATGCCCAGTTCCAAAACCACCACATTTCAAGTTTTTGCTATGGTAGTACACAACTTTCAGGTAACAAAGTTAGTACTAGCTATCTGTTACTGCATAAAAAATTACCTCAAGTTTATCAGCTTAACAAAGCAGACATTATCTCACATACTTTCTGAGGGTCAAGAATCTGGGGCTGCTTAGCTGGGTTGTTCTGGCTTGTGATCTGTCATGAGACTGTTGTCAAGCTGTGGACTGGGACTTCAATTATCTGGAAGCTTTCATGAGACTGGAGGATTCACTTCCAAGCTCACTTACATTGTTGTTAGCAGGCCTCCATTTCTCTCTATTGGCCAGAGATCTCAGTTCCTTAACATGTGAGCCCCTCCACAGGCTGCCTGAGTGTGCAGTTGAATTTCCCAGACTGAGAAATGAGAGAGAGCAAGAGGGTGTGCACACCCAAGATGTTAGCCAAAGTGTCTTTTATAATATAATCTTTTATTTTTAAATGAGATACAACTGACACACAACATTATATTGGTTTCAGGTGTACAATATAATGATTTGATATTGTATACATAGTGAAATGATCACCACAGTCAATCTAGTTAACATCTGTCACCTTACATAGTTACACTTTTTTTCTTGTGATGAGAATTTTTATTTTTTAATTTAATTTTACTTTTAATTGAAGTATAGTTGATTTACAGTGCTATGTTAGTTTCTGGTATATAGCACGGTGATTCATTTATATATATTCTTTTTCATATTCTTTTCCTTATAGGCTATTACAAGCTATTGAATACAGTTCCCAGTGCTATACTGTAGGACCCTGTTTATCTATTCAGTGTATAGTAGTCTGCAGCTGTTAATCCCAAACTCCTAATTTAGCCCTCATTTCCCCTCCCCCTTTGTTAACCATAAGTTTGTTTTCTATGTCTGAGTCTGTATGTTTTGTAAGTAAGTTCATTGGTATCATTTTTTTAGATTCCACATATAAGGTATATCATACGATATTTGTCTTTGTCTGACTTACTTCACTTAGTATTAATCTCCAGGTCCATCTGTCTCTGTGATATGAAATTTTAAGATCTTCTAGAACTCTTAACAACTTTCAAATATGCAATATAATATTTTTAACTATAGTCACCATACTGTATAACACATCATCACGACTTACTTAGTTTATAACTGTAAGTTTATACTTTTTGACCTAAAATCTAATCTTGAAAGTGATATACTGTACCATGGCTTTTGCTGTATGTCACTGGCCACAAAGACCAATACAATACTAAGATCCTGATACAGTGTGGATGGGGACTACCCAACGATGTAGATATGAGAAGTCGGAGATAACAGGGGTTGTCTTGGGGGCAACAACCTTAACTTATATGCTAATGTTGTTACATACTTAAATTTTATACATATTTTCACCCTCATAAGAAATTATTGCTATTTTAAACAATCTACCTAAACATTTATTCACAGTATTTACTCTTGCCAGTCAACATTTTTTCCTATGTCTCCAAGCTTCATTTTGGAGTAGTTTTTCTTCTATTCTGAAGATTGTTTTGTATTTTTTTTTTTTTTTACTGCATGTCTATCAATTTGTTTATATGAAAATGGCTTTTTTCCATCATTATTCTGAAGGAGTCTTTCCTTGGTCATAGAATTCTAGGTTAGCAGTTATTTTCTTTCAGCACACTGAAGATATTCCATTAATTTTTGGCTTTCATTTCTCTTGAGAAATCATTTATTTGTCTTACCCTTACTTTGAAAGTTTATATATCTTTTTTCTGGCTACTATCAAGAATCTTTTTTTTTTTTTTCCCCAAAAAAGTTTTGTTCAGTATGGTTTTGTTTGTATTTTTCTAGCTTGGAATTCATAGCATTTCTTGACTCTGTAGTATGATATCTTTCATTGCTTGTGGAAAATTCTCAGCTATTACTTCCAGCATTACTTGTACCCCATTCTGTCTTTCCTTTCCTTTAAGGAGTCCACTTATATGTATTTTGTTAAATTTATTCAGTGTATTTCATATATCCCTCTGTTTTTTTCTCTATTTTCCATTCTTTTGTCTCTTTAAACTTAAGTCTATAGATTTTCTACTGATGTTGTCATTTAGTTTACAATTCTCTCTGTTTCTGCTTAGTATTTCACCCAAACATTAAGTCCTTAATCCTTAATTTTTTCATGTTATTGTTCAGTTTTAGAATTATATTTGGTTCTTAGTAGTTTTGTACTTCTTTAAAAACTCTTTAATTTTTTCAACATAACAAGCACAGTGTTTTAAAGTTTCTGTCTGATAATTCCATTATTTGGATTCCTCACGGGTCTGTTTCTATTATCTGTTGTTTATCTTGGACTTTGGTTCCATTATATTTTCTTTTCATTTGCCTGTTTTGTTTTTGTTTTAAATTAAATGCCTGACATTATTAACTGAGACATTTTAAAGATGATTTGAGGCCCAGGAAGATGGTTAACTTTGCTTCTCATCACAGCTACCAATTCCAGATTCCTTAATACAATACAATCAGATTAGTGAAATTCAAAGCTGGGTTTCAGACTCTGAAAGACTAGTCTATTTTTTAAGTTCCAACAGCATCAGAGTCTGCTTTTTGAGTTCAATGGCATCAGAAACATAGTAAAACTGGAAATTCCCAGACTTACTGATTTAATCTTGGAGGAAGATACATTTTAGTAAACATTCCATGTAATTTTTACACACAAAATTTGAGTTATAAGTTGAGTAAATTACAACTACCTTATTAAAAACAAATATATAGCCTCCTAACAGACTTTTTTCCTTTCTTCCTGTGTAAAGTTTTCATGATTCTTTTTCTTCTTTAATTTAATTTGCTTATCACAGATTTCAAGAAATGCCACTTATGGCCTCTTTCAAAAAAGAAATGCTAATGGAGTTGTTGATTGATTTGTTTACTATACTATATGTATGCTACACTTATTAAGGAAAAAAAAGTGTGTCATTAAGGCTGAAGTAATACAGTTTAACACATTTGAAGATATTTCACATATAGATTTTCTTTTATCCCAGGAATGAACTTCTAGACAGTTTTACAGCTAAATAGTTTATCCTTCAAATGGTTAAAACACTTAATTCTCCAGTAACTACAGATAAAATGATAGGCCATTTTATATATATATTCTTAGAAGAGAGGAGAGATAATTTTGAAATGGCTACAAAAAAAGGCTGGGTGAAATTAAGGAATAAAATGGAACTATACTAAACTAAATCAAAGGCACATTCACATTCTATTTAGAGAACAAGATTCAATTCTATACCTAAACTATAGATATACAAATACGAATTGTTAATACAGCAACTTTGTAGCATCAGTTCCAGATAATTCCAAATATGTTTGGTCTACTAGAGGTTTATACCATTCTGTTATATAATTTGACTTTTTAATCATTTTTATGTGGAAATAAAATCAGATAAATAATTATGCTCTACTCAAATACACTATCAAATACTTGTATAAGGCTGGCACACCTACTTTAAGCATTTGGTATTATTCTACTATGCAAACACTGACACTTTCATAAATGACTTAATTCCAAAAAGTAAAGAAAGTGGGTCACTGTTAATGTTTCAAGACTGTATGGCACTTTAAAATGGGGATAAAATACCTGCATTTTTTTCAACTTTGAAAAAAATTTTATGTTGTAAAATATTTCTTCTACTCATCATTTCATTATTTTTAACTTTTTTTTTTTTTAAGTCAAAAAAGCAGTGCAGCACAGTGGGTAACAAAACAGAGTCAGGCTATGTAAGTTGTAAAATGATGTGACTTTCTTAAAGACCCTGAACCTCTCTGCCTCTGTCCTCATTTCCTTATCTATAAAATGGGGGTAATACTTAGCTTAGAGAGTTTTTTTATGAGGATTAAATTAGTTAATAATGTATGATATGCTTGTAACAGTGGATAGTATATAATAAACCTTCTCTATGTGTCAGGCATTATTATACAGTGTACAGTAACATTTTGATGGTCTTTTTCTCCAAGATAAACTGATGAGGCTTCTTAAGTCACTGAATTAACAACAAAATGTAAACTGTTAAGAAAAACGTTTGTATTCAGTTATTCTTAATACGTACCTTTCGTGCTATTGGTTCCTGACCTTCCATCAATGTGTACCAGCTGACAAGTTTATTCCAGCCTTCAGTTGGCAATAGTATGTAATCCAATTCATCAATAAGATGCTCCTTAAGTGACTGGGCATCACCATCTGCAAAAGGAAAAATAAACTCAATACATAAAAAGAAACAATACTACATATCTCTAAATACTTCGGTTGCAAACATTACAAATTTTTTAAACTCATGAAGACTATTTTAGGCAGTTAAATAATGAGTTTTGAACAAAGTTCTGAAGAGGTTCACATTTAAGTCTACATATTCCAACTGCTGCTGTACAAAGTTTCAGTGTGTACCATAAGTCAACCAACAATATTTAAAACATAATTTTTCTTTTACTGGGCTCTTAAAAAATACTACAATGTAATTGTTAACCAAGGAAGTCTGGATCTGAATAAAGATTGTTTCCCAAATATTTTAAGTACCAGAGATCCCATGGTAATAGTGGTCACTCTAGCATTAGCTGATGAAGAAAATTCTGAAGCAAATCAATAACCTTTTACAATGATGCCAAAGCACCTGGGCTGGGAACCAAGATGGAAATCATAAAAGGGCATCTTATGAACCAATTCATTACTCCACAGAGCCCCTGATCTAGATTCCTCCTAAGATCTAAAGCAGAAGTAGTTGTTCAGATGCGGTTCTAATTCTATAATCCATTTTCAAAATTCCAGTTAAACTAAAATGTAGTACAGGGCAGGCCAGAGATCTGGAAGCAATACCTTGAATTACACCTATATCACAGTCCTAATCTGAGACTCATTTATTATCTGGTCCTTTACTTGATTTCCAAAGTGCAGAAATGAAAACAGTTTACTGAGTTACTTACAACATAAGAAGATTCTCTCATTCTGAGCCAGCCTTGAAGTAACAAACATGGGAAGCAAAACTGCTCTTGGTACTACTTCAGTAATGAGAATGTACTATTATTAATTAGAAATAAGTATAAAACAAGAAGGAAGAAAAATGCTGAAGGAGTTAAAAGAAAGTTATTTACTGGAGGATCAATCTATGCTCAAATAATCATACTAAACTTTGAGAAAACTATGTTTCATGAAGAACAGAAATGGGAAAACAGAATTTTTAGACTCAGTTTTTTTTAAAACTTTTAGCTGTAACTTTTAAATTCATGATCAAAACTGACAATTTGGAACAGATTTTCAGAACCCTCTGAAAGTGAAAGAAACTCTTAAACCCCCATATGTATCATGTACTATCACATATGGGCGATAACCATGTTATAGCAGTCAATTTTCAAAACAATCCTGTAAGATAGGTAGCTCTCTGTTTTAGATTAGAAACTATGTTGAAGGAAATTGAGTAACTTGCCCAAGATCATTCATAAGGAAAACTGCAGGTACTATGAAAGGTGTTATTAGGGAAAACCATTTTATCTCTTAATTTTCCAAACAATATTATGAAGTAGATATCTCCATTTCGCTTAGTAAACAGATTCAGGTATTAACTTGCCCAAGGTCACATACAGAAAACTGTAGAGACTGGATTCAAGCATGTATCTGTTTACTCTAACATTCATTTTCTCTCCACTATAACAGACTACCTCGAAGAAAATTTAAGAAGAGGAAAAAAAAAGTTAAAAAAATTAAGACTTCTATTCTGTTCTCCACAATAATTTAAGAGTTTGGGTAAATGATTTTATTATGTACCAGAATCCAGACAGTTATATATATCTAGTGGACGAAATAAAACGATCAACGCATTTTTAAGGGAAGAACAACCCTAAATTAAGCATAGAACAGCTGATTTTTGTTACGTCTGTGTTTGTTGATATAAAAGTGATAGATAGTAAACTACTACAATAGATCTAAAGTGTAAAATCTGATAATTTTGACATATCAAAACAACTGTGAAGCCATCATCACCACCAAAATGATGAACATATCGAACATTTCCGTCAGTCTCAAAGGTTTCTTTGGAGCTTTTTTTCTGTCCTGTCCATCCAGGTCCACTGTCCTATTCGCTGAAAACTATTTATCTGTATTTTGCAAATATAGCCTAATCTGCATTTTTTAGAATCTCATATAAAATTAGTACGTAATGCTTTGTTTGGCTTCATTTGTGCCACATGATTATCTTGAAATCTATTCATGTTTTTAAGTAACAATATTTCATTCTTGTAAATTGCTGAGTAGGATTTCATTATACGGATATTATATTAAATTTGTTTATCCATTCAGCTGTTGATGGGCATTTTGTGTTGTTTCCAATTTTCTCTATTACACATAACACTGCTATGAATACCTGTGTACAAGTTTTCATTTGGATGCTTTCATTTCTCTTGTGTAAATACCTAGGAATGAATGACTGGTCCGTCCTAATGGGTGTTAAGTGGTATCTCTTGTGATTTTGATTTGTCTTTTCCTAGTGATTAATGATGTTAAGTATCTCACCTGTGCTGCTTATATTTGGAGAAATGTCTGTTCAGATCCTGTGCCCATTTTTAGTTGGGTTATTTGTCTAATTAATGTTATGTTTTAAGAGTTATTTATATATTTTGGATTCTAGCCCCTTATCAGACATGATTTTCAAAAATTGTCTCCCATCCTGTGGATTGCCCTTTCCTGTCTTGATGGTGCCTTTAAAACACAAATTAATTTTGATGAAGTCCAATTTATCTATTATTTTCCTTTGGTTCCTTGTGGTTTTGGTGTCAGAAAGCGTCACCTAATCCAAGATTGGAAAAGATTTACACATATTTTCTCTAAGAGTTTTATAGTTCTGGCTGTTAGATTTATGTCTTTGGTCAGTTTTTAGTTAATATTTGTACATAGTGTGAGGTAAGAATCAAACAGATTAGAGAATCCGAAGTAGATCCACAAGTATACGGTCTATTGATTTTACACAAAGATGTGAGAGGAATTCACTGGAGAGAGGACAGTCTTTTAAACAAATGCTGCTTGAGCATTAAGTATCTATTTGCCAAAAACACCTGAACTTTGATTTGTACGTGGATGTTCAGAGCAGTGTTTTTTACAAAAGCCAGAAAGTTAAAACAACCCAAATGTCTATTAACTGATGGTGAGGTAAATTAAATGTGTATCTCCACACAATTTGTGAATATGCCACAAAACAGAGAATTGTATAATGTAAAAGGATGAATTTTATGGTATGTAAATTCTATCGCATTTTTTCAAAAGCTTACTAGGCACGTGATTGGGAATTATGTTGAATCTGTAGACTGAGTGGGAGAACTTAACAATATTGAGTTTTCTGATTGACTAACATAATTTCTCTCTTTATTTAGGTTTAAATTTATCTCATCAATGTCTTATATTTTTCAGTGTACGTGTCTTGCATATACTTTGTCAGATTTACCTGTATTTTATATTTTTGATGCCATCATAAAATGTATTTTTAACATTTCAATTTGTGTTAGTTCACTATTCATTTGGAATGAGCTTTGGTAGTTTTCATCTTTCAACGAATCTGTCTTTTTTATCTAATTTGCTGAATTTAATGGCATAAAGTTCGTAATATTCCTTTATTGCCCTTTTATTATTTGTAAATTCTGTACTGATGTTACCTCTCTTGTTCCTAATATTGGTAATTCTGTCTTTTCCCTTTTTCTTCTGATCAAACTAGATTCTATAAATTTTATTATCTTTACAAAGAACCAATTTTTGGTTTCTCTATTTTTCTGTTTTCTCTTTATATTTAATTTCTGTTCTCAACTTACTAGCATTTTCATTCTACTGTTTAATTTAGGTTTAATTTGTTCTTATTTTTAATTTCTTAAGTCAGAAACCAAGGTCACTGATTTGAGAACTTTCTTTTCTTTGTAAGTATTAAGGATTATAAACTACCCTCCACGTACGTTTTTAGCTGCCTTCCACAAATTGTGGTATGTTTTATTTTCACTTTCATTTAGTTAAAAATATTTGCTAATTTCCCCTTTGCATTCTTTTTGACCCTGGGTTACATAGATGTGTGTTAATTTCCAAATATTTGAAGATGCTCCACCCATCTTTGTTACAAACTTCTAATTTATTCCACTGAAGTAAGAGAAATTTTGTATGATTTAAATCCTTCTAACTTTTTTGAGACAGGTTTTATGGTGCAGAATATGGTCTAAATGCTTCATGAGCACACTTGAAAAGAATTTTCATTATGTTGTTCAGTGGAGTATTCTATAAATAATTAAGTCAGGTTGGTTGGTTTATTTCATTACTACTGTTCTGTCTACACATTTTCTACCATTTATAGAGAGACAAGTATTGAAATATTCATCATATGGATATATTTCTATTTTGCTTTGCAGTTCTATCAGTTTTTGCTTCATGTATTTTCAAGTTATGCCATTAGGTGGGTATATATTTAGGATTACTATGTTCTCTTAACAAATTGTCCTGGCCCATTTACGATTATGAGCTGAACTTTTATCCCTGGTAATGTTATCTGTTCTAAAACTTAATGTCTGATATTAATATAGCCACTCCAGCTTTCTTTTGATTAGTGTTAGTATGTGTATTTGTTTTCTATTGCTACATAACAAATAATTACAGTGGCTTAAAATAACACCCACTTATATCTCAAAGTTCTGTGGGTCAGAAGTTCAGGTGAGCTCAACTGGGTTTTCTGCTTAGGGTCCTACAAGGAAGAAATCAAGATGTCAGATAGGCTGGTCTCCTATCTGAAGGCTCTGGGGAAGAATCTACTTCCAAGCCCATTCAGGTTGTTGCCAGAATTCAGTTTCTCATGGCTACAGGTATGAGGTCCTTGTTTCCGTGCTGGCCTTGGGCCCAACGCCTCTCTCTGTTCCTAGAGGATGCCTGTCTTCCTTCTCATGTGCTCCTCTACATATTCAAACCAGCAGTGAGTCCTTCTCATGCTTTGGATTCTGACTTCTTCAGCTACCAGTCAGAGAAATCTCAGCTTTTAAAGGGCATGTGTGATTAAATTAAGCTCCCTTTTGTCATACATAGTCACGGAAATGGTATTTTACCCTATTCACAGGTTTCACCCACACTCAAGGGGGACATGATTATATAAGAGGGAGGGTCATTGGATGTCAGTCTTAGAATTTTGCTTATCACAACATGGCATTTCTTTTCCAATCTCTTAATTTATTTGTATCTTTATATTTAAGATGGGTTTCCAGTGGACAGTATACACTTGGGTCTTTTTTTTTTTAAATCCAATCTCAGTCTCTACCTTAAATTGGGACATTTACATTAAATATGATTATTCATAGAACTGAGTTTAAATCTACCATCTTGCTATCCACTTTATGTTTGTTTCATTTGTTCTTTGTTCCTTTTTTCCACTTAAAAATTTTTTTAAAACATTGCTATTTCTCCTCATTATGTATCATATTTTTCGGTTTCTTTGCATTCAGGTAAGACTTGGTTGAATCCAAGGCATTCTAACTTTTACCTTGCTGGATGCTGGGTATCTTTGTATTCCTGTAAATACTACTGTGTTTTGTTCTGAGACACAGTTAAGTTACTTGGAAATAGTTTGATGCTTTCAATTTAGAAGGAAAAAAGAGTTAATTTTGACCTTCTATAGAGGTAAACCTGTCCTTTGCAGTCTACCCTGTGATTTATAAGGTTTTCCACTCTGGCTACTGTGAACACATTATTCATGGTCCTATATGAGTGAAACCGAGGATACCCATCAGTTAGATCCACTAAACTACAACTTGCTTAACAAATAATGAACTGTAACCTGCCTTCATTGATGAAGTTCACTTTAATTGTTTTTACAAAAACTTGTTATGTCCTCCAAGCCTCACACAGCCTAAACAATAAGATGTTTGCATGAGTTATTTTTCAGAAACTTGGAATAAGCTGTGTCCAGTTTTAGGCAGAGCTGGCTAAGACTAAGACCACCGACTTCCTAATTGGGTTTGTGTGAATTACTGCTCAGTGACCTACTAACGTCAGAGGGCCCAAAACTACTCCAGAACATGCTAATGCTGCCATTTTCTGAACATGTATCCCACAGAGAAGCAAGGAGCTTAGTCGCACCTGCACAGTATGACGATTACCTCACCTTTTTCTTATCTACAACTTCCTTTCCTCAAGCTCATGCCTCAGACTACCTGCTTCTTTATCCCACAAATACCTGGAGCCCCTCACCATCAGGGAGGTGGATCTGAGATTTGTTTTCCTGACTCCTCCCTGAATAAACCTTTTCTCTGCTGCAAACCTTGGCATCTCAGGGTTTGGTTTGCTGCACATTTGGGAAACAAATCTGATTTGGTAACATGAGCCTCAATTGCTGTCCCTTCTAATTCTTTGGGTGGTTCTTTCCCTGGCCTTAGGTAGCTTCTTCACATACATGCACTGGTCAACAGTCAGCTGAAGGCTCGCAAGAGAGCTCCTATAAATCTCTAGGTTGCTCTTTCTCCGTTCTGTGCTGCTCATTCTTCTGGTACTCTGTCCTGAAAACTCTGTCAGCCTTGGTTTCCCTGGACTCCAAACTCTTTCCTCAAGTAAGAAAGAATGCCAGGCTCTGCATGGGTTTCCCCTTCTGTGCCATGTCGTGGAAACTCTCTCAGTGCAGTAAGCTGAGGAAACCGTAGGGATCACCTCATTTGTTTCCTATCTCTCAGGGATCACTATTCTTTGCTGCCTGATGTCCAATGTTTTGAGAACCACTGTTTCATATATTTTGTCAGGGTTTTAGTTCGTTCAAGTGGAAGGATAAATCTAATTCCTGTTACTCCATCTTGGTCAAAAATGGAAGTTCTCATACTTATGTTTTATTCTCTTTAAATGTAATAAGAGGTTTAGAAGAACTGGCAAGTAGTAACGGTTATAGAAGATTAATGCAAAAATCAAAGTATGTAAACATATACCAATGGTTCCAACTTAAAAAAAGTCATGGGTCCATTAGGAAAATAATACACAAGATAGCATTCCCCCAAATAAGTAAGATAGTGCTTTTTAATTGACATTCTAGGTTTAAATAGTAATAAGCCCTTATTACATAATTAATTTAAAAAAAAAACCAGATTGGTCATGATACAGAAGAAAAACTAATTATGACAGAATAATCTGAGTTCATTAGATCAGATCTATAATAGTGGGCCCTCTGTAACCATGGGTCCCACATTTGTGGATTTAACCCAACTCCAGAGAGAAAATATTTTGGGGAAAAAAATCTCATAAGGTTCCAAAAAGCAAAACTGCAATTTACTGTGCACTAGCAAATATCTACATAGCTTTTACACTGTATTAAGTATTATAAATAATCTAGAGATGATTTAAAGTATACAGGAGGATGCACACAGATTATATGCAAATATTATGCCATTTTATATAAGGGACTTGAGCATCAGTAGTTCTAGTATCTGAGGAGGGGGGTCCTGGAACCAATCCCCCATGGACACCAAGGGATGACTGTACAAAGAAATTTCTCATTTATCAATTTATTTACATTAACATTTTTCATATTCCATATATTGATCATAACATATTGCAATGAACACATTTACAACCTGACTGAAAGAAGGAAATAATACCTTTAAGAAGTCCAGAGTTATCAATAGGTCCAGGATATACATTTTGATCTCCCATCTGGTATTTGTCCCAACTGTCAAAGCCAACATATTTTTTCCACTGTTTGAACCAGCGACTATCAACTAGGTACCTAAAAAAGAAAAGAAATCAGTAAAGGAAAATACCTGAAACTATACGAACAGTAGTAGAAATGTTACCTAATTTTTATATTTCATTTTGTTTCAAAGCACATGCCTCCTTCAAAGGATTACTGAGTATAACTGTAATGGCACAGTATTAGAAGAAAAACACTTCTTGTGTAAGTGTTACTTGTGTAAAGTATTTTCTGTTGTTCTACAAAATATCTACTAAAGACAACTATTAATATACACGTTAAAAAAATCCTTAACAGCACTTAAAAAAATGCAATAGATATTCAATAAAATATTTGCCAACTGAAGATTCAAATGGTAATTGTAAGAATCAATCAAAACAAAATTTAAAATGCAACATGGTAAAATACAAATATGAAAAATGGTTCTTTTACAAAAAAACTTACTAATATATAGTAGGTTAATTTTATACATTTTACTCTATTCTTTTGGGGGTAAGGAAAGCAATTATTAGAAGTTTGTAAGATTGATTATAGTAATTATAATCCAAGTTTAAAAGAAACTAACAATAATTAGCTGCCTTACTAACAAAAGTTAATAACAACAATACTGTCTCCAACTGTTTCTCATACATAAATAAAATCTGCTGGGGCAAGCAGGGTTGGTTTTCGATTGATTTCAAAAGTGTAATACACCAAGCACTGTAAGCATTACTGAAACTATATTCATCTTATTTCAAATACCTAGATTAGTTTATCAGATGACCAGTGACAGAAAAAGTAAAATAATGGTTCTCTAGCAAAGAAAGCATAAAAAAATTATAGACCTTAAAAACTTTACAAATGTATTTGTATTATACCTACCATGATTTGTTACTAGTTCATAATTATTTTAAATTCTTTTCCAGAAACATTTCCCCCACACTTAACCAGGTTAAATCACAAACAAAATAAAAAATAAAGGTTAACAAGGTGTTTAAAGCCCTCACGTGCAACCAAGTTTTTTAGAAGAACACCACTCTTAATGTTTCTTTGCTTGCAGCACTATACATGTAGCACCACAGGAATGAAATGCTATAGTTATATCTGAAAATACCTGAAGCAAAGGCACCAACCTAACAAAACCCAACAATTCTTAAAGAACATTCATCAGCAGTTAAATTCCCTTAAAGTTGGTAAGGCAGAATTATCTATACATGAATATTCCAAACCCACTGTCAGGGTTATGCAACTGAGCCCCCATATAGTAGATTTTGAGACTTTATGAGAGAAGGAAAAAAAGTTGAAAAACTAAGTTTTAAGAAAACCTTGTTTCTAAAGTAAATAGAACAGACTATCAATGACCTTATATGTTAAACTGATAAAAAGGAAAATTATACTTAATTGTACATCACCCACTAAAAAATTTTTAGTCCCTTTCTCTCTTGCAATCTAAATAGGATAATCAGACGTTCTATTTGCTTTCTTTGCAAATAAATGTCATACTAAGTGGCCTTTCCCCTATTCCATTCATCTATTGTTCTATCACTGTGTCAGTTTCATTATCTTAATTACTTTAATAATGTTACTATTTGGGCACACTTCCCCAGCTGCTTCTTGTTGCAAACTATCTTAACTATATTTGACTTTTTGCTTTTCCGTATGAATTTCAGAATCAGTTTATCAAGTTCCACAAAAAAACCCAAATAAGATTTTGATTGGAATTGCACTGAATTTATAGATTAACAATAATACTATACTTTAAAAAGTCACAAATACAACTAACATTAAAAACTATCTGTGGAATACTATCAAAATTCTATTCACATTTACTTAAAAGATATTTCTAAAAGTTGGGGTTTCAGCTTCCAAAGTATTTAATAAATTCTTTAGTTTCAGTGCAGGGTTGCCCTGGGCAGTATTTACCTGCTGCCATAACCTTTCTAGTTCAACTCCTTTTCCTCTATCTTGAAGCGACTGCTTTCTGTATGAAACTATCATGAGAGGAAACTCTCCCATTTAATTTTCAACACTACCTTCAACTGAAAAAGGGCATCATATTTCTATTACAGGTACCTATATCTTACTTAAAGAATTCTGTGGTAATGAAACATGAGGGAAGTAGAAAAAATGGGAGCACCTATTACCAAAATAATGTGCAGTCTTCTTAGGTACACCCATGAAATTAGAAGTGGACAAATAAATGAAAAAATTTTATTTCAAGACATTTACATAAATTTGTAGTGCTGTAAAACTCTCAATCTATGAATCTGCCCAAAACATAAGATTCCACAATTTGAATTGATAAAAGCCTAGAACAAAATCAATAGCTCACCAAGATTACAAATAAGTGAACAAGTACCTGAATTCATGACACAGTCTCAACTGCACTCTCAATCTTTGTTATCTATTAGGGTTCAGATGGGCCCAACTTTAGCTCCTGAGTTTCTTTTTTGAGTAGTTACACCTATACCTGTACCAATACCAAATGGTTGTAACTGACTTTAAGACGAAGTGTAAAATCTTTAACATTGCCTAATAGGTCCTGCATGATATGATCTGCTCCTACCTACCTCTCTAGTCTCCAGTACCATTTTTCTTTATGCTGAGATCTAGTTCTTGGATACACTATTTTCTGCCTTATAGTTCCTTCTGCCTCAAATATTCTGCTATGCTCTCAACACCTAGTTAACTCCTATCATCTTTCAGATAGTCTAAATGTCACTTTCTCAGGGAATCCTTTCATAAGCTTTTCCCCATTTACTCTCAGTTTGGAAAAGGAAAAATAAAATGGCAATCTCAGTCTACTACATATCAAGACTCTTTATTAAGTTGTTACATGAATTACTTTTAATAACAAAATAGCACTTGGGCTTTACTCTTGGGCCAGGCACATACTTCTAAGCACTTTAATATATTGGCTCATTTACTTCTTTAACTACTCAATGAGGCAGGCACTATTATAATTTCATAGGCACACAGAAATTCACTTCCCATGGTTACAAAGTTAGTGCCAGACGTGTGCTTAAGAAAATGTGATATTAGCATAGGGAGAAGCAAAAGGACCAATGAAAATAGCATAAAGAAGTAAGAACCAGGCTTAAGTATATGTGGAACTACCTTATATGCTAAAAGCATCATTACAAACCAGTGGAGAAAGATCTGGCTATGCACACAGAAAAAAATTAGAGCTCTACCTCTCATGGGCAGTCAGTTCTAACTTAGAGCTTTTTAAAAACCTGAATGTGTTAAACATGACTGATATATAAGGGAACAATAATGCAAATACAGTGTATGCTTAAGCACTAATTCATCCACAAGCAGGGCAAGGACTAGGGTGAGGCAAATGAGATGCCAAGGGACCCTAACAGGGAGTGTGCGTCCTTAAATTTTAACACCCTAGGTCCCTTGCTTGCCTAACCCTAGTCCTAACTCTGAAACGAACACTAGGTAAATGTGGGAAACTACCCAGCTATGCTGAGCAGCAGAGGCATACACAAAACATGCATTTCAAACGTTTACCTACATTTACCACGTGTGTTATGAGCCACATTCTCCATATCTGCTGTTAAAAACTTCTTGGCAGATTTCACATAACCTTTCTTCCCACCACTTCAAAATAGATTCACAAGCTGCAACCCTTTTGATCCCCACTTCCACAAGCAAACTTCGTCTTTTTCAAAATGGAAATATGATATTTATTGGAGTATTTATGTATTTCTTAAACATTTAACATGTGTAAAACTGTGCCACCATTTTTATTGAGCATCTTTTTTAAAAAAAGTGTCACTGACAAAAATTTTTCAAAGTGCTGTGCCCCAATCCTATCTTTCCCATATGCCCTGTGGTTTTTATTGCATGATTTTGCATATAGCACAGTGATTTTTAGGAACACATGCTGTGTTACAGCAGAAACTGTACAAAAATAAATTGTAGTTGGATGAAAAACACAAATGTGAATGCAAAAGTATAATTTTCAAAAAACATATAGGAGAAAATCCTTGTTACCTTAGAATACAGGAAGAATTAAGACAAAAAGCACAAAATCTTAAACGTAAAGGTTGATGAAATTGTGAGGTTAAAATGAAAAGCTATTCAACAAAGGCACCAAGTAAAAAAAATGGGGAAGATATTTATACTACCTATAATCAACAAAGGATTAGAATACATGAAAAATTCTTTTAAATTAATTTTTTAAAAAAAGAAAAAAAAGGGCGAGTCACAGAATGGAACATCAGAATGACCTCTATATATATGAGAAGATGCTTAATCTCATTAGCAATGAGAAAAATACAAATTAACCCCATACCACATTATTCTCATGAAATTGATGAACACACACACATGTACATGTGTCAATAATACAAAGTGTGGAGAAGATGTGTAGTAACTGAACTCATAAACTGCCAATTGGGGTGTAAGCTAGGATCCTCATTATGGAGAATAATTTGGCAGTATCTATTAAAGATGAAGATGTGCATATCACAGAATCATGTATTGCCCTTTCTAAGTTTTACTCTACAGAAACTCTTACACATATTTACAAGAATACAACTTAAGAATATATACTGCAGCATAAACTTATAAATGGAAAATTGGGGGGAAGACCTAATATCCATTATCCCTACCAAGAAATATTACACAAAAATTGAAATGAAAAATACAGCTACATGTTTTAACATGGATAAATCTCAAAATTACAATGTTGAACAAAAAAATACCAGCTGCAAAAGGATACATGTTAACATAACATAAATGTATTAAGATAGCATAGATATGCACACACACTGCAACTAAAGAAAAAAATTTAAACATGCCACAAATATTAATATTTATAGATCCATGCATACATATTAAATGTGTAAGGGAAGAGAATAAAAAATCAATTTCAAGAGGCAGGGAAGGAGTTGGGATTAGGAAAACATATACAGGGAGATTCAACTAGATCTGTAATGTTTTATTTTTTTAAAGCTGAGAGGTGTACACAGGTGTTTTGTTCTATTTTTCTTTGTATTCTTCTGCTTCCTGAAATATTACTTATATGACTAATATTTTTTATTTAATATAGAATAGTTTACCTACATTTATACATCTTCACATACATGTACGAAATGAAATAGTCAAATGTTTAGATTATGAGTAATGCTGCAGCCAATAAAGCTGACAGTTACAGTCAGCAAATGAAACTTCAAGCATCAAAACAGGTTAAAAAATATGTACAGTGAAATGTGTAAAATGCACAGTTTTAGTTTTATTACTATATATTTTTAAAGAAATTCATAATTTCCTTTTATCTCTTATATTTATCTTTTATATTTTATATTATCGCTTCCAAATCCAACAGATGAACTTGCATTAAATTTTAACAAAAAATTTATAACAGCTTTGAAGAATTTTCTTTAGAAAAATTTGATTTATTTGTTTCCAAATTTATCAAATATGATTCTGATACATGTATTCATTTTCAGGAAATTATTTCCCTTTGGTAACTAGAGCAACCAGTAAGCCAGGAAAGTAAAAATGATTGGTTGACATCTCATAAGCAAAGTACAAAGTACAAAAAGTACAGATTACTACCCTTGATATATGGGAAAATAATATAAGCATAACAATCAATCAAAAAAAATCCTAAAACAGACATATATACTGATTTTAAGCTGATCAAGCTTTAGTACCAAATATTACATTATAGACTTGCAACCATCTAAAATTCAAATAAATGTTACTGTGCAAATATCTAGATAGCCCATGTGCAATCATCTAAACAGCCCAAAGTACAGAGTAGTAATTAACTGCTTTGTGATGAACAGACTAATTTAACTTTCTTATGCAAAGCAGTCTATATCTTACAGATGAAACTAAAGGTGAAATATTTCTGAATAATATTGAGCCAATTGACTGTTTTCTCATATAAAAAGCTATGAAGTAAATGCACCAAAATATGCTCAAGATCATTTTACTTTTGACTGAGGCTTCTGGCTGTGGCTTAATCCTTCTCCTGTTTCAGTGGATTACAAGGAATTTTATGACAATGCCTCACAGTCACTACCTGTGATTCTCAAATACTAAGTACATCAATCTGAAAATATTTTTATCGTATTATCTGGGTTCAGAAATTACTAGAGAAAAATCCCATGGAGATTAAAAATTTATGGTCTTCAATCTCTCAAGTCCTTCAAAGTTGACCCACAATCCTCCAGTATGTCTCCAGTTGAGCCTTCTATTTCGAATCTTTGCCAGTCTCATTCAGTCTCTAATCTATTAGGTTGAATAGACAGCCTTCCTGCTTACATTTCAAGGAAGTTAGAAGCCCCAACTTTCTAACTCTCTTGCTCCAAACCTTTACCATAAAGATTACCTTATGTATTGGTGGAGGACAGAATCTTTCTTAAATCCAAGGCTAATAATTTTTGCTCCTATTCTTTGGATCTAATTTCTTTCTGCTCCCTGGAGACTTACCTCATTAACAGCTCCTACCTCCTTGTTTCTCTCTGTGTCTTTTCTCTCTTTTTTTCACTCATCACAGAAGAAGGACCAATTCTTTCTCCTTCCCACCCCCAACACTATTTCCCAATTCACATATTCATTTTCCCTTTTATCTACTTCCATTTTTTTTGACTTGTCCTTGCAGCCAAGCTTCTCCTTCCTCAATCTACACTTAAAACCCAGCACAATAACCTAGCACTTACAGTCTAGCACAACAGATATTCCTACCTAAATGCGCACTCAGAAAGGTTCTCACAAAGTCACCAACAGTCACCCTAACAAATCCAAAGGATCCATAATTTTATGTACCTTACCAGTGCTTTTTAAAATTAACCTCTGGGAGTCTACTTTATCTGGGGAGGAATGCTCAGCTGTTCATTCATTCATTCATTCATTTAACAACACTCTCTTTCTCTGCTTAAATCTTAGTATTCTAGAGCTGCTCTCTAATTTCTTCTTTTCTCACTATTAATACTCTCAGTAATATTGTAACTCATACCAATGATTCCAAAATCTGCATCCCAAGGCCAGATATCAAGTTCCTGAATTGCACTTCCAATTGCTACTCATCCATGTCATCTTGGATTTTTCAGACATTTCAACCTTGACTCATCAATCATCTACACACCTATGTACTCCTTCTCTAATACCCCTTTAATAAATGTCATTCTAAGTGAAATAAGCCAGAAAGAGAAAAATACCATACGATATCACTTATATGTGGAATCTAAAAAAAAATACAAATGAACTTATTTGCAGAACAGAAACACTCTCAGACATAGAGAACAAACTTGTGGTTGGTTACCAGTGGGGAGGGGGGTGGGTGGGGATATATTGGGAGTTAGAGATTTGCAGATACTAACTGATATATGTAGAATAGATGAACAAGTTCATGCTGTATAGAGCAGGGAACTGTATTTGATATCTTGTAGTAACTTACGGTGAAAAAGAACATGAAAACAAATGTATGTATGTTCGTGTATGACTGAAGCACTGTGCTGTACACCAGAAATTGATATAACATTGTAAATGGACTCTACTTCTATATATATGTGTGTATATATATATACATATATATATACAAAAAAAATTGTTGGGAGGTTCATAATTTAATTTCCCGAGCTAGAAATCAGATTATTTTATACTCCTCCTTCACTCCTTAACATTGAATAATCAAGTCTGTCCCTCTCCTCTCCATTCTCAGAAGAGTACGTTAGTTCTGTACCTCCTCTTCTCCATCATTTTTAAGTGGCATAGAGTACTATAAAAGGTGCCCAACTTTTATCTCTGTTTTAAATTTGCTGGCTTCCAATCCATCCTCCATTCTGCTGCCAGACATTTTAAAAACACAAATAAGACCATGTCACTCTTCTGTTAAAATTAAAATTTTGTTATCACATAACAGAATAGAAATGCTTTATATTTAAGTAATTTTTGTATAAAGTGTTTTCACATTAATTAATCATTAAAGTAACTTTTTCTCCTTTTTTTTTACTTAGCTGCTGTGGAAGTCAAAACTCAGAGAAGTTATGTGACTTATCAAGGTCACATAACAATAAGTGAGTATGCAGGACCTGTTTTCAGTGTGCACTCTAGTTTTCAGACTAAAGTTCAGTGCTCCTTCTATTATATTAAACTTTACTTTAAATCTCATTTAACAAAAATCTAAAGATGTAACAGAGACTTAGTAAAATCATACATCATATTCCCCTTTCTATGAAATAGTAAGGATTTTCTTTATTAAAAGAAGCAGAAGGAAGAAGTGAAATTTATTTATTTTAAAGACCTGTCCTAGCAATTTTTATCTATTTCACTCATGAAGAAAATAAGTATTTCCAAAGTGCAGGTATCTTTTGGTAAATGTTTGATCTTTGCCTATTAAGAAGTTAGTGGAAAAAGCCTGAGTGTTTGCCCTCTACCTATGTAAGAGTCCTTTTTTTCACATCAATTAAGACTACAGGAAAAAATAAGCACTGTCTTTCTTTTAAGAGGTATTCTAGAGTTGTGGTAAGTACTAAATTGTGGGTGAATTTTTCTCCACATCCAATAGCAATTTGTTTCCATAATTACTTTTGCTTAAAAATTTTCTCATCTACTGAAATCAAACTTGAGGAGATATGAATTCTAAATTTATTGTAGAAGTACAAGACCAAAGTTCTCTTTCTGACATTACTTGCTGTGAGGTCTAGAATTTACTCAATGCTATAAGCCTTTAGATTGTTCATTTTAGAAATGGAAATTCATTCATTCAAAAAATATTTACTGAAGGTCTACAATGTATATGGTATTCCATACGAATAGGTACTAGCAAAATAACCAAGGTCCCTATGTTTACAGAATTCAGAGTCTAGTGGAGAAAAGAGACAGTAAGTAATTAAGACATATAGTAAAATGTTGTGGTAAGTGTTATGAAGGATAGGGAGTTATGAAAGCATAAGGTCGCTACTTAGAATACAGAAAAGCCTTTCTGAAAAAGTAGTATTTTAGCATATGAACAGGAGTTATTTCAGGAAGAGCAAGATAAAAAAGCTATCCAGACTGAAGGATGTGCCAGGGCCAGAACAATTTTGGGAGTTCAGTATG
The DNA here is from genome assembly GCF_009834535.1 of Camelus ferus. Lineage (NCBI taxonomy): Eukaryota > Metazoa > Chordata > Mammalia > Artiodactyla > Camelidae > Camelus > Camelus ferus. The sequence goes on from NC_045707.1 coordinate 21,304,897, forward strand.
TTGGAGGAACTGACTGAATGAGGTTGGAGTTTATGACTAGGGGAGGAGAAATGCTAGATAAGGTAGGCTGGGGCCAGACTATATAATGCCTTTAAGGTCATGATAAGGATTTTATCCAGAATGCAAAGGAAAGCCATTGAAAGATTTTTGAGAAGGGAGATAAGATGATAAGGTTGACTTATATTTCATGAAGACCCCTAGGATATCTCACAGGATTGTTGGGAGGTTCAAATATGAGTGAGATGTTTAATAAATCAAAAACTTAAATTTATGAGTATTTCAAAAAGGTCTATATTGTATGATGCTTAATGTTCTAAAGGCATCAAGAAAGGAAATTTGTATAGTGGTCTGGGCAGAATAATTTTCAATGGCTCCAGAGAAGCAGGATCAATTTCAGGACCCAAAATAAATCTGAGACAATTTTAAGTCAGTCTTCAAATGCAGAAAAGCCACTCTTAAGAACTAAAAAGGCCAGGTTGTGGGGTTTTTGTTGTTGTTTGGTAGTTTTGGGGGGGGGGGAGTAGTAGTCAGGAAAGATAGGAGAGTCTCAAAAGTTGTTTAGTGTTTTTATACACACTAGAAGCAAATTTAAAGAAGATTTAAAGGGACCAATAAATGACTGAGAAATAGTCCTACATATACAGAAGTTTAGAAGTATGGGGAAATGGGGAAATCCCAATAGCTGGATTTAGAAAACCACAGAGCTAGGGGATGCACAGCTCTTTTTTTTTTTTTTTTTGATTAGTACATGTATGCTGAGAACTTTCAGATAAGCAGTTCCTTCTCAATTGCCTAATACTAACATAAATATAATGTTTATTTTTAAAAAACATCCTACTCATTCTTTTACATTTTAAGAAAACACACAAATATTTCAGCCTAATCCAATGTAACACAATCTGAGAACATGTATAACTATCATGTGTAAGATTAACAGCATAAACAATTTTAGATGCTAATTCACTCTATGACTAATCTTCTCATTTAATAAAATACTGTTTAAATTACATTTGAGTAGCAACAGCATAAAACCGTTTTTAATACTAAAAGATACATTAATAGAATCTAGTATTTTAAATCATTATAAACCAAACATTTCACTAATTTTTTTAAGTACCACAAACTAAAACTCAGAATTTCATTGTTTCAGTAAAACTTAACCAAAGAAAGCTATTAAGTTCTTTCAAATAAACCAATAGCTTGGTTAATCATCCCTTTATATCTTTAGATTTCAAGCATTTCCAACCTATTTTCTGCTCTGCATACTAAATCAGTCAGTTGGCAAGAACCAATTTTTATGACCTCTTTTTACATCTAAACTAAGAGACAAAGAACTCAGGAAGGAGGCCAAGTAACATTGTGAAAGTGAAAACAAAACCACAGAATTAGAGAAAATTTTGCAAATCATCTATCTGATAAGGAATCTGTATCTAGAATATATAAAGAACTCTTAAAACTCAATAATAAAAAAGATAAAGAATGGGCAAAGGATCTAGACATTTTATCAGAGATATACTAATGGCCAATAAGCATATATGAAAAGATGTGCAACACTATTAGCCATTATGGAAATGCAAATCAAAACCGCAATGACATACCACTTCACATCCACCAAGATGGCTATAATCAAAAAGACAAACAATAACAAGTGCTGCAAAGATGTGGAAAACTTGGAACCCTCATACATTGCTGGTGGCAATGCAAGGTGGTGCAGCCACTTTGGAAAAGAGTCTACCAGTTTTGAAAAAAAAACATAGAGACTTAACAATTCCATTCCTAGGTATACAACCAAGAGAATTGAAAACTTTCATCCAGACAAAAACTTGCACATAAATGTTCATAGCAGGATTATTTGTAACAGCCAAAAAGTATAAACAGCCAAATGTTCATCAATGATGAAGTGATACATTTAAAGTGGTGTATCTATACAATGGAACATTTTTGGCAATAAAAAGAAATGAAGTACTGATACACACCACAAAAGGGATGAACCTAAAAAAGCGCATGAAGCCAGACACAAAAATCACACATATTATATGATGCTAATTACATGAAATATCCAGAAGGCTAATTTATAGAAAAGAAAGTACATTAGTAGCTGCCAACACAGGAGATCTGGGGAGAAATAGGAGCGGGGGAGACTACTAATAGGCATGGGGTTTCTTTTAGGGATGATTAAAAACATTCCAAAATTGATTGTGGTGATGGTTGCACAACTCTGTGAATATACCCAAACCCAGTGAATTGTATATATCAAGTGGGAGAATTGTGTGATATGTGAATTATATCACAATAAAACTGTTATCTTTTTTTTTTTTTAAGTGAAAGGGCCACGGATCTGGATGGGATTACTAGGGATGATTTTACAGAGATTGGTTTTGGGACAGATTTTGAAGTGAAAGTCAGGACTTAGTAAAATGTATGGGAATAATATAAATGATATATGAAGTCTTATTAGACAGAAATAAGTAAATAATTTGCAAGAAATGGGAACTACCATCTGTATCAAAGAGCTCAGTTAGAAATGAGACTAAGACTAGAATGCTAAACCAGGAAGACCTAGGAAATTCTATAGGTTCCTCACATGGATAATAGATGAACATGGTGTTTATGACAAAGCTATCACTTCTTGATTTCAATACTTCCAGCTATTCATCCCTCAAAAAACTACTTTCATAAAAAGAGTATAGCTTATCATTCATAGGCTGACTGTACAGTATAAAATGCAGGCGCTAGAGTTGACTGCCTAGGTTAGAATCTCTGCTCTACCACTGGGTTTATTACCATATGCACCTAACTCTGTACTTAACTGTTTCTAAATCTGTAAAATGAGAACACTATCACTTATTTCATTCAGGCAAAAGACTCTTAATATGGTAAGTGAGTGGTAATTTTTGTAATCATAGTCTTAACTATACAGCCACAACTGTAAGTACTGTGTACAACTATACAGTACTTAACTACACCTCTCCTGAGAATCAAGTTTCTTCAACTTGAAATCCATTCAAATTTGTGAAAATACATTTTCCACCTGTATCAAAGATAAATCTCTTGATTAAACTGTTAAACTCTGTCAAGCTATTACAACATATTGCTAAATAATATAAAGCAACCCAAATTATCAGGTCTCTTTTACCACGATCATTTAACCCTTACCATTTGTTTTTTCTTACCATTTAGTTTTGAGATATTAATGACATATAGCACTGTAAAGTTTAAGGAGTACAGCATGATGATCTGACTTATACACATTATGAAATGACTACCACAATAAGGTTAGTGAACATCCATGATCTCATATAGATACAAAATTAAATAGAAGAAAGCTTTTTTCCTTATGATGAGAACTCTTAACTTTCATATATAAATACAGCACTGTTACTGGTATTACAATGGAATATTACTTAGCCATAAAAAGAATGAAATCTTGTCATCTGTTACAACATAGATGTAGAGGGTATTACGCTAAGTGAAGTAAGTCAAACAAAAAGACAAGTATGTATGATTTCACTTACACGTGGAATGAAAAAATGAACAAACATAACAAAACAAAAACAGAGTCATAGATACAGAGAACAAACAGGTGGTTGCCAGAGAGCAGGAAGGTCGAGGGAGAAGAGAAATAGGTGAAGGGAGATTAAGAGGTAAAAACTTTAGTTGCAAAATAAATGAGTCACAGGTATGAAGAGTACAGTGTGGGGAATACAGTCAATAATTATGTAGTATTTTTGTATGGCGACAGATTGTAACTAGACTTATTGTGGTGATCATTTTGAAATGCACAGAAATATCAAATCATTATGTTGTATAAAAGGAAGTAACATAATGTTATAGGTCAATTATACTTCAAAAACAACAAATCAAACTCAGAAAAAGAGATCAGATTTGTGGTTACTGGAGGCAAGGGTCCGGGTAAGGGGAATTGGATGAAGGCTGTCAAAAGCTACAAACTTTACAGTTGTAAGATTACTAAAGATGTAATATACAGCATGATAAACTATCATCCTTATTATTCTTTTACTACAGAAACTTGATGCTCTTTTTACTCAAGTAATTAATTTTCTCTCTAATGCTTCCAGGTTTTGATTTAACTGATACTCTAAAACTTAGCCTGGTCTCAGAGCCACTTTGGACTTGCTTGTGAGAGCCTTTGACTTCTTTCACAAGAAGTCCTTTCTGTGGCTACTTCTGCTAAACGATTTTCCTGAAAAACGACGAATTATCACAAAAGTATCTGGGTCTCCTCAAAGCTAAAAAGAGAGTGGAGGGACAGCATTCTTAGCTCTTCTTCTCATGAAGAAGAAAAAAAAATAGTCATTATCCTCCTTTTCTTTTTGGAGAGCTGTAAGAAAACTATGCAGAATATAGGTTAATCCTACAGAGATTTTCTGCCTTATATTAGAATCTGAGCTTCTTTACTTCTTTTTGAGGAGCCATTCCTGATTGTTCTCTCAAACACATTATTTTAATCAGTATCCAAAACTGAGGTCACTTATTACCAACCAGACTTACTCTAGCTTTCTTTGTTAGTGACCTCTGTGTAAACCGTATGATAAAGTTAGAAGCAGCTACATTCCCTTGGAGAAAGAATCTGGAGAAATGACTTCAAAGGAATAAATATAAAACAGCGCGAATTACAGTGGTAACTAAGGAAATGAAAATACGAGGCACAAACCAAACTGACATTACTCAGCGAAGAAAAAAACCTACTGTTGAAAAATTCTATATGGGGACTAAGAAGAAATAGTTTAATGGCTTATTGATTTAATGACATACTGTTTGAATTACACTTGAGCACAAAACATTTTTAATAACTAAGGAGATACTGATAATATTTAGTATTTACATCATCATAAACCAGGTATTTAAATAATATTTAAAAACCAGCTCTGAAATCATCAAACATCTATAATATGAGGTAAATAAGAGCACTTGCTTTAATGGCTGCACAAGTATAAAACATTTAGAATACTGACTGGCACAAAGTAAGCATTCAATAAATGTTCACTCGTAGTGGTATTATCACCTGTGAACCACAGGGAAACCAACTGATTTCTCTGAGCTCAGATTCTCATTTATAAAAAAGGAATATAAATACACACTTTGATCCTTATTTTGAGAATCTAACCAGATAATGCATGTAAACACCTTCACTACTAGTTCTCACTCTTCCCCTACTCCCCCTGCCAATAGACCTGATAGTTTCAATTCATTATCATCAATAACCATGGTTTTTAGTGAAGTGATTCTCAAAGTGAGGAAACTAAAAATCGATCTGAACTCAAGTAATAAAACGAATATATCTAACGACTAACATGGCAAAATTGATTGTTCTATTAGCGGTGATACTACATGGATTGTCAATTTTCAGGAAGATGTTAAAGAGGTATCAATACGGTTATGTACCTTCCACTGTCTTAATTCCAATGTGTTTCAACTTTGAAAATTCACAAGAAGTTGGTAAACATGGAACATAAAATACCAAACTTTCATATTCGCATTTCCTGGTCTGGGCTGTTCCTACGGATTTTTAGTTGAAAAAGAGAACCTTGTGTATCTGTTGCTCACTGTAAACCAACACTTCTAAAATATGGGTGAAGTACTAAAGCAAAACATCCTACAAGCTCTTAGTACCTGCTTGATGTCTTGTCTCTGTAAAACTTTATGAGAAGGGGCCATGTGGCCTCTAACAAAAGCTTACGATTACTGAAAAACAAAACCCCAAATCTAAATAATAAGTGATTCTAGTTTCTCTTGTTTAAATGTACTTTTGGATCAAAATAACACTCATTCTACATATTCAGTTAATCACCTATTAATCTTTAAATACATTTTAATTTCCAAAAGCAAGATGTTAAGATTTTCTATGTATTCTATCATAGCTAAACTGAACAGTCAGAAGAGACAAGTGTGGGATAAAATGGTAAAATTCTGCCGCTAAATATAAAACAGACTCCATTTAAAGAAAAAAGAATGTACATTTTAAATGGAAGTACATTTTAAAATGTATCTTTAAACTAAGAGGAAATGCAGTACAGTAATTTTAAGGTCTGAATTAAACCCCAGATTACCTGGGTTCAAATCCCAGATATATCTGTGTGAACACCTCTTTGAGCCTATCTGGGCAAATTCCTATTCTGGCAAATGTGAATTACAGCACATTCACATTCTAGTGCCCTAGAACTGTGGTGATGAGTAAATAAGTTAATACATGTAAATACTTAAATAGTACCTAACACAGTTTTCTTAAATGTAGTATGATAGGTCATAGAATGACAAACTAATTTTTTCTTACTACATTTATATGCAAGCAAGAGTCACAAAACTATTCTGTAAAAAGGCCACCTATTTAATATCTTGTGTGCTAATGAAAAAAATGGCAATGATTAAAAAAAATATAAAGCCTGAATGTCATTAAGCAGATAAATGAAATCACTGACTAAAGTTCTGGATCTCCTTGGCCAAATAGGGTACATTAATTTTGGTTTCACTAACAACTTAAAATGACTTAAAAACTTATGAAAAGGATTAAATTAGGAAAAATTCCTTTTCTTGATTTTAAGCAACTAAAATGTGAAAAATTTGCTTTAATGTCACTATTTTTGTCCTTATCTTCACCAACACTAAAAATCAGTTTTGCTTTCTGGTTTCATTTCCTGCAAATGATGTAATATCTACTCCATTTTAGTGGTAAACACTTTGACACAGCTAAAGTTAATTTAACAGTACAGTAATGTACAAACTTCCTTAGCAAGTACACACTAAACAATTTGGAGTTCATATTGATTAATAATGTCCATTTACATTCTTAACTGATTTTTAAAGATTATTTTCTGTTAGTTTAAAACAGAGTTATACAAACATAAGGGACTATATAAAATAAAATCCTCAAAAGACTTCTAAGTAAAAGAATAGGAATCAAAGGAAAACTGTAAAATTGAAATCAATGTTTCTCCTATCTAAAAACCTGACTGATCTGATTTTTTGGCATAAAATATCATACAGATTTTGAATGACTCCAAATACAAATTAAAGTTACTCTCCAAAGTTACCTTAAACCTACTAAACTCATTAGGATTTATACAAAAATGATATGCAAAATTTAATTTGTAAAGTTAGCTCTGAATATACTTCAACATAAAACTTGGTGAAAATGATTGGTAGATGAATAACATTAATAAAAATGGAGAAATAAAGCAGTAATTTTAGTGATTTGTAGTCATCTGTTTATTTATAAGTCTATTTTTAAGAAATCACCAAAGACAGTACTTCATAACCCACAACTTGTTTTTGTAACTCATTCATTTAACTATCATCCATCCCCTTCAATTAGGTTCCTTCATCCCTAATATACTTACATGCAGTGTACTTTTAAACAAATTTTCCTTTTATCTCATTAGAACCCACCATTTATCTGAAGATTAAGTTATCTTTCATTTATCCTAAGCTAAACATCTAGTTCCTTTATCCCTTTTCTATAGTTCCTAAATTCTAAGTCTTGTTCATGGTTTTCTGAATCTCTCCCCGGAGCTGAAACACAGATCAAGAAACAGCACTCACTATAAGACCACTGCTTTACTCCTAAAGCAGATTTGTGTTTCTTTTAAACCCAACTTTTTAAAAAAGGTGTAACTTTCTTGTATCAATTTTGACTTTTTTGTCACTATAAAGTTTAGTACCAAACATATCATAAGGTTTGTTCCTCCTCATCTCAGACACAGGTAACTTGTTTTCATCTCTAGAATGTCATTTTGCAGATAAAAATCATTCACTACTTACAAATAAATAAATCCTAGTATTCACATAGAATCAAATCTTTAACCTTGCCCAGGTGTTAGCATTAATTAACAGGGTACTAAGAGGCAGTCCTTAGCTGCAAAATGCTTACAATCTAATTAATGAAATGTATTCATTTGAATGCATTTGACTATAACATCAACCATCAGTATTAAATTTTCAATAATAAACTCGTGGTAAGCTTATCATTTTTTCTCAGTAGTCCAACCAGTCTTTCCAAGGTGGTTACATACATATACCAAGACAATGTTTCATGCTGCATATAGCCCATGTCAGCTATAAAGCAACAAACAGGATTTGCCCAAATACCCCTAAATGACTAAACCAAAGACTTTTTAAAAAGGCATTAAAAAGAGAAATAACTTTTTAACAAGTTTCAATGAGTTCCAAAAACATAAGCCCAAGTTACAACTAAATTATTAAATACCTTTACCAATTCCATACTCATGAATATATTATCAAATTTGTACTTATCAAATTATTCTCCTTAAAACTCTGAATCAAATTTTGCTCTACATTATTTCCTTTTTTGACAGGTTTCACCTGCTAATTGCAAGTAAACTGGCTCACATACAAACCGGCTTCTGCAGTATCCCAGTACCATCCTGTTCTGCACTTTTTTCCTTTAAATAAGAGGGGAAATCAATGGAGGAAATCAACTATGAGGATAAAAATTTGCATATTCTGCTATTACCTAAATATCTGGGCCTCTCTTTGCTTTTCTTTAAAATGAAAGCATTGAAATGACTCAAATTTATGGACTTCCTGTATTAACTCTTCTAAATAGATCTTTAAAATAATTTATAGTAACTGTCAAAAAAACAAAAATGCTAAACCTTAAAGTTTAATGCTCACAATACACATTCTGCTTATATCATCCTGTAGTGTCAACAATACCAATTATTACTCAGCATACCAAAATTAAAATTGAATTAGAAAGAATATCCATAAAAATTAAATTGTCATTTCTATTTTGTGGAAATTCACATTACTCTTTTTATAAGGTAATAGGCAAGGTGAATTAGGAATTTTAAAGTGTTCTTTAACAAACAATAAGAAGCAAGGATTGATTTCATCTTTAACAATCCACAGGCCAAGGAAAACATACATGTCCTAGGAAATGTCCAACTTCCCCACAGTAATAAACATCTTAGAGACACTCCAATATTAACAACAATAATTATTAAATCATACTTTTTGCTGTAATGCAACAAGTATATGCTTACACCCTCAGAGATTTTTATCATATAAACATAGTATGCAGCCTAACAATGTAAGAAAAAAGTACCAAGACTTAGATCAAAGTATTTAAATTCAAGTCCCAAGTCTGCCATATACTAGCTTACTTGAAAATGATCCTAATGCCACATTTTATCAGAAATGGCTGTGATAAGAAGGTAACTGTAACTTAATGTTATCTCATAAACAAAAAATCTTTTAGACTATTTCACTGAATTAGGATAATCCCCTATAATGATGTTATTCTTGTTCATTTCAGAGATGAAGATAGTGAGGCGCAATGATTTAAATTAACTTTCCTCAAAGTCATATCGCAAATTAAGTAGTGGAAAGCTAAGGTAACTCAGGTCTAAATTTTACACTGCTGTCACTAAGCCATACTGAGTAAATGAAAAAACATTCTGTGAATTATATACCACTGTTATGGTGACGATGGGAAGAGAAAATAATCTTTATTATAATAAAGGACAACTTTATCCTTCCTAATAAAACACAACACTCTGTTACATATTCACATCCTGAAGTTATTCTGGATACCACTTGGCTTGGCCCACAAATATTAAAATCTCTAAATATTTCCTTCAGCATTTTAAGTACACCCTTACAAATATATTTATAAGTTTGATTGTTAGCAAATGCTAAAGCCTCGAGTGGACTTATCTACTTTTTGCAGGCCTATGTTATCCTTCAAGCAGGAGGGAAGGGCTGCACTTCTAAGCGAAACGCTGCCGGCGTCTATCAAGCCTCCACTAAAGCGCAAGGCCACGTGGTATCATTCAGAAGCCTAAGGTTGCCTACTCTTCTCCCTCCTTTTGACAAGGAACTAAAAACTAAGGTTCTTTTCTCTTAAGTGGCGCCCTGACACACGCCACCTGTGTAGTACGGACCGCAAACATCCTGCAGCCGCCTCCCGGAAGAATACGAGAATCAGAATAGGGAACTTGGATGCCGACAATGCCAGGAAAGGAAATGACTAAAGAAGTAAAGTGGATGAGATCGTGAGCAGCCGCGGAACCAGGACCTGTCAAACATTAAGAGACTCACACAGAACGACTGTAACCTATCGTTCGGGAAGGCCCGAGGTGGGAGCGGCACTGTAAGAGGAAGAAGGACGAAGAGAACTGCACGAGCCGTCGCCGCCGCTCCCCTCAAGCCTCTCAGCGTGCCCCGACGAGCCACGAACCTTGGCCCTCATTTCGGGTCCAATCTCTGCCCCAGCCTTTCCGGAGCGGCCAAAATCCTGCTGCCCGAGGCGGCCGCCGCCGGACCTGCCCGCACCTGTCACCCGCGAAAGACATCAGCCCGCAGTTCCCGCCCAGTTCTCCACCACCCTCGGGCAACCGCAGCCACCTCAGCCCCTTTCCCTCACCAGGTGTCCCCTTTCCGGAGCGAGGTTTTGAGCAGCGTCGCGATGTCAGACCGCTGGATGTCCAGATCCGCCGCTCCGCCTTCCGCCATCTTCTTCCACTAGCGGTAGCGGAGGCGGCAGCGACGGCGGCGGCACGCCCCAGAGCATTGTGGGAATGGCGTCCTGCGGCCCCGCCCAGCCGGCAGGTCGAAACCAAAAGAGACGTAAGGGAGGGGGGGTGCGCCTCCGGACAAGCGTTGGCCCCGGGTGGAGTGAGTGCGCCGCCGCGGTCGGCTGCCCCCCATCGGCCCCCGCCTGTCCAGCGGCTTTCCTTGGCGTCTACCGGCCCGGGACCGCCTGGTTTTAATTCTCCTCTCTGGGGCCTCGGTCCTCTGTCGCTTGAGGGGAGCCACCGCCCCGTCGGTCCTCGACTTCTGCCTTCCCCTCCCTCTTTCCCACAGACGCCTGAAAACCCTTATTTGTGCTTTCACTCACGCTTGAGGGTGAGGCGGGGCGGGGGGCGTGGGGACGGCTAAAATATGGCAGAAAATTTTAACAGCTCCGTGACTCGAGTCTTTTCGTTGCGAGTCGCAGAACCTAAACGCGGGGAATATTGGGCCAAACAGAGAACAGTCCGAAACCGAACGCTTAGCCGCAGTGCCCTTCCTGGCTCCCTCTTGCGCTCCTACTCCTGTAGGTGGAGACCTTTTATAGGCTCTTTGTGACGCCTCCCCAGGCACACCCAGACAGCTAAACTGCAGTGAAAACACGTTTCAGTTCTTCGGTGAACTGGGTGTAAAATACGTATCGAATAGTGCCGGGTACCAAAGGGGAAAAAGCGTGAGATAAACCCTTTCTCCTCGATGTTATAAAGTAACATTTTCATAGCCACATCTTCCCATGGTGTGTATACCTGAAACTAGGTAATAAGACCAGCTATTATTTGAAGCCAATTATGTTATATATGGGGAAATCGAGTCTCTCAGAAACCAAATGCCGAGGTCACACAGTATGTGGAGCGGCAAGTTTGTAACCTAGCTGCCAAAGCCCACCGGCTGTCTATCCACTGTAGTACATTCATTACCTCTCCTTACGAAAGCCTGAGCTAAAATGTAAACTGGGCTGAATCAGATTAATTAAAAAACAACAAAAAAAACCCCAAAACCCAACAACCTTTGTATACCTGGTGGCTAGCACAGTGCTGCCTAGCAATTAAGAACCACCTAAATAATTTGTTTAATAAATGAATTGCGGCAAAACTGCTTAATATTTCCAAGCATGAAGATGTCCAGAGATTCGACTGAAGATAACGTGAAGTGAAAAGTCTGAAAGATGGATAAGAATTCCTGTATGATCTCTCTTGTTTACTCATTTTCAACCTCTATCCATTTGGTGGGAATGCATTAAATGGGAGTAATATGCTAGTAAGAAGTACTGAACCCTTCCAAGTTGAGGTAGTGTATATTGGCATTATAATTTGTGCGTATCAGCCTTATGATTGCTTATTTTCTTTGCAATAATACTATTTTGCATTATTGTGTCATCCTTGATTTGCAAGTCTGAGAACACCTTCCAGTTACTGCTGTTTCTTATACTATTTGACTTTTCTTCTGCAAGTTAAAAAATTAGTTTAACTTTGGGCACCATCAAAGGGTCCCATTCTCCCCCTTCCCACCTAACCTCTGAAAGATAACTAAGTAATTTTCCAGAGGCAGCATGATATGTGAAGAACAGTGGAGTCATATGAACATGAGTTCAAACCTCACCTCAGCCTCTAGCTGCAAAGTACTTAACTTTTAGCTTAGTCATTAAATTGGGAATGGTGATATCTATGTTAAAGAATTTTTGTGAAGATTAAGTGAAACAATGTGTTCTTATAACCTGGGACATAATAACTACTTAATAAACACTAATGTTCACTGTTGACAGGATGAGTTGTAATAGTATGTAAACTATATCTCAATAAAGCTGTTGGAAAAAAAAGTTGCGGACTTTGAAGGCAAACATACTCTCCATCATGTTGTAAACATAACATAATAGAGAAGTGATGCCTCATGCACACTCTGCTGTCCAGTCTCCTTTCAGAGAAAGTGTATTTTTGGTATGTTGAAACCTGTATCCTTGCAACAAAGTATGATAACCTTTTCTTCATTTGCACCATGTTCAAGGCAATGAGTTAACTGGATATAGATGTGTAAATTCAATATCAACTTGAATTATATGTCAGGTTTATGAAGTCATTTTGTAGACCTAACTAAAGTTGGCTTCAGAGACAAGAAAGAATAGTAGTTAGAGTATTTTATTTAGCAAGCACTTATGAAGTGCCAAGCCAGGTTCTAAAGACTTTAAAGTATTATCTTGATCCTCATAACAAGGTAGATATTATTATTCTTATTTTGTAGATAAGGAATTGAGGCATGTGGCAGAACCCAAATTTGAAACCAAGCAGTCTAGCTCCAGAATCTAGAAGGTTTGGGTAAGTTTTTATTTTTTCTAATGAACTTTATGATCTTGATTATAGCAATCAACTTTCTAGTGACCTTGGTTTACTAATTTTTGGAAATTCTGCTTATTTTACTTAATGCTTCTACTCTCAATTATGAAGAGAAATAAGATACTGTTTATAAAAACTAAATTGGTTAAAGTCTGCTACTGAATATCTATTTTCTCTACTGAATAACTAAGTAGATAATTGATGAGAAATGTTATTTTCCCTTGAATTGCACAAATAATTGAATATAAGCCAAAGGTTACCTCTGCTTATTTGGGAATGAGTGTCTTCATTGATGCTTCCCTTAGTAAACTTTATAAAAATGTACCATTTGGCTGTTGATCATCATTACCTTCTCAGGTTCTCTGCACCTTTCTTATCCATTAAAAATTTAACCTAGGGCTTTAAATAGGGGAAAGGGGTATGCTGAGTTCTTTAGAAATTAGGCTTGATATGAATAAAGTGCACCTTACAAAAAAGCCGGATTCCTTGATCATCAGATAACTTCCTCTTTGTTCACCAATGTTTAAATGATCCCTTTCAGAAAGGTTCTTATACTCAAAAATTATGAGAGAGGACTTCAAATGTCAACATTGCAGGAGAGAGTAAGTCTTAAAACTAAGGTGTCAAATGAGAGCTGGTTTTCACCCTGAGATGGACCAGAGAAAGAAGAAGAAGCATTGCATTTTTTAAGAGAGCTGATTGCAAGAAAGTACAAAGAATTCCAAGAGGAGTTTTGCATACTTCACAATTCTGTTTCTTGCTGGCTCCAGGAGCCTATGGAAAAATCTGCTAGAATCAGCACATCCCCTAAAGGAACAATGATTGATGACCTAGCTGTCTTTATTTCTCAACTCTTCCTATCTATGGTCTTCAGGAGCCACTGTTTCACTTTTTCCTTCTTCCTTGTCCTTCCTCTACAGTTATTCCCTCTGTTAACTCCCCACTCCCCCATGCCTATTCAACTCTGTCAACCTTTCATTCTTCTCCCTTTTATAATTTCATGACTCCCTTTTCCTTTTACTAGCTATCTGAACAGCTAAAAGGCAGTGGAGAGGTGGGGGGAATAGAGCAAACACCAAAACAGCATACAGTAAAGTGCTTAATCTGTTCATGATATTTTGAAACTTGAGATATGAATAAAAATTGTTAAGTGCCCCGATGTAGTTTTTAAAACATAAAAAAAAAATCCAACACAGAGGCTTCTTATTTCAGATAAATGTTAGGTCTTGATAAGGAGAAATAAAAAGTAGTGAAATGAATACAGTATCGTATACAAAGGGCCAGCATACTTGGATTTTGACTCGGCTCAGTGCCATTAACTGGCTGTGTAGCCTCGGCCAAGTTATTTAATCTCTGTGAGCATTAGTTTTCTCATTTAAAATAATGTGATTAGACTCTTCCAGGGGCTGAAACTCAAATGCTTGCAAGGGTTAGATAGAGCTGATGTAAATGGGCGAAGCGAAACTATTGTAAGATGGTATGGGGTTATGGGAACTCTGATGAACTGACTGTGCTAACTGAAGTTATTTAAATTAAAGCAGAATAGAACAAACAAAATTATGTCTTCTACCATAAAGGATCTAGAAAGTTTAATTTTAACATGGGCATGAAGTCTACTTATTAATTAGTCTGAGCTGCCACTTTATATTCTCTGTTTTGGAAGCACACACAAAATATTGTGAACGCTTACACTACTCTGAAGGTTGATGTCAGTCTACCTTATAGCAGATACTCACTAAATGATCATAGAACTAAACTGAATTGAATCAATAAACAAATCAAATAGTCTTATAGGTCTAGAATTATAACAAAAAGTATTCTTAATAGACATGGTATATTCTGTGGGTCCTAGATACTTCAAAATGAAATGTGCTTGTGTGGTGGGAAACTTTTCCAAGAAGAGTCAGGTTATCCTAGCCAGCCAAGAGTGATATAGATCAAATCAAAGTTGATAGGAGGGAAAATCTGTTTTATGTTTTATTTGTTGCTTATAGTTATTGACAAATTTCAAGGTTGAATATATTGTTGTATTTACTGATAGACTTTAAGGATGATAAAGAACCACTTCATGAAAAAATAGAAATGTTAAGCAGCCTCTGGGTCCTTTCCCAAGCTTCATGTAATGGGATGGACTTTTAAAAGCTAAATCAAACATGCTGATCTTTTGTTTTAAGGACAAGTTAAATTAAACAAAATATTGATCTTAACATTATATACTTGATCATTCTCACTTTACATCAGTTTTGTGCAAGGGTTTAAAAATGGTTTCTTTTATGCTGTTGGATCTTGGAAATCTACACATCCACAGTCAAGTAGAGGACTGTGTAATGTTCCAGTGATTCTGTGGCTATATAGAGTCCAGAGAGATTAACTTTGTTTCCTCCCAAGAGAGGACTGAATTATTTAGATTTTCTGTTTGGACAACCCTTCTCTTCATTTTGGCTTAAATAGTAAAAAGATTTCAACTGGTTACGTAGAGTTTTAGAACAATATAATGGCAAGTCTTAAAGAATACATCTGTGTTCTAGGAGTGATATAGACATTGAGTGAGGAATTTTTCATGATGTTATCTTCCAGGTATCCCTAAGCAGTAGGGCACTACAGACCACACAGAAGCTTTAGTCAAGTTAGAAAACATCACCAGTGAAGGTAAAACAAGTCTAGTGATTTTATAAAAATATTTACTATCACTTTTTGTTGCTAGCCTGTATGCTTCTGACTAGGACTATGTCGGTCGTGTATTTCTAAAATTATTAATGCCCAAGACCACTGTGTGATACACTAGATGTGATTTCTATAGCATGAGGGGTTCATGACATGTGAGGGAAATATACTCCCACATATAACTTGACTTACTTAACGTTTATGGAAATTTAATACAGTATAGTGGAAAGATTACACAGTTTAGAATCAGAAAGACCTATATTTGAATACCCCACACTACTACTTGCTAATTCTGTGGTACTGGAAACTTTAGCTTCCTCATCTGAAATAGGAATAATAGACTTCTTTCATAGAATTCAGTCAAAAGGGAATGAAGTAATGAATGTGAAACTCATAACAAAGCTCAATATATAGTAGCAATTATTATTTACAAAATATTTGTCCCGCTTAGACTGGGGCAGCTGCTAAATTTGAATGTCTAAACAAATTCATTGAGATCACAAGGCTGCTTTGCAGTAATTTCAACAGTTCTGTTAAAATTAGTAGTGCCTCATGTCAAAGAAACTCCATCATTAAAGGAGCTAAGAAGGATAATATTACAAGTCCAGCTTTACTCACAGTCTTTTCTGTTAAGGTATTATTAAGGGTAAAACAATGTACTTGGAAGCCAATAGTAGGCTATGATATAACAATGTTTTCATATGCTTATGAATGTCCTCTAATTATGAACATAGATACACAATAGACCAAATACATGTGTTACAGTCATCTTACCTGTGGACTGACAGCACAGAAGGCAGAGCAGTGGCTGCCCAGGAAGTCCATGTCCTAATCCTGGAACCTGTGAATAAATTACATTCCATGGCAAAATGGCAGAATATGGCAATCAAATTGTAGATTTGATTAAGGTTAAGGACCCTGAGATAGGGAGATTGATTATCTTGAATTATCCAGTCAGGCCCAATCTAATCACATACATCCTTGTAAGTGGAGAAACTTTCCGGACTGTAGTCAGAGGTAAATATGATAAAGGAGAAATGGCTTTTGGAGACAGAATAAAGGAACCGTAAGCAAAGGAATGTAGATGGCTTCTAGAAGCTGCCAAAGGCAAGGAAATGAATTCTCCTCTAAAGCTTCCAGAAAGAAACACTTCCTTGTTAATGCCTTGATTTTAGCCCAGTGAAATCTGCATTTGACTTCTGACCTACAGAAATGTAGGATGAAACGTGTGTGTTGTCTCAGTCCACTAAGTCTACGGTAACTTGTTGCAGTATCAATAGAAAACTAATTCAGGTAAGTAGCAGAGCAGCCTACCTTGAGTAAATTAAGACAAAACAAAATATTTCAGACCTAAAATTCAACACTGCATTGACCTACAATAGTACTACACAGATGTGTCATGTCATGGATAACGTAAGGAATTGGGCTCAGTAAGCTATATTCTCTGGATTGCTGGTTCACGAATGTATGAAAGATATTTTTAGCAATGAACTGTGAAACTGACACAATATAGAAGGTAATAGCCATACTAAATTCTTCAGTGATTATGAGATTACTTTAACTTTTTAGGCAATGTCGCCAAATTCTTAACATCAAATTTTATTAAATATCCATCAAGAATGTGACCTGGAGCTTATAAATTATACTGATTATATTAGGACATGGGTAGATGATAGCAGATACAAACAGCTTCTAGACCAGTTGTAGTAGAATACTCTTTGGCATACTATGCAAAAGAAATGCTATAAAGACTCACTAATGCAGATGCTGAAACAGTGTAGGGAAGCAAGAGCAACCTCATGTATTACAATCAGAGGAAATTGGGTCAAGATGATTTATGAAGGGAGTGGAGCCATAAACACATATGAGCTGGATAATACATATAACTGCTAGCCAAAATATATTACAAATACATGCGGTCAAAACTTTGTTTCCTTCTTTCCTTCTGCCCTGATTCTCTTCCTCCTTCCCTTCCTCCCTCCCTTTTTTTCTTTCTATCTCCCAAGCTATTTAGTACAGCTCTATGTGGACAGTGGTTCCTTGATAAGTTCTTACTAAGTGAAATTTCTTCGTAGGCAAGTTAATAATAAGAATGAAACCCAGGTCTACTGACTACCTAAAGTGGTTGCTGGAAAGCAGAAGTAGATCAAGGTAAGGAGGAAAATATGCTGCTTTTAATAGAGCAAGAGCTGAGTGGTTTTAAGTAATACTCCTTAGACTCTGTAATGCTCTAACTGCTTTTGAGTGGTTCATATAAATGGTGCTGTTCAGCAAGTTTCTTTTTTTTTAAATTGTAGTATAGTCAGTTTACAATGTTGTGTTGATTTCTGGTGTACAGCATAATGTTTCAGTCATATATATATTACACACACACACATGTATTTGTTTTCACATTCTTTTTCATTATAGTTACAAGATACTGAATATAGTTCCCTGTGCTATACAGAACTTGTTTTATCTATTTTATATATAGTAGTTAGGTTCTGCAAATCTCAAACTCCCAATTTATCCCTTCCGACACCCTTTCCTTCCTGGAAACCATAAGTTTGGTTTTCTGTGTCTGTGAGTCTGTTTCTGTTTTGTAAATATTTATTTGTATCTTTTTTTGTTTGTTTGTTTAGATTCCACATATCAGTGATATCATATGGTATTTTTCTGGCTAACTTCACTTAGAATGATGATCTCCAGGTCCATCCATGTTGCTGCAAATGGCATTATTTTATTCTTTTCTATGGCTGAATAGTATTCCATTGTATAAATATAATACAACTTCTTTATCCAGTCATCTGTCAATGGACATTTAGGTTGTTTCCATGTCTCAGCTATTGTAAGTAGTGCTGCTATGAACTTTGGGGTGCATTTGTTTTTTAGAATTAGAGTTCCCTTAGGATATATGCCCAGGAGTGGGCTTGCTGGATCATGTGGCAAGTCTATTTTTAGTTTTTTGAGGAATCGCCATACTATTTTTCATAGTGGCTGCACCTAACTACATTCCCACCAACAGTATAAAAGGGTTCCCTTTTCTCCACACCCTTCTTGGCATTTATCATTTGTGGACTTTTGAATGCTGGCCATTCCAACTGGTGTGAGGTGATACCTTATTGTAGTTTTGATTTGCATTTCTCTGATAATTAATAATATTGAGCGTTTCTTCATGTGCCTACTGGCCATTTGTATGTCTTCATTGGGGAATTGCTTGTTTAGGTCTTCTGCCCATTTTTGGATTGGGTGTTTGTTTTTTTGTTATTAAGTTGCATGAGCTGTTTATATATTCTGGAAATTAAGCCATTGTCAATCTCATCATTTGCAAATATTTTCTCCCATTCTGTAGGTTGTCTTTTTGTTTTGCTTATGATTTTCTTTGCTCTGCAAAAGCTTATAAGTTTAATTAGGCCCCATTTGTTTATTTTTGCTTTTATTTCTATTCCCTGGGTAGACTGCCCTAGGAGAACATTGCTAAGATTTATGTCAGATAATGTTTTGCTTATGTTTTCTTCCAAGAGGTTTATAGTATCTTGTCTAATGTTTAAGTCTTTAAGCCATTTTGAGTTTATTTTTGTGTATGATGTGAAGGAGTGTTCTAACTTCATTGATTTACATGCAGCTGTCCAGTAGCAAGTTTCTTTTAGCCCTTTCAGAGAAAAATGAATTTCAAATTTTTTTCCTCTTGAAGTGGAAATAAAGGAAACTAGAAAATTAAAAGACAGTTCAGAACTGTCAGACTTCCAAAATAAAAGAAATTTCCCCCAAATTCTTCTACTGTTGACAAGGTTTGCATTTGTAAGCTTTCTGTTCTCATATTGCATAAATAACTTCAGAAAACAAACAATAACAGGTTCTAAGGATGTGAATACTTTTTCAAGCTGAAAAAACATTAAAACTATGTTAAAGAGAGTAAATCAGTTTTTAAAAATACAGAAAGATTCATCTAAGGGAAATGATAATTCACTAGGAAGGAAACTTTCACCAACTTTGATTTTATTACATATTTGCTGTCATGATATGCAAGAACAAGAACTGAGAAATTTGGCCTTTAAAGCTACAGAAATAGCATTCTCTGGTCAAGAATAGACTCAGGCACCTCAAGTTAAGTTCTAGAAAAAGGAACTCACAAAAAAAGGAACTCTTAAATTAGGAAGCAAGGAATCTGAGAATGTAATCTTCACCTGAACTTCAGAAGGGGATGATGGAACTAATATAGAATTTGCTCTTCCTTTTCACCGCTGGTATGTCACTTATCCAATGGACTGTTAATGGCTGGAGGGTTAAAAGAGAAAGTCATTTCAGTCTCAGGCAGGATTTCTAAAAATGTCGTCTGTAAATTAGCTGTATCACAAACATTTAAGGTGCATTTTAATATGTGGCTTAGTAGGTGAATCAGGAATAATGTTTAGCATTCTGCATATTAACAATTTCACAGGTGATTCTTGTGCTCTTCAGTTTGGGAAGCATTCGTGTAAAGAGATAGGTTGGCTTCTTCTTCTTCTTTTTTTTTTTTTTTTTGGTTGGTTTCTTGAATTACTTTTGCCTGGATTCATCAATGACCTTGTGATAAGAGCAAAATTATGTAGTAGCTGTAAGGTTGGATTATCAGTTCTTGGTAGAACAATTTCTATGTCTAGCCTTCTAGGAATATTTAGTCTCAGTGAATTACATAAACAAACTCTAGTATAACTCTCATATACTATAACTGGCATCACTTCATCTAGGATTTTTTTTTCTTCTTTAAAATTATGACAATTTCTTTAATAAAAATGCTGACTTGTATCAGTAGGTTGATTTTATATTCAATGATTTCTTCTATTTGATGTCTATGTTAATCATTTATCATCCATTGGGCTTCCTTTTTTAATAGATAAATTGTATTTCTGTTAAATACAATAAACTGCTAAGAATGATATAACCAATGGATGATAAATGTTTTTAGTAAACAATGTAAAAGCAATTTATATTTCTGCTAAAAGAGTTGTACTGCCTACATTAAAAGACTTTATTTAAGATTTATTAAGCCATAAATGGTTAAATATAAATGTAATACAAATACATACTATGGCATATAGATATTTATATTTGTATATATTTGTATTTATATATTCATCTCTATTTAGATAATGCTTAAACGGAATGAAATACTTGTATAAATAGTATACAACTCGTATTTCTGTATGAAAACTTAAATGTGTGGTAATTTGCAGACTTTATATAAAAATCTTGTTCACTTTATGTTTTTAAGTATCATAGTCTTTGTCACTGCATTTAAAGATTATCACAAGAAAATCTTATTAGAAGTGGATTTTATTGTGGAAAGACTGAAAGGAGGAAAAGATCTTTTTGTAGGCCGTTGTCATGCTCAAACTTTAATATATGTAAAAATAAAGCAGGGGATATGTAAGAATAGCACATTCTTGGTTGTCTCCCAAATCAGAAAATCAGGAGGTTAGAACTAGGAATATGCAATGTTAGAAGCTCCCTAGATGATTTTATGAAGTTAAGCAGTTCTTTGACAAATTTCAATTATAGAGACTACAACATATGTTAAAAGTAAAAGCATTAGTAGCAGTGGGTACCCACCTCTATCCTACCTCACCCTATCCCACATGAGTTTAAATGGTTTTTTCTTCCTGGACCCATATCTCTTCTGTGAGTACAACATGCTTAGGGAGCAGCTTAGGGGTCCATGAAATTGAAAACATGACTTCCCTGAAAAGTACTGGAAGTTCCTGTGTTTTGATTTATGAAGCTAACTCTTTGGACTCATATTTTGACAGGTAAGAAATAATACAGCATGAGACTCAAAGGAGCCTCGAATGAGTGAACTATTACATAAAACATATAACACACAAGAGACAATGGCAATATGAAGATGGCCTTTAAAATAGCTAAGAATAATTAAATATAATTAAATTTAAGAGCAAAACACCTAGAAGAATGCTATTTAGAGATGCATTTCCCTTAACTGGAGACAGATGGAATTGAAGGGTTTGGATTAGCTATAACTAGTATTTTCCTATTTGGAAATTATTGCCAGATAATTCAGGGACTCTCCTTTACTAATGATATTTAAAATTGTAGTTGAATGTTTTTCTGTTTAAGTCAGAGGTTTGGATTTGCTACCCTGATTTAATTCAGCCCTAAGAGTCTATAGTAAGTATTAAGGAGAAAAGTTCTCAGTCACTTTCAGTACCTCAAATGGTAAAATACAAACTCTTGAAAGACAAGGAAAATTAAAGATCAACTATTTGAGAATGAGAGGTAACTTGTTTAAACAATATCTATGGTGGTTGATATACATGAAAGGGGTTCAAGGCAACACTCTAACCAAGTGCTTGACTCTTGAAATGACAAGTAGGGAGGAAACGATCTGTGAAAAGTTATATTTGTAGAGTTGAAATCAAATGTTCATACAACTCAATGGACCTAGCATCTCATTTAATCTTTACCTTTTGGATGAGCAGTTTAATACTTAGAGAAGTTGTGACTTACCAAGGTCATAAAGCTAGTAAAAGGGTAGGGTCAGGACTAGCATCCAAATAACCTGACTCTTACTTGGTTGCTCTTCCTATAATATCACACTGATTCAGTTAGTCACTGTATTAATGATGTTGGGCATTATTAATGTAACATGATTTGCTACCAAATTGGAGATTGTGCTAAACGTGTTAAAAGTCATAGTACTCCCTATGGCAAAGACTGCTTGCTGTTGCCAAATGTATATTCTCCCTTTCTTCCATAGCAATAGAAGTTTCAGCTGAACACATGGCTACACAACCACTCAGGATGTTTTTTTCTTTTTTTTAAAACCACTTTGATATGTATTTCACATGCCATACATTTGACTCTTATAAAGTGTACCATCTAATGTCTTTTAGTGTTTCACACAGTTGTGCACCTATCCCCTCAGTTTTACAATATTGTCACTACTGTCTTCCAAACCCACGTCCCTTAGCTGTCATCCCAACCCACTCAGCCCCTCTGCCCCAAGCAACCATGAATTTGTTTTCTATCTCTACCAACCTCCCTATTTGGACACTTCATTTAAATGGAATCATACGATGTATGATCCTTTGTAACTGGCATCTTTGAGTTAGCATGATGTTTTCAAGGTTCATCTATGTTGTAGCATGTATCAGTTCTTCATTTCTTTTTATTGCTGAATAATAATAGTAATAATAACAATTCTATTGTATGGATATATTACCTTTAGTTTATCTATTCATAGTTGATGGGCATTTGGGATGTTTTAACTTTTTGACTACTATGAAAAATGTTGTATGAACATTCATGTACAAGTGTTTGTGTGGATATATGTTTCCATCCTAGGAGTGGG
The DNA here is from genome assembly GCF_009834535.1 of Camelus ferus. NCBI lineage: Eukaryota > Metazoa > Chordata > Mammalia > Artiodactyla > Camelidae > Camelus > Camelus ferus. Next base: position 21,327,766 of record NC_045707.1, read on the forward strand.
ACTGCTGAGTCAAATGGTCACATTATGTCTAATCATCTGAAGAACCGTCAGACTGTTTTCTAGAGTGCCTACATCATTTTACATTGCCGCTAGCAGTCAGTGAGGGTTCCAATTTCCCCACATCATCAGCAATCCCTGTTATTATCTGTCTTTTTAAAAAAAGTTATATGTATTTATTTATTTAATGGAGATACTGGGGATTGAACTCAGGACCTTGTACATGCTAAGCTGGTACTCTACCACTGAGCTATACCCTCCTGTCTGTCTTTTTGATTATAAACATCCTGGTTTGTGTGAATGGTATGAAGAATATTTTTCTTGCTCCCATTTAATTGTCTTGGCACTGTTTTTGAAAATTAATTTAGCATTACTGTGAAGACTCTCAATTCTGTTTATCTCTATGTTTATCCTAATGGCAGTATCGCATTGCTTTGATAACTCTAGCATTGTAATACATTGTGAAATTGAGAAGTGTGCATTCTTCAACTTTGTTCTTTTTCAGTATTGTTTTGGATATTCTGGACCCTTGAAATTCTGTATAAATATTGGAATTATCTTCTTAATTTTTGTAAAGAAGTCAGCTGGGATTTTGATAAAGATTGCTTGGAATCTGTAGGTCAGTTTGGGGGCAATGTCATCTTAACAGTGCTGTCTTCAAATTTATGAACATGGGATCACACCATGGTTTCTTAATCTCCCTTGCTAATGCATGTGGTTATGTTGTGTTCAAGAGAATGTGAGCAAGAGTGATTTATGAAACTTCTTATTCATGTTCTTAAAAGGAAGGATGCGTATCATTTCTCCCTTCCTGTTCCTCTTTTCTGCTGGCTGGAAATTGGAGATGATAGTGAGAGCTAGAGGACAGCCTTTTCCATAAATTGAAAGCCACCTATTGAGGATGGCAGAACAACGTGATACACAGAGCGTGGAACTCCATCAGTCAGCCATTATGTCAGCCCTGGACTGCATATGTGGACTTCTGGGTGAGAGAGAAATTTCTATCTTGCTTAAAGCACTGTACTTTTGGGTCATATTGTAGCTGTAGCCTAACCTGTCTACTATCTAATATAGTCCCTTGCAGGAAAACTCTTTGCTACTAGAGGGTCTCATTTCCATGTACACTTATTTCAGTGCAAATAATACTTACTAACAGAATGGTGGTTTATAATTTTCAAAACGTTTTCATTTATTCATCTTGTTTTAGTCTAAATATAATTTTGTAAAGTGGCAAGGATAGACATTTTTACACTTTATAGATGAGGAAAGTGAGGTTCAAAGAGATTAAGTGCCTGCTCTAAGTCATCTGTCTATGAAGTACAGAGAAGTAGAATCTAGGTTTTCTGATACGCCAGTGCGTTTTTTACTCCACCACACTGATTTGCTTTTCTATCACAAGTATATTAAATATGAAAAAGAAAAACACATTTATTCATCCATTAATTCAATCAACATTTTTTTGAATACCTATTATTTACTTTGAGTCTGAAGTCAGATATGTAGGATATGCTAGTATACACTTGGCTTAAATTCCTCAAATATAGATTTTCAAAGTAATATTAAAGTTGTCTACAATTGCTGATCTGTTCTGCAGTGTGCTTATTATTTGTTATTTCTGCAGTATTAACTTTACTTATCAATTAGATGAATTTAATATATCTTTGTACTTGTCATTTATGCTTATATTTTCAGTTATCTGTTTATAGGCAACTAAGCCAACTTTCCTTTCTCATTCAGTCATTCTAGGGCAGCTCTGGTTTTTCTCTTTTAGAACATTCTTTATTACACAGAATCAAAATAATCTTCTAAATCACAGTGCTGATGCAGTACTATAAAGCATCAGAGATCTGATGAAATATAATTATCTTACAAGAATTTGGGAGTCTGGAAACTTGTCAACATAGTTTATCTAATCCTTCTTGAACCTATAGAAATGGAGGTTAAATTATTATGTCAAAAAGTTACCAAAGTATGAAAAAAAAAAAAAAGAAACTCCCAGTTTTCATAAATAAAAATAAAAATGAAAATTAAAGAATAATAAGTATAAACTGTCCCCATACTTGACCATTACACATGTATGGGGAAAGGCATACACACATGAGAATGTAGAACCTGCTCAATGGAGGCAGTTGATGTAATGAAATTGAAGCCCCTAGGGATTTGAAAGAAGCCAGTGAGAAATTCCCAGTTAAAATGTTGCCATACTCTGGCTCTCATTGACTACCATAGAAAAAATATCATCTACAGAAGATAACATAAAAATTATAAGATAAACTAGGAAACAATCCACACATTTAAGAGTCAGCATATGCAAAAAAAGAAGAGAGAGAGAGAGAGAAAATTAGTATCTTAAAACTATAAATAAAGGAAAAATCTTCAGTCTATAAAAATAAATAAATTTAAAATGATTTTAAATATAAAAGAATAGAAATGATGATTAAAGAACACTAGAATGTACAAAAAATACAAATTGAAAAATGAACCAGTTAGACTTTCTATGAATATAAAGTATGGCAAATGAAATTAAAATCTCAATAGGTAGGGATCTTAGTTGGCATGGGCTGCTTTAACAAAAATACCACACAGGAGGTGGCTTAAACATCAGAACTTTATTTCTCACAGTTCTGGAGGCTGGAAGTCTAAGACTGGGGTGCCAGCATGGTTATATTCTGGTGAGAGTCCTTTTCTGGTTTGCAGATGGCTGCCTTCTGGCTACAGGCTCACAAGCCAAAGAGCTCTCTTGTCTCCTCTTTTTATAAGGGCTTTAATCCCATTATGAAGGCCCCACCTTCATGACTTACTCTAACTTTAATCACTTCCTAAAGGCACTGCTTCTGAATACCATCACACTTGGTAGTCAGAGCTTCAACATTTGAATTTGGGAGGTGAAAGGGACACAAACATTCAGTCCATAGCATTCTGTCACTGGCTCCCAAAATTTATATCCTTCTCACATGGAAAATACATTCACTCCACCTAACAGCCCCCAAAGTCTTGACTCTTTTCCAGCATCAACTTTAGAGTCCAGCAGCGTCTCATCTAAATCACATATGGGTGAGACTCAAGGTATGATTCATCTTGAGACAAAAATTTCTCCCTAGCTGTGAACCTGTGAAACCAAACAAGTTCTGTGCTTCTGAAATACAATGGGAGACAGGCACAGGATAGACATTTCTAGTATAAAAGAGAGAAATAGGAGGGAAGGAATGGTTAATGGGTCCCAAGCAAGTTAAACTCTAGCAAAGCAAGTCCCACTGGCTATTAAGGTGGGAAGATAGTCTTGGTTGGATGCTCTGCCCTCCATATCTACTAGAGTACCAATATAATCCCCATGGCTCAGTGGGAACATGTGGTCTATACCACAGCTCTGCCAGTGGGCATCATGACCCCAAAGCTCTGGGCAGCCCCACCCCATGGCCTCCATTGGAGACTGCCTGGCCTGTTGAAAGTGAGGTGGTGCCCCTGATGATCTCTGAATCACCCTCAGGGCCATTCTTCCCTTGTCTTGAGGACTAGCATGTGTTCACAGCCTGATAGCTCTGTGGTTCAGGTCCTGTAGAGTCTAAGAAGTCTGACAGCCTCCATTCATTTTCTTCCTTCTCCATTCCTTCCCATTGAAACCGGCAGTGCTGCTGCTGGGGTGGCTGATTACATCTGTGGTTCACACCTGTGTTAAGCTCCTAACTGAATGGTCATACCCTTAGCATTCTCTTCTGATAACACTTTCTCATTTTTTGTATGGACAGGCTGAGAATTTTCCAAATATTTAAGTCCTGGTTCATTTTTGCTCAATGATTCTGCCTTTAATTCAAATCACTCTTCTCATATTTTACTATATGCAGTCAGGAAGAACAATGCTACTCCTTCAACACTTTGTTTAGAAATCTCCTCCCCTAAATATCCAATTTCATCATTTGGAAGTTCTACCTTCCACAACTTGCTGGAATGCAAACAGAAGTCGGCCAAATTCTTTGCCACTTCATAATAAAGATAGACTTTCCTCCAGTTTCCAATTATCTGTTCCTCATTTCTATCTGAGACCTCATCAGAATGGCCTTTATCATCCACATTTCTACCAACATTCTGTTCATGATTATTCATGTATTCTCTAAGAGTATGGGGGCTTTCTCTCTAGCTCTGCTCTCTGAACTCTAACCAGCGCCACCTTTAGCAGTCCCTTCTTGACAATGTGAGCTTTTTCTACCATGCACCTCAAAATTCTTCCAGCCTCTACCATTACCCAGTTCCAAAGCTACTACCACATTTTTAGGTGTTTTTTATAGCAGCATCCAACTTGTTAGTGCAAATTTCTGTATTAGAAGTCTTCAGAGAAACAGAACCAGTAGAAGATATATACATATACATACTTACAGAGAAGAGAAAGAGAGAGAGAGAGGCTTATGCAATTATAGAAGCTTAGAAGTTCTGCCATCTGGAAGCTGGAGATCTAGGAAAGCCAGTGTTATAAGTTTCAGTCCGAGTCTGAATACCTGAGAAGCTGGAGAAGGTGCAGATTGTCTAAGTCCCAGTCCAAAGACAGGTGAAGGCTGATGGTTCAATCAGTCAGTCAGGGAGAGAGAGCCATCTCATGTCTCCTCCTCTTCTTATAAGGACATTAATACCATCATGAGGACCTCTCCCTCATAACCTAATCTAATCTTACTTGCCCTTCAAAGGCCCCACCTCCAAATACCAAGGCATTGGGGATTAGGGCTTTGAAATACATATTTGTATTGAGCAGTATACTAAGTTCATAACAACAAGTTATATAACAAGTAAGATGCAAATGAAGAAACAATTCAGAAATTAAATCCTTTAAAACTTTTATTTATCTTATTTTTTATTGTAGTATAGTTGATTTGCAATGTATTAGTTTCAAATGTTCAACATATTGATTCAATATTTTTATACAGAGTGCTCCATTTAAAGTTTTTACAAAATAATGGCTATGTCTCCCTGTGCTATACAATGTATATCCTCATTGCTTATTTGTTTTATACATAGTAGTTTGTATCTTTTAATCCTCTACCCCTACATAAATTGAATTCTAAGTCTGAGAAAACCTCCTTATATTATTTGGCTTTTGCTGTGTAACCAACCACCTATATGCTTGGTGGCATGCAGGAAATAAGCTTTCACTTATTTCTTAAACATCTGTTGTTACTGAGGCTTGGCAAATCTAGTTTAGTCTCAACTGGCCTTAACTTTAAACTGCAAACTGGGTCCAAGTATGCCGTACATTTCTGTTATCATAAGGATCAGTGGCTACCCAAAGCTTATTCTGTTGTGAAAAGCTGCAAAGGAAGAGAGAAAGCTCAGCCATGCAAGCATATTGCAAGTCTCTGGTCCTGTCATGTCCATTAACATTCTATTGGCCAAAGGATGTTATATGGCCAAGCCCAAAATCAAATAGGGGCAAAAATATACTCTTTTCTGCGGGAAGAAGGGGAGAACGACTATTTGTTGAATAAAGTTTTAAATCGCATCTACTACAGTCTGCTTTTTCAGTCACAAATATTCATTCATTAACTAATGTAAAATACACTCACTTCCATTTCAAGACATCTCAAAAGTCTTGACATCAGATTTAGAGTTTAGGATCACATGACTTGTATAAATTTTAGAGTATCTCCTTGTGATTTAAAGTTCTAAAAACTTAAAGGATAGGGTATCTGCTTTCACACATTCAACATATGATGGTGGAACAAGGACAGAATGGGAGAATAGATGCTCCCATTTGAAAAGGAGAAGAATGAGATACAGATAGGAGTCACTGGTTCATAGCAGTTCTGAAATCTCACTAGGCAAATGTTTCCAAACACTTCTACGTTGGGGGTATGGAATATTCCTTGATAAAGTCCTAGTTCTGTTTCTTGGAAAACACTTCCCATTTGTGTCTCTTCATGGCTCTTTGCTCTGTCCTCTGTTGGAGAGGAAGGATTTTTTTTTATCCTCCTCCTTAGCCACTTCTGAAGAGGGCTCTTCCTGGTGGCTAAGATGCTTTCATGGTCTGGGCCTTGCTTGTAGAAAGTTGGGACCCAAAGTTCAGAGAGTCTTAGTTTGTTTTTTAGTTTGGACCTGTGGTGCTTTTGCTAGAATAATTTTTAAAGACAGTCATGGATTTTCTATGTATTTGATTCCAGTCAGTGCTACATATCAAAAGCCTCACCTAAATTCTCTTTGTGATATGGTCATCCCACTTTATAGATTTAATTACAGATACTCTGGGTATGTCAAGATTTTGTTGGATCATATTGCAATCTTTCTTAGATCTCTTTTATCAGGTGAGTGATTTAGTAGATAACACCTCCAGTAGATACTGGCAGTGGCTCATCTCTATGGCTGCATAATGGATACCTAATGACTAGTTTATGATGAAAGGAAAAAGAACAGTTTAGCTCAGTATGTGTGTAAAAGCCAAGAAAAGGATGATGCCTGCATTATAGATCCATTCACAGGGGAGCTTAAAATAGAGTGATGAGGAGAAATAGTCTCAGTGAGCAGAGCTTTGGGTCACCTGATTATCCACTTTGCATGAAGAGACAAGTTTGGTCAAGGACCTGAAAGAAGAAATATTATTAGATTGAGAGGCAGGAAGTCTGAGGAAAAGTTATATGGATGGACCTAGGGAAATGAGCAAGTGTGAAGAATTTTGTATTGCATGTGAGCACCAACCATAAAGCATGCACCACAAAGAGGTATTGAACAAATAGATTGAATGACTCCAAAAGCTAACATCAAATAGCCTCTATCCCAGAGCTGGAACAATGAGTACATAAGTGTCATAGCCACAGTGGCAGGGATGGTCGCCGTATAAGGGGCCCACAGCAGTGGTTCCTATTTATCGAGACGGATCTAGCTGTTACTGCTGCCAAATGTCCAGTCTGTTGGGGATGGAGACCAATACAGAGCCTGTAATATGGAATCATCCCTAGAGGAGGAACAAATGGTGGCAAATTAAGTCCATTGGATCCTACTCTGAAAGAAGCAGTGATTCATCTTGATTAGTATTGACATTGCAGGTATGGGTTTTCCTTTACTGCCAACAGTGTCTTGACCATCTCCACCATCAAAAGGCTTACAGAGGGTTTGATCTCATGACATAGGATCTTTCATAATATATCAAACAGGGGGCCACCAAGCCCGGAAGGGAACGTCTAATATGTAATGACTGGTTGATGTGGGGTTATAAAGGCCTGGCCTCAATGTCTCAGTTTGGAACAACTCTGAGTAGCCATTTAGTTTCAGTGGCTGAAGTCTTTTTGTAAATGCATTACAGCCCACCTTCTTGCATTGCTCTGTTTTGCTTACTTCCTGTCTTCCACAGGTATTGATCCCGAGAGCACTTCACTGCAGTCTAATCTCCATGTCAGAGCAAACCTTCATGGCACTTTGACCTACAATACCACTTTTATTTTTTCTGAGGTTTTAACAAAAGGAGCTGCAGTTACACCCTTGATTTGGTCTCTACCCTGAGGTCATGCGTCACTGGCAGTGGCCTAGACTTGCTTATTCTCTGAAGTTGGAATTTGGTGATAAACAGTTTCATTTTTAACCCTGCAAGTTTCAGAATTTCTGGACTCTTTTTTTTTTTTTCCAACTCTGATTGTAATCTAGGCAGTTCTTTTTGAGTTCACCTCTTTCTTGTGCCTTTTCAAGGGCAGCAAGCAGCCTGCTTTTTAACATTCTGCTTTGAAATTACCTCATCTAACTTCATAAGTTTATTGAGTACATGTTCCGCCTTCCATGTTATTACAGATGACAATTCTCGCAAAAGTTATGCCACTACGTAACACTGCTGCCATTTTCCCACTCTCCTATGACAATTACAGCATTGCCTGTTGCCTATTTCTAAGGCCAACACCATGTATTTTAGGTTTTTGTTAACAGCAGCACTCCACTTTAAATACCAAATTCTATATCAGTTAAATTTTTCTGCTTTTCAAAACACCCCAAATCCTAGTAACGTACAATAATCCGCATATATTTGTTACTTATGCATTTGTGGGTTGGATTGAGATTGGCTGATATTGGTAGGACTCAGCTGGTTTCCAAGCTGCAGGTTGGGTCTAAGTCTGCTTCACATATATCTCATTTTCCTAAAGCCAGATTTGTTCTCATACAAAAAGCAGGAGACCAACAGATAAGCCCAACTATGCAAGCCCAAAAGCAGTAGCAGAGAAGTGCATTCCTTCAGTGGGGTGAGGGAAAGAGAGTGATCATTTGCTGAAAAATCCTCTAACCTACTGTATGACGAGAATGTAGAATAGAGAAATAAAGTGTGGAAAATATGAAAGAATAATTATTTAATGGAGAATGGACAGAACTCAACATATGTCTAATAGGAGTTCCAGAATGAAAAACAAGCGATATTCAAAAAGAAAATGCCTACTTTTTTTTTCCAGAATAAACAAGCCTTCAGATTCAAAAATTAAAATGAATTTGATGTAAACAAAACTAAACAAAAAAACTCTCTTTGTAGGATTTTCCATAGGTACAGAAATTAAAATGAGTTTGATAAGAACAATAAAAATAAAAACAAATTCATAATATAAATTCATACCTAGAAATACTTAGATCCATTTTCATAAACATAAAAATATCAATCTCAGAGAAAATCTTAAATACAAAGAGAAAATATTTCCTATTAAAGAAATGCTATTTAGATAGAAAACTTCTCATCAGGTACAGTATATGCAAGAAGACACTGGGAAAATATCTTCAAAGTACTGAGGGGAAAATTACTATTAACTTAAAGGTCTGTACTCATATTACTCAAGATGAAGGGAAATGCAGAGATTTTTAGGAAAAGATCGAGCTGACCTCACAGCTTCTCACATAATGTACTTCAGGAAAATGAAAATTGAATTTAGAAGTGAATTTAAGGGTGGAGAGGGTATAGCTCAGTGGTAGAGTGCATACTTGGCATGCATGAGGCCGGGTTCAATCCCCAGTATGTGAGGAGCCATTATAAACAGGGAAATATATACACAAAACCATTGATTAGACTGATTTTGATGGGAGTGTGTGTGTGTGTTTTAAAAAGTAGTTGTATGAATGAACCTTGAAGACATTATGCTAAGTGAAATAAGCCAGTCACAAAAAGACAAATACTATAGGATTCCATTTACACAAGATCCCTAGAGTAGGGAAATTTATAGAGACAGAATATATTGGTGGTTACAGAGGGCTGGGGAAAGGGCGCGGGGCGGGGCGAGTGGTGGGAGGACTGTTGTTTAATGGGTGTGGAGTTTCAGTTTTGCAAGATGAAAAGAATTGTGGAAATTGAGTGCATAACAATGTGAATATAATTAACACTACTGAACCGCATGCTTAAAAATGGTTAAGATAGTAATTTTCTTCTGTGTATTTTATCACAACTAAAAATGAAAACAAAGAAGTTGAAAAGAAATAATTTTAACAAATATAATAAATGGTTTAAGTATAGCAGTGTCAGTTAACTTTAGACCTGTTTAAGACAAGTATGTTAAAAATTTCAGGGTAACTATTACAAAAAAAGAAAAAGAAAGCTAAAATTAAGAACTTCCAAAAGAGTAGAAAGGAGAAAAATAATACGGCAAATTAAGCCAATCCAGCAGAAGGAAGACAAGGGAAGTAGCAATGACAACAGCAACTGTATAGCAAACAGGGAAAAAGCTAAAAGCAGCAGCAATGGAAAGCATACCGTATAGGAAGCATAGCATATCTATGAGAGTGGAAATAAGGCCAAATATAATCACAATAAATATGAGTAATTTTGACTTGTTAAAAACTGGAGCTTTTATAAAACCCTTAAAGAACAAAACAGCCTTAAGCAGTTTATGAGGTACCTAAAACATGAAGACATAAAGAAATGTTGAACATAAAAGGGTGGCAGATAATGTGCCAGGAAAATACCAATGAAAGTTGGTTTTGCTGGTATATCAAAACCTATTTGGGGTTGTTTTATCATTTATTATCAATCAAATAGCAATCGATATAGATGTTGAGGCAAAAAAATTATTAGGAAAAGAGTCACTATTTAATGATAAAAATAAAATGGACACAGGAAACTTTTCAGGGTGATGGAAATGGTCTATGTTTCAATCGTTGTGGTAGTTTGAAGTGTGCATATATATGTATATATATAAAACTTGTCAAACTTCATTGAACTGTACACTTAAAATGGGTGCATTTTATTGTTTGTAAATTATCAATCAAGAAAGTTGATTAAAAAATAAGTTTACAAGGAAAATGTACATCTTGAATCTTTTTGTATTTGAGGGCTTGACCATAAAATGTATAAAGCAGAAGGTCTAAAGAATTATAAGTAGAAATTGAGAAACTCTTTAAAAAGTTGATGGATTGAGCAAAAATCAGTAAAGATTTAGAATATTAGGATGACATAATCAGTAAGCTTGATCTAATAATCATATCTAGACTCTTCTGCCCAATAACTAGAGGATATAGATTACTTCAGATAAGGATAAAACATTTATAAAAATTGAATAATACAAAGCCATAAAGAAAATTTCAAAAATATCAAACAATCCATATCCTAAAGATCTCCTTTTCTGAACAGAATTAGAAATCTATGAGAAAAAGGTGGCCCCAAATACTATGTGTTTGAAAACTAAATGGTTCTGACTAAAATAAATCATAATTGGAAATTATATATTTATAAATAAATAACAGTGAAAATAGTTGTGTGCTAAACCAGAACCAAGAGTGACGTTTAAGGTCTAAATGCATATAGAAGAAAAAATAAAAATTAGTGAGCTAAAATTTCATTTTAAAATGTTTAAAAGAATACAACAGAATAAGTCACAGAAAGTAGTAAAATAGAAAACAGAAACAAAAAAAAAGGATTGAAAAGCCAAAATCTAGTCCTTTGAAAAGGCAGGGATATTTTGTAAAATGAGTAGAATGCTGCTGGTGTGCATTGAATGTTAAATAATAGTTGTAATCATTAAGAGAAGATTGCTACTGAGCCATCATCTTAGTTTTCCAGGTTTACACAGTGTAGTTAGTTTTTGCTGGTTCAGTTCCCTGGCGTTTAACCACACAATAAAACAAAAAATCAGGCCATAAGTGATAGCCTTGACAAATAATCATGAGTATATATTGTTGCTTGGTTTAATTGACTGCATAATGTTTTATAAAAATTACTTCATTTACTTGATAAACTGAAATGGCTGAAGGGCTATAGGGCTCGATTCCAGCCTAAAGGTTCATGATATGCATTTATAAGTATGTAATTAGGCAGTTCTTGAAGCCAAATTTGCTAGTGCTATGTTGCAGGTCCAGCATCATAAGTACAAAAGCATTTTCCTGCCATGCTTCCTTTATCAGTGACGTTACTAAGTGGAGCTGTTTGGCATTCAAATGTAGTCTCTGTATGAAAATATGTGATGTAAAACTGATATGCTGTATATCGTATATTCTGTAAGATACTATATATCTTATACCCTATATAATGTCCTGATATTATGTAACTCTTTCATAACTAAGAGTGTTTTTATTTTCTTAACGTCTTAAATATCTTAATATTTAAACATCATTTTAGCTTACCTTAAAATCTTAGTTAATAATTTTGCCTGTAGTTTTCAACACAATTTTATGTAAAACGTGTTTATTATCTACTTTTCAGGTCAGTGACTCATTTTAAAGGACTTTTGAGTGAATCTAGCTTTTGGGAAGAAAGGTGCTTGTTTTCAAACAAGAAGTTTTTAATAAAAGTTTTACAAGTTAGTTATTACAGATTGCATTGATATAGGGTATGTAAATGTCAATCTATGTGAACTTTACTTCAATCAAAGTATAGTGTTTTCTCAGACTAAGAAGATTTTGCTTTGTAATTTTATACAGGTGTAAGGCTAGGTGTGTGTGAAATTAAATTTTAAAATTTGTGTAATTAAATTTTAAAATTTGGAATATTTTAAAAGTATAGGAAATTACACAAAGTAATAGAACATACACCTGTAAAATGACCATGAAGAATTCTCAGTAGTTAACATTTTGTCATTTTTGCCTTATCTTTTTAGAATATGGTGACTAAAACATTCAGGATAAGTTGGAGTCTTTTTCCCCCCCAATCCAGCCCCATTTCCTTCCCCTTCCCTGTAAATTTCATTTGTCTTTTCATTTCAAAATTTATGCCTCTACACACATAAAAATATATACAGATAAAATATAGAGTATTGTTTTATGTTTTAAACTTTACTTAAATGAATTCATCCTGTATAAGTCATTCTGAAGCTTCTTTTTGTTTACCAGCATTGTTTTTGTGATATACCATGCTGATTACATATATATACCTGTGTGTGTGTGTGTGTGTGTATGTGTATTTAGTGGATTGCTTTTACTTACTATATGATATCCTGTCATTTAAACATACCACATTTTATTTTTTTCCTTCTGATCGACATTTTAGTTTTGGTCAATATTTTGCGTACATTCTCCTCTTACTAACGAATGTGAGAGTTTTTCTAGAGTATGTGTCTAGAAGTAGAAATGCTGTGTCTTATAGTAGTAGTTCCTGTTAACCTCCATGTCCTTTATTTACTTTTTGCCTAAGTGTTATATTCTGATAGCTAAAAATTCAACAGGCACTGTAGAGTATTTCTTAAAAAATGTAGTCTCTTTTTCTACCTTCTCTCATGCTTCTCCCTGGAAGACACCACTTTCAACTGTTTTAAAAGTTCATTCTGATACTTACTGCTCTTAAATATAATATGCATATACTGCCATCGCTTGATTATTAATCATAAACATTTACTGTTGTCCAGTTTTGGAACTTCAAGACTTTAGTTCATTCATAGTGTTTCATTCCTTCCTTCTACGTTTCTATATAGTTTTGTATCTCAATTTTTGATTATTAAATCTGCATCTTTTGACTACATGAATACTGATCACTGCTGAGCCACATATTAAACTATGTTTTTATTTCCTATTTTGTCCTTTTTTTCCCTGAAGTTGATAATTGCTTGATTTTTAATCTTCATTCATTATTTTTCTTTGAAAATTTGGCTTAAGTTTTCACATAGTTCCAAAACCTCCAAAACCGTATCTCAATATAATTTTCATCACCCCTAAACTTTAAGACAACTTATTTGTTCCATTTCTCCGCTGCAGACGGGAGCACTAGATATGTATCTGATGTCCTGCCAATCTGAATTGGTTGCATTCTCATGATGTTCGCTGTTGTCTTGGAACTTTCTTTCATCACCATTTTTGGAATTTTCTTTGCCTTCCTCTATCTTCTTTCTGGGGCTGAACAGAGGAAAGAAGAGGAGAAAGGTCCCACTGCTCATTATAAACTCTTTTCACTGCCTTCATCAATGCCTGGTCACCATCAAACTGGAACCTCTCTGTATTTCCAGAGCACAAACACTTGTTTCCCTGTAGGAATTGAGGAAAGGCAGTTGGGTGGCTTCTTTGAGGATGAGGACTTGGGGGTTTAGTTACAAATTGTATAATCTTGCAAGCAATCTCTGTGTTTTCAGCCCCTTCTCTGCATCCCTGCCTCCAATTCCTGAGCCGTTCTAAGGTTTTGAGGGCCAAGGCGGCTTGCTTATCTTTGCTTCTCCCAATGGAGGCAAAAGTGTTGTGTTTGTTTCTTTTTCTTGTTTGAGATAATTTCCAAATGAAGCAGTCAGAAACGTCTTCTGTTCTTTTAGCTGTGGTATACTGTTTCTTCAGAGGATCCAGAAGTTAGACTTCCGCATTCCTAATAACTACTGTGGCAACATTTGCTAGAACCAAATTAGGAACTCGACTGAGACATGAACAAATTGAAATTAAGCTGGAAACAAGCTGGAAATTAAGCTGGAAACAATTCAATAAAGTTTTTTCTTTCTTTCTTTTTTTTTTTGATAAAGTGTCTGCATCAAGCAGGATAAAGACAATGTTGGAAAATTAAATTGAATGTAAAAAAGAAAGAAAAAGGTAATTCCTTTTCAAGATAGTAAAGATGTATCTGAGTCCTCCTTTTGAAAACTCCCTCAAAATGAAGAAAAGAGGAAAATGAAACTCAGACATTATCTTTGATGAAACTTGAAGACATTTGTCTCTCTGAACCATAGTAAATGAAGGCAGTAAGGAAGTAGGTCAGCTCTAAGTGCTTTCCGTACAAGTGCCAATGTGATGCAAGTCTGCTGCACAGTATGATCCCAATCTAACTTTTACAAGATTGTCTTTCATCACTTTCTTACGTGTACCTCACATTTAAACAAAAATAGGTCCTTTGGTTTCCCAGAATATGTCTGTATTTCATATGTTCTTGTTATGCAAAACACATGCTATTGTCTCCGTATACAGTAATGCTTCTCAGCCTTGGCTTGTGTGTGTGTCAGGAGAAGGTGCTGGGACTTAAATATTCTCCTAGTGAGCACTATAGTGTGTACTTCAGATTAAAAACTACTGGTCTGGAATGTCCTCACCACCCTTTTCTCTCCTGCCTTCAGACTTCTCTGTAGCAAAACTCTACTCACTGTGTTTGGTTGTCTCAAGGACCACCTCAACCTCTTCCTGACCTGCCTCACCCTCCGTTGCTCTGTCCGGATACTGTTTTTCCCTCCACTGGCCCCCTGTACTTCCTTATTTTACACTTCTTCTGGCACACGTTATATTCTTCCACATGGAGGAGTTTTGCTTATTATTTATTTTTGTCATCTCTAGACTGTAAAATCCCCATATTATTTGTTCATTTTTACATCTCTCAAATCATCTAGCACAGGGACTTGCATATAAGTGGTACTCAATAAACATTTTGCTTCCATTGAATAATTCAAAAAACCCTTTGACAAGGTGCTTGTTTTTAACTGAGAACACTTAGATTAGATGTCTATGGGATGTGGTAATAAGGCCATCTTCAGTGGCGGGTCAGGATTAATCATTTTTCCCTCTGTGTTTCAGTGTACAGCTTAAAGTGTTAGTAGTCTGGCTGGCTATAATGTTTCTAAGACAAAGATGAGTAACATTCACATTTTCAAGGGTTTATGCAAGTCTACAGTTTCTAGATTCCTATGTCAGAAACAACTCTGAAATGAGAGCCACCTTAATTATTATAGACATGCCCAATAATTATAGAGCCAATTAAGTAGTATTTGCCAACTAAAAAATTACACAACCTAGGAAACAGGAAGTTATAGTGCAATATATCAAAGCATCAGTACTTATAAATTCAAATTGCTTGAGTCAGTCAGCCTTTGCCTGGTGCATCTTAGATGTTCATTGTCTTAAGTAACACACAGGTGAATTGATGTAAAAGTCTGAAATGGGGGTCAATGCTAAATATCTGGGGGTGCCAACAGCATACTGATGATAGCTAAGGCCCAGAGAGTAGATGGGATTGCTTCAGAAGAGTATGTCAAGAGAAAGATGTGGACCAAGAATGTGGTCCTAAAATGCAGCAGCTTTTAAGGGATGGCATCGGAAGAGGAATTTGTGAAGGTGAATGAGGATAGGTCACACAGGAAAAGGAGAGGCAGGGGAGCTGGATTTCAGAAGCCAAGGGATGAGAGAATTCAAGGACTCAGGGGGACTTCTGGTTTGAAGATGGTCGCATATTATATACTTGGCATTTTTCCCTTTCTCTTCCTGAAAGTCATCTAAAAGCAACAAGGAGAATGAGAAAATGAAATAATACAAATCAGAGACAGTTAAAAACCCCAATCTACCAAACACATGGAAATGTTGATGAAAACTTTAGAAGTTTATGCAGAAGTGTTTATAGGAGGAGGCAGAGCGAGCACATCATTATGAATATCTTAGAAAGAGCCAGCAAAGTAAACTTCTCAAAGGCAATAGGCGAGCCTAGGGAGCAAAACCTAAATACACTGTTTGGGAATAGGGTGTGTGTTGGTTGGATGAGACCGTCTGTAGGATAAGTTGCTAGAAGTGGGATCATTGGATCAAAATGCAGGAACCTTGGAAGTTTTGATAAATATTTCCAAATTGTCTTCTACAGATTTTAAAACTCATTCATACACCAACAAGTAATGTATAAAAATATCTATTTCTCTGTGCTCTTGCCAGGAGTGTGATATTAGTCCAGTTGAGATGCAAATAATTTCCATGCAATGGAACAGATAACCCCATATATTAGGGGCCACCTGGACATTAAACAGTTCTATATCTAGCTCAGCAATCTCTTTCTAACAATTCTCTGTTAAGTTGCCAACAAATACACTAGCTTCTTAAAGCTCTTTGAATTGATCACAACATCATTTTCCATTCTTAATTAATGAATTCAATAAAATTTTTGATACATTATCAGAAAGAAGAGTGTGATATTAAACTTTCAGATCTTTGCTAAATATATAGGCAAAAATCGGTATTTCAGTGTATCTTTATATATGTTTCTCTTCTTCTGAGAAAGTCTGTGCATCTTTTCATATGACCAAGAACCCATGAAATGCCTCTTTAGATTTTTCCCCATTTTCCATATTTTCTCTAGAATACTGATTTGGAGAAATTTTTACTATATAGGGGAAATCAATCATTTGTTCGTGAATAAATTGCAAAAGTTATTTCCAGTTTTGCTCTTAAACTAAAACTTTAATGGATTTTTCTGTGTATTTTTTAAATAAAAATTAATTGTAATCAAATTAATGAGTCTTTTCTTTTATGACTTTTCAGTTTGGAAGCACACTTAGACTTTCCTCATTTCAAGATTGTAAAATTTTTTTCACATGATTTATTCTAATTCCTTTATGACCTATTCATATTGGAGTCTTTGATCAATCTAGATTTTTTCTTGTTATAAAATGGGAAATATGAATCCAATTTCATTATTTCCCAAAAGGCTACTCATTGTCTCAACACCATTTATTAAATAATCATCTTTTTCTTAATAACTCAAAACATCTAAATTCTTACTGTATTTGATCTATTTCTAGACACTCTAGTCTATTTATTCTATCTGTTGGTTAATTATTATGCAGTACCACACTATTTTAATTAATTGGTTGGCTAATTTCTTTTAATACTCCTTTTCAGAAGTGTATTGGCTATTTATTGTTTTAATTTAAATTTTCATTTAAAATTTGTGGTAAAATATACATAACATAAAAATCAAATATTGCTTATAGCTTTAAGTGCAAAAGTTTTTATTAGCAAATAAATGCTTCTTATAAAAATATATCTTCTCAAAGTTTCAGGTCAACAGTCCTAGGAATTTTACTATTACAAGTAACTTTTGAATATTTTAGAACAACTCTTTGTCCCTGGTATACAGAAATTCAGGTTTATATTGGTTTAGGCTAAGTGTAGGCTTAATTTATTTTGTGATTACTGTTTGTAGATAGTCTCTAGTCTTCTCTAGCACCCCTCAAAGTACTTGTGTTAGCAACTTCTTCACTTCAAGTTTTCTATTAAATTCAAGTAAAATTGTGACCTGTGGTTTCACTCGTAATTTTAACTAAAGCCAATTCTTCATTTTCACACTTCAAGTAACCAAATTAATTTCTTTTAATTCTGTATTTGAGTTCTTATAAATCAGCCTAGATTTTTGTTTTTAGAGATGGGGTATATTTTTATTCATTGATTTATAGAGATATAATATTAATAAGAGAAACTTTTAAATTATGTTTTTAAAAAGTATTTCTTCATTAAATTTTTTTCTTGTACTGTACTCACCTTGACATATTCATTCACAAAATATTATTTTGTCCTCATCTTTTCTCATTTAGTCCAAATCACAATTTTCATATATCGTCATTTTAATCTCATCATCTCAAATCCAAAATGCCAAAATGTCTAGCTACTTTGCAAGTATGATATTATTGAATGTCCTATGTAAATGTGTAACTGCTTGAAAAAAAATGTCCTTCAGAGTATCTTTGGTAAATAGAAAACGATTCCAGTTTAAATGTCCTTTTGATACCTACTCTGATTATCATTGCTTTATTGACTTTGTGACTTGTGGTGAGGAATCAATAAAATGTAAAACAGAAGGGAAATAAGTGGCTAGGAATAATATTATATCCAATAATATTTGGAATATCTTTTTGGCTTATAGATTTAAGAGTGCACAAAAATATGGTAGTGCTACATTGTATAGAATATAGAGCAGTGCCTGACATATTATGGGAGCTAAATAAATATTAAGTGAATGAGTGAAATTCAGAATTTTCACAGGAGGTAAAAACAGTTTGGGTTAAAATATTTAGCTTCTTTGTTGAAAAATAGGAAATGGTAATATTTCTCGGGGCTAATATCCTCCATTTTAGTTACTTGCAAAGTGAAAAGATACACAATTAGTTACATAGCTTTTCAAGAAGTGGGGAATATGTGTTTTTTATCAAGCATGAGGAGGGGAGTCCTTTTTACTTTTCTTTTACTTCTCTCTCTTCCTCTGTTCCACTCTTTTTTTTTTTTTAATTAGGAATCAGTTCAATTCAGATTTATTTAGAAAAATCTAGAAGTAAAGCTTCTTTTTTTCCCCTGCCCTCACTTTCCCCTAACTGAATAGAACTTTGGTATGTGTCTTAGGTAGATTTTCTTGGGAAAAAGATTTTCAGATGCACATTTGTTTGCAAGAAGTTTATTGAAGTATGTTCTTGGGATCAATTTCCATGGGGGAGCAAAGGACGTAGAACTGCAGGAGGGAGGGGTTGACTGCGATGCAGTTGTGACAGTGGCCTCAGCCATCTCACGGGGAGCTCTGGGACTAGTATGGCCCTTCAGAGGTATTTCACTTTGAAGGAAGTGCTAAGCTTTTATAACTTTGCATCTGGATTAGACACTGGAGGTGAGTGGATCCCAGTGAAGAGGTTTGATCTTGTTCAGATGGCCCTTAAGCTGACGTAGAGGAAGACTGGCAGAACCCACCTCATAATGAACAGTTCTGGCCCACTGGTCACTTACTGTCCCATGATCAGTCTCTCTGTCTCTACCTAGATTCAACAGCACTCCAGAGAGCTTTTTTTAAAAAAGTAATCTGTAACTCACTGCTACAGATGGCATAGTTTGATCAGAACCCTAACGATGTACATAGTGATTTTACTTTGGGAGCTTGTCATAAACTCCACGTTGTGTATTTTCCTATCATTGATACCCTGAATGCTGAAGAGTATGCCAAATGATATGGTGCAAGCACTCGTCGTGGTCCTGCTGCAAGTCTCTTTCCTGCGTTGAGTCCCACTCAGACTTTCATGCCACCTGGTAAGTATGTCAGAGCAGTATTTACTAGTGTGTAATATGTTACTCCAGAACCAAAAAACAAATATAAGGCATTGTGCTTCCTTCTTTGTTCAGAAAAAGACAAGATGCAATAATTTGCTCTTTAGTTTAGGAAGAATGTTTAGTTTAGAAAGGGTGTCATGTGTCCCAGAGTACTGGACTCCTATGTATTACTTACATGGCATTTCCCTGGATTTTCATATGGTTTAACTCCTACTTTCTGGAACAAACATGTTATACCAAGGCCTATTACATACATGCAACTTCCTGGTCATCCAGTCCAATTAGCATGGTACCATCAATAAAGCAAACCAATGGCATGTTTTGTCAAATGACCAGTCAGGTCTCTCTGAGTATGTTATGTCAGAGGGCAAAAGAGTTTCCTTAGCTCTGGTTAAGACTGTAAATATGAATACATATATTTGCTTCAAGTAAATTCAGACAATTTCGGACCTTTCCGGTAGGGATGGAAAATGACATACTCATCATCTCAGTGATAGTATACCACGCACCCCAGGCCGTGGTAATCTGTTCTAGCAAAGAAGTGGCGTCTGGCATAGCAGCTACAACGGGGTTGCTTTCTAATCGAGATTGCCTTACTTTACTGTCATTCACCAGGACATGTCTTTTGTTTTTGTAAGGCCCTGGAGTGGTTAATTAAATAAGGATGATGAGAAGCAGCAACCATGCATCCTTAAGGTCTTTAATGGTCGGTGGCACTGGCACTGGTCTCTGCCACTCCCCTCAACCTCCAACCAGGGATGAAATACTTTTAAAAAATTCTAATTAAAAATTTTTTTAAATTTGATTATTTAAAAAATTTTTTATTGAAGTGTAGTTAATTTACAGTGTTAGTTTCAGGTGTACAGCAAAGTGATTCAGTTATACATATACATACATATATATTTTTTCTTTTTAGGTTTTTTTCCATTATATGTTACTACAAGAAATTGAATATAGTTCCCTGTGGTATACAATAAGTCTTTGTTGTTTATCTATTTTATATATAGTAATGTGTGTCTATTAATCCCCAACCCCTAGTTTATCCCTCCCCGCCTTTTCCCCTGGGGTAACCATAGTTTGTTTTCTATGTCCGTGAGTCTGTTTTTGGTTTGTAAATAGAATTTGTATTTTTTTTTAGACTCCACATATAAGTGATATCATACGATATTTGTCTTTCTCTGCCTGACTTACTTCACTCAATTTGATTATCTCTGGTTAACCATATTGCTGCAAATGGCATTGTTTAATTCTTAAAAATATTATAATCTTGATGGGGGGTGGTTAGAAGCTTTAAGTTGGCTTTCTCCTCTACATGGGTCTTATTCCACAGTTCAGGGAAACAATATGTGGTTTCTGCTAATTACCAAGTATGTTCATAATAATTATGCACTCAGGAACCGGAGAAGGGACAAATAGGCACTGGAGGGCTCTGTGGACCCACTGTTAGCAGCAATTTGACAGGACTCCATTTATTACTTCACCCTCATGTGCTGGTTCTCTAACAGGGAGAACATGATGATGCTTCAGTGTCAACTCAAATCCTGTGTCCAAAAGCCTTTGAAATATTTGGGTATTTTCTTAGCTGCCTAAATGATATTATGTGAGATCCCTTTGGGAGAGAATTAAGAAAATTGTTATGCACTTGCCATGGTGATACAGGTCCTTGGGACTTGCTCTTTTAATGGGTAAAACTTGCCAGTCTTTATAATTATATAATTTTATTTAATGCTCACTACAATCCGTGTAGTTAGAATAGCTGATATTATATAAGTGCCCTCTCTCTACAGATAAGAAACAAAAGTTCAAGGAGTTTAGGTCACACAAATAGTAGTACAAACCTATGTTTGTACTCGTATCTTTTTTGTTTGTGAAACAGTGTTCTTTCTGGTAAGCCAAATACTATACTGGAGAGGCTATGGCTGCAATGATTTTACCCAGAGTAAGACTGTATTCAGATAATTCATTGTATCTGAAAAGCAAAGCTGAAAGGCAAAAAAAAAAAAAAAAAGTGAAAATGTCAGTACTTCCCTAGGCTGTGGGATGTGCTGGAAAATTTGTCATTCTTGCATCCTATAAAATGGAAGGAAAAAATCCTGGCCTTTTTCATTTCAGGATATTTCCACTGTTAGTGCAACTACTAAGAAGGGAAAACTTGAATGACGTAGGTACAGGACACACACAGATTCTTTTGGTGGCTGAACATCACTTCTTTGGGGTGTGATTAGACATCCTTGTCTTGTTCCTGATCTTAGAGTAGAAGTTTTGACTTTTCACCTTCGAGTATGATGTGATCTGTGGGTTTGTCACATTCGGTCTTTATTATGTTGAGGTACTATCCTTCTATAACTAATTTGTTGAGAGTTTGTATCATGAAAGGATGTTGGTTTTTGTCAAATGCTTGTTCTGCTTCTATAGAGTTGATTGTTAGAATTGGAGAGAAAGGATCAGAGACAGCTTAACAGCAGAGTCAGGTTTTTTGCGAGAAACCTGCAGAGAGGCTCTCCAGTAAAACTGGAGCCCACTCTCTGCATACAGGCTTGGTTATTTATGCCTGATTGGTGGTTTTTTATGCAAATGAGGGATGCTGAAAGTGAGAGGGGTGTGTTTCAAAGGGAGAGGGGCTTGTTGATGAACTCTCTCGCCAGCAGTTCTTACTCAGGTCCAGGGAGGGTTTTACAGGCAGAAGGCGGAAGTTGTGACTTGTCCTGAAAATGGTGGTGGATCACCAAAATGGAATTGGTCTTGTCTGTCATTGATCATACAGTTTTTTATCCTTCATTTGGTTAATGTGGTACATCACATCATTGATATGTTTCTGTTGTACCATCCTTGCCTCCCAGGGATAAATCCACCTTGACTATATGGTGTATGATCCTTTTAATGTGCTGTTGAATTTGGTTTGCTTGGATTATTGTTGTTGGTGGTGGTGGTGGTGGTGTTGGGGATTTTTGCATCCATATTTATCGGGGCCATTGGCCTCTAATTTTCTTTTCTGACAGTGTCCTTGTTTGGCTTTCGTATCAGATAATGATGGCCTCATAAAATGAGTGAAGTGTCCCCTCCTCTTCAGTTTTTTTTGGAAGAGTTTGAGAAACATTGGTATTAATTCTTCTTTAACGTTTGGTAGAATTCACTAGTGAAGCCACCTTCTCTTTGTTCTTAGCCGCCCCCAGGTATTCTAACTATTCTGGTTGCCTCAATGCTGCGAATGAAGTAGGACAGAAGTAGGATTCTTGGGCAGTGCCCAGAAGGGCTGCAGGTGCTGGATGGACACATTGCTCATTCTTTCCCCAGGGGAAGAAATTGCAGGCTGAGTGATCTCAGCCCTGAAATGGGTGACTTGAAGGAGGGGCTGACATGAATAAAGTGAAACATCTCCTGTTCTCCATTTTAAAGCAGATTTTCTTGGATTTGTGCTCTTTTAGGGTGTTGCAAATTCTTAGTTGGATTCTGGAAGCCTTGTAAAGGTATTCTGGTCCAAGTGTTGTTGTTTTATCAATGTCTCTATGGGGGTGGGGAACAAAAGCTGGGACTTTCTATTGTGTCATGTTGCTGATGTCACTTTAATGTCTAAAGCATTAACCTGGGATTCCTGGGTGGTTCAGAGGATTGCTGGACTCCTTGAAACAGTTTATTAAATTTTAGAAGTATGTGCTTCATCCAGTTCTCAATGATTCCCCCAGGGTTAAGAGTCCAAAGGGTGTTTACATTCTGGTAATGGTATCAGCTAGGAACTTGATTCAGCATCTCTTTGTTTAATGTGTTTTGGTTTTTTTTTTTGAATTTTTGATTTTGGTACACAGATCTGGAAACCTAATCTCCATTTTAATCATTGTTTCCATGGGATGGGGACCTTCTGAGTTCCAAATAACATACAAAGTCTTGAAAGACATCCTATTTGTAAGTTGACACTACCTACTGTTGAGATAAAGAATAACTGATTTTTAAAGGATTTCAGTGACTAATAAGCTTTTTAATTCTTTAACTTTGATTATAAATTCCTGAAGACCAGACCATGTATATTTACAAAGCCCAGTACTACACAGAGGGGTACCTAATAGCAACTTGTACTTTAAATAATTATTTAAAAAAATCAAACTTACTTTGTTCAAGTATTTATACTGAAAACTAGACAGATTGTTTATAAACAGATTACAATTAGGGATTTCTCCTCTGAATTCCAAAGTATGGCTTAGAATTATTTTATTCTTTCTCTTTTTGGGGAAGGGGAGAACTCCCCCCCGCCACCTCTCTTGAGTTCTTGTGGCTGGACTAATAATTAAATGGACACAAGACAGATTAACAGGAGAAAACGAAACAAATTTTAGTTCGTGTGTTTGAAGGCCTCATAGAAATGGAACCTAAGAAGTGGCCAAAAAAGGCAGCTTTTATACTTTTTAAAGAAAGAAACAATGTATCTGTGAAGAATGGACAGGACAAAGAAACCTAGGCTTTGAGTGCTTAACTGTGAAGAATCTAAACAGAGTTTGGGCTTGGGGCAGTAAGGAAGTAACAAGGCTGGTTTATACAGGCTTCTCCGCCCCAAATTCCCTATCTCTGGTGATAAAAGAGTGTCCTTCTACCTCCAGATGCAGGGAGCTCACCTTTCACTTGAGAGATTTACTTCTTGCTTTAGGGAGGCAGAGAGGAGAGCCAAATTGTCCCTCTTGCAAAGGCTCTTTCTTAAGTAACTTTAATTCAAAATAGTATGCCGTTGAGGTAGATTTTCAAGCAGCCTGCCTTGGGCCCCAACTGTTCCCTGCTCTGAAACTTCCCTGGAAATTTTACATACTAAAAGTTGAACTGGTATATTTTTCCAGCACATTGAACCAGTCTCTTAGTCTTGACAATAGGTCAGTTTACTTAAATTTATTTCAGTATGTGGTGATGCAGGTGGGCTCCCAAAGTTAGGCCTATGGTTCAAGCAATCGTGTATTTAATTAGAAGCGTGTAAATGGAAAACAAAAGAAAAATAAAAGCTAATTATTGGAGCAGATTATAAAACAGTTTCTGAGCCCGGAGGGCAGTCAGTCAAGAAGATTTCTGGACATCAGGGTTGAAACATCTTTCACAATTTGAAATGTCTCTGATGATGTCATCAGTAAACTTTCTGAATGGCTCATACAGCAACAGGCATGAAGATTGTTTAAATATGAGCTGTTGTGGCAATTTCTCTGAAGTTTATATTGCATTGCCTAGCTTCAGTTTACAGGGTTTCAGGAAAAGGGTCAGTTTTAGTTCTCAATGATTTCAAATCAAAAGGATGGGAGAAATTTGGAAATGTTAGTTAGGAGAGTCAGAGCCAGATATTAGAGGAAACTGTAAGAATTCAGGATCCAGTTCAGTTTACAAGTAAGTAACAAAAACCTCAAAGACAGTTACCAGAACTAGAATTTAATATCTACAAGTGTGTATCTGCTGAAACATAATTTTTCTCTCTGCAATTAACCCCTTTTTTAACCAAAGATAGCCAAATTAAGACTAATTTATTTGCAAAATAAGTCTAGTTTGGCAAACTTGGCCCGGTTATTTGTATAACTACAGTGAGAATAGTGATTGGCTATATAGGCTTTTTAAAATCTGATTTGTTGGAACTTTATGAGGGATCTAGATTGAACTTTTAGCAGCCTCTCAAGTTTGAGAAGCCAAGCCAAATATTTCCCATTAGACTTTGTTTACAACACGTATAGCTTTGAGTGAATTCCTCTCTTTTTGAGATCCCTAAAATATCTTGAGAATCTTGCACTTGCCAGAAAGTAATGTTCCTTACTCACTTGGCAAGACTGCTGGGAATCCTGCAAACAAGGTACCAGGATGTTTTTCCAAGGGGCTTTACTGGCTCCATAACGTCAGCTTTAGTTTCTTAAAGCTGTTTGATCATATCTGAGTCTATGCATTTCTTTCTTAAATCGACATTCCAGTCAAAGCTTTGATCATGTAATCAATGGCTCCAATTGTGTCCTGTTATAAGGAGAAGAGATTCTTATTGAATATTTGCAAATAACTATAACTCCAAGTCATAGTATACGTGAAAAGAGAAAAAGGTTTCCTTAAATCTGGAGAAGCAAAACATTAAAGAAAATCAGCAACGTTTAAAAAAATCATAGAAAATTATAATCATCTTCCTCAGTTCATTTAGTCCCACGTAATTTAATGCTTGTTCTGCTTAGTCTTTTGTTAGGAATTTTATGAAGCCGTCAGTCTCTCCACCAGAGTTCTGTAAATTCTTACCCAGTTTAGTGGTATGATTTGAAAGTCATCAGAAACTTGTATCTTAGAGTACTCATTAGATTCTTCTCCATGAGTTTCTTTGAAGATAAAACACATTTACAGGAAGCTTATGTAAAAGCATCAGAATAAAATAATAACTGTCTGTAAATGATAAAACACTTAAAAATAATTTATTAAAATCTGATTCATTATAATGGAATTGACAAGGAAATTTTGTTATTTCTGTGACACACATTTTAAGATAATAACTAGAATTATGACTGGTAACATTATACGAGGACATATCCAAATTTTAGGAATTTCATATATAAAAAAAAATAGAACATTTATATTAATAACATTTACTCATACAATATAACCTAAGAAGATTTGTCACCATTTATTTGACAATGCTTCCTATGTAACTAAATATATCAAATAAGCCAAATTAGTTTAATATCTCTTTTTTATAAGAAAAGAAAAAAAACTTTTTGAGGCACTCCAGGTATCTTTAGAAAACCCCAAAGTTATTTCCAGGTCAATAATTCTTAATTAAGAATTTGATTTTTGGGAAGTTTGTCAAAAATATCAAATGTTTAAAAACATTTGGTTAATTAGGATCATAGGTCACTGTGAAACAATACTTATTTCTTTTAATCAAAATGACAAAGACTTCACAGGCAAATGGAGAAAGTTAAATAGCTATAAAAAGCCTGAGCTTTTTAATATTGAAAAAATTCAGTTTTTTTCCTTTCCTTCTAAGTAATCATAGACCTGTTAAAGACAAAATATAGAATCTTTGTTTTAAAGGTAAAAAATACCTTTGTCTACAGTTTTGCATTAAGACCAGACCAATAATCTAAGAAAATTTTGTCCTTTTAACAGAGAGGCAAACCAAATTTTAATTCTGTACCAACTTATTTTTGATATTAAACCTCACTTAATTAAATTTATTCTAATCTTAGCCAGTTCTTACCATACATAAAATTACTTTCTAAAGATTCCTTTTTTCACAAACCTTTTACAACTTTCCATGTCCATTTAATTTATTCCTTGTTTCCTTTTCCATTTAGAAATAACTAGCTTTAGGACAAAAATAACCTTCTTTTTCTTTAACAAAAACATCTCCATACCCTATACCTTTTTTTTTTTTTTTTAATATCTTTTATACCTTATACCTTTTCTTACCCCTAAACACATCTTCACTTATTGTTTCTGGTAGCTTTAAACTTATATATTACTTAGAATTCTTAATCCTTTGAAATCTTAATCTTTAGTGAAAATAAGGAAACAATTGTGAACTGTATTAACATTTTGTGGCTTGGCAAACTTTTAAATAAATTTTATAATTTCTAGAAAAATATGCTATTTTATAGTACAATCTTTCAGTAAAGCATAAGATATATTTACTAATAAATCCAAACATGTTTAAGTCTCTGTAATAAGAGGTCAAAAGTAGGTAAACTTAGCCTTGTTTAGCCATAAGTGTTTCAGTATTTTATCTTACTTGGAAACCATCTAGACATTCAGTGAATTCCCATCATTTAATTTAACTTCACAAAACTCTAAGGGTTTACATTACGAAAGAGATTTAGGAAACTATTTAAATAGACATATCATAAAATATCATAAAATAATTACTGTTAAAAATTTCATCTAAAAACTCTGATCTCATTTACATTTATTTAAATCATTTGTTTTTAACAATCATACGTAGATTACTCATGACAATTTCATGACACTAAAGCAGTTAGTCATTATCTGAAGTTTTTATTGTTGTTTTTGACAAACTGCAGCAGAGTCTACATGAGCTTATTTGACTAGTCCACTAAAGAACAAAAGCTGTTCATCTGCATTGTATTTAATGCTGATAACTCTGAGGACTTACCAGTATTAATTAAACCAACTAGCTTAAGGTTAGCTTTTAAGATTATCCTAGATCCTGTGAACTTGAAAAATATTTGGGTTAGTTTTTACTCTATTTTTGAGAATTTTTATAAAAGTGCCTGTTTGTCTAAGCCAAATAAAAAGAGCTCTTTTACAAATTAATTTTGTCAAATCATCCTATGGTAGAAAAATACCATATCTGAAATGTACACATGTAGGCATATAGACAGGTGCAACCAGACATCATAGTTTTTATTTTACAACTGTAGTAATGAATCAGGTACAATACAAAACTCACCAGTTGTAGACAAGTGGAATAAATGAAGTTTACATGCTCAGATGGCTAAAGTCTTTTATTATTTGTGGGGAATACTTTAGGATCTGTATTTTCCTTTGACAAGAAATTTTAAGGAGACTGTGATTTATCAGAATTTGAGCAAGAGAACCCTTTTAGCAGTGTGTACTGGAACGAGCATCTTTCCTCTTTGTGTGTGTGTGTGGGAGGTTCTACCAGTTGAGCTAATCTGGACTCAGGCAATGTGGACTCTCTTTACATTTTGAAGATGTGGTAAGATTTATAACTTTAAGGAACAGAGAAAGAATATTTAAGTTTTCTCCTAGGAGTTTTGGAGTATATTTGTCTAGTATAAGTCTTAGGATAATTTATTAATAAAATTTTTTTTTAAGAATGGGACAGTTTTTCTCCAATATCCTAATCTTTTATAATATCAACAAGCATTTTGAGAGGAATAGGTGAGGTTTTGGGATTGGCAAAGACAAGTGGGCCTTGACTTGTTTTTAGAGTTACACTGCTGGTTTTGTAGAGATTTGTAAGACAAAGAGAGTTATTTCTAACAGTCCTTGAATACTGGCTTCCAGATGACCTATTTCTTGATTATTTGTAGGGGGTCCTGAAGATAGTCTTTTTTTTTTATTTTAAGAAGGGGAATTTCTGTTGGACCTTTAAGTCTAATTTCTGTTTTTTCAGAGTAAGTGATTTCCTAATTCTAGTCTTTATACTTTTTCCTTTCAATTTGATCCCCCCAAAAGTTGTTTGTAATGAGAGCTCTCAAAATTTTTTTTCTTTTAAATGTAAGCAATTTAAAGGATCTATCGTCTGGCCATTGACCAGTAGGATCTTATATTAATTACAAATAGTGACCCAAACCAATAAGCCTTTTTTATGGCCTAACTAAAGATGCAAGAGGCATCTCAGAATAGAGTATGTAGCCCCCACAAAATCCAGAAAGTTCATTCCCAGAGTGAGTCTAAGGGAGTAAGGCAACAAAGGCTGAGGCAGCAAACGCCTCTTCTGGATCGGGATCCCTGTGACAGACTCCCCTGAGAGCTGGTATGGCTGGACACAGAGAGTTCTGGTTATGAGTTTGTGTCTCAGAACCCCAGTCTGTTT
Organism: Camelus ferus; assembly: GCF_009834535.1. Lineage (NCBI taxonomy): Eukaryota > Metazoa > Chordata > Mammalia > Artiodactyla > Camelidae > Camelus > Camelus ferus. The sequence continues at coordinate 21,356,438 of NC_045707.1, forward strand.
GACTGGCTACCAGATACACCCCAGTAAATGCACCTTCCAGATGGCAGAGACCAGAGAGAATTTTCCAATTGGACACAAAACTAAGCTCTCATAGAACAAGGTGGAAGGAACAAAACCTCATCTGATTTTACTTAGAAGATCAACAACGAAGTTTGTCTAAATAGAAGCTGATCAGTTGAGATGTTGATTCATCAGTTTGTGATTCATCACCTGAAACAGCAAACTTATAGAGCCTGTGCCTGCATTCTTGCCTTAAGATTCTTCCTCCTTATGATAAATGACACAACAGAGAGAGACAAAGAAAAACAGAAACTGTATCTGGGAGGAAAAGGATCCCTAAGAGTCACTAAGTCCAAGGAACTAGCTCCACAAATACTTTCTCGGGCTGATCTAAATTTAGAGAGAGAGAAAAGGGACTCTTACCACTCTCCCTTCCACCAGATCTTGCAGGCAGATATCCAGGAGGCTGACGTGGTAAGAAATCTTACCTTCTCCCTGCCTTTGTCAGATGTCCAGGATCCCTCAGCTATAGCAGCCTCAGGGTGGGATGTGGAGTCCAGCTAGCCTCCTGGCTGGCTCACTAACTGTCCGGGAGGGGAAAATTTCCCCTTCTACCTCTCTTGAGTTCTTGTGGCTGGACTAAAAACAAAATGGACACAAGACAGATTAACAAGAGAAAATGAAACATTTTAATTCATGTGTATGGAGGTCTCATACAAATGGGACCTAAGTAGTGGCCAAAGCAGGAAGATTTTATACCTTTTAGACAAAGAATTAATACACTTGTGAAGAATGGACAGGACAAAGAAATGTAGGCTTTGGGTGCTTAATTGTGAAGAATCTAAACAGAGTTTGGGCTTGGTGTAGTAAAGAAGTAACAAGGTTTGTTTATACAGTCTTCTTGGCCCCAAATTCCCTATCGCTGGTGATAAGAGCGTCCTTCTACCTCCAGATACAGGGAGTTCACCTTTCCAGGAGAGGTTTATTTCCTCCACAGAAAGGAGACAGAGAGGAGGGTCAAAATGTCTCTCTTGCACTGGCTGTTTCTTAAGTAACTTTAATTCAAAATAACCAATATGCCATTGAGGCACATTTTGGGGCAGACTACCCTGGGCTTCAGCACATTCTATTACTTCTCCAACTGTGCTCCTTACCCAGGTGAGGAGAGATTGAAGGATGTGTGGTATCTAGCAGCTGCCTGGTCTAAATCCAGAAGAGAAGATAGACATATATGGTGGCTTCTGGATATAAGTGATTCAGAGACAGGGGCTAAAATTTGTGGCCTTAAAACTTCCTGGGTTGCCAGTATAAGTTTTACTAATACAGTTATTCCACAGCCTTAAATATAATAATTTCCACCAAAGAGAATAAAATATGTTATTTGTGGTTTCTGTTTTATATAATATCATAGCTGCATTTTTTTCTTTTTTTAAGAACTAGACTATGAGGCAGATTTCAAGTTTCAATCATTTGTGTTTATTTTCAAGCATCTTCAGGAGCTCGCTCTAATATTAAAAGTTTTAATCATTTGTACATAATTTCTTTACTTTGGAATTTGTATCTCTTGGACTTAAGTGGTTAGGTGCATTTTTTATTCTCCTTAAAGTTATGTAATAGTTGAGAAACCTATTGCATCAGCAGAGTTGCAATTTATTTTTTTCTCTCTAGAGTTAGATTACACCTTTGGTAATTTAGAATGCCAATTAAATAAGAAAGTGTTTTTAAATATTTCATTTTTATTAGTACTTTTTTTGGTGGTAGAGCATATTACTATCTTAATTATCCTAAGAAGCTTTTAAAAGAAAGCAGTTCTATCCGCCAAGGAGAGAAGAATCCAATGTTCAAAGAATGGTTATTAAGCAGAGTGGAGTAGAGTGATTTTTCCTCCATAGATGTCAGAGAACTTGGATAGGTTCCTTGATACCTTGTCAACTTGCAAATCTTCTAATGATGGCTTGAACCACAAGCGATATAATTGAATTATGATCTTAAACAATATTTATTGCTTGACTACTGGCTTCTTACAATTTGGTGATTTTGTTGTGATGTTGGTCATTAATAATAAAGTTACTGCTAATAAAGCAGTAAACTTTGTGAAATACTTTGAAATACAAACTGGAAAAGTTACTCCTATGATTGTCCTTTATAATTAATTGCCCTTTTAACTCATATTAGCTATGCTTTTGTCAGTGGGAGAGAAAGGATTTGCAAGGAAGAAGTCAAGAATTTTGAATAATCCTGGTATATTAATGACAATGCTTTCTATCCCACTTTTGGAAACTAAACCAAAAAGTTGAGAGTTACTGATCCAATCTACGACTTTGGATACTTGCGCGCTGTGTTGGGGCTGATACTGTAATAGAGACAGGATTTCACAATAAAGGATGACCCAGAGAGCCCAAGAACAAACCCTGAATAATTATGAAAGAAAATATATTACTGTTAAAAATCCTTTCCTAGAGCTCTATGGCTATTTTTCTACTTTTTAAATTTAAAGTATAATCCAACTCTAAAATTCACTCCTCTTTGCCATTCATGTAATTGGATTGATGAACTGATAGCTTCTTTTGTAGTGATGTCATCATTTAGCTCTTTTAGACTGTGTTCTTGACAAGGCAGGTGCTATCTACCTACAGTTAAGTGTGTAGTGAATCCACTTAGATGGTGATGTTGTTCCAATGGTAGTTTTAATAGATCTCCTGTTGCATGTTGTTTGCTTGGGTTTGTCATTACAACTTGAGGGAACTTGATTTCTATAGGTTTCCCATCAGTTGTCTAGCTAGAGATTTTGTTGATTACCTCCGATATTGGCAATTCCACTAATTCTTTTTGTGGCTCATTACGCTGTCTAATTAACCTGTACATTAAAGTCTGTTTTAAAATGTGTTAAAAAATGGAATATATCTCCTCTTATTTTGGGCTGCTTCCTTATATACAGTTAAATTTTATTCTCTTATTTCCTTTTACTCCTTTATTTGTTTCTAAGATTGTGGAACAGGCACATCTTATCACTTATACTAGTTAAATTTTTCATTTTTAAAAATCTGGCTTCTTATTTTCATGTGCTTCTTTTAGTTGTCAGAGTGTCTTCTACCTGTGTCTGTAAGCTTTACCATCAAAGACTCCAGAACCCCTGTCATGATGTGTTTTTGTTGCTGTAAAGCAGACAGTATGCGCTACCCTGCCTGTCTGTAGAAACGGCAGCATCTGCCTGCAGTTGCTCTACTTTTACGCTGGGTGGCCGAAATGCATGAGAGTTCTTGAAACTCTCTTAAACCTTTGCAGGCAATATTTTGATCATGTTGGATGACAGAATCATCCTTTATTATACTGAAATTGGGGGGAAATCTTGTACACAAATCCAAAGAAAGTTTGAGTGGAGGAATTTTTCAGAGTTTGAGCTTGAACTTTCTGAAAATAATTAAGTCAGAATATATAGAGTGAAGAGAATGGACTGAGAACTAGGAGACATGAGTTCTTATTTATGCTCTTGAGTCAAAAAGACCTGGTTATAATTCTGGCTGCTCTCACTTTCTAACTGAATTTTGGGGCATATTACTTAATCTCTGAGCCTTAGTTTATACGTCATAAAATGAGTATCTATTTTATAGAAATATTATGAGAAGAAAGAAATGTTGTTTTTCTTTCCCATTTTTGATTAAAAACTTGTAAACATTGCACTCTTCTTAGCTTCAGTCAAAAATACTTTTTGATGCATGGTCAGTTAGTTCAGTGGATTCCATTCCCCTCCACTCCATTCTTAGCCATCCATTCTGTGGATGAACAAAACTATGGGTTATTAATATCTAGTTAGTTAGTAAATAATATAGGAAAATGGGAGCTAAAAACCAGGAAGACCAGACCCTTAAGCATGGCACTGAAAACTACCTTGCTGTGTGAAATCTTTGGGCCCCTGATAAAGTGAGAGTCTGTCTGCTTCCACAACCTTGCAGTGGGGAAGTGGGGGAGGAAGAGGGTGAAAAGGGAGTGAGGCCAAAAGTAACCTAGTTAATCTGATAGACCAGGCAAGAAGAATGAGGATTAGAAGAAACATTAGTTATCGATGGTTCAATGTGTGCTCAAGTCAAGAGACGGATAATCTGGAGCTGGTAGTATTGAGCAGGAGAATGTATATCACACCTCAGGTGGAGACTGAAGGAACACCAGCTTTTGGTAACTTATGAAAATTTTATGAACAAAGACAGCCAATGACTTAAAGGAGGTAAAGCTGTTAAAGACCCTGGACTTTCTACCTCAAACCAATGGAGATTTTTATTTCTGATGGAAGAAGGGAGCAGTTTAGTAAGACATCATCCTTCATCCTGATGGCCCTGCCCTCTCATCTACCCTGCTAATGTTCATTACATGGCCTGTTAATTTCTCATAGACTTGGAGTTTGTCAGCCTCTGCCTAATCCTAGCCCCATGCTAGCTGTTTAGAATGATTTTATAGCTATTTACTTGTTTCCTGTTTAGTTCTAGAAATTATGAGATCTCAGCCTACCATGATGTTAATAGCTTCTTTCTACTAGCAAGTAGTATCTGTAAATAGTTTCTTGCTGCCTTGTACTACGGAACTAACGTGTCCCAAAGGCCAATATTCGTAGAGCCTAATTTCAGCCCATTAATAAACAGAATAGGTAAAAATTAAGAGCAGTCAATAGACAGCTTTGTTTTACCCCCATTGCCTTCATGTCTTAGGCCACTATCTTGTGTGACACCTGCTTGGTCCTTGGAACTAATATGTCTTTGGCCCATGAAATGATAGATTTGCCTCTTGGCTATCTGATGACCCTCTTTTTTGGACTGCTATTTTCGTCACTTCAGCTAACCTCCTAACTTTAGAATTTCTCAGACAAGGAGCAGGTACTTTTCTCGAATTTCACATTTCCCCTCAATCTACTGGGAAACAAATGTTATGTTCTCCTAAGGGCCCTTTTCCACTCTGGTCTCTGCAGCTCAACAAGCATCTGGCCAAGGAGTGAGACCAAGCTTGCCCGTCTCATCTCATCCCTCCCTGTGGCCAGCCTCAGGTTCACTAGGAATGAGGATGTCAACACACTAGAGACCTGGGCTCAACACCAGTTTCTGTGTTGTCGCAGGGAAGGGCCTGTACTAGGTGCAGCAAGAAGCTGTTACCAGGTCTCTTCCTTTCCTAGCGCCTCTGGCAGTGTGGGCACTTCTTGGGGAAAATGTCTATGTGCCTGTAACTTAAACAAGTTGATCACCAAGGAGATGGGCCTTCTAGAGTCTAGGCTCTGAGTGGACTGAGAAGTGGAGTGGTCTTTGATCTTGGACTGAGTGTAACATTTTGGAGAGGTGGACCTTTCCCTGTACCCTAGGAAGCACTGTGGTTCAGCTGTTGGAGCAAATTAGACTTCAGTTACTATTCTAAATAGAGCTTAGTGCTAAAATATGCATAGAAGCAGCTGAATGTAGGAAATAGAAACAAGCAGGTGGGGCTCTGGAGGTCAGCAGGACAAGACAGACCTTAAGGAGTGCACTTGAGCTCCCATTTCTGGTGCGTGTGCGGGTGCAGCAATAAAGAAGGCCAATTTTGTAAACCATGTGAGCATTCTTCAAGATGGCCAGGAGGCACTTGGGAATCTAGTGTCCAGATGAATGTACTTCTTGAGATCAGCAAGATGGAAGCCTAAAGTCATTATTATTGGATATTAAAATAAATGTGGTCACACATTGTTTCACAATCTTGTGAATTGAAATATATTAGTTGCTCATTCATTCATGTCGGTGGCTTTGCTGGATGAAACAAAGATGAACACAACTGTGTACCCTCAAGAAACATATAGTTTAATGTGGGATAATCTATTAAAAATGACTCAATTACAACACAGTGTGGTGTTAGAGGGGAAGTGTTAGGTGTTGGGAGCACACACAGTTAATACAGTGGATTAGGGGAATTACAGATAATTTGCTAGAGGAGATAACTCTTGTCCTGAGCCTTAATGAATGAATTAGTTAACCAGGTAGAGATTATTTACAGAGGCGATGTGGTGATGCCAAGGGTTTCAATGAAGTCAATTTGAGAAGCCCTTATAACAAGTGTTACTCATCTCAATGCTTTGGAGTTTGGTGAAAAATCAGGGAGTAAACAAATCAAACCTCTGAATAACCAGCATAGATGCTGTCAGGTCCATGTACCAAAGATGACATAATCACTGTCATATAAAAGTTGCTAGTGATTTCTAGCTTAACAAGTCAGATTTTTATAATATTGTTGATAAATATGAATTATAAATTAAAGTCTTGAGATTAATTCAGTGGCTAGTGTGGAAAGTATATTAAATCTTGGAAAATTTCTGCTTTCTAGTGAGACAAAGAATTACAGAAACATGTTCCATTGCATTGGTGAAAGCTGCTGGACGGAGTATATCTTTTAAATTGATAATGGGAACAGACCAGGGACTCAATAATCTGGAAAAACTTGTTTTTACCCAAGATAGGTGTCTTAATCTGTAACGGGAATACTCTGCTGTCCACAGTTCAGCCCTGATACCTGGTGGATTAAGCTACTGTGCAAGATGCTAGCTTTCTGGGGATAGCTATTGTACTAGATCGCAAAACCGAAAACAAATACTCCCCATCACCCCTGCCCAGTACCAGGTTCTTGAATGTGTTTTTGTAGCTCTACCCATTAAGAGATGGAGTCTTTCTTCATCTCTTGAATCTGGCTGGCCTGATGAACTGCTTAGCCGACGGGTCTATGGTAAACATGATGCAAGCAGAGACTTGGAAAGTGCTTAGGTATCGAGCCTTCCCCTACTGCTGCTCTTGGAAGCCCGTGATTGCCACATGTTAAAAAGCTAGTCTAGCCTGGTAGATGATAGGGCCAAGTTGCTTAGTTACTCTCCAATACTCACACTTACAGTCAGCCAATTGTCAGATGTTGAGTGAGGCTCCATACTGCCGCTTGACCACAGATACGAGAGTGAGCTCAGCTGAGTCCAGAGGGCTGCTTGTTAGTCTGATCATGTGACCGGTTTGGTTTCCTAATTACCGAGCATGAAGTATTTATAGAGTATTCATTGTGTGTTAGGTTCTGTTAGGTGATGGGGATTCTAAAAGTTAATAATATACACACGCCACCTTAGGTTATGTGGAATGGATTCTGTGTTTCTGTTTACCTGATTACATGGAAACAAGAGTGGAAGAGACATTACTAAAAAAGGTAGAAATGAAATGGTTATCACCAAAGAAACAAAACAAGAAGAGACAATGGGGAATGAGTGGCACTCCTCTATATGTATGTACTAGGAATCAGAACTTTTTGTCCATGTGTTTTACTATCTAGACTCTGGCAGAGTGCTGAGGGAAGCTGGTGCTGACTTTTCTTCTCTTTCCCATGAATAACTTCTTTCTATTCTTATTAATGAAAGCACATTCTTTGGCTAAGTTTTTTCCATATCTAGGTCTGAATGATTTTTATTTCCCTATAATATAGAAGGTAGAATATTTTAGTCATGGTACTAGGGAGGGTAGGAAAAAAAATCAAAGCCAAAACCTAACCCCAAACTAGTTTTGGATTCAGGTAGATTGATCTGGTTTGATTCCAAGGTTTGCCACTTAATCACAGTGAAATTGTCTCAATTTTTTTCTTATGTAAAATGAGGTTATACCATATACATTATGACATGTTGTGAGGATTTGAGACAAGAATTTGAGATAATAGTGAAAGCCTCTAGCAGAAAGCTTAAAATGCCCCAAGGTGACGTCTTAGTAAACCCTCAGAACATGGATAGCTACACATGCCCAGAGTTTCTATTGAAGTTCTGCATTCCAAGTAATTATTTTTTATTGCTTACACCTGAGGATGCAGGCAGTTTAAATAAACATGATAAGAAGTACCATCTCAGGATTTCTATCAAACTAGGGAGGTATTTGCCATTTTGTTTTAAAGGGAAAACAAAACATTTGATTTCAAAGTCTAGGAGGTGCTAGAAATAGGAATATCTTGCTCTAAAAATCATTATCTGGATATTTACAAAAAGTACAAAGTTATTACAGAATTTCAGTATGTATGTATCCAAATCATATGACTTTGGATAAGAAATTCTATGATCTTTTTGTAATTAATTTATACATTTGTTCTCTTTACTTTTTTTCACATTTTTGCAAAAACATAATGGGTTTAATTAGGAAAATAAGGATGAAAATGTCATACATTTTAACAGTAGGAATAAAGTTTTAACAATTTGATAAAATGATAGGTTTTCCTATAATCACAGAGAGTTACTGAATTAGAAGTTAGAAGTATTGTAAAGTATACTTTATGTTTCTTGTAAGAAAGGAAGGCCAGTATTCTAAAGTGACTTTGTAAATGGTTTTTCCTCCCAGCACAGGGCCTGGGTTTCCAGTCACTCCTGCTTGGATTCCATCCTATTACTTAATATAGCAGACTGAGAATTGCTTTAAGATTTGCAATGAAATAGCACCAGGTGTTTTAAAATGTAAACTTTGCTCCCTGGGGAAATAAGTTACAAGATAAGAGGAATGAAATAAAAATCTTTGATCATAGGACATGAATCTTCTGAAAGAGACCATTTAAGGATACCTCAATTGATTGCCATGTGTTTGATTCAAATCTCCTGTATACAATTAGCTAAAATAGTAAAATCCACATGATTCAGTTTTGGCTACTCATTTTAAATGACTTCAATTAGTCTAAATTATTTTCTTATAAATTCTTTTCTTTCTTTATACCTATACTAAATTAGATTATCAAGTTAAAATAGAACTTCTCCAGATTCAGAGTGAATAAGGATAAGGAGTTTAATCAAAGTTTGGATACATTTTTAAAAATAATTTTTTAAACATGTAGAAATATTTTTTGTTTTTTTATTTTTATTATTAATTTATTTTAAATTTTATTTTAAAAAATTTTTATAAAGTTTTAAAGGTTACTTTTCATTTACAGTTATTACAAAATATTGTCTGTATTCCTCATGTTGGACAATACAGTAGTTTGTATCTCCCACTCCCCACCTCTGTATTGTTCCTCCCCTCCCATTGGTACCCACCAGTTTTTTCTCTATGTCTATGAGTCTGCTTCTTTTTTGTCATATTTACTAGTTTGTTGTATCATGCAGAAATATTTTGAATGAAAAATTTCAAATAGTAAGTTTAAAAAATCTAAATATTAAAGTTACAGATGGAACCTTGCTTCGAACTTGACTGAAGTAACAGAACATTATAACATCTGTGACACTGCTGTTAACTGAACCAACTTGGGTCCAATCTCCCACACACAGCAAAGCCAAACTACTGGTTATGGTGAAGGTAAGTGCAGCGTTTATTGTATTTGCCAATCTTGATCAAAGTGAACTTAAGAAGACCCTTCATTTGAGCTCCTATGCATACTCCTTAAACCAACATCCAAATTGACCAAACCTGTAAGGACATGACCTTCCAGGTTCTTGTTATATAGTTTCTGTAAATATCCCGAGGTTCCTTCAGCAAGGACTCTACTTACGTAGGGCTGCAGTGCAAATCCTCTAAATCCATTAGAGATTGGAATTTGTAAAACTACAAAATTCTCTGAAACCAGATACTGTTTTCTTTTTCTTTGTGGAGAAATTGGAGTCCTAGTTAACAGATAGTAAAGCTGTCTACCCCGAGACTCCCTCTGGAGGGAGACATAGTCCAGCTTTTATACCAATTGCCGCCCTCTCATCTTTTACTGCCTCCTTTTCTGCAAGACCGCAGTTTGCTCTCAGCAGCAGCTGCGGCTGCTAACTGAAGTGGCTGTTGGGAGAGAGACCGAGGGAGGCAACGCCGCCTGGTCCTGCTTTCTCATTTTCCTGCTTAACTCAACCTGGAGTGTTGGCACCTGTTTTCTCCCTGCGTTCTCCTTGCGCCACACAGGGAAGCCAGTCACTCCGGACTCCCTAGACGTCCAGGCTGGGTGGATTAATAAGTGGTCTGGGTGGAACGGGTTGGGGTGGGGGGTGGGGTGGAGTCTGCCCTCTACGTTGACTTTCTGAAAGGTACCGCTAGGGTCTTTTAACAGTGCAACGCCTAGGGTGGGAGGCAGAGACGAGGCTTCGGTTACTACACCGCTTACTTGGTTTTCTTCTGGTGATCTGGATTTGTTTCCTCGACCTCGTCCCCCGCCCCTTGCTCTCTCCCCTCCCCTTTTTAGCGAAGTGACACAGGCAACACCTGCTCGCTGGTGTTCGACGTTGGAACTCACACCTTCTCTCGGTGGAGACGGTGCCAGCGTACTGGGGACAGGAGGGCAGCAGCGATTTTCCTTCCTCCCAGCCCATGATGCCTAGAGGGGCAGTGGTTGGGCTGCGTTGGGGCTCTGGCCGCAGCACTTCAAGGCGGAATTAAGGGGCTGCAGCTGGTCAGGAGTTGCTGCTAAGTGGACTCCGCGCAGTCTCCGAGAGGGTATCAGCTGGGACCTGTCTGCTAAAAGCGGGAAAAAGAGCACCTGAATCGGGGAACTTCAGCGTCTTGGGGGCGGAAGTCCACCGAGCTCAGAGCGTCTCCTCCTTCCTACCCCAGCAACTCCTGCACGTTGGAGACCCGGGACCTGGGAGAGCCAGGGAACTGGAGAAATACGTGGCGGAGGCTGTTTTCCTGAAGGTGAACCCTTCAGTCCAATTGCCTTTCCCCAGGAGAGCAAAAGGGAGGGCAGGAGAGAGAGAATCGAGGATACGTGTGTGTGAGAGACAGAGACGACGTGTGGCGGGAGGAAAAGTCTTCACTCGGCGTTAAAAAGCAAACAAATCGGAGATGGAATAAGCGGTAATTGCTACAAGACCGCCTTGATTCTCGCAGTCGGGGAAGCTGAGCGCACCGCGCGCATCGGCGAGGAGAGCTGGCGACCTGCGGGGAGCTGGCGAGGGCTGCGGGACTTTGGCTTTTCCTTACTAAACAAATCTTTTGATTACTTTGACTTGTGAATAACGACGGGAGAAAAGGGACGAGCCCTTCGCTAGCTACCTTCCATCCGCTTTAAGGGGATTCCAGTTTGGATGTCAAGAGACTCCTGAACCCTCTTTGCCATCGGAGGAGGAAGCACACGCGCGCGCACACACGCACGTTCAGGGCCACACTCACACGCCCTCCACGAGCACACACCACTAGACCTCGGTTCCCTATGCCCCAGAACGGTGACGGCGGATTGGCATCTTGGAAGCGATGCAAGAGCGATAAGGCTGGCGCGGACCCGCGGAAGCTGCTGGAGCATCGCTAGGTGTTGCCGCCACCAGGAAGCCGGGCTGCAGGTAGGTCCCAGCCGCGCCTCCCGCCGCCCGCCAGCGCTGGGGACTCGGGCGGCCGGTGGAGGACCCGGGGCCCGGAAGCCCTCCCTTCCCGGGGGGTCAGGGGCTATATGGGGCTCGCCCAGGGAAGGCGAGAGGTGATAGCAGATGCTGGTTGGGCGGCTAGGGTAGGGGCGGGGGTGGAGGGACGCCGAGTGGGGATCAGAGCGAGCGAGGGAGGTTCCGAGAGCGGTGCCCCCCGCCCCATTTCTCCTAACACGTTGAGCGACCCGGCCGAGGATTGAAGTGGGTTTTACTTCGATCCCTCAACCGAACCAACCCCGTTTGGTAACCATTTTGGACTCCTAATAAGAAGTCGGGGGTCACGTTCAAAGAAGGATCAATGGGATATGTCAAAGCGCCTTTCTGAAACCCCCACTTTCTGTCCACTTATGATTAGTTAATTCCCGGGCCTGTCTGCAGAGGGTGGATGTTTCAGTGAGGCGATTGGTGTCTCCATCTCTTAACTGTTTTCATAAAGAATCATCTTGATAAGTTCCAGAGCCTCTTCTGTTTAAAGGTTTATTTAGATTTGGTAACGGACGCTTTTCTAGTGAATGAAATAAAGCTTCAGTAAAGGACACTATCGGAGAGCTTTTGGAAAAGGATCGTTAACTGAATAGCGTTAACTGAACCGCTTCGAGGAACTGATGGTTTTTCATTTCTTTCTGTATAGATGCCTCCGGAATCTTGTTAATAGTACAGGATTTTCCTGCCCCACTGCTTTCACGTCCCTTCCTCCTTCTCTTCCAAAAGGCCAGGTTCCACCAAGAGGTGTTTTTTTTTTTTTAGGTTACTTATCCTCACTTGTCAGTGGGGAATGTTTTTGCAGATACTGCCTTTGCAAAAGGAAAGTTTGAGATCCATCGCCCTATTTCTCCTAGAACTGCAGGCTGAGCTACCTAGTCTCCACTTGAAAAGGACGAACTATAGATGTTTGCAGAGCCCCGGGGTAGATGCCAGGCTTTCCTAGTCAGTACTCCACTTCCTGAGCAAGTGTTAAATAATTGCCTGAAGCGTGCAGAATCAAACGTGTAGTCACTATAGTGGCTAGCTAGCCTCTCTTCACCTTGTGCTGGGTGAGTTTGCTAGTGGCAGTAAGACAGAAAAGAAAATACCTTCTTTTTGTGAATGTTAAATCCCCTCTGGAATTTTGCAAGCATCCTACCTACTTGAAAAAAAAAACCCAAACAAACCTATATACAACTTTTGCTCTGAAAAGTACCCCCAAAGCAGTCAGTGTATAAGGGTCTTTTCCTCATGACAGGATGAATTTCAATGACTACTGACTGCATAGTAACTATCTGGTTCCTGATTGTTTGAGACATCAACATTCAGATTGTTACCAATTAACACTTTGAAACTGCTCTATTAAACAATGTAAGTTAAGACAAATGAGTAATTTAAGATTTCTGTGTAAAGTGCTGAATGACAGTAACTAGTGAAGGAGACTGAAGATACTTCTAAAGCTCTTAAAACCCAAAGCATTGAGATTATTTGTATTTATTCCAGCCTTTCCATGTTTATGCATGTGCTCTCAAACTGGTGAATCTTAGAATTTCAAATTTGGCACCTAAGATCCTTAAAAATGATCAGACACATTTAATTTTCTCTCTTCTTCGTTCTGGATCTCATCCTGGGTCAGTTGTTTGCATGTTGGCCTTTTTAGAGTTCTAATTTTTAGATCCATCAGTAGCCTTTGAAAAGCCAGCAGTAACCACACTGAAGGCTAATTTTATTTTCATTTTCTTAATTTTCAATGAAAATTGGGTTGTATTATTTATAGATGTAATACTATGAGAGCAGTGTCCCTGCCAACTGAATGCTTAGGGACAGTGACTTTTAAGAGGCAGAACACAGTTTTGGTGTGTTGCTTTATTCAAATTAGGCATTTTTTGAGACTAAAATCTTGATTCTGGTCTTTAGTACAGTTTCATAGTTTAGGATGCTTGAATTTAAATATTTATTTATAGTGCTATGATTGATGTCTCTTAAAGAAGGACCAAAAAACGTTGACATGAAAGCAAACATCTATAATGCTACAAGTTGTGCTAAAAAGGAACCTAAGTTTTCTGAGGATATGTGATTTTTGAATCTGAAAAATATTAGTTATTTTAACAAGGACAAATTGGAGAGTGAAGATTCATTGAGATCCTATGGATCTATGTCAGAAAGGGTGCATATTGCTTGGAGACTGCATTATAGTATTTACTAACTACCAAGTTATAAATGTGATGACACAGCTGTAGAAAGATCTGTTTTTAGACATGGCCACTTTTCCTTTTTAAAAATTTATGAAATGATGAAACTTAGGGGGTAGCAGGAGATTTTATAGAAATTATTTTGTATGTTATCAGAAAATTTTAGTGGTCCTGGATTCTGTATCTTCAATATAGTATTTTAATGATGATCCTTTTACAACGTGTTTTTGAATATTGAAATGTTGAAAGTGCATTTTGGGGTTGATTTCTCACTAACTGCAGGCTATGGATTACCCTGTACAGGTAGGGTAAGATGTGCCTCTCCGGCGTTTCCCAGGCATTTCTTGTCATGGGCCCTAATACAAGTTACTGTCAGAGTCTACCTAAGTTCAGCTGTGCATGCAAACTGCTAGGCATTTGCCTCTCTAATGCATGTCCCAAACTAGGAATGTTCCAAAGTGTCATCAGCTATTTCTAATATGTTTGAGAAGATGAAACAACCAGAGTGCGAACAGTTCGGTGCCCCTGCTTTTCCTTCTCCAGTATTTTATTAGGGATACCTCATTAAGTCTCATTATTCTGCAGCTGTTTTGTTCATTGAAGATTCAAGTAAAAATAAACTTTACTGTGCAATGCAGTTTTGTTTCCTAGCTGAAAAGCCATAAGTTGAAGTGAAATAAGCACCTAACATAGTTCATTTTGATTTATACCTGATATTTACAAATGCAATTCATCAACCTGTTATTAGTAGGGCTCCTTCAAAACAAAGAGAAGAAATGCACTCACACAGACTGGTGCTGGATGTGAGGGCCAAACCAGCTGAATCAACCTCCTATCTGGTCCACATACTTGCACAGTATTTCACATGATATATCTTGCTTATGAACCACTGATTTTTTTTTTTAAATGACATGTAATATGGTGAATTTGCTATTGTGTTGGAAAATTCTTTGGTTCACTTTGCTTTGAAGTACTTGGAGCACATGAAACTACACCACTGGAAGAGGAGGAATAATCTCAATGTGTTACCATAAGTCTTTTTGGAGAACAGTTTTACTTTAGGTTTGGAGTGCAGTCTAAAAATGGGAGATGGAAAGGTGAGCCTAGAAAACAGAGGCCTAGAAGTTAGTTTTGGTTTTTAGTTATCATTGACCATTGATTTATTGGGCAATTTTTGAAAAGTCTGATTCTATTTATTTGACACAGTGATTCAGTGCCCTTGTCAATGAGAAGAAACTAAAAATGCATGTCTTCTGCTTATTTTTAACAAATTTAAAGAGAATGGTTAGACTTACTGGAATGTGAAGAAAAACAGTATTTAAATACATTTTTCTTCAATATGGATTTAATCTCTATATCTATACATATACATGCACATACATACATATGCTTTTAATGGGACCGATGTAAAAGACTGGTTTTGTGTTGAAGGGGGCGAGAATGACTTTAAAAAAAAGTCTGCATTTTTAGGTACCTAGTTTTTCACTGTTTTACATGATTTGACCTACAGTGCAACGGTTTAACAAGGTCATTTATAATTGAGTTTTACTCTTTGAGCTCTTGTTACAGGCAGAATTTTTTCTCTTCAGTTTTTCTTTTGGAGATATTTTTATTCATTAAGCTACAGCTGCAAAAAAGGAATCAATTTTGTCCTCTATGTTGGGGTGCTTTGGGATATGTTTATTGACACTATGACTGGAAATTTCAACACATTTTAAACAGTGAATATATCTGTATGCTGTCTTTATTAAATATGCGCCTCCATAGTCAGAACACAAACCATGCATTATAGTAGAGCACACCGTTCTGGTTTACAAATGGTGTCTACAAAATATCCAGAAACATACTGATACTATACTCTAGATTTGTTAGATTTCCCCAACTCACCCACTTCCAATGTGTATACCACATGTGTATGTTGAATTTCATCCTGTGCTGGAACTGTAGGCCAGCTAGTCACTGGAATTAGTGAAAATCTAGCCTGTTTAGGCAATTGATTATTAGTACCATTGAAAAATATAAGACTTCCAGGTTACTTGGAATTCAGATGAGACATGAATATATAAGCTATAAGGAGAGTATTCCGTTTTATTCACAATTATCTATATGCGGTATGAGATTAAGGAATCAGAGCTTATATGCTTATATTAGATAAGGTCCTTCTAATCACTTCCTTCAGTCTCCTAAATTACTCCAGAGTACCTGTAATTATTTTATGATTTCCCCTGAATGGCCAGTTAGCGAAGGTACATCTCCCTTTCCTCTAGCAATAGCACAAACATACTTATTCAATTAAATTTATATTTATAATGCTCCTTTTACACAGTAGATTTTGGAAACTCCTTACAGAGAGATTGGATAATGTGAAATTGTTGCCTCCTTAGCAATTATGGTGGTAGGCTGAATTTAGTACTTTGACAAAATGGGGACAATCAGCCAAACATGTCTGCTTTGCTCTTCTGTCTCCTGTGCCATGGAAAGGTAGTTCTTCACATAAAGCCTAAAGAGTGCAAAGCAGCTTTTTGATGAATGCAAGATTTGTTTTACTAATTTTTTTTTTTTTTTTGCTCCTATGAACTAGTCACTATATAATTGCATGCATGTGAATGGGCAACTGTGTTGACCTTTAAAGGTCATGCAAAGATTCTAAACCTTACAATTTGCAGTGTTAATTGCCTGTGGCCTCCTGTCGCTGCATATGGAAGTTTCTGTTGGGTTTAATAACACAGAGCAACATTTTCTTTGGCTTTCTTTGGCAGATTATGCAGCTCTTTGTAAATAAATTCATGGAGGTATCCATAGTAGGCACTATCCATAGTAGGTATAGTAGAAGATTTTTGGAAATGGGTATTTGTGCTTGGAAATTAAAGTTTTCAATCCCGAATGGACAGGGCTAAAAGACAGATTACTTCTGGTGCAAAAACCTGATCATTGAAAATGATTATCTATACATAAAAACTGTGCCATGGTTTTATTTGATTTTTGTCTGAGTTTCTTAACATCCTTCTTGGAGATTCCAATGAGAATTGTACTTAAATATTGGAGGAAGTAAATATACTTGCTCTCTCCTGCTCTATTATGAAAAAGACCATCTATTTGAGAAAAGCAAATTGTGTTATTTGTCCTAGTCTGCATGTTCCTGGCCTCATTTTTTTTTTTTTTTTGTCTTTATGATTGGAATAAGCACAGGCAGGCAACTAAAAAAGGTTTATGTGGTCACAGGAATCTTAGTAATGAAACCTCAACCTAGTAACAGAACACTGAGACTTTGTTAGAATGTGTTCTTCAAGAGAGCAGAACTTCTACAACCCTAAAACTTGGGTTTGTTGAAACAATAGAGCTTTATGTACCAATGCAGCCAATGTGTGGCTGTTCAGGTCAGCCAAGAATTCAGAAATGGCCAATTCAGATCGTTTGAGGAAAGTAACATATACACTTACATTTTTTGTTTATGTTAGTTTATGACAGTTCCAAGTTTATTTAAGATGGAAAACCTGGTTATTGTTACCACTTCTTTCTTAATTTACTTTTATCTTGTTATAGGTGTATGGTGGATGGCATACTTAAATTTGTTGGTGCTGGAGAGTTCAATAAATTCCTCCTTGGAATGGCCATCAGATATATCAGTGGCAGTGACCCGGTCCTACTTTTGTTTGTATTGTCTTCAGAAAACTGAGTTGAATTGAGTGAAAGAGCTCTAACTTTAGTTCTCTTTTATGGTTTATAAGGAGAAAGAAAGTAGATGACCCACCTTTCAGCCAGGCAATCCGAAGGCCAAGGGAAGAGAGGAAGGGCGGTGAAACCTCATAGTCCAGAAAACAGAGGCCTCATTTTCAGCAGCTTTAAGTTCAAGAGAACATTCCTAACCTAATTTTTCTTTTCAGCTTTAGTTCTTGAAATGTTATGTCACAGTAGTTTCCTGCTAAGACATGTATTAAGCCTTATTGCAAACTCCTTAAGATTGATTGTTGGTGTGTTTATAAATATACCAGAATTGGTTCAAAATTTAGACTTTGCTATTTGAAGATATATGTGCTCATCACATCATTTGTTGAGCAGTTAAAATTCATTGGCTTGCATTTTGGTTAGCAGATAAATTTTGAAAATGACTATTATAAAGCCAATGTGGTGTAGTGGCAAGAGCTCTGGAGAGGCTTTTGTAGTTCTACCAGTAAATAACCACATAACCACAAGAAAACCACTTCATTTCTCTGTGCCTCAGTTTCTCAGCAGTATATTTTCTTTAGTCAAGTTTTCAAGATAGTTAAAAATGTAAGTCTGTGTCCAGACCTACTAAACATCATGGCATGGGAAGTATAATAACATTGTAGGACATACCTGTATTTAGAAAGCCAAGGGGCATCCAGCACAAAAAGTTCCTGGCACACCAGTAAATGTTCCATAAATGCTTTTTAGTAAGTGATTTATAAAAAAAACTTGTTCAGCTTTATACGAGTGAGATGATGACAATGTTAGTGATGATTATGGTGATGACTAAAGACTGTAGATATGGGGATGTAAAACTGAGTCAGACTAAATATAATTCAGTTTAGCCATTTTGCCTAGTGTGCATGATGCTGTTTTGTTGCAAAACAAGTCGTGATTGGCCATGAGCCTTAGGCTTATTGGGGTTACGTGTCTCTTTTCTACTGTTGGTTTTCCTAGTCACACAGATAAAATGGTTTGGTTGATTAACTCAAATAGAACTGGGTTAACAAATGAATAATCTCCATGTACCTGTTGATTAAAGACATTCATTCAAAATCTGCATTTGAACTTTTGAGGATTTATAATCCTTGGGAAAGTTCACGTACTCAGTATTTATTGAGCACTTTCTAGGTTCTTGGGATATTTCAGTAAACAAAAAAGACAAAGACTTTACCATTTTAGTATAATACTTGAAGTTTTGAAATGAATCTGGAGGAGTAGATCAACAATGTATTTGTGCTATATCTGCTCTTACTATTCTTGTTTACAAGTATGAAGTACAGTTTTGAAAAGAAATAATTAGAATTGTTAAAATGTCTGAGTTACAGAGTTGTGAAGAAAAATATCACAGTATACCTTTAAGGTGAGGTAGTTTGTAGTTGAGTGGATTGATTGCAGCTCATAAGATCTATGATCTACAAACAATAGCTCCTTTTCCTGAATTACATGTGAAAGAACAAATTCAGATAGGCTGAATGCCTTGAGGTCAGTGACATGATGCCTCTTATAGGTGTCTGAATTTGCAACCCCTTTAAGAGTCAGGTTGGGAGGGTGAATGAATGAAGCAGACCAAATAGCAGATGACAAGTGGCAGCTGACACTCAGCTTCAGTACTGGGGAGACCATAGGGAATGGTGGAGATTCTGACCAACATCTATGTGGGATAGCTGTGCCTTGGCTATACTTGTTGCCATGCTGGATTGTGGGTTTGATTTTGTCAGATTTTCTGATTTGTAGACGAGACCTTAGATGTGTAGATTTTTTTAATGTGAAAGTTTCAAATTTATAAATGATAGTAATGAATTCACATTTGAAATACTATGTGGGCCAACAGACATATCTGCAGGCCATATGCAGGTTAAAGGCCATGAGTGTGTCATTGTTGACAGAGGGATGTGTGAAGACTGCTAGCTAGGGAGATAAGTATATGCCTGCCCTTCTGCTGTCTCTGGCCACAATCTTCCCACCCTAATTGCATTTGGAGCCCGGGTGGTTGACAGTAAAGGGCTCAGCTGGAGGAGCTGAATGATAATGATGAGTTGTTTAGTCTCACTCCTGTACTTAGTTTTCTTTCTTCTTATTGATTCATTGTGCAATTGATGCTGAAGTCACCTTGAAGTTGGTGGTACCTTGGAGGGTTTGAGAGATGTGCTGGGAATGCAGAAGTTTAAGTTTATGCCAAATAGTTGGAATGGCTCTGTAGTTTCTGTAAAGCCTATTCCTTTAGATCACTGCTTCTTAAACTTCTGTTTGCACACAAATCATGTGGGGAGTTTGCTAAAATGCAGGTTCTGCAGTAGGGCTTGGGGAATCTGTACTAACATGCTCCCAGGTAAAGCTAAAGCTATTACCAGTTGAGTTTTAAGACTTTAGAGAACTTCTTAGCAACTAACAGAGAAAGGTTGGAAGCCTCCATCCAACTCCTACTTCTCCTTGTAGTAAGGAGGCTAAACCTGGCTACCAACTCTAAATACTTTTTCTCAAAGTCTCTTTAATCTGAGCACAGAATTCATAAAGTGTTATGTTTAGTTTTCTAGTCTTCGATTTAGAGAATGTAATTTTACTCCAAAGCATAAGTCAGGAGTTGTCTTTTCTACACATATTAATGCAAGATTGGTTGACTTCCTGCAGTTTAAAGAAATAAGTTTATTTCATAACTAAGGCATTATCCACGGATGAAGTTTAGCACACAAGATAAATTTTAGCTTCTGAAATCATTTTTGGAATTTCAATAGTAATTGCTTTTTTTTAGGGCTAAAATGTCAAAATTTGGCCACAATATCTGCATTTTTGTCCTAGTTAAGTATGATGAATATGTGGGAGGATGGACTTGAAAAAAAGATGGTTTTCCCTGTGTGTTTATTGGGCTTACAACTTTAAAGTGAATCAGTCTCTCTCTCACTCGCTCGCTCTCTGTTAATCCTAAATACCTTTCCAAAATTGATCTCTTTAGGATAGAAGACATAATAGCTTATTATTTTGGGAGTTTGACATCTTCATATTATTAGAATCTTTTTTCCTAAACCAGTTTTACTAATGCCGGAAGGTATGATAGCTCAGGTGTGTGCCTCTATTCTGCTGAGACATGAGCTGGATCTCATGTCATAAGCTCGGTTCACTGGGTGAAATATTTTGTTGCCAGTCTTATCAATGCCCTGGAAATTCTTATGTTTTATTATGTTGGTATATTAATTACAAACTGAGATTAGATTTAGATATGTCAGTTTGAGAGAGTGAAGCAATTTGTTTTCTTCCAAGTTGTATGATTAGTATCGTTTGCGATAGTAATGCTTTTAAATCTTACTCAATTTCTTTTCAGTGCGTTAGAAGTTTCTATTATATAAAATAGCTTTGTGTATAGCTGAGTAATGATAAGAATAGATTTAACTGAATCTAACCGTAAGCTTTGTGAGGCGGAGCTATGTGTATCATGTTTCTATTGATTCCTGGTGCTTAGTATAGTATATATATAGCACATAATAGGTACTTAATAAATTTAATGGGAAGATGATCAATAGTTTATATAGATAGAATGTCTTTTTACATGTTTCTTCAGTGTGTGAGTGAGTGCTCTATGAACTATCATTTATTCTAATTGTGTGTGTGTGTGCGTGTGTGTGTGTGTGTGTGTGTAAGAGAGAGAAAAGAGAGAGAGCGGGTTTGTTTTGATCTGCACTTTTAATCTCTAACCTGAAAGATATATTAGCCTTAAAAAATACATACATTGTAGGCAAAAACATCAAGGACAAAAACAAAATGAGCATGTTAACCAATATTCCCATTCTTTCAACAATTTATTGTAACCTGGAGGTTTAGAAACTGCATATGCTTGTGATTCTACTGTTGTATAAATTAAATAATATTTGTCAATGTCAAATTTAAGTGTTGTTAATCACATATGGAATATATTTTGATTGCTCTTGTCAGCGACTTGACGTGTCATTCATTAGGGAATTTAAAGCCATTTATTCTTATCTACATAATTACCATTTTCATAATTTATCACAAACCAGATTTGCTTATTTCACCTTCAGGAACACTACTGACTGTGATATCATTGTTCTTGGCTTCAGTGATATTGGAAATTATTGGTGTTCTAATTTTAAATGCTATTTAGTGCAGATAGTATGCATTCAAGTATTGATTTTATTTTAGTCCTCTGGGTTAAGCAGAGCTCTTAAATGCTTGCACCATAGAAGATTTCACAAAATTAAAATTCTTGACTATATTTTAATATTAAGGAAACTCATGTGTATTATAAAATCAAAGTCAACTCATTATATCATTAAGAATGTAAAATTGAATTCTGTTGTCTTTATTTTAAAAGATTGAACTGTATATATTGGCATCCCTATTTGCTTAAAAAGTTCAAAACCCTCAAATATAATGCCTTCACTCTTTGAAGTATAAAACCTATTTTGGAACTCTTTAATGAGTCAAAAGACAGGCTTTAAATTGAGTGGATCTGATTTTCTTCTCCGTATTGTCCAAAAACACTCATACTTATATAATTAAGATCTAAGGCTATTAAGCTAGGGCTACATGGAACTTATTGAAAAAGATAGATCTATGCCTCTTCCCCAACTGAATCTCAAATATAAGGTTCATGAAGAATTTAGGTACTGTATAGTACTGAAAGATTTCCAAAATCAAGAAGTAGAATTAAAATCAAGCTTATTGTATATTGGTGAATTGTACCTTGGAGCAAAATTTGTTATACTTTTAGGAAGACTGGTTCTTCCTTGCCTAGTATCCTTTCCTAGCAGCTGATTACATCCAGTCTATAAAAGGGACTTCAGGGCTTGTGGTAATATTTCGCTTTGTGTTTTGTGAAACCTGCTTCACGTTCACTGGGTAGATGATGGTATGGCAGCCGGGAGTGAGATGAATGCAAAAAGCAAGCTAAATAACTGGCACTCAGGAATTTAAAAGGCGGCAGGGTTAGCATTTTGTAGGATATGATGGAGAAGAAGTATTAGATGGGGAGCCAGATGGAGTGAAAGGGAAGAAAAGAGGCGAGAAGGCAGGTTTGTTCTAGATAAATTTTTATACAAAGGAAATAGGAAATGACTGACCTTTGAGAGAGGGAAAAAGTTAGACAAGGAATAAATCCATGTTAATTCTTGGAGAACAAAGAGGTAAAATAGCAATGAACTGAAGTGACTATAGGGACAAGAAAGATGTATGATGCCAAACCAATTTTCCCCCTTGATTTTGTAAAAAATCTATCCAGGAATAAGAAATTTCTGTCAAAGCTTCTTCTTCTTTCTTCTTTTTTTAACCAAACTAAAAGTCAGAAAGAATGAGTCCTGCCTCTGATCTTGGCTCCAGATAGTTGTTGACCCTTAAAAAAATTACTGAACATCTTTGTCATCAGTTTTCTCAGTGGTAAATGAGAGAACTGGATTTGACGTTTACTTAAATCCCTCCACATTCTTTAAGTCAATGATACCATAGGTCATCTTATGCTTCCATTCTGTTTCCTGAACATATCTTAGACACTGCCCTGTCTGCTTCTTTCCTAGACTGTGAAATCAAGAAATGTGTTTTATTCTTTACCTTGTACCACCTGAGTTTAACCTAGACCATATTCAGGCATTTAATAAGTGTTTTATTAGTTGATCTTTAATTTTATTCTGAAATTCCAGATTATTTTCCTCTTTCATTTTCATCATAAACAAGAGTTTATTCCAGAGGCACAAATAATAACCACATTTGCATCCTGCTGTATTGTTATATAAAACACTTTCATGCATGAGATTTTATTTGATGTTTAAAATGCCTATGAGTTAGGGATAAGTGCTATCCTCAGTTTCAGGTGAGGAAACTGATAGAGACTGATTTAAAAAAAAAAATCGTACAACTAGTGAGTGCTAAGAGGCTGGTTTGAATTCAAAGCCTATCTGTTGGGAGAAAATTCTCCATAGGTCTCTCAAGACACTAAGTACCCTTTTGTTCCATAATGTCTTTTGAAAGATGTTTAAAAAGTGGACAGTCATGGAAGATAATGTCTCCCTGTGAATCACAGGGCAGATTTGCTTACTGTTTAGCATACTAAAAATAATGTTGCTTCCAAGGCAAAGGACTTATTTGCTTGTAGCCCATTATAAAAGATTTGGGTTCCCTAAGCTTAAGGTTCCACAAACCAATGCATGTGCAACAGCCATATGGTCTGCTTCGCATCACACCTGTGGGGCTTAGGGACAAAGGGAACTGACTCAAAAGTGATGTTCATGTTTCTTGCTATGTAATAAGTCCTCTGTCTCTGACCCCAAGAATTTTGTCTTTTGCCAGCATCCATAAGATAGACCAGGTTTGCAAGTAAGGTTAAAAAACAAAACAAAACAAAACCCCAAAACCAAAAACTCAAACCCTTTGCAGTTCTTGACAGTGTATTGTTATGTTACATAAGAAAATTTCTTTTCCTTTATGTGGTGTATGTCCACTTTTATAGCCACTATAAGAAGAATTGCAAAAAAAAAAAAAAAAGTGTATGACCTAATATACACAGCCAGGCTTTTAGTTCTGGGGTCCCTTTTGAGGCCCATCCTCTGCTGCCATTTAGAAAGATCCTTTGGTGGCAGTATAGAGGGTAGGTTCCATGGGGTCCAGAATAGGAAGCCAGGGAGAGCAGCTGGAGAGCTGGTGAGAATTGGCAAGAGTTTGAAGAAGTGAGTTGGAAGAAGGAAGGAAGAAAAGGCACAATTTAGAGGTAGGAGATGGAACCCGCCAGTCATGGAGTCTGAATGTGCAGAAGAGGGAGAGAGAGTGGAGAACAGGTCCTGGCTTGGGTGACTGGTGCTGTTGATACAGTGAGATCCCTAAAGCTGCTCTAGTCTTTCTAGATGAAGGTAGTTGGTCTAATTTTAAGCATTTTGAGTATGAGGTGCCCTGGGGATACCCAAGGGTAAGTCTAAACAAGTAGTAAATTTGGGTCTGGAGTTCAGACCAGAATTATGATTTGGAGACAGAGATGGGGGAATCATGGATGTACATGTTGCTGTTGAAGCCTTCTAACTGGGTGAGATCTCCAGGAAGAGTGTTTAACCAACTCCAAGAGGGAGCCCTGAGGAACAATAACGTATATAAAGAATCTCAGCTCATTTTAGTGCCAGAAGGAAGCCTCCTCTTTCTCTTTGTTCTCCTCTCTTTTTTTTTTTTCCGCACAGCTTGCTGTGACTTGGCCTCATAAACTATAGGGTTTGCTGTTCGCGTGCTGACCTGCTGCCTAGAGAAGCTGATGGTAGCAGGAAGAGAGGACAATGGAGGGAAGGGGGGAGCAGGTTGCGTGGGGCTCCTTATTTCCATCCCCCCGCTGCTACCCCTGGATGTCACTGTGTATTAAGGCCGTGCCGCTGCAGAGCGGTCATGCACAAGCACGCGGTAAGGGGAGGAAGACTTTTCCTTTGTGGTCTTTACTCTCTATGGAGATCTATAGCTGTTTAAAAAATTTAAAATCCTAGCATTCACAATGTACCAGGCACTGTGCCAAACACTTTACATGAATTATCTCATCAATCCACACAATAATTCCAAAAGAAGGTACTACTCTTACCTGTTTTACAAGTAAGTGGCTTGACCATGGCCGTACAGCTTGTAAGAAGCAGAGACAAGTTTTAAATTGTACACCCTGCCTTCAGAGCTGAGTTTTTAACCATATAGTACTGCATCTCAGTCATACATGTTGGAAAAGTGGACTCATTCTGCTTAAAAGAGAACTGTCCTGGTTCAGATTATTTCTGTAGACTCTATGTAGGTGCTATCTCTCCAAGTTTAGAATTGTATCATTAAAATTACGCTATAACATCCACGGGATTCTTTGAACCTCTTTCAGATTTCCCATAGGTTGCTTTGTATGACCCTCTAATTTCGTTTGATAAGAAACTTTAGTAAGTAATAAGAGTTAACATTCAAGAAAATTTGAAAAATGTATTCATATACTCAAATATTTGTTCCTCTGAACTGAAAAAAAATCTCCAACTCTAAAAACAAATGTGAGGTAAAATGTGTCTTTTTCTGGAATTTAAATTCAGGCTGAAACCTTCGATGACATTTATCTTAGAAAACCTCTCTTGGGCTCTCTGCTGTGTAAGAAATGGGCTTCTTAAGGGTAGGATGGGAATAGCCAATGTAGCAGTCCTGGCGGCGGAAGTCAGTTGCCTCTGTAGAACATCAATATAAGACTAATTAGATGCTAAATGCTTGGTGAGTATTGAACAATGCAATCTTCTAATTTTCTGATTAATGACAAAGCCTCATGAAAGCATTCATTATATTGGAAGAATTCAGACAGTCCCTTTTTGAATAAAACAAAATATCTGTAAATGGACTTTTCCCCTAATAATATGATGATGCAGGCAGCAGGGATTCTATGGTAACATGAATAGTAGTTTCCTATTCTTGAAGGTTATGCATGTTTTGAATATGATGATACAATCAAAGGAGGAGTACTGTGTTATGGCTCCATTATATTTTCTTTTGAATCTGTCTTTAAAACTTAATGTTGAAAAAGGATGGGAACGTATTAAATCTTTTTTTTTAAAACCAGATGTATCACGCAATGCCAGCACACACACATATATAATATATGGTATGTTATATTCAGAGTATATAATATATATTATATGCTCTTTTTGTACTTCACTTTCTTAGTCTGAATTCTAAGTGCTTCTAGAATGGATTAGTAATTGGTGATAATTTGTCTTAATTATCAATAATTTAAGTATCACTCTACATTATACTCTAAAACTATACATAGCCCTAGCTGGAAAGTTTTGTTTCTGAGAGAAAGGGCTCTTGTGAAAGATAAGATTTAAAATCATAACAAACAACAATGTACTTCCATTTGAAGAGCCACTTTGTTGAAGATGACAGGGCAGTTTTATTCCAGATGACGGGGGATATGGCAAAGTGCAGATATGGTATAAAAGGAACTTATTGTAGATACACAATAACTTGAGAAAAGAAGAAAAATGTGGAGTTTGAAGAAATGATATAATCAGAGAAATGAGTAGGCCTTTCAGACATTTTTCTTTACTTACTTTATTATAACATTTATCCCCTGGTTCCCCTTCTCTCCCTGCCATAATCCTTTAGTTTTGAATCAGGAAAAAAACCTTGGAGTATACAGAACCCAAAAGCCTCACTGTATGCATGAGGTCTCAAGGCCCAGAAAAGTAGCCAGGTTTGCTGAAGGGCACAGAAGTAGTGGCAGACCCAGGTCTGAACCTGGTTTTTCCGATTTCCCAAAAGGATGTTTCCACTACAAATAATGTTTGTCAGCATTTCATAGACTCAAAGTTCTGGAAGGAGGTTTCAGAGGGCACCTAATGTATCTTTCTTATACTTGGGAATTTGATTTAGAAAGTTATGTGAACATCGATCCAGTTAAAAAAATATACAGAGAAAAGAATGCGAAAATTTCAGTAATTCATCCTTGAGTTTAATACCTCATTTGTCAATATATTTATTCATTTAATCATCGTTTATGAAGCACCTACTATGTATCAGGCACTATGCAATGTGCTGCAAATACTTAATAAAGCAGAGAGTGTCGTTACTTCTTGGAGTTTATAACCTAGTTGGGGAGACAGCCAATAAACATGTATGAATGTACATACATATACACATGAATATATTTGTAAATTAGGGTAAATGCTGTATCTTCAAATACTTAGAAAATAGTGTTGTATCAGTGGACAGACATACAAGGAGAAAGATTTTGATTCAAAAGGTGAAAAAATTTGTAACATTTTGAGCTGTCCAAAGATTAAGAGCTTTAGAAAGTAGAACATTTCTAACATTGGGATGTTCAGGAAAGTGTAACTGGACAGCTTCCAGGGGAGCATTATTTTGGAGGCATTCAAGCATTAGATGGAACTTTTATTAAGTTATTTTTTGAAAACTTTGTTATGGGTGAAATTAATTTCTTTTCCCAGTGGATTTTATTTAGGCTTCATTTTATTTAATTTCCTGACGTTTGATTTAGATGACCATTACCTTCTTTTCCAGATTAACTTCCCTCTCCCCCGTAGGTGTATTAAATAATATTCATGGTTCTCTTCCTACTTCTGTGTTCATTCTTTAGAACCTCTTCTACTGGCTCCTCTTCCTCAGCATTTCCTTGAAATAATGATACCGCCTAGTACTCTGTCCTTGGCATATCTACATTTTCATATTTCCTTGTTGATCTTATTTACTCCCAGCGCTTAACTAGTGCCAGGGTGTTGATGATTCCCAAAACTGAGGTTCCTAGCAAGATTATTTCAGTCTGAATATCCACCGGTATACTAGGCCTCTCCACCTGCATCTCTCAGATTGAACTCATTCTCTGCTCTCTAAAAACTCTTCTCTGTTTTCCTTTGTCATCAAATAATATTTGAATCTGTCTGAAGACAAAAAGTTGTCTCAGAAAGTGGTGAATTTCCAACACTGGAAGTTGTGGGTACTTACCATCCACCAGGTTTACCTAAATGGAAACTCGGACACAAGCTTAAAAGACAATGGTCTGGAACACAGTCCATGGCATGTGGTAGATACTTAATAATTGTCAAACAAATGGATGGACGAAGTTCATGCTTGATACTGAGGCCACTTTTTTTTTTTCCTGCTCCTAAGGGAGATGAACCCATTGATAAGAAAGGTTGTGGAATGACGTTTTCACATACTGTCAGTTCAGAATGTCTTAAAGGGAAGTTGTTAAGGAGACCCTTCAAGGACTCTTTCAGTTAGGAAACCTCCTTTTTTCCACGTACGTAGTGAGGACGTGAGACTAACATTTATTGGGTACTTTACATTGGGCCATGGCCTTTTAGGAAACTTTACTTGTGTGAATATATACATAGGAATCCTTATGTATTAGTTCACTTATTCCTCATAATGACCTAAGGACCCAAGGTCCTATGAGATATCCTGATTTTATGGCTACATAATTGGCTGTCAAACAGGTAAAGAGTAGCCCTGCTGAAGGCCACTAAGCTTATTAGGTGACTGAAGTTGAATATGAAGCCCAGATTATATGAATTTAAAGGTAAAGGCTTGCTCTAGCCTTTGTTTATTTTCTGTTGATTATCTTCAATTTACCAAGGTCACTGGCACTTAATTCCATCTTTATATGTGAAAACACTTGCTTGTTCATGTAGCTTTTTTTTTCTTTTAATTAAATTCTTTTATTTTGGACAGGGGAGGTAATTAGATTTATTTATTTATTTAACAGAGGTACTGTGTTCACCTAGCTTTGAGTGTGCAATTAGTATGTATTAAGTGCCTACTTTGTGTTTTGACTAAGTATCACATGCAGTAAAAAGAGGGAGAAGTCAACCCTTGCCTTGAAAGAGCTTCTGTGCAAGTTGTTTACGGTGTTACAAAGCATGCTGTCTGGTCCATCGTGAAGCTTGTGGAAAAACACTTAAACCACTCCGGATCCAAGATTAGTGCCTGTGATGCATCATTTTTCTGGCTGAACTATTGTAGTTACACGATCTTGGATATACTTCTTGGTGTGTTGATGAATATATATCATTTAAGCCCTTTCAAGAGTCTTTTGTCTAGATACAGCTATTGAGTCTTTTAATCCGTCACACAACTATGATTTACATCCATTAATGCATCCACCTTGCTGTGATGAAATTATTTATGTGTTTGCCTTAGTCACTCGATTGTGTGATTCTTGAGGGCAGGGACTGTTCTTTGCCTATTTTCTGGCATGTTGCTATCCCTTAATAAATGTTTACAGAGGATGAAGGAAGGAAAGAAGGGAAGGAGGGAGGAAGGAAAGCATTCTTGTCTTCTATCTCCTGAACTTACAATTTTGTCAACTAAGGATATTAAATCTGTCTGAAATGTCTTCTTTCTTAAAAAATGGTTTTACTACATCATCTATATTTTTCTTTTTGACGATTTTGTGATGACCTGCTTTGATAGGTTTTCAGTTACATAAAAAAAAATATATATATATATATGAGAGAATATGGTTACACTCTGACAATCTTCCTAATTCTCCATGAATTTTTAACAATGATAAGTGTTGGCCTGTGGCCAGTTCCTTAGTATTATAATAGATTTGTGTATTTATTCTTGGTTGATCTCAGTATTAACAGCATACAGTGCCTCAAAAGGGAAGAAAAGAGGTCCTTTAAAGTTTCTTGTGTGGTTCTCTTTTTTTTTTTTTTTGGTGGGTGCCTGTTCCCAGTGATTCATTATAAAGGGAATGTAATGCAGCAGAAGTTTCTTGCTATTGTTCCAACTTTGTTCTAGTCACAGCCGTACTTTTTTTCAGCACCATCGAAGTTCAAGGCCTATGTTTCAGAATTTGGAATTGTTCTGTAATGTAAAATTTCAGCAGAGTGGAGCTCAAAAAGTGTGCATTGAGGATTTGCTTACTTATGTTCTCCCTATTCTCTTCAGAAACTGTAGATCATCTGCGTGAGTCAGTTATCACTAGCAAAGGGATGATTAATAATAAAGCAATAATAACAGTGATTAATACTAAAATAATTCATGACAGTAATAATACAATATATAATCAGAGAGACCATGTGATAACTTAAGAGTGTGGGGTCATAGCAAAGTGAATAACATAGTGCTACAAACCACTTCCTGGTTTCCAAATAGCGATCAATCAAGAAGTGCTACAGCAGCCTCAGTGTAAAAGTAAGAATAAACATAGTTTTAAAAATTGTGGATACAAAATGTTGGCAGGTAGAGCTATAGTAATAGGCTGAGAGCCAAGGTAGTCGGCCGTCTGATAAAGCCCACACTGCAGGGGGTTTATAGTTCTAGGTGGTCCCTAGCTAGTAAATCCTACAGAGAAGTAATAAGTACGTCACTCTGGTAGAGAAAATGTGGGAATGGAAGAACATAAAAGTAGAGTTATCTATCTCAGGAACCTGGCTGACTTGAGGTACAAGTTGGACAACTTACAAAACTAGTATTTCTTTCCTGTTTTGGCAACATTTCAGAAGGTGCATCTTTACACTCTTCTCTATCACTGGGAGATTTCTTTCCTCCAAGAGATTGTCTAAAGTACTTACCCAATGTGATGCTAATGACTTAATATCTGGTTTACCTGATTTTAAAAGGACTTTACTTATAATTATGATGATGATAACACTGGACTCTGACATATAGTTTCCTTTGTTTGGCATTTAAAAAAGGGATGTCAGTTATTTTAGGGTATTACTCA
Source organism: Camelus ferus (assembly GCF_009834535.1). Lineage (NCBI taxonomy): Eukaryota > Metazoa > Chordata > Mammalia > Artiodactyla > Camelidae > Camelus > Camelus ferus. The sequence continues at coordinate 21,386,817 of NC_045707.1, forward strand.
AGGGTATTATTAAGTCTTGCCCTAGGGTCCTCTGGACTGCAATTTTTTTTTTTCTGGCTTTCATAAATCACTGGCTCAGTGATTATGCTGCTTGTAAAGAACTTGGAGAACCATACAATATAGGAATTGTCTTAGAATCTGAATTTAATTTTTAAATTTGTGCTTATATTGTAAACTCATTTCTGTCATACACTTCAGGCTTATTTCTATGATACAAGTACTAGCAGTTATGAATAAAATGTATTAATAAAAACACTTATTAAAGGAGACTTGTTACTTAGTTGAAAATATCTATTTCTTGTACAGTTTTCTAAGTCTAATTTACCACTCTCCTAGTTGGCCTCAATACATACACACTTATGAAACTCTTACTGACTGCATGTTTAAGGCACAGAAAACCCTGCAAAGCTAGGTAATACAGGTAGTCATCAATTTACAGATAGTTGTGTGCAGGTGTCTGTGTGCATTTGAGAGATAGCTCAGTGTATTAAATAGGTCACAGACTTTGGAATCCGACAACTAAGATAAGAGTTCTGTTGCTTACTAGGTGTATGGTATTGGCCAAATCACTCAACTTCCACAAAAACAAATTTATGGCCAGTTGTGTTTCATCTGTACCTCCATCCGCCCTTCTACCCCTAGATTGGAAGGTCTGAGATAGCTGTCACTTCTTGTGAAAATATTTCAGTATTTCTCTAAAAGATAATGACTTAAAATTTTTGTTAATGTATTTTGGATATTAACACCTTTGCAAATGTTTTCTCCTGTCCTATAAGTTGCCTTTTAATTTTTTCAAAAGAGCTAAACAGAAGCTTTTTAATTTGATAGAGTCCTACTAGTTTTATTTTTGCTTTTTTTGTCTTTGCTTTTGGTGTCAAATCCAAAAAATCATTACCAAGAGTGAAGTCAAGGAGCTTACCTACTATGTCCTCTTCTAGGAGTTCTGTGGTTTCAGGTCTTATGTTTAGGTCTTTAATTCATTTTTAGTTGATTTTGTAGGTGGTGTAAGATAGAGATCCAGTTTCATTCTTTTGCATCTGGCTGTCCTGTTTTTCCCAATACCATTTATTCAAGAGACTATCCTTTCTCCCTTGTATTTTCTTGGCTCCTTTGTCATAAATTAATTGACATATATATGTATGGGTTTATTTCTGGGCTTTCTAGTCTATTCCATTGATCTATGTGTGTTTTTATGCAATTGCCACACTGTTTTTATTACTGTAGCTTTTAATACAGTTTGAAATTAGGAAGCCTGATGACTCCAGCTTCGATCTTCTTCCTCAGTACTGCTTTGGCTATTTGGGTCTCCTGTGGTTCCACACAAATTTTAGGATTATGAGTTCTATTTCTGTGAAAAATGCCATTGGAATTTTGATACAGATTGTATTAATTCTATAGACTGGTTTGGGTAGTATGGTCATTTTAACAATATTATTCTTTCAATCCATGAGTGTAGAATATCTTTTCCATTTGTGTCTTCCTCAATTTCTTTCATCATTGCATTATAGTATATATGACATTATATGCTGTATATAAGACATTATATAAATGTGTATATGTATATAAATATATGTATAAATGCATATATATAAATATATACATGTAAATATGTATATAAAACATATGTATTTAAGTGTGTACATATATGTACAGAAGAACTCCTACAGCTCAGTTGCAAAAAATCAATCCAATTAAAAAATGAGTGGAGAACTGAATAGACATTTTTCTAAAGAAGACATGTAAATGGCCAACAGGTACATGAAAAGGTACTCAGCATCGCTAACTGTTAGGGAAGTGCAAATCAAAACCTCAGTGAGATACTACCTCATATTGTCAGAATGGCTATTGTTAAAGAAAGAAGAAATAACAAGCGCTGGTAAGGATGTAGAGAAAAGAGAACCTTTGTGCACTGTTGATGGGAATGTAAATTGGTACAGCCACTATGGAAAACAGTATGGAGGTCCCCCCCAAAATTAAGGATAGAACTATCATATGATCCAGGAATTCCATTTCTGGGTATATATCCAAAGAAGCTGAAATTACTATCTCAGGGAGACACCTGCATCCCCATATTCATTGCATAATTATTTATAATAGCCAAAACATTGAAACAACCTAAGTGTCCATTGATAGATAAATAGATAATAAAAATGTGGTATATTTATACAATGGAATACTCTTCAGCCATAAAAAGAGAATGAAATCTTGCCGTTTGCGACCATATGGATGGACCTTGAGGCATTATGCTAAGTGAAGTGAGTCAGACAGAGAAAGACAAACACTGTATGATTTCAGTTATATTTGGGATTAAAAGAAAAAAACAACTCAAACAAAATAGATGGGTGGTCAGAAGCAAGGGGTCGGGGCTGGAAATAGGTGAAGGGGGTCAAAAGGCATGAACGTCTAGTTATAAGATAAATAAGTTTTGGGGATATAATGTACAGCATGGTGATTGTATCGTGTGTTTGAAAGCTGCTAATAGAGTAAATCTTAAATATTCTCATTACAAGAAAAAGTTTGTAACTATGTGAGATGATAAATATTAACTAAACTTACTATGGAGATCATTTCACAGTATATACATGAATCAAATCATTCTGTGTATACCTAAACTAATACAATGTTATAAGTCAAAAAATCACAATGATAGGACCACACCTAAAAATTTAATGTTAACTCTAAATATTACCAGATATCCAGCAGCCAGTGTTTAAATTTCTTATGATGAGAACTTCTAAGGTCAAGATCTTAAACGAATATGTGTATAGATATTTGGGATCAGGATCGAAGAGAAGACCATACATTCATGGTGTATCGCTCTTAAATATTTTGAAAGCTTTATTCCCTCTCCATCTCTCCTATTCTTCTTCCTTGTAATTTATCAGTGGAGGAAATCAGGTTATTTGTCCATAGTCTAGATTTTCCTGACTGAATCCTTGCTATGTTTTTTAACTTATTTATTTGTTCTGTGTATTTTTGGTAAATTGTTAGTTCAAATTAGAAGTGTGGTCATACTCAGATTTTTTGGGCAAGAATTCTTCACAGATGGTGTTGTATGCTTACATGTTATCTAGTGGTCTCTCTTTCTTTGATGTTAATAATCACTGATGTTCAGTGCCTAGAACTATTAGTTTATGAGGGGTTACAAAGTAGTGATAGACTATTTCAGTGATTCCTTTTTTTGGTGTATTGGCTATCCTACTTCTATAATGAGAAATGTTTCCCTCTTAACTATTTGCTCACACAGAGGTAAAGTGTGGAAAAGGCAGGATAAGTGTGATTTTTTTAATTTACAAATTTTCAAATAATTGTTGTATTTTTAGCATCTTTCAAAGGCAACTATTAATTTTTTTAAATTAGAATTATGAACTTATAGTTCATATGTCTCAATCCAGTGCAGATGTTACCCTTATTAATGCTCAAATTGCCTGATCTTTGGTCAGTAAAAACCTTCTCAAACTTTCTGATGAGGTTTTTGAAAAACCTCATTAAAGTGTGACAAGATATCTTAACCTCATCTTTTGTGTTTCTTTCCAAACCTGGAATAAACTATTTTGTCAAGAAGCCCTGCTTCTTTTTGTTAGGAAATGGCATTTAGAACTACAATCTAGAAACTAGGGTTGCCCATTGCTATTGGATTGAATGTTGTTTCAAAGCCTTTCCAATGTACAGAACTAAGAAATATGAACTTTTGTGATTTTTTTAATAAATTCATAATAATACCTCCAATTAAAGTTTATTTAATTTCTTTAATTTTATGTCTTCTTCCATGCTGGAAAGCCTGATTACCAACGACAGCAATGTAATTGTTCATTAGTTCGTCAGACAGCGCACACACAACAGTCTCAGGATGACAATACTGTCACCAATGAATGAGTGCTGAAAACGTCTAATGTTAGCTACTAGCTCCTCTCTGTGGTTGTGCTGTACAGATTCATTGTTTTCATACTGCTTTTAGCTTTCAGAGCTTGCTTTTTAAAAATTTAATTTAAAAGTAACATATCTGTCTCCAAAACACAAGGCATATTCTGAGGAGTCAGGCTTCTATCTTTGTGCCCTTCAACCTCCTCCCTCCCTCCCCCCTACAAAGGTGACTATCAAAAATTTTGGTTTTTATATATTTAAAAAAAATAATTAAATACATGTGTATTTATATCCCCACCCCTTAGATAAATGGTAGCATGCTGTACACATTTTCTCTCTGTTGACTTTTTTCACTTAGTATTTCTGGGCATCATTCCATTGTACTAGAGAGAGATGGCTAAGTCCTTGTTACACTTGCGTAGTGTTCATCTGGTGTATGTAATGTGGTTTATTCAGTCAGTTCCCATAGGTGAACATTTGGGTTTGTCAAAGAAAAATGCTACTTTAAGTGATTCAAGACGAGAGTACGCATTTTATTCAGCTGATGTGCATTGGGAAACCTGAAACCAAATAATTCCCCGAGCTGTATCAGGACTGGAATTTTCCTGTGCAAGGGAAAGTGAGGAGTACACGTCCTGGTGGTGTGGCCATGCTCCCCCTTCGCTGTCCTGGCTGAGAACTTGTGGTTGGGGTAGCTGGAGATTATTTTGGTTCTTCATCCCTCTTGTTTGGGATCATGGGTGTAAACCTCCTCCTCGCAATTGTCAGAGGAGTTCTGCAGGAGGTATTTTGGAATCCTTGTAGTTTAAGGTCCAGCGGTAGGGGTGAGGGTCAGGTAGCAAACAAAGGGGATAGGGAAAGAGAAGAGGGAAAAAAGGAATGGAAGCAAAGGCTGAGCAAGAGAAACTAGGGTCTGTTTTAATATATTTATAAGTTATTTACATTCCTTGGCTGTTATTAAATAGAGCTGCAAAATTGGGCTTTTGTCTTCTTGCCAGTGTTACTTTGAGATAGATTCCTAGAAGTGAAATTGCTGGATTATTGGTTAAAATCATATGTAATTTTGCCAAATTTTCCTCCCTAGGGCTTTACCATTTATCCGTTAACACCAGCAGTATATGAAGTGCACACTGTTGTACCAAATTGCCAAAAGACTGTTGTCAATTTTTTCAACTTTTGTCCATCTGATAGTTAAGAAGTGGTGTTTCAGTATAGCTTTAGTTTGCATTAGAGAGAGATTTTTTTTAAAGAATGAGAGATACATAAAAGAAAAAGAAATAAAAGATGAGAAAATCAAAGAGTTGTTATCCTAGATGTGTTTCTTTGCAGAGGGATTTAGCTAACAGCCTTTGCAAAAGAGCGTTTGTGATACTAATGCCTAAACATCCCGAGAAGTCAGAATACAGATAATTTTTGTTAATAATATGAATGAGATTGACTGTAATAGGCTTAAGCAACCACTGATTAAAAAAAAAAAATAACCAGTACAGCTGGCAAAGTGTTAAATTCTGGTCTCCCTAAACAGTAAGTTTTGGATAGATTTCCTTACCTTTTCATGAGAGAAAAATGAAACAGACTTCCTGCTTTTCTTTCGTGATATTATTGAGACTGTGTTTTAGCCTGAATTATCTGTAGCAGACAGTGATTATAAAACCTTTGAGACAGTGAATTTCTTCATTTGGGAAACAATAGTGAGTGACATCAATTCTAAAAAAGTACTAGGTTATTTAAATTTAATTTTTGTCCTCATAAGAAAGAAAACCCATCACATTAATTCTGAGCACTGTATACCTTTTCTCATTGCCTCCATAATGTCAGAGAGAAACATTCAACATACAAATATGATAGGTAACTTCGTATTTTGCTGAGAAATTGAGAACACAGTGGATAACAGGGCAAGATGGTGGAGAGTTTTGGTTACAAAACCAAGGCACTGAGATCTTTCTCACAGGTGTGGTGAAGTGGTTGGGCAGATTTGATCAGAGGAACAATATGATAGAATGTGACTCAGGAGGTAAGTTACCCCCCGGGGAGTTTGTAAGATGGTGAGGAGTCAAGGCAGAACCATTAGTTTACGGGCTTTTGGAGTAGTTCTGGCCTTGCTGGTGAGAAACTAAACTAATGTGATGTCGGTGGGAGAGAAAAGGAAGGAAAAAAGAAAAGGTGGAATACAATTGGTGGTGGGTCACTTAGGAAGTGCCGGGAGACTCAACAATGTCTTCGTGGTTTCAGGACTGGAAGAGCCATGGAGCCGTTAATAAACTTTGAAAGTGAAGATTTTGAGATGCTTTTGAGGGGAGGATGATATTTTTGATTCCAGACAGTAATTTTAAGATCATATTGCAACATGTAGGTAGTAACATCCAGGAGGAAACTGGAAATTTGCATCTAATACCAAGAAGGATACTAGGGCTAAAGATGTTTTCCACTGAACTGCATCGAGAGAGTACTTGGGAATATGTGTACTCTCTGAGGGAGAGAGGACAGACTCAAGGGTTCAGCTCTGGAAATTCCCTGAGGAATTTCGGGCACCTGAGGAAGGAGGGAGGAAGTAAACACAGAAGGAGTAAACAGAGAGGAGTTGGTTTACTGTGGTGTCTCTCAGGCTAAAGGACAGTGAAGTGATGGTGTGAAAAATAAGTGAGGGTAAAAGAAGGTGAGGACCGAAAAGAAGCCCATCACATTGTGAAATGACAAGTCTATCAGGATAGAAACTGAGAAGGTTTGCCACACGAAGACAGAAATGAAGCTTAGCCCTTCTCTGTAAGGATCTTTTTATATGACAGAACAGCTCATTATGATTGAAAAAATTATTTCCCTCAAGGTAGAGGGGAAACAGTATTAGATTTGTAAGGGGGCCTGCATTCCAATTTCAGCTCTGCCACTAGCCAGCTTTGTAACCTTGGACAAATGATTTAGTTTTCTGGCTCTCATCTGTAAAACAAACTGCTTGGTGAAGGAGAGGGTGAATGCCTACTACTGCTGCTACCACGACCAACTGAATTACCAGCTGCTGTTTCTTGAGCTCTTTCTACCAGGCTTTGTATTAATTACTTTATCCTTATTCTTTCATATATGTGATATTTACATTCCTTTTATCAAGAATTTCATGACTTAATCTGAAAGGTATGAGAAGCACTAACACTTGGAAACTACTCTGAATCACCAAGATTATGTCTGAAAAATTGTTTAGTGGATTTTTCCAATTGATTAGTTGCTGGGTGGATTTTTAAAAAAATAATTATCTTTAAATCTTGCATGAGTCATGTGTGTATTAATGTCAAAGACATGAACCCTGGCTAGATTTAAAACTTAGACATTCCCATGGGAAGTAGCACTTGGATTTTTAGGCATAGTTCTTCCACCAAAGACAGACATGCTCATTAAGAAACTAAGGGAAATATTTCTTTAAAAAGAACTCATTGTTTCAATAAGGCTGCCTGGCTTTTGTCTGCAAGTCACAATGATGTCCTAAATATAAAAATGTATCTTAAGTCCTCTAGGAACAAGATAGATGCTCTCAGGTTCGAGAGACTGTTGTTGAGAAACTAAGTGAAACTTTGGCTGCCCTTCAAAAACCTCAGGTTTAGCAAACTGCAGATCAATGGACTCAGCTCTTACTGAAACTTCTGAGGGAGAGCCGTCTACAGAAGGACTCATGGCATAAGCATAGATGTTCTTTGAACTGTTTTTGTAAAAAAAAAAAACAAACCCAAAACAAATCAAATACTTGATTTCTTGTTCCACTCTCTTTGATTGCCAGAAATAAGACTATTCATAACAGTTTCATTTTCTCTGTTTTCCAAAAATACACTAGATCTCAGCTGATTATAGAAGCATCTGTTGAAGTGAACATTCGTTTAATGAAGTCATGGGGAAGAGTTAAAATGCAACGTTTCCCCCACTTCTTGCCCCAAATCGCCGTGCTTTTAATATACCTATCAAAAGAAATATGACAGGTTAATACAGGTGGTTATTGGTGACATTCATTTCCCACTTTGCCCAGCTTTTTGAAGATCCACTGCAATTACGTTAGGGCCGGTGACAGATTGACATTACTTGGAAAACAAACAGGTATATTTGCTATGCTTTAAATAACAGCCTCTCTCTAAAAGCATCTGTCGTTGAATGCAGATTTTACAAATGAAAGAGGACATTCTGGGGGTTCCTACATTTCCGTGACTGCTTATTTGGTTTCCACAAATCATCTTTAAATAGGTAAGGAACTTCTCTGAAAATGAGGAAGGTCAAAGAAAAACTGGAACCACTGGCCTTGGCCACTGGGTGGGGTGTGACAGTGTAAGGAAAGTGAGAGCAATGGTTGCTCCTGGCCCAGAAGATAAGGCATTGAGAACAAAGAGATGGTTCTTCTAAACAGCCATTCCATCTTAATAACAACACCCCAAACTGCTGTTAGCTATTGTGGAGATAAAACTGATACTTCTGGTCAGATAGAAGACCAGCTCCTATGAGCAATGAAAAGATGAGATTCACAACTTCTTCTAGTGTTTGGGGGTTTTGTCTAGAATTAAGGCTTATTTTTACAGAATTATACAGGGAGTGTAAGCACTGAACTTACCTTTTGGTATTTCTCATGAAAGATCCTTGCTAAATCAGAGACAAGCTGGGTTATGTTTTGACCGTCTGGTGGAAACTCTTTGTCTCCTGGCATGCAGATCTCAGCACTGCTGTCCCAACTTCCATTACTGGTTCTGTCCTCCAAGCTCTTCCATGCACTGAACATTTCAATGTGACTAAGCTTCTCAGTGTTCTGCGGATATTCTTTGTGTTTCTTCCTGCATCCTTTGTTCACACTATGTTGTCAGCTTAGAGTGCCATCTTTCTTCATTTCTGCCTTTGAAGAAATCTTCCCTTTCCTTAGACCTTTAAAGACCTAAAATCTTTAAGGAAAAAAAAAAAAGCTGGACTTTATTTTTTTAATGCCACATAGAAACATCCATATAATTGATACAGAATCTCTTAGTTGACAACTAAATTGCTTTTTAAATGGTAAGATTTCATTACTTGATGGCTTTAGAAACTGAAGGAGGAATCCCAGTCAAATAAACAGGGCACATTTGCTGTTGACTAGAGAAAGGCTGCAATGGCCCGGGTATTTCAGTGCCCTGAGTTTGTGCAGGATGCTGTGGGGGAAATAGAATTAAGAACAACATCTCCTTCCAACTTAGGAAACCTCTACCACAAAGGTAGAAAGACAACAGTTTTCTTATTGAATAAGTATGAGACTAGATGTAATTGGCATCGCAGGCACTCTCTTAAGAGATTGTAAAGGCAGAAATCTCAGCCATTTGTATAGCTAAGCAGATACAAATCATTATCTACATGTTCTCCAGAGAAGCAATCAAGCATAGTTTATCCTGTATTCACCTGGTAATTGAGGTGACTATTTATGTTAGCTCGTTGACTTTGTCCAGAGGAGGAACACACTTCTCATGACGGGGTAGTTTTTCCAATTTGGCGCTTGGTTCCCATTGCAGTTGGGCTCCTGCTCCCACCACCCAGACGTGGGAAGTTGGAGGTGCTGTCTTCCTAGATAATTACATTTCAAAGGGATGGTTTTCAGGTCCCTCAGGAAGACATTCCTGGGTTTTAAAGCCAGCAAGAGACTGACTTATCTTTTAAAAAGATTTACATGTATTCCAAAGAGAGAACTTGTAATTACCAATTTGCTAAAGTAAGGAAAGGGATAGTGTAGGGAGATGGGGAGGATTATCTTCCCTTCTTTTCTTTTTTTTTTTTTTAAATAACTTCAAGATTTTAACTCTCTTTAATACATAGAAGAGTGATCCTCTGACCATGCTTTTATTGTAGATATACATTCAAATATTCTTCACTCTAGAGTATTTTTCTTTACTGGCAGTAGTTTATACATCAGATTGTTAATTTTTTTTATTGTGGTAAAATACACATGACATAAAAAACTTAAATATCTTAACCATTTTTAAGTGTACAGTTTGGTGGTATTAGATACATTTTTAATGTTGTGCAACTATCACCACCGTCTGTCTCCAGAATTTTTTTCATTCTATAAAACAAACTCCGTACACATTAAACAATAACTCCCATGACCCTTTTCCCCCAGCTCTTGGCAACCACTATTCTAGTTTTTGGTTTTTTTTTTTAATCTCTCATTTTCCCCTTATGCCTCAGGCTCTGGTAACTACTATTTTACTTTCTGTTACTCTGAGTTTGGCTTAAAAAATACACACACACACACACACACACATTCTACATGTGTGAGATCATACAATATTTGTCTTTCTATCTGGGTCATTTTATTTAGCATGATGTCCTCAAGGTTCATCCATGTTTATCAGAAGGCAGAATTTCCTCTTTAAAGGCAAAATAAAATTCCATTGTTTAATGTACACCACATTTTCTTTACTTATCTGTTGATAGACATTTAAGTTGTTTTTATATCTTGACTATTGTGAATGATGTTTCGGTGACCATGGGAGTGCAGTCTCTTCAAGACAGTGATTAAGCCTTTTATTTTAAATTTGTATTTGCCCTTACAATACCACTGAGAACAATAAGACTAATTTGAGACCCCTCTCATAGGCAAGAGACACAGAATTGGCCAGGGTCATACGTACAGGAGACAGACCTGCCTCCATACTCCTGAGCATTTGCAGCTGATCATATTGAAGTCAAAACCGGCAGTCATAAGTTTCTCTTATGACCTGTTACTTTCTGTCATATATTAGAGTTATTTATGTGAATACCTCATCTCCTTCGCATGACTTGGAGCCCCTGGATGGCAGGCAAAAAACAATTTCATTTTGTTTTCTAACCCATTCATATTTAGCAGCATTTATTCAGTATTTTCTGTGACAGGTACTGTGCTAAGGCTCAGGGCACAGAGATGATGTGAAAAGATGACAGTTTATTAGGAGACACCAAGTGACTGCAATGCCACTGGCCAAGGCCTTGAGCGGATGTATGAACAAAATGCTCTGGGAGGTCGAAGTAGAAGTGAGTAACCACCTGCAGGATTCTGGAAAGATTTTCTCAGGAGGGCCGTTGCATGGCTAGATTCTCAGGAGGTTTTCAAAAAGGACTTCAGATATATTCTTTTTTGGGGGGGGTAGTAATTAGATTTGTTACCTATTTAATGGAGGTACTGGGGATTGAACCCAGGACCTCATGTACGTTAAGCATGTCCTCTACCACTGAGCTATACCCTATCCCCCAGGTATATTCTTAATACCAACCTCTTTGCCCTCTGAGCTCTAAAAACATGGGATCTGATTGGGATTCTGGAAGTACAGAATATATTCAGTACTTACTGCTTAAGCTGAATGTATTGGGTAAGGGTACAGAGGTGAGAAGAGATGCTTGAAGACAGGAGCTCCAGGGAGGGGGCATCCAAGGGTGTAGGAATAGGCATATCATGGGGGAAGCTAACAGCATCAAACATTATCTTCCTCTACTACCTTCTTTTGTTTGCACTGAGCTTAGTTCAGAAGTTGGGCTCTGATAGAGAATGCAAGGCTATTATTCAGATCCTGCCATAAAAAATATTTATTGTGGCTTTCTATTAAAACAACTTGGAGTTCTGACACTCAAAGGAGCAGGCTGTTCTTTTCAGAATATTTCTTCCTGAGTTATAATTCCTAAATGGCGGAAATGCATCCTACAAGATACTTAAGAATTTTATGATGCTCAGTAATTCACCATAGTCTACTCAGTTTATGGTGGCAGTTCTGCTGGTTATGATAGCATGAATATTTTTATTAATGGCCATTACATTGAATGTTAGTTTCTTCAGGATTATTAAAATCCTTTGTTTAGTTATTTGTTTCTGTTTTATTCTCCCTGAACCCACCTTTTGGCAAGTGATTGACGATAGCACTGGGTGAGTCAATACTTGAAGGAAGCAACTTGAGCCTTTAAAAAATGTCTTTTAGCCACATCTAATGCATTTACAGAAACAGAAGAGTTCTTCAGTGCTATGTCAAGTTACACCATGGGACAGGAAGAAATTATGTTTCTTCTATAACGAGTCTTTTGTCAGCCTGAACTCAAATAATTTTTTTAGAACCCCACATTGGATTAAGAATTCAGTTGTCATACCTGAATGATATGTGAAGTTATTACTTTTTACTTCTAAACCGGAGTATTTCAGTGAAAGACAAACATTTCCTTTTTCTTGCTTTAAATGAGTTGAGGAGGGAGTTGGATGCTTCCTATCTTCCAGTGCCTTTGCCTTTTCATTTGTACTGGAAGATGAAGACAAATAAGGAGGTTAATGTTGTGTTTCACTTTTAACTAGATATCTTACCTTTACTGTCCTGTCTTGGAAACTAAAGGTGAGAGAATAGCTGTGAAAAAAAAAGAAACATCCAAAATAAGATCAGTTACATTTTCACAAGTATATCTTAAACTGGGTTGGGTAGGAAAGAAATCTGAAGAACAGAGACCTAGATCTACGATGCAAGATGTAGGTTCAGGGGGACATAGCAATTTCAGAGTCCTTAGTCTGAGGAATTTAGCTTTATAGATCTGAGACAACTCTGTTCCCATGGAGAGTAGACAGTGCCTGGAAAAATATGTTCTTACACGCTAATAAATTGTGAAGAGCTCATCAGAAGAATGTCTGGGTCAGCTCTTCAGTTGTTTTCTTGAGGTATTTAGAATCCTTCCCTCAGTAGAATTACACCCAGATAATATGTTTTAATGAACTATTATATGAAAATAACACTTGTGGTTTAAGGAACTCTCTACTATGTACACCTATAGGCAGCAGCTTAGTCCTTTCCAAATATGGTTATATAAATTCATGGTTTATAGACTACACATACCTTTTTTCTCCACTCAACAAATATTTATGGAGCACTTACTTTGTGATGAACCCTGTTCTAGGTACTGGAGATAGAGCTATAAATAAGACAGAAGGTACACCTGCTTTTGTGGAGCTTATAGTCTAGTGGGGAGGCATAGCATAAACAAATCAAGTCAAATATGTCAAATTATTGTAAATGCTATGAAATAAAAGCAAGATGATGGTGAAGGACTCTTTCAGGGTGGGAAGAGCTGGAGTAGGTCAGCTATTTAGTCAGGATGTTCAGAGAAGGCATCTCTATGGAGGTGACATTTAAGTCAGCACTGGGATGATGCGAAGAAAACAGCCATATGGAAAAATGGGGAGGGGACAGCAAGTGCAGAAGCCCTGAGGTGGTAGAGAACTGGTGAGCCTTAGGGAGTTCGAGGCGTAATGAGGGAGGAAAGCTGATTGCAGAGGTCTTATTGGCCATGGTCAGATGTAAGTGCAGGCAAGGCGATTTCTGAAGCTTTCTAAACATCTGCTCCTTAATGTCACTCACTACTTTAACTTCATACGTGTTCAAATTGCATTTTAATCTCTATCTCTGCTCTGATATTCAATAAAAATCAGCTAATTGTGCCAACTGCTTCTTCACAGGGCACTGTAATTATGTTGTCACTGAGACAGAATATTTTCCTAATTTCTTCTTTCCTGCATTGACTTCTTAAAGAAAATCATCCTTTTCCCAAACCATTTTCTAGGATATGAAAAAATTCTGACTTCTTGAAAGAAAAAATATAATGTCTTATATATCCGTGGATACTAAAGATAAATTATTTTGCATTTTGTGCTTAAATGTTTTTATAGTTCCTTTTTTATAGTTGCTTTTATTTTTTTAAGGAGCATATAGTGTTTCAAGGCATTTTAATTCACAAACCACATAATTACTATTCAATTTTATCACATGTAAATGAAGTAAAAGCATATATACCCCATTTTTAGACAAAAACCTGAATCATCAAAGTTAGTGTGTTTACATAAGAAAATAAAGCAAAAAGTGAAAAATTTCTATACTTTACCTCAGTATTATAGACCAGAACTGAATCTCATACATTTTTAACTTGCATTATCTCAAATACAAAAGGAAAAGAAATTCATTTCTCTTATTTGCTTCAAGTGTGACCTAATATACTACATATTAGGTAATATGCTTATATATTAGTTAAAATATAGTATGTTTTATCTTAAGGTCTTTTTCTATGATACTGTATGTACATGAAAATAGTATATTTATTCCACTTTAAAGGGAAAAAAATTCAACTTTTGGAATACTACTCGGTCATAAAAAAGAATGAAAATTTTGCCATTTGCAACAACATGGTTAGACTTGGAAGATATTATGCTAATTAAAAAAGTCAGATAGAGGCAGACAAATATATCACTAGGATGTGGGATCTAAAAAAATAAAACAAACTAGTGAATATAACAAAAAGAAGACAGACTCACAGATACAGAGAACAAACTAGTGGTTACCAGTGGGGAGAGGGACGGGAGAAAGGACAAGATAAGGGTACAGGATTAAGAGATATAAACTACTAGGTATAAAATAAATAAGCTACAAGGATATGCTGTACAACAGAGGGAATATTTTATAACTATAAATGGGATATAACCTTTAAAAATAGTGCATCACTGTATTGTACACCTGAGACTTATATAATCTTGTACATCAACTGTCCCTCAATAAAAAAAATCAACTTTATTTAGCGTTATGGTTGACAAAACACTTTGAAATATGTTGTTTCATATAATGCTAACTTTGTAAAGAATATTAAGGCAGACATTGCCAGTTACCTCTTCATTCCATTCTCCATTCTTTACTAACATAACCGCAATTTTGACTGGACTGGAGATGTGTCCAGTTTCAAAAACCTGCATTTCCTAACCTCCCTTGCTACCAGTGGTATATGACTCAGTTGTGGCCAGTGAACTGTGAACAAAAGTCTTACTCGGATCTGAAGAGCTTTTTCTCTTCCAGTAAAGCCTCTGCCCCCTCTTGTTCCCCTTGCTCCTTGTTATCACAGACACAGTCGTTAGAGCTGTCACAGGTTTCTTAGGACCAGAGGGAAAGGCCAAGAGAACTCTAAGTGACCATGACTTGGGCATCCTTAAATCACCAAACCAACTCCGAGAACTCTATACTCCTGGACGTAAGTCGTACAACAACAACCCCACAGTTGTTCATCCACAGGCAATCTATTACTGCTAATGAAAATAAATTATTAGTATTCTCATGGTGGAGTTCCAGTGATTTGACCAAGAGCACGTAAATGGCAGTCCTTGGGACTCGAACATGAGTCTTTATACTCTGTAGCTTATATTCTCTTCTCCCCTACTACATTGCTTTATTTGTATCACAAACTGATTTAGCATTTTGATTTTATGTTCCTGTTACTGTTCTTCTCAGAAATCTTGTCTAATGAGATTGGAATATTTTCCAGAGCAGGAACTAATGCTCCTCTTCAGCTGATACAATAATGTGATGTGATAGGTCAAGGGGGCCAAATGTATGCCAGAGGTAGCAGATAAATCCAGTTTTGTTGTAGTCATCACTCTGCTTTGAACAGCAACCACCTCTCAGAAGAACCATAGCTGGTCCTTCTACCTTGAGATCCCAAATTTCTAATTTGAACTGTAGAAATTAAAAGTTGCATTCATTCATTAAGAACAAAATTATTGAATGCCACGTACTGGGCAAGAAGGTGGTACTAGAATTATTCGTGGAGTCTTACTGTCATATATGCAGCTAGCATCCCCCCTGTTTGTCATGCTAGACATTGACATGTCACAACATTGTGGCTTTTGTTTTGGGCCCTAGAGCAAGGGTTCAACACATTCTTGGAGTTTGATTGAAATTAAAACATGAATATTTTCTGGAGAACTGGCTCTATTGTTGTAATATAATTTGACACTTCAGTGGCTTTCAAATCTATGTCTTTAGTGCCATAATTATGCTGGTGATTTGGGCAAAAGCAATTACCCATGCAAGTAGCTGCAGCTGTGTACAAATAGCTGAAAATTACTCACTGCCCCCATCAGAGCGCGATGCCTCACTTCTGTGGGAGAGCGACCCTGAACTGCAGAATAGCATAACACAGATCTTTAAACAGGAGAGGAATTACTATGCAGAGGAGAACACTGTCAGAATGTTCTTATCTATCCTTCAGATCCAGATGAGACAATTTTGGGTTCCAAGTTTCCAGAGAATTTGAGACCTCTTTATGCCACAGGCAATCAACAAATAAGTAATATCTCTAAATAGTGAATGTTTGGTCACATTTTAGTGTTACCCTTTTGGTCAAGAGTGAATTTCTGAGTTTGAGGAGTGTCCTGGTGCCTCATCTTCCTGGATGTCTTCTTCCTCCTCAGCTGCTTTATCTGTGTAAAGAATTGATGTTAAGTTCCCATTTTCCCTAGTAGTTTGCAGCAAATCATACCCACTTTAATTTTTTTCTCTGCATTGTTCACTGTGCATACAAATAAGTAATCTGAGAATGTGAATGTAATTAAAAAATGCTGTCTAATGAGTGTGGCAGGAGAAACCTTCCAGACGTCATCTTTTTCCCCCTCCAGATACAGCCGATCGCAGTGTAAG
This sequence comes from Camelus ferus, assembly GCF_009834535.1. NCBI lineage: Eukaryota > Metazoa > Chordata > Mammalia > Artiodactyla > Camelidae > Camelus > Camelus ferus. The sequence continues at coordinate 21,403,124 of NC_045707.1, forward strand.
TTGTTTGCACATTTTCCAAAGCAATATCAGTCTGCTGTGTATTTGACCGATAGGCCTGCTGTTTCAGAGGAAAGTGCTAAATCAGAAATGTCTGCTTTATTGAAAATATTTTGCACTACAGCCTTGCATTGTGACTCTCATCCCTCCCTAGATCCATAAACATCTAAAGGCTAACATCATTCTGTTTCTCTAGTTCACTGGGTAACTGTATCTGATAACTAAATGAAACATAACCGAAGAATTTATTTCTTGAGTCTTGTTAGTATTCCTAACCACATAAATATGCTTCTCTATAAATAATAGAGTCTATTCTAATGTACGACCTAGAAGCCTGGTCGGGCTCAAGAGTGTGTAGAAATTAAGATTTCTATTCTATGTACCAGATACACAAATCTGGAAGAGAAGGAAATTAGCTTCCTAACACTTTTTCTGGCTAGAAAAATGGAAAAATTACAGTTGAAATCAGGGTAAACTGGCTGAAAGATTTTCTTCTCAGTGATAATACATAACTGCATTATGAAATTGCTACTAAAATCTTATCGTAAAGTATCAAGTCTTTTCTATATGACTCTAAATAACTATACACACATCAGATATTACAAATGGGCCATATATATTGTCATTCTGGGCAGTCTTCTGCGTTTAAAATAGAGACCTTTCTTTGTGTAGAGATTACGTTGTCTTAGGCTTCTCTGCAAGTAACAAAATCCAGGAACATCATCTTTCTCTGTGGAGACTTTCAACTAAGGACTAATTTGCAAGAGGACTGCACAGATGGACAGTGGACAGTCACCGTGGACTGCTTTCAGTACTGCCTCATGGCGTCGTGCTTCACAAAGGCACCATGGCAGGAAGCGGAAGCCAGCAAGATAGGTGCTGACTGGCTGAGTGACCTTGAACCTTGATATGCTAAAGTTGTTGAATTTGTAAAGGATAAAAAGAATGTTTTTCTTGCCTAAAGGAAGGACCAGTCTGCCTCTCAAGGGATCTCTTAGAGCCCCTCTGACTCCAGGAGTCACATTTTGGGCACATTTGAAGCTAGATGAGAAACTGCAAAATCAGTCTCCCCTCCTCCTTTGATGGTGGTGGTGATATGAATGTATCTCAGAAGAACTGGGAAATAAAGTAAATAACATGCATGGTGGTTGTAAGATCCCAAATGGATGAAAAATTAGTTGAATGTTAGGCGAAAGTACACATGTATCCATTATAACCATTTTTTTTTAAGTGATAAGAGTTTCAGCATTTGGATATGCCTGTTTTAGTCTAGCAATGGGTCACCCTGTCCTATCAGTTCATAAGCACGTATGAGGTATGAAGCATTTAGGTATGTTCCATGTTCTTTGCACTAAGACTGTCTCTGACTTGCTTCTGTGTTGTTGATTTTATTTTGAGGGCAAGTGTGTGGTGTGACAGTTAATACTTTTGAATAGATGAGTGATGTGATCAGAAAAGGCCTGTTAGGAAAATTAATCAGATTGTAGGATGGATTGGAAGAGAGGTTCAATCTGTGAGATGATTCAGGAGGCTAAGAACATAATATAACTTATCTACCCCTCTAAGTAAATTTAAATCAATGCCTTCTCTTTCAGAACATGCTTAATCAACTCATTTGTTTACCTGTAATATATCTGTTATTGAAAACAAGTGTCAGATAGGTTACAAATAAAGGTAGATATATACAGAAAGTTCACGAAAATGAAAGAACAAGAGTCATTCAACCAAGATCCCTTTTAGGGAGAGTATCATGTTTTAATAACCTTTGTTCCCTTGGTGTCTCCCACAGTACTTGGCACCTTAGTACTCAATTAGTGTTGGTGGAATTAATGGAGAGCTGGGTGATAATTGGTAACTGGGTCAGAAAACGCAGCATCTTGAATATAGGTCCTCCTCCCTGACCCTGTGCCTTTAAGCACTGAGATTTAACTTCTAGTTTATTGGTAACTGAAGGCAAATCTAAATTACAACTTCCTTGATATCTTAAAAAGGAAACATAGAAGATTTTTCCAGCCCTTAGCTCTAAAGAGGAGGTCATGGCATGTATTGTTATATAAGGGACAAGGAAGAAATGTTAGTCATATTGAGTTTCCTTAAATCAGACCCTGATAAAAACCAAGACATAATACTTAAGTATAGTTCTGTGAAGGCATTTCTACAGCTGAGAAAGAGGTGAAGGAAGAGATGAATTATTTGGTAGAGATGAATACTAAAGAATGAATCACATAAGTGGTGACTGCATTTTGGCATAGTTATTAACACACTGCTTTTTATGATAGTAATTGGTAAAAAAGTTCAGTTGCTCCTTCAAGCAGCTTTCATTCTTTTTTAAAAATTTATTAAAATTTTTTATTGAAGTACAGTTTATGGACAATATTATATGTTACAGATGTACAATGTAGTGATTCACAATTTTTAAAGGTTATACTCCATTTATAGTTATTATAAAACATTGGCTACTATTCCTCATGTTGTATAATAAATCTTTGTAGCTTATTTATTTTATACATAATAGTTTGTACCTCTTAGCCCCCTCTCACTATACTTCCCCTACCCCCTTCCCTTTCTCCACTGGTAACCACTAGTTTGTTCTCTATATCTACGAGTCTGCTTCTTTTTTGTTATATTCAGTGGTTTTTTTGTGTTTTTTAGATTCCACATCTAAGTGATAGTATACAGTATTTGTCTTTTTCTGACTTACTTCACTTAGCATAATGCCCTCCAAGTCCATCCATGGTGCTGCAATGGCATTATTTCATTCATTTTTATGGCTGAATAGTATTCCAGTGTGTGTGTGTGTGTATCACATCTTCTTTATTCAATCTGTTGATGGACGCTTAAGTTGCTTTCATAGCTTGGCAATTGTAAATAATGCTGCTGTGAACACTGGGGTGCATGTATCTTTTTAAATTAGTGTTTTTGGTTTTTTGGATTTATACCCAGGAGTGGAACTGCTCGGTCATACAGCAGTTCTATTTTTAGTTTATTGAGAAACCTCCACACTCCACACCTCCACAGGAGCTGCATCACTTTACATTCCCACCAACAGTGTACGAGGGTTCCCTTTTCTCCACGTCCTCACCAACATTTGTTATATGTTGTATTTTTGATCATAGAGGCAACTTTTATTCTTATTTGATAAGGCAAGAGGGTATTTATTCAGTTCATCTAGAGAAATTCATATAGAAAGTGTTAATATTTTTGCAACAAAACCATTTTCCACATATGAAATACTAAGCCTAATATACACAGCTGATGAAATCTGATCTACTTTGGTTGACAGTGTGTCATTGAGGGAGAAGGTGGAGAGAGCCACACTTCTGAATTTCCCACCAATAAAAAGGCTCCTGCCATAACCTCTGGAATGACAGGGATCTGTAGAACCTGGTTTTAAAGTTTAAACCCTTTCTGAAGGGTTTACAAAATTGCCTAAAAGAGCCATGTCTTCTCCCTGTTCTTCGCCATTTATAGGACCTGAATTCTAAGTCTCAAGAGCCAATTTCTATCCATGCTGGTTCTTAAGAGCCACAGTAAGGAACCTGAGGGAGTATTACTGGGATTTACATCAAGGACGCAGAGCAGGTTCATGAGTGTTTTTGTCTTGGAACCAAAAGGATATGATATACTTAGGAATACTGTGATGTCTGTGCTAAGGCTTAGCTCAGTATCAGGCTGGGTTGTGCCCACTCAGCTGAAGTGCACCAGAAAGGAGTAAGTCACCCTAAGATTATATAGTGTCCGGTAATGGGGTCATAGAAAATATAAATTTTAAAAGATTTGTCAGGCTAGATGTTTAAAAGAAATCCTTCAACACCTCAACAAGAGGAGCTCAGCATTTATGTCACAACATATTTGATCTTTCATCGGGGAAGGAATCATACTGGCACTAGGAGGAGTGATTTCTAATTGGCTACATCAGGTAACTAAGAAGAGGCTCTCTTAATGTTAATCGAGATGAGTGTGACAAAGCCTCCTTGTCTCTGCACTGCCTGGTGGTCCTATTTTAATAAAGGCCCCCAACTTTAGCCAGAGGAAATCACTCTTTAGATCTCAGGCTCTGTATAAACAGTTTTAAAACCACCCTCAAAAGGATTATTAGGTCAGAGTCTATATTTGATTTTTTCTTTAATCGTGTCACATCCTAGAGATTTTTAGTCCTTACCAACTTTATCCCAGAGATCATGGAAAAGGCAGCCCTTTGCCTCCTCAAGCCTTGGATCCTGTTTCTACATGTAGCAGGATGTTCAGCTGCATTTTTTTTCCTATTGCCTGGGATGTAGAGACTAGATCTCAAAGCTAGGGACAGAAAGGTTAAACCTCTATTCTTAAGACAGCCACCATAATTGGGAGCCACACACTTGGCTGAGGACTAAAAGGCAGAAGCCTTGCTACCTCTAGTCAGTTATCCCAGCCCACTGGTCCCAGTTCCAGTCTATAAAGGAAGATGGTATGAGAGAAGGAGGAGCTTTGCAGGCACGGAGTGCAGCCCCTAGGAGTGCGGTGCTGTGATGGTGGGAGAATGATGCTAAGCAGAAGGGAAGTGCTTCAGCTTCTCCAGGTGAAATCAGGGGGACCTGAGAGAACTCTTCTTAGAAACTCAGAGTGCCTGCAAGAAGGGGAAACTGTCACTCCAGGGTAGGTGTTAGATTTGGCCAAGACCTGATACATCCCTGGGCTTATTTCAGCAGAGACAAAGAGAACTGGAGTGAGAAAGGAGGCAGAGGAGGAGTAGCCTTCATTCCCACCGCTTGGCGTGGCGAGGAAGGAAGCGGGAATTTCTCATCGTCACTTGGGTACCAAAACGTAGCTGAACTTAAGTGGCCTTCTGTAGAGTATGAGGGGCAACCCCACAAAACGGGCTTTGGGTATATATACATATCACTGTGTTGAGAATGTAATTTCTTCCACTCCCTTCACATCCTTTCTACCACAGCCTGAACAGTGATGAGAAGGGAACACTTTGCGTCTGATAGGAGGTTGAAAATGAGACTTGGACAAAATGTTAAAAACAAAAGTTGATTAAGAAGTTACAGAGCCTACCAAGACGCTTAAATGCTCTGCTCCCCTGGAAAAGGGAGGAGGCTTTGGAGAGAAAGAAAAAATCATTTTATGCTTACACCCCACCGAGAAGAGGCTTCTAAGTAAACTGGCATTTGTAGCTGATGATTTTACTAAACACTTCCAGGTTGGACATCAATCAAGGTCAAGTCCATCTGGCTGAGGCAAAACTACCAGACCACTTTCTCATGAAACGAGAACACAGGCTTCCTTGCCCAGTCCGTTCATTAAGGCTTAATGAAGAAGCTGTCAGCCCCACGGTGATAACATTCCATGGCACTGGATATAGCTGGAGGTCTGGGACATTGCCTTACAGGATGACAGATATTAAGTGTGTCTCCTTTTGGACTAATCTTAATGTATATTTTAAATTAAGACAAACAGATCAAGAATACCCAGATACGTAAATCAGTAAGAGGTTACTCCTCTGCTTCTTTGTTCTGTATCTAAAACAGTATCTTGCAATGTTTATACAGTACCACATTGGCATCAGCTCTCGTTGTGGGTTCTTTTCCGTAATTTTTTTCCTACAGCCAGATCTTGACCTTTTTTTTTTTTTTTTTTTTTTTTTTTGGTAGCAGAGAGGGATGAGGCCGTTCCTTCATAGGGCTGCGGTGATCCTTCCTCTTTGTTGAGCTCTCCTGAACAGAGGTGATTGGCAGGAATGACACCTAAGACTGATCACGTACCTCTGTCGAGGTGGTTCCAGAGGCAGGCCTCTTTCTGCTTTGTAGCTGCAATGTTAAACATGAAGCTGGCGTAATTTGGGTCAGAGATGCTTCTTACAGGAATTTGGCTCATTCTCTCTGTATTGAACTGTATCATCTAGAGAATGACACACACATCTTAACAAGAAACAGCAATCATAACTTGCTAGTTACATTTGTTTTCTATAGGAAAGAAAAAAAAAACTATTGATTACATGGTAAACATAAGGGAGCTTTAGAATTTTAAAGGATAATTTGGCTAAAGGTCTCCAAGAAATGGATACCATCAAGAAGAGACTTGGGGAGTAAGATTGTGGGGCAGGCAGAGAAAATCGCTATGACATTGCCAGTAGATGAGTCTGGGTCGCTGCCCACAGGCTGCTCAGGGTGTGCCCTGCATCCATCCAGGCAGCTCCCTTCAGGTAGATAACACGAATGCTTACGTGCTGGGGTTGTGCAGCGTGGTGGCTCTGGAGATGTTATCCTGGGTAGATTTTACAGATGAAAGAAAAGTTTCCAGTCAGGTAATCTTTGGGCTGGTCAGATTCTTTGAGAAGTTCAGCAGGTGGAAAAATTCCTGTTTATGATTAGTTCTAAGGTCTAAGCTCTGCATACTGATCACTTGGCTTTAGAGAAGGTTGGGCATGCCTTTAACAGTACCTGTTTCTTTCCTAAGTGAATTTGCAAACGCAATTAGAGAGCGGCCCTATTCAAATGGCAGTTGTGTAAGGAAGATGCAAAAGGGGCTTAGTATTTTCAGGGAGATAAAGAAGGCTGTTAGTTTTGGAAGACTCTGGGGTTACGTCACAGGTGGAGGGGAGGTAACCTAACATGGTACAGTCATCACAGTGTTGAAAAAACCTGTTAGGCACGATTTTACACATAGCTACTTCTTAAGTTTCTTTGAAAGCAAAGGAGTTGGGAAAGGCAGATAGAGAGGGACTACATAGCATAGTGGTCTCTGGCACTGGAATGCCTGCATTCAAATCTCAGCTAAGCCCTTAGTCACAGTATAACTTCGAGCATGTTCCTTGACCTCTGTATATGTCACTTCTCCACTGGAAAATAAGGACATTAGTAGTACTTAGACCACAAGGTTGTCACAGGATTAAAGGTGTTAATCCACATGAAGTGGTTAAAACATTGCCTGGAAAATAGTTACAATTCAATAAATCTTAACCATCTAATAAAAATCATCTCACACATTCTGCCTTGACAAAAGATGGAGCTGTGTAATTGAATTCCTTTGGGAATCTACCTAAATTTCATGGGGATTCTACAAATTATAGACTGCTAATCCTTCTAATAAATGTCATAGGGAACTTTGCTTAAGGGTTGTTGAGGAATTCTATTGAAAGATCTGACTTGGGTAGAATTTTCTTCTACTTCTCAGCTTCTCTGAGAGGTATTGGGCAGTCATGCTTGGAAGACACTGAATTTTTGCTCTGGTATGTCTTTAGTCTCCAGATTAGTCTGGAAACATAACATTGCTGTGATCAGAAACATGATATGGTATAGTGAAGGGAATTTTGGCATTTGGAGACAGGGAGACAAAATTGGAATTCCTGGCTTGGTGCTTACCAGTGTATAACTCTGAATGAAAATGACTGAGCCACCGTTTGCCACAGAATGTCCTAGTGAGTTCATACAGGATTTCTACTTCTCATCCCATTTAGATTTTGTGAATTTGATTTATTCAGCAAATGCTAATTGAGGGTCTAGTGTGGGCCAGGCAGAGTGCAAGGGGCATGGGTACTGCACAGGCTCCAGAAGTTTTTCCCATTTTATACATTTCAGAACTGGCTCAGATAGGTTAAATAGCTTCCCTAAGATCACAAGCCCATAAAATGACAAGTCACTTAACCATGATGAGCCTCTGTTCCCTACCAGTGGCAAGCACACACGGAGATTAAAATGCCTTCTTCATTGAGAGATGAGGGTGCCATGTAATCTGGCATTTGTAGGCACCCAGTAAGTGGTTGATAACAACAGAAACAATGATAATTTAGTGTGAGGCCAGTTTCAGTGCATTTCCATAGGAAAATTTAGCTTAAGAGTCTCCTAAATTACCAGGATCAGTGGTCAGTGTGGCTCTGTCAACCCTTCCTAGTTGACTGGGTGGGGTGTTTATTGAGGCTTGCGTAGGAGGCCCCCTTAGGGATATAGGAGAGGCCCAGGCAGAACTAACTATAGGAAATAAACACTCAGATTCCCCTGTTTGGGGCATGGCTCTCCTCTCAATTGCTTTGCTTACATTATCTGTTATTATTTAGTTTAAAAAATTTAAAAAGCAGATAATGATATAAAGCTACATCGAAAAATTACTTCCTGAAAAAGACAAAACTGTTCAACTACAACATGCAGTAAAACTTAGGTGTTGAAATAGCAGTGAAATAGCCAGGCAGGGCTCCTGGTATGAATGCTGTGAGTACCTGGTTGGAGGTTTATCCTCCAGGCGGGGAGCAGATGTGGAAGATTTCAGGTAAAGCTTCTGAAATTTGAGTCTCGATGGAACCCACCCAACTGCAGCAGGAACCGGAATCTTCCGGGCTGGCACCAACAGCCTTGAACCACTTCAGGGAGAAGCGTTCTTCACTGGCCGAGGTAAGCCCTCATGCCTGTAATGTTCCCAGCAGGCGACACGAAGCACGCAGGCCCCAGAAGCCAGTCATCAGTCTCTGAATTTTCCGTCTCCAGAGATGCTTCAGGGCTTAAACCTACCTTCTGTGTGTGGGATGAAGAACTTTGTATATTGTTACAGGAATTTCAGGCATCTGTGACCACTTTGGTGACCTTGAAGGATTTATTTAGCCTCTTTGAGTCTGCAAAACTGTAAAACAAGGTTGATAAAACCTACCTCAGAGCAGAGGGTGGTTGTGAGGATTTAAAGGGACCGCGTATCTAAAGCTCCCAGCACGGTGCAGGCTGGGAAGGCCAGTGACGATAAAACACGAATGGAGGGTCTTTCCCCGGTATCCACTTTGCCAGGGACCCATGTGTCCTCTCTCCAGTCCAAGCTGTTTTCACTCAGCCCATGTGCTAACCTTTTGATCTGATGTGAGCAGTGCTTTAATCAGCTAGTCTCTCAAATTTCCCTGTCTGTACAGAAAATAACCCACTTCTGACAATACTAGTACAGTCAGCACTGGGCATGTTGGTGAGAGCCTGAACTGGGTACCACCCCGGGGTGGCTGACAGCTCGTGGTTAGGGTGTCACCCTGAGAAATGAAGTAGACATTTGTCATAGGTTGGATTGAGTGGAAGCAGACATTGGGACAGAGCTTGGGGTGCAGGATATTTATTTGAGATTAACATCTCTGAAGGGAAGGAGGAAGAAGCAGTATTGAGTGTGGAGGGAGAGGTTGAATTGTGATGTAGGTCTGCCGGCAAAGAACTCTGGAGCAATTATCATCCCTCAGAGTAGTCCTGCATTGGCCCAGCTGTCTAGGTTTATCCTCTCCCCTTGCTTGTACACAAGTTTTGGGTGGTGCCAGAGGGCCTGAGCTCCGGCGCGATAGTTTTCTGCAGCTGATGGGAAGCTGGAGGAGCTGATAGCCAAAGCCGTTCTTTCCTACTGGGCAGGAGGAAGGCCTTCTTGGAATATCTACCAGAACATTCTCTAATGAAGAAAGCCATCATTCCAGGCACTTCCTCATAAAACTGTTTCTACTCTGCAGACATCAGTCTGGGGAGGCTAGGATTGAAAAAGTTAAACTCACAACTAAATAAAGGAAACTGCTAAAATATTTGCAGTAAAATCTGCCAAGTTCCCAGGACGAATCTCTTCATAAAACACATTCACCCAAGAGCTCATATGCCCTGAGGAAATGAAATACACACTGCCACTCTGGTACTGTCTTTTCTAAAGTCTTTATATTAAAAAATACAAATAAACAATAATAAATGACAGTGTCCTTTCTGTCTTTCCTCCTGCTGCTTAAAAGAAAGGGAAACTGGTGAGGAGAGTATCGCTTAGCAGTGGAGTGTGTGCTTAGCATGCACAAGGTCCTGGGTTCAATTCCCAGTACCTCTGTTTAAAAAAAAAAAAAAAAACAAACCAAAAACCTGAATATGTACCCCCCCCCCCCCAAATTTTATAAAAAAGTTAAAAAAAAACCTAGTATGTATCGAGTACCGACAATATAGTAAAAAGATGATTGGATTGGAGGTTGGGAGACTTTATCTTAGTCCTGGCTCAATTGTGTGACCCTGGAGAAGTCACTTCGCAAATCCAAACCTCAACAGTCTTCAGTGGGGAAATTGGGCCAGATCCTTGGCAGCTCTGATGTGTTATGACTTTTAAACAGTAAGAAAGCTCCCCTCTAAAGTGTTGGCTCCTTAATCTTTTTATCACGTTTTATGGTTCCAAGCAGTGCATATTTTTAAGATGGGTGTCATTGGTCACACAGCCTGCTAGCTGGAGAAAATGTTTCTCTGGTGTAGACATTGGCTAACATATCCTTCCTGTCCCCAACCAGTTGAAGACATACTAACGAATTGTTTGATGTGTTGTTTAACTTTATATCAATGAGTAAAGTATAAAAGAGTAGGCATAATCTTCATAGTCTATCATGAAATTTTGCATTTTCCTTTTCCAGTAAGAACTGCTTATAGGGTAGAATTCTCTGGGGTGGTGTGTTCCAGTTTATCCCACTTCTTTGTAAGTTACAATCCCTAAATAGGGGAAATGAATCCTACAAAATAGATAAGAATTTTACGAGTAGTCATTTTACAGAGTTGGATGCATTGGCTGTGACAGCACAGGTAATTATAATAATGACCATCTTGCTGACTATTAGTGTCCTCAGGAGTATTAAAACACGTTGGCTTACTTATTTGTATTTATTCTATTTTCCCCAAGCCTACCTTTTAACAAGTGATGGACAAGACCTCTGTCTAGGTTGGTATTAAAGGTATTAAGGCGTTGAAATCCCCCTTCCCCCATCCCCACAATTTAAACACATCTAATGATTTCATAAAATTTTACAATTCTGATTTCTTTTATGTATCTAGTTACTCCACGGGCAAGGACAGAAATTATGTTTTTACCCTATTGCCGGTCTTTGGGTGGCATGAAATCTATTAATTCCTGTGGCACTCATTATTGAATTAAGGATTCAGTTGGCAAGCCTGTTTAAGATGGAAAGCTCGCACCTCTTCTGAAAAAGGTTATTTTAAATTAAAATGAACGTTTCTGTTTCCATTGTTTTAGATGTCTTAAATGGTGCACTGAACTGAAAAGAGATGTGAAGCAGACATTTGGTTGTACCAGGGGAAGCCAAACTTTGCAGAGCTCTGCGTGCGCACTCAAAGCCTGCATTTAATTGGCGTGCGGCGGAGTATAGCACGGCAGCCCTCCATCACAGCAGCCGTCGTCCCTGTAGGTTCTAGAAGACTGCACAATTCAGTGCCTTCTTTTGGCCTGTCACCTGAGACTGGAAGTGCCAGTGACCACTTACTTATTCATCCATTCATCAGATGTTGATTGTCCACCTACTAAGTGGCTGGCATTGTTCTAGCAATTGGAGCTGCAGCAGTAAACAGGCAAAAGTTCCTGTTCTGGTGAAACTTACACTCTTTAGGGGGCAGAAAACAGAACATAAGTGAACAGGTAATATTAATGGTATGTCAAATGATAATAGGTGCTGTGCGGAAAAATAAAGAAGGGTAGGAGGGTAAGGAATGTCAAGGTTGAAGTTGGTATGCAATTTCAAATAGTGTGGCCAGAAAGACTTCTCAGAAGAGGTGGCCTTTGAGACGAAGTCTTGCAAGATGTGTGGGAGTCTGTCATGGGGACTCTAGGGAAAGAACATTTCCAGCAGAGGGAAGAAGTGGGTATAAAAATCAAGAGGTACATCAAGGAGGCCATTTTTACCTAGATTACCCCTGGAGAGATTTCAAAAATCTAATGTGATATCAGAGAGGCAAGGAGGGTGCCTGATGGAGTTGGACTCTGTCAGGCTTTTGTAAGGCTTGCTTTTTTTGTTCAGAGTATGTTGCGGAGACACTGTAGGATTTGAGCAGAGGAGTGACGCTCTAATGTAGCTTGTGCTTTGAAAGGACCACTTTGGCTGCTGTGTTGAGAACAGAATGTGTGGGGTCAAGGATGGGAACTGGGAGGCTAGGAGAGGCTATTACAATAATCCGTATGGAGATGACGGTAGCTTATACCAGGGTGTTTGCAGTAGAGATGGTAGGAAAGGGTTGGGATTCTTCTGACTAGATTAGGTATGTGCTCCAAGAAAGAGTTCCTGGGCTCTGTCTGTATTCCAAGCACTGTGGGTAACGATGCTATAAACTTAGCTGTGGGATAATAGAATATATTAGAGAGAATGTGGGTATAGGAATTAGAAAAGTCTGAGTTGAAATCTAATTTCCATCACTTACCATCAGTGTGATCTTGGGCAGGTTACTCACCTTAAGGAACTACTGTCTTTGAGTGAAAATCTGTGGTCTGAATGTTTGTGCTCTCCCAAAATTTATATATTGAATTTTAACTTCCAAGGTGATGGTGTCAGGAGGTGGAGGTAATTAGGTCACGAGGGCAGAGCCCTCATAACAGAGGCTCCGGAGACATCCCTTTCCCCTTCCATCACAAGGAGAAGTACTGACTGTGAGCCGGGAAGAGAGCCCTCACCTAGACAGAACGCAGCCATGGCTAATGTCTTGACTTGACATGTGAGGACTTGACATGCCTCCACTTGAGTGTATCACAGTTCTGGTGCCTTGATCTTGGACTTCTAGCCTCCAGAACTGTGAGAAATAAATTTTTGTCGTTTGTGAACTACTGGGTCTGTGGTATATTGTTACAGCAGCTCGAACTGACCAACATAGGGACTAATAGCCAACGCCCAGGGTTCCTAGGAGGATTTAATGTGGTGATAGGATGACGACAACTTGTGGAGGGGTTAGCCTCCCTAAGTTCTTCGTAAGTGTTAGTTTTCTTCAATTCTTCATTAGCTCATACATTGCCACCTACAATGTAAACTCAACAGATAATGGCTTGTTTGCCCATAAATTATTAATATGTGACTTAGGCTCTCTGGGCAGAATCTGCGCAGGGCGTTTCCCAGTACATCTGTCCTTCAGGTTGCAGGGGTGAGAAATAGGAGCTTTTCTGGCCAAATAGCTACAACTCTATTGAAGACATATTCCTAATATGATACTTTTTTCTTTAAGTTTGTGTCATGTTTAAGGTGAGGGTCCTCCTCAAAGCAGGGGCTTCTCCTGGGGTCTGGGGGATGGTTTTTAAGGATAGACTTAAGGGGTTCAGGGAGTCCCCTCAAATTTTATGAAAATTTTGTGCATAGGATTTTTTTTGGGGGGGATAAGAAATGGAAGGTTATAAGAAAAAAGAGGTCCAGGAACCCCAAAACATTACCAACCACTGCTCTGTGAAGCTTTACTTAGCTAATGACTGTGTTCGAAATACCACCCTCCTCTCCCCCTAAAGCCCCACGTAAGAGAAATTGTTGCCTGCTCTTGCTAATTCTCTTAACAAACATTTTACCACAAAACACTTTGTGGTTAGAAGATGTTATCCTGGCTTCTTATATTTCCCAGTCTATCAATATCTCCTGTCTTTGACTCCCCAACCACTGCTAATTATAAACTTCTCTGCGTATATACTGTTTACAAAAAAAGCTTAGGAGGTCTTTATACCTTATGCTTATTGTCGTGAATTACAAGGATAGCTTATTTTTCCTCTGCTGTGTTTCTCCAAAACCTGGGTCAGGGAGAGTCACACTCCGAAAGGTTTGTCCTCTGCTATTTGTATTTGTTGAATATTGTGATGTTACAGTTTCATAGAAGGGAAAAACAGTTGTCTTTGAAAATTATCAGCATTGACAGAAGAGTGACAAAAGAGTTGAAAACTGCCACATTCTGTCTGATTCTGGGTTTGTATCTGTCTAACCCATCTGTATCCATACTTACATTACATGATTCATAACAATTATGGGTCACTGTATTAAATAAAATAACTTTTAAGATTCTTGCATCTTCTAAATTGATGAAAGAGAATATACTCTTTCTCCTCATCGAAATCTCCATAATCTAAAACAACCTGTCCACTTGTTAACTAGGACTCATACCCCTAATACTGCTGTGGATGCAAGCCAGTGAATTTACAAAATTGAAAAACTGCATGCAAAATAAGTGTTTAGGCAGTGATGAGTCGAATATTTTTTTAACATTTTTTTATTGAATTATAGTCATTTTACAATGTTGTGTCAAATTCCAGTGTAGAGCACAATTTTTCAGTTATACTGAACATACAAATATTCATTGTCACATTTTTTTTTTTGCTGTGAGTTACCACAAGATCTTGTATATATTTCCCTGTGCTATACAGTATAATCTTGTTTGTCTATTCTACATTTTGAAACCCCATTCTGTCCCTTCCCTTCCCGTCGAATATTGTCTCATCAGCATTCATCATGATGCCTCTGGCATGAAAAAGAGCGTTCTCCTCCTGAGACACAAGGAGAGCAGAACAAAGTCAATCAGGGTGAAGGAGCGAGGCATTCCTACTATACATGTATGATTTCTCCTGAGATTTACATTGTTTATCAGATGGTTCATACCGCAATGAGGAAGTCATCATTCTTCGGCTAGCTACTGACCAGTCAAAAGATACACTTTTCTAATCGGGCTTCATATGATTTTTCACTTTATCGCATAATGCAAGCTTGGTTTCTGACTTAATTGAGCTGATGGACATCCCAAGTGGAATAACTCAGAGGTGGTAAGTCAGCCTCTAAATTTGCTTTCTAAAAGGAAAGCTTATTTTCTCATTTAATTTGGTTGTTTTACCATGATATATAAAATCTATTTTTCATTATGTTTTTTCTTTCTAATGTTTATTTTTATTTTCAAACAACCCTTGGCTTTATATCTGTAATGAATTTTCCAGATCTTTCTCACCTTGTAGGAGTAACACTCTGCTGGTTCTATAACCTTGTGATGAGGAGATTTTTACTTTTGTTGAGTAGTTGAGTTTCCAAATCATAAATCTGACAGCAATCTTGTGATGCCTGTCACTGGCTTGCTAAGCAATTTATTAAACTATCCAGTCCTTCAGAACTGGCATTTTGCTTGATATGAAGTCCAACTTCACATGAGTCAGATTTTGCTAAGAATGTGGTTTTGCTTCAATCATTTGAGGGGGAAAAAAACCCCACAACTGGCTTTTTTTTTTTTTTTTTTTTTTTGCAAAAGGCTCTTGCTCACAGCCTCAGATCTAGTACCACTCTTACTGGGAGAAGGAAGGGAACTGGTTTTGTTAAGCACCTACTATGTGCCTGAAGCTGTGGCCAAGATAGAGTCCTTATTTCCCTGGAGCTTACAGGTTACCAGGGAAAGGAGATAATTAAATAATTACAGTACATGTGGTAAGTATTATTATATGGCATTATTCATATAATACGGGGAGGGGTCTCAACTTAGTATTTGGGGCCAGAGAAGACCTTCTGGAAAAGAATGATGTTAAGACAAGACCTGATACAACAGTAGAACTTAGACAGGTGATGGGAGATGGGATCAGGAGGGGGGTAGGTACTATTGCAATACTGCCATGGAAGGTGACTTTCGGCAGGAGGCATGACATGTACAAAAGCATGCTTGAGGAATTTAAATAAATCCAGAGAGCTACAGCATATAGAGTTTGAGGGTGTGAGGTGGGCTAGGGAATTAGGGACCATTGATTTGATAGTTATGTATGGACAGTTACGTGTCAGGTGCTGGTGGTAGATTAACTAGGCAGACATGCTCCCTGCCCCTCATCAAGTTTGCCTTCTAGTGAACGAGACACTAGGTAAATAAGGAAACACATCAAAACCAAAATTAATGTGGATTGTGATAAGCACAATGAAAAAAAATAACGGCATGTGATGGTAATGTGGGTGTGGCTACAGTGTTGTCAGGATGACCTGGTACAGGAAGTGACACTTACATTGAATCAGGAAGCACCAGGCAAAGTCAGCCATGAGAAGAGGGCGAGAAAGAGCATTCCAACAGAGGAAATAACCTTTGTAGAGGCCATGACTCAGCAAAGAGAGTGGAATGTTTGAGGTTTTGCAAGGAGGCTAGTGTGGCTAAAGATAATAATCTAGGGTTAAAATATTGTGAACTGAAGATGGAGAGGTGAGCAGGTAGAGCTCTGTTCTCAGGTTTACTGGTGAGGAATATGAGAGGCTGTTAGCCCAGAGTTACCCAGGTAGTAAATGACAAAGCTGTGAAGATAGTGCAGGCTTTTATGCTTCATGTTTGTTTGTTTATTCATTCAACTAATTATTATTTATTGGCAGCCAGGCACCAGGGACACACTATTACATCAGATATTCAAAACCCTTGCTCTCCTGGGGCTATGTCTTACCTTTTCCCCTGAGTCATGTTGCATCCTTGGAGGGCAAGGGGAAGACATAAGAACTTCCATCTGTAAGTAATGGAAAAACGAAGATTAATATCGCTTATGAATTAAAGGGGAATTGTTTGCTTATATAATTGAAATGCGGCTTCCAAGGATGATCGAGTAAATTTCCATCTGTTTTTCTTTTTCTGTCCTTCTCTTAGGTCTTTTCTCTTCTGTGATTCAGTTTTGCCTAGTTTCAAATTTTGTATCCACATACCACACTGTCCAAAAAGGAAAAACCATTCCAGGATTTCCAGAATTTCCATCCTAAGTCCTGAGCTTTGTTCTAGGTGGGGTGACCTTAATAGAGCCAGGATAATATTCATGCTGACTGGCTTAGACCTGTGCTCCATATTTAGTCCTGAACTGAGAGTTGTGGTGAGGCTATTCCCAGAGATTCTTAATGGGGAGTGACTTCAACCCTTGGGTGTGTGTGCACAGAAACTTCAGAGGAGTGTTGTGTTGTCACTGGGGAGCGGAGAGTCAAAACTGACATTTGGTGGGTGAGAGTCATGGGTAGTAGAGGTCCTTTGATGTGCAGGATGGGCCTGCACCACAGAGAATAGTCCCATAGTCTGCATACCTTTTGGATGTGCTTCTCGATGGTATACAGGTGAAAAATTCTATATAATCATCTGAACCTCGAGATTAGCTGTGCCACATTTAAACACAAAGTGGAGTTTTGAGGACAATATTTTAATATATACTAAATTTCCCAGAAATGAAGTTATTGGGTATATTATGAGAATATTTTACTTCTTTCAGAATTTTTCCAAAATGTGTTCATCCATTTGAAAACAAAAATCGCATCATGGTTGGGATGGTGCTGTGGTATTTGAGACGTCTGTGTAATGTACCTTGTCACTTGGATTTGTAGGTGTCTCATTTCATGGTGATTACATGTAAAGGTGTAGGCATTTGACTATATTGTCATGCCTGAATAGCTACATATTGAAATATATTTGGTTTATAAATTCGTTTTATCTGCTTTACATTTTATTTTGAGCATCATACTGAGTTTTGAAATTATGGAGGTAATTATATTTATGAATTTCTTTTTTTACTATATAGAAAGACATATTATAAAATTGTTCTACACAGGGGCTGATGAATTTGATAGCATTGAAATCACTAGTTTAGACCCATCAGAGCACACCTCTGGAGTTGGGGGTGGGGTCAATACCTGCACAACCTGGTTAACATACACTAGGGAGACGGTGGAATGGATATTGCACAGATAATCACAGTATCCACTGCGTACTCATTTTATTGTAAAAAAATGGGCTTTTCTAAAGCAGAAGTGACTAGTGTTTAATAATTTTAATCTTAAATGCACTCTCTGGGAAGATCCACATTAAAGTAACTACTTGTGAATACTGGCCCACACTGTTTATTTGAAAAAGCAAATTCACCTGGAATGAAATGTAGAACAAATTGTATTTCATGTTGAAAATTTTGTCAATGTAGATTTCAGATTCTTGCTTTTGACAGTTCAGTTTTGTGTAGGCATCCCTCAATTGTCTGTTGCTTTAACACACCAGTTTCCATTTTAATGTTGTGAACCAAATGCGCACTTCCAGCATCTGGAGAGGTTCTCAAACCTAAAACCTGAACCTGGCCTTGAAGTTGTGAAGAGGAATGCTTGAACTACTAATTCCTTATTAGAGAACCACCATAGAGACAATGGGAAGATAGAAATGGAAGGAAGCAAGTTCAAAAAAATGTTGAATAGTGGCTTGGTTTATTTAACAGGCTAAACAGTTAAGATAACTCAGAGTTAAACAAAAATATCTGATTCCTTTAAAACTGATTTAAAAAGGTAGAACATTTGAAAATGGCCATTTTAGATAGTGGGAGTAGGTTTTTTCTATTGCTACAAAATTTGCACCCAGGTGAACCCCTTATAAGTTGCCTTTAATTAAATTAAAAACCAAAAAGGTGTTTCTGCAGCTTTGGTCATAACATATCTGGTGTAGGGCACATAGGACCACTGGGGTGCTCCAGGGGCACAGCTGAGAGCCATTGGAACTTTGCAGAGGGATTTGTGGAGAGCTACTAGGGAACCCTCCCAAAGCTCTTCACTTCAAGGACTTTCTTAGTTTCTATAAAATGATTTATATACCAAACCTCCTCTAACTATGTAGGAGTTAACTACTTGCTGTTGTGCATAAGCTTAAGTGCACAGAGAAAAGTGCCAATGTTACCTCTCTTTTCATTATTCCTGTGTGTAGATGCCAACCAAAGAGTCTGGGTAATTTAAGAGGTAGGTGACCTCTTAATTTTATAATTATTTAGCAGGGAACTGGCTCTGACATTTTGTGTTTGTGCTCTAAATTTATAGCTTCTCTACTGAACATGTTTTTGCATGCTTTGTATGTGACTTTTTTTTTTTTCCTACAAAAGCCAGTGAGCTCTACAGCATTGTCCCTTTTCATTAGTCAGGTTTTCCGTTTTAACCTGTAATTTTATGTCAGCTGGCTTTTTCCGTTTTGCGTCAGCCTTGTAACTAGTAGCTACCATTTTGTTAAGCACTTTGTTGATGTTTATCCCGTCAGGTTTTCAGTTTGCTGGCCACGGACATACTTTTTGCTTTCTTGTTCAGAAAAATGTTTTTACAGTTGAATAAAATGTTCCCAAACTCACTATTTTCTCTCACCTCTCTTTTCCCTTTTCTGACCCTTGCTTATAAATAGGTATGTTCCTCTCAAAGAAAACATACAGCATTTGAAAATATGAACAGTTAAAATTTGTCAGATATGAGTCAGTGGATTTCAGATGCCACCCAGACAAGACCATGTTGCGGAGAACATTACCCATCTGTGTGTGGAAGTGCTCTCAACCTCTGTGAACGTCCCTAGCACAGTGGCCGCCACTTCATGAGTGCTCAGGAAGTGTCAATTGAAACAAAATGAGGAACACACGCAAATAACCACTTTCTACATTTTAATAATAAGGAACCCTAATGATCATTTATTTTCCTACCGCAGTAAATCCTGGCAAGTGGGTTAGCCAGTAAAAATGTCACGAGCTGGTGTTACTTTATTTGTGATGTTAGTTTATATAGTCATTTATTCCTTACTCCCTTGGATCATGTATTTTCTTTTCACCACTTTAATTTTGAGCTAAAATCTGATGCTTTTCCTCCTACCTGTGAGTTTCAGCAACAGCTGGAGAAACTCTGAAGGCTCCCTGACTTCCTAACAACAGGTGAAAAGATAGGAGTCACCTTGTTTATGCAAGTAAAAGTGAAAGCTAAGGGGAGGGACATTATCTATGAGGTTACAACTATGGTTGTAAGGTCCCTCAAGCCTCCCCCCTCCCCATTACTGGTGACAGTGGAGACAGTTTACCTGAAGAACTACCTCTTGTCTTCTATTTATTGTTAAAAATAGCTGCTAAAATGTAAGAAGGTTAAGTTCATAAATAGAGTAAATACCTTGGCTTTATGTTTACCATCTGTTATAACAAGGAAATGGGATTAGTGGGTTAATGGAGTGTTAACCAAAGCATAATGTAGAGACTTCTTGTTTAGCCAGGATGGTTGGGAAATGGAACATTATGGTACTTTTGATCTTTGAGAATTGCCGCATATTTTGCCTGCTATAGCCGTGGCTCTCAGCTGGGGACAGTTTTGCCCCCTAGGGGACATTTGGCAGTGCCTGGAGACATTTTTGATTGTCAGGGTGGTGGGAGGAAGAGGTGCTACTAGCATTTAGTGGGTAAAGCCCAGAAATGCTGCTACGCATCCTACAGTGCGCAGGGCAGTCCTGCCAGCGAAATAGTATCTGGTCTAAAACACTCTAGAAACTCTGCTCTGCAGGCGAGCACTTCTTATCAAGTTTGAATTCAGCAAAATTCAGTTAAACTCCAAGATGACAAGGAACACTTTTGGTGATTTAGATGATAATTGAGCATCTTACAGTGTGTTGGTGTCTTTATCAACATCAGTTACCACTGTATTGGTGAAGTGTAGACGTGTTGGTTTATGAGGATTCCTGATTGCTGGATGGATGAAGATGCGGTGTTGTGGTACAATTATCTGAAGAGGCCCAATTAATTCTTGTGTCATAACAGTTCTTTGAGTTAGAATTGCTACTTACTTCTTCCTTATAGGGAGGACTGTTTACTTTTCACATTACAACAGAATTGAAATACAACTTAATCTTTGTTAAAGTATTTTGAATATACTTTAAAAGAAAATAGGTGACATGGTCTTGGAAGAATATTTCTGTCAGCACAGCTGTTGTTACAATACCCCATACATTTATTTTAAGCCTACTAGGGGAACGTAAGAAAGAAGGAAAATTCTTTTGTTATTTGGATAAAGTTTGTGTGCACGATCCAACAAAATGGAAAAGAAAAATACCCACTTCTCGGTAGAAAAACCAGAGGAATCCGTTTATTAGTCAGTGAATTAAATATTTATGGAGGACTGTCATGTTCACAATCTGGGGCTAGTGCAGTAAATAAAGTAGAACTTTTTATGGTGTTTACCTGAATTATTTGAAAAAAATAGAAGTTTCAAACACGAGACTGAAATTAATTTTATCTGTAGTAACTTCTTGCACACATGGATTCAGATATGATATATGGGATTTACAACTACAGAGACTAGAATAATAGAAACCACCTGTTGTGTGACCCTAGTCTTATCCTCTGAACCACCTTTTGAATTATGAGGTGATTAAGTAGCTTATCAGTAAGCGGGCTTATGTAAGCAATGATTCCTTTTTCACTAAGCACCGAATATGTGCTATGCTATGCTGGGAAGAGGCAACATAATTCAGGAATCGTCCATGCCCTTTGGCGCAACCACTGGGGGAGGTGCTGGGGCCAGGGACGAGAGTGGGACAGGGCAGTGTCTGGATTGTTGAGTGGGACAGGAGCACTGAGGAGTGACGTGGATAGTAATGTGTAATAAGTGGTGAGAGGATAGACAAAGAATGAAGGGAACAAAATCTGGCACTTGTACCTGTGTGGACCTTGGACCTCTTGGGTTTTTTGTTGTTGTTGTTTTTTAATCTGGATTTGTTTGTTTTTTAACTGAAGTATAGTCAGTTTGCAATGTGTCAACTTCTGGTGTACAGGATAATGTTTCAGTCATACATATACATACATATATTCCTTTTCATGTTCTTTTTCATTAGAGGGTACTGCAAGGTATTGAATATAGTTTCCTGTGCTGTACAGTATAAACTTGTTTATCTATTTTATATATACTGGTTACTATTTGCAAATCTCAAACTCTCAATTTACCCCTTCCCACCCCCTTTCTCAACAGTAAAACGTTGTTTGTTTTCTATGTCTGTGAGTCTGTTTCTGTTTTGTAGATAAGTTGGTTAGTGTCTTCTTTTTTTTTTTTTTCTTAAGATTCCACATATGAGTGATACATATGGATTTGTTTGTTTTTAACTCTTTCTGTTAGACACTTTGAACTCTCAGCTGTGTTGAATAATTAGCCTTGGGAAAGGCATGGTAAACACAGGCTTAATGCCTGTTTTATAGCCTCTCAGTTTCCAAGGAAATGAATTCTCTGAGTGGAAACTCAGTGCATTGATTTTTGTTACGCTTAACAACAAGCATGTGGCATTCAGGGCCATTCTCTAAATAGATTACCATTGAATAAACAATGAAAACTCTGGAGCCTATATGTTCTGCAGTTTCTATTTCAAAGTGTAATCCTAACTCAACTTTTAAATATTTTTTCTTTCTGTTTTAGAAAAGAGTGAAAAAATTGACCTGAACAAACTGCTGGGAGATGAAGGGGGAAAAATATAATTAATCTCAACATGTCCAACACAGACTGCATTATTTTCCACTGTACTCTTGCCGCTTCCTCCCCACCCATTTTTTTCTTGCCTTGATTGTGCCTCTAGAAGATTTCTTCCTTGCCAGTCTTGATACCTTCAAGTCTATTTTCCACATTTGTTGTCAGAGTAGTCTACAAATATGAAGGGTATAATGTTAGCAGATAATATTTAACTGAGTCCTTACTGTGTACTTGATATTCTTCTAAGTGCTCAATATGCAGTAAATCTCAATTTTCACAACAGTATGATGTTGGAACCGTTATTACCTTTACTGCACAGACAAGAAAACTAACGCACAAGAAGAAACTTGGTCTAGGTGACGTATCTAATATGTATTGGAGCCAGGTTTTATCCCCTGTATTTTGACTTGGGAGCACTGGATCATAATAACTGCCGTGCTTTGCTTAAGACGTTCATTGTCTCCTCAGAGCCTCCCACAAAATTCAGTTTATTTATCTCTCATTTAATGACTTTAATTCACCTTCAAAAAGCCTGTTGCTAACTGAAAAACTGAAGGAAATCCATTAGTTTTAATGAGAAAAATTATGAGTTCCATCCCAACTTAAGATACCTAAACACTTTTCACAGGTAGAAAAAGATGGCATTTCAACAACAGAGACAGGTTCATATAAATAATAAACAAAAATCTGAAAGTAAATAAATCCAGTTCCTACATGAAATGGTTTATTATACTTGCCAAAGGAGGAAGACAAGACTTGGGCATGGGTAGTGAGCAATGGAGTTGATCATTTTTGGAAGGTGCAGTCTTCTTTCTGACCCATTTTCCTTATCAGTTCTTCAGCATTTTTGGATTTATAATTATCTTGTACTGAAGCTTCACTTTATAGCGATAGCACAGGAAGATCCAAGGCTAAATCCAAGACTACATCTAATACATGAACCCTTGATGAAACTAGTGCATGCATGTACCCAACAGACCGATCCTTTCTCTTTATTGCTCTCAAAAATTTGGGGGAGGGTTCTTCCAAATATGGTACTTAATTCACATGTTTTCCATAAGATACTGACTAAAAAGTGGTAAAGCAAGTAAATTGGTGTCTCCCTAAAACAGTAATATCAGTATATCATGTCTTAGTGTGTTTATTTAGTGGATTTCGGGGGGAAATATTGCTCTATGGAAAAAAAAAGATTTGCTCAAAAAAATCGCATACCTTTTCAAAAGCCGTAATGCTGAAAAATTGTTAGCTAAACAGTCATTATGAGATAAATCTATGCTTGGCACATGGAAGTCCCTCAAGGTTCTGCCTTTGCCTGGCTCTCCAGCCTTATCTTTCCTCATTTCCTGTCTCAGACTTACTTGTTGGCATTACTGCATTCTTTATATTTATGCATCTATATGATGCTATTTCAGACCTGGGTTCCCTCTGCATGGACTATCCAATTTCCCCTTCAAAACACAGAGAGCAGGTTTGTGAAGAATTCTGAACTTTGCAAACCTCAGTCTTTTAAAGGGGGCTGCTAGCAAACCTGCCCAAACTTTGCCCTGGAAGGACACGTTATCTTTATTATTCTGGTCAAAAAACAAATCGCCCTCTGCCCAGGAGACAGAGACATTATATCCTGCAAGGTTGTTTGGTATACAAACATTCCTGAATAGCTAGTCTGGAATAAAATAGCTGTCAATGCCTTTGCTCAGAAAGTGCAGAAACAAGAGAGCCTTGGAGAACTGTCTTCCAACAGTCGTTGCACTTGGCACATTGTATTAAAATTATCCATTTAAGTGTCTGATTGGTGGGCTCATTTAGGGCAGAAATTTAACCTTGTCCATGTAAAAATGTCCATTTTTACATCCCTAATGCCCAACATAGTGCTTATCACAGAGTAGAGAATTAATATATGTTTATGGAATAAAAGAGTAAATGAAGACCTTTAAAAATCTGGAGAACCTAGGGGCTGTACCAAAGGTTACTTTATGTAAGACAGTCCGTTAAACCACGCCAAACACAACTGAATTTTAAATGCCAGGTGGCTCATAGCCAGCTGGTTTTCCAGGATCCAGATTCTAATAGATGTGAACAAATTTCTTACTATAAAATAATACCAAATTCACCATTTATCATGTGCTCAGCACTGAAACTCTTTACAAACGACACCTATAATAAATAATACATCTCAGTAAACAACCCTATGAAGACGTACTAGTATCATTTGCTATTGGAAGCAGATTTAACTTGTTCAAAGTGACACAGATGGTCAGTAGTGGAGATGAGATTTGAACCTAGGTGGTTTGACTTTGGAGGTTGTGTTTTTAACCACTTAAATTGTACAGCTCCTCACAGGAAAGTGAAGAAAAATGTCTGCATGAGTTATCTTAGGTCCTCTCAGCAGATGATCTTTCTCTGAAACTAAACTTGGATACACAGAACAAAAAACAGGTTCTAGTGTGCTTTTGGTGAACTAAATAGAACCATGTTTGTTTTAGCAAAGATACCTCTCTTGCAAAGGAAATTCTTTGAGGATGGTGAGACAAAGGTAGCATCTTTGTGAATATTGGGGATGAAGGACCCATGAAGCTATTATTACTGCTGACCTCCAACTAACCTGGGGCTGGAGCACGGCCGGCTTCACGGGCGTGTGACCGATGCAGTCACAGAGGGCCTTGCACTTGGAAGTGCCGCGCTGAGAAGGGTTTACTTGGTTGGTTTCATGCTCTGCTATCCCTGTCTTGGAATTCTTAATACTTTGTGCATAAGGGGTCCTGTATTTTTACTTTGTCCTGGGCATCTCAATTTTGTAGCTAGTCATAGGCTGGAGTCTTGGTTAACCCTTTACGACACTAGTTATTTGACAATGGAGAAGGGAGGCGCCTGCAACACCAGAAGAGCTACAAGTGAAGGCCTCAGGTTCTGCCAGGATCCATACTGGACTCTGGAGAGAAAAGCTCAGACCCTGAATTTCTAGGCTGGAGAATATCCAGTTCCTTGAGTATTTGTTGGTTCTGTAAGATCACCCTGGGATTGACTTAAGATATTTATTGTAGGATACCAGTCTGTCTTAAGGGAAAGAATTATTTTTATTACAGGCAGTATTTTCTGGAGTTTTAAAGGCCTTAGATGTATTTTCATTCTTTCTCCTGCTCTGATGGTTGTTTTAGGTCAATTTAACCATTCTCTTTCATAATCAGCACCATAATAAGCACCAAATCAATTAAATGAGAAATAATACTTCCTTTTAATGGGAATCAATATCCACCATTTCCACTTTGATACATGTTACATTTCTGTTATCTTTAATTTATGTGAATGCACTTTGTGATTTTAGTGGAGGAGGGGTGGGGTGTGTGTGTGTGCATGACTATGTGGGCTCAATATACTTCATACCATCAGGTTTGCTAGTATATTTCAGTGATGTTATCAGAGCTTCTGTGTGTAACACCTCAGTAATTCTACCTAACTGCTGCTGCTGTTTCTTTACTTCCTCGGAAACCCTCCTTAGGGACTTTCTGTAACCTTGGGTCACGTTCATCTGCATTTGCTTCTGAGCAACACACACGTCCTCCAGATCTTATTTCTTGTCATTATTTCCTTCTTTCCAGTTTTATACCATTTTCTCTGCCACCTTTGAGATCCCCTGCTGAATCCCACCATTCTACTGCACGTGAAAATGAGCGGGGGCAAAAGCACTGATTTGTGTAACAGTTTGTTAAAAAAAAAAAACAAACACTTGTCTTGATTTATTGTTCCTATTTTATCCAAGTCCTAAATCTTTTCTGCTTTCAAATGATGATATTTTGTTGGCTAGTGAGTTTTAGTTAAAGCAGGAGAAAGTCTGTGGGGAACGGGTTCCGTAACCTCCAATTCTGCAGCGTTGTCTGTTTTACTGCTGCAGCCCCAGCAGAGGGAGCCCAAGCTAATGAACAGAATTTCCTCTGGCGCTGTTTTGATGACTCAAACTAGTAACTCATGGTCAGAAGGAGATTTTTCGAGGGGCAAGCGGGAGACGTCAGGATATATGGGGTGTATGTGTGTTAGAAAGAGTAAAAGGAAGAAGTAAAATAGAAGGTGCGAGCTGTGTGGATTTTAAGACGTACTTGAAATGTGGGAGATATATGACATCTTCTGAAGGATAATGACAGAGGTGTTGGAGAGAAGCATTTGATTTTCAGATCCTGAGAAGGTACTTTAAATGCTAAAGGTATAAAACGACTTTCTTTTTCTTACTTTTCCAGTTAGCCAGTTCTCCCTTTAAAACTTTTTGGATTGAATCCTTATACATTTCCATTTCTTGTGATTTTTATATTTACAGTAATTTCCCAGTGAAAGCTTTAAAAAATTCCCTTTCTTAGTCTGTTACCTCACTGGCCTGCGCCTTGTGTGTGCATCCATGTCTGAGTATAGAAAATCTTGGAGGCTATTTAAGCTCAGGTGAGTATTTATTCAACAGATGAATCAGTCCACCAACTACGCAGACAGTGGTTACTGAACACTTAGTAGTGCATAAGGTGTAGAATATGCATGTATCTCTGCATATTGGGGAGGGGTGCAGTCAGAGGGGAGAATCAGAACCATGTTCTATTCTCAATGAACTTACGTGTAGTTGAGTAAACAAATGTACTTGGTAAAACACGAAACATGATGTAACCAAATGCTAAGCAGTGGTTCCCAGTGCCCACAAAGTAAACTGAACACAAAGCAGGTGTTCATAGAAGAGGTCTGCAGATCCTTGCAATGGCTAGAGGAGCCCAGAAAGGCTCCGAGGAGCATACGGATGGGCTTGGATAATGAGTGGTTTTGTGCATGGTGAGAGCTGAAGAAAGAAGCGGGCAGGGCCTTCCTGGGTGGAGAAGCAACATGAGAAAGGCTATGAGAAAGAAAGTATGGCTACAATGGAGATCTGGGCCCCTGGGAGGGAGTGTGCTGTTTGTACACTGCGTACTCCTAGGGGGCGTCATTCACACCAAGTGGGAATGGTGCTCCTGGAGGTACCCAGTACCTGAGAATGAGTTCTGGAGGGACTGTGGTGGTGCTGAACAGTGGTTCCTCATCTCTGTTACATTATTATAGCCATCAATTACTCTACTGAGAGGAATCTATAAAAGCGCAGTAGAGCACCGTGGGCACCAATTGGACTGTATAATCAGACACCCTGGATTTAAATCCTGGGCATATCAAAAAGTAGATGTGTGACCTAGCATAAGTTTCTTCACCTTTCTGTGGCTTACTTCCCTCATCCATGAGATGGCAAGTTAATAATGATAAGGAGTTGCAATGGTTAAATGAGACAGGATGTCATCTGATGAGTTAAACAGTGCCTAGAGCCTAGTGGGCCCTGTGTGTTAGCTGTTTTTATAAAAGAACTAACCTGTCACTCAAACAGAAAGCAAAAACCTGACTTTTTCAACTGTAGAAATATTTTCAAGTGTAGAAATTAAGATTTCTGTTATGTAAATCCTGGGTCTCATCTAGACTACTTTGTCTTTTGCTGGTTAGGAATGATGAGGCAAGTTATGTGGTTTAAGATTATGCTGGTTTCACAGGCTGATTTGTGAAAGTAAATCAGATGGCATGGCCTCCCTTGTTTCAGTTAAAAACAAAGATGACGCTCATTTCAGTAAGATCGATGCTTACCTGGGATTTCTGTGGTCCTGCTTGTGCTTGCTGTGTCTCCATATTTTCCAGCTGTTTTGAACCATGGATAGAATATAAGCTCCATGAGTCCAGGAACCATGTCTACCTTGGTTACTCTTGTATCCCCTTGTGCCTGCATTTACTTTCTATTTTGGGTCAATGATTGAATGAAGGCATGCTTTTGTAAATTATCCTTGTCTTCTGCAAATTTGTTGACAGTCCTGTTCCTAGCATAGGTGAAGTAGGCATTACTACTGAATGTCTTGAGGGATGTCTAATTAAATATCTTTCTGAGTGGTTTATCATTGCCATAAAATGAAAACCACTTGTATTTTAAGATCATTTTATAGTTTATAAACACTCTGTTATACTTCATTTTTTTTTCCCTACAGCAGTCATGTGAACTTGCTGTTATTCCTTCCACTTAATATGTTGAGCAGCTGAGTCTCAGTAGACTTAAATGGCCCAGTCTCACACATGAATTATTGTGGACTTTAGACTTAATCTGAGGTCTTTTGACTACAAGTGCAAAGGATTTTCTTTAAATTTTTGTGGCGCCATAGTTTTTTTCTACCTGGACTGAAAGCCTCATGATTATATTCACCCCCCTGGGAAGGATGGGCCTCTCTAAATTTCTCATATTGTTGTATATTCTCTGTGAGATTAGGTTGGAAATAACTTGGCAGATGCACAAAGCTCATAGGGCATGTGACACTGGACAGAACCTTGATGTGGGAGGACTAGTGGGCAGAGTTAGAATCTACCTTGGGCAATTCATAGAAATCCCAGTGTGTCCCTGGGAACTGGAAGGCCTGGGTGGGATGCTTGGAATGCTCCATTAGACATTCTGAATAAAGGCAGTGGGAGTGTGGGAAACAGATAGGACAGGGAAGGAAAACTGGGAGATAGAAAGCCTAGAGCAGGCATTAAAAATCTTCATAACTTTATGTAGAGCTGGTCCTGCTCTTGGGTCAGGTAGAAACCTAAAGCCAGGTAACTGAGTAGGTTGGAACTGTCTGACTCTGTATACTGTAGGACAGGAGAGTGTGGACAGACCCTGTTCTTAAGTTTTTCCTCTTCTCTTTTGGGTTTGGAGAAAAGCCTTCATGAAATGTTGGCAACATTCATCATCTTGTATGCCAGTGTTTATGTTATGGTCTGCGGCATGGCTGGAAATGGATTTAGCCTAACAAATTTTGCTGCTGTTGACTGTTTCTGTTCTAAATTTCCAGCATCATGAAATACCAAATGGACTCCTTAAAAAGAAATAAAAAAATGCCTATTTAGTGAGACCATTGAAATGTACAATGTCATATCCTCTTAGGTGTTTAGTAATTACAAACACAATTGAACTCAGGCAACATTTTTGGGTACTTTTATAACTTTTCCTAGTTGGTCTCATTTAAAATTTGTCTCCCCGATTATATTATAGAGCACATTTGTGTCCTTTATCTTATTCAGTGCTTTGCCCATAGTAGACGTTTAGTAGATACTGTTAAATGGATTGGAAGTTAAACCCTTTCACTTTTATAGAGTAAAATGGTGGAGAAATAGAGAAACAAGGGCTCCTCTGAGACAGTGGATATTTGTCAATTAATTTACTTTTTGGTATGCTATTTCTTTATTTGTGAACTACTTATATTTAAGGTAGAGGGTAATTTAACTTCATTTTAGAGTAGAATTCAAAATAACCAATATACAGAATGATTGTAAAACCAATTAAATTCTAGTAGGAATGCAAAAATGGAAACGGGAGTTGCTATGTGCAGCAATGATCATGCTTGCCTTTTCCATATTGCCCTTGCTTTCTGTGTATGGTGTGTGTGTGTGTGTGTGTGTGTGTGTGTGTGTGTGTGTGTGTGTGAGTTTGTGTGTTTCAGTTAGTTAAAATAGACTTTTTAAAAATATGCCTTGATGAAGGGATTGAGGATGCTTGGTTGTCAGGAAAATCATCTTCATGTTTCCTTCCTTTTTGTAATTGTTCTTAGTGTCTATGAAGTTGAACTAGCAACTTCAATTTCTACTGTGTAAGATTTTCTTTGATTTAGGAAGGTATTGTGTAAGTCATATCAGAATTGAGGGGCTAGTTTATTTTAGAATGATATAATAGCAGTTTCCTATCACTAGAGATCAATGCCTGAATAAATAGTTCATGAAGTGTCAAGAAAGTTAGGAGATTTAATTCTTACCTCACACTGTATAAAAGGATCAACTCTGGAAGGACTAAGGATTTAAATGTTGAAAGGAAATCTTGAAAAACTTAGTAGAAAATAAAGGTGAATGTGCTTTAGACCTAGAAGTAGGAAAATATTCCTTTAAAAAATTCCTTAAATAAGGCATGAAACATGTTGACTGTAAAAGAAAAGACAAATTTTACTAAAAGTAAAAAAAGAACTTTAGTTCATCAAGAGACCACTTAAAGAAAAGAAAGTCCTGTCACAAACCAGGAGAAGTTATTCACAATATACGCAACTGACACAGGAGCACAGAAACAGTAAGAATCTACAAATCAGTAAGAAAAGCAGGCAAAAGTCCTTAACAGGCATATCACAGGAGAGAAACTCATGGCCGACAAACATGTGAAGAGGTGGTCCTTACATCATATCACACCCACTAGTGACCGTGGAAATGCAAATACAGACAATAATAATAGGATCATTTTATACTTTCCTTTTGGCCCCCAAATTAAAAGTCTGATAATAACAATTGTTGGAGAGGATATAGATCTGCTGGATGTTCATTGCTGGTCAGAGTGCAAATTGGTGCAATCATTTTAGAAAACATCGAACATTTTGGAAAAAATTGCACATTCATATATCCTATGACCCAGAAATTCCCCTGGTAGATATTCAGTAAAACTCGTTTACATGGGCAGTGGAAAACATGCACAAGGATGTTCACTTCAGTGCCGTTTAAAGAATAACCCGGAAGCAATCCAAATGCATATCAGTAGGAGAGTGGATGAATAAACTGTGATATATTCACAGTAAAATATGACACAGTAGCCAAATGAAGTACAGCATTTACGAATATGAATGAATCTTAGTCATGTAATACTAAGTAAAAAAAATCAAATTCTAAAATAGTATTTACAATATACCATTTTTATAAAGTTAAAAGAACTAAAATACCTCTTGAAATACAGCTAGATGTAATAATGCTGTTAAGCAACAAGGGAATGATGAATATGGAAATGCGTATGGTTATTGCCTCAGGTCTGGGAATCAAAAGGGTTGTTATGCGAGGTCATGTGTACTGAACGTGGGTTGCCATCAAAATCCTCATTTCTTTTGGGTGGGGAAATTCATGGTTCCTTATTACTTGTTAAATGGCTAAGTAAACGAAAGTGGGTCCTGTGATTACCAATGATGAGAGTGTGTTATGAGCCAAGGATTATGATTAATCCAACTTTGTACATCTAAGGTACAAAGGGAGAAAGATGAACTAGTTCCCCAAATATATGATGATTAAGGAAATTCAGTATTTAATCATATTTTCAGAGTTGACATGACAGACTATAGTGTGTTACTGTTTTTATTTTTTTATCTCTGCATTTTTAGGTTATGCATTATATGAAAAACACCTTAAAGCTTATTCCCAGATTATTTGTGTCTATCACATAAAAAGGGAAACATAAAAGTCATTCTCCATTTTCTTGGTGCTCGTTTTAATTCTATTTCATCTATTTTTTTAAGGGAAAAATTAAGGCAGTATCTGAAACCAGTAACCAGTTTTTACTGCAGAAGTAGTTGAACCTCATAAAGATTAGATATTTGAAACATCTGAAGTGCTAAGCATTTAAATAATCAGTCTAAACAGACTCGTTAAAAAGATGTTGAGTTTTAGACTGAACAAACTGAGTCAGTGTGTGGAATTTCAGATCTAAAATACCTTATTTCCTAAAACACATTTCCCAAAATAGTTTGTTATATTTAGAAAACAAAATTGGAAGCACCTTAGAATAGCAAAATTAAATCTATTATGAATAACTGTAACTATAATACGATACAAATAGAAAGTGGCATATCGAAAATCTACAACAAACAGGAGACTTAATCAATAAAAGCGATTGGAATTTCAGCTTACAAAAACAATTGGCAGCTTTTAGAATTTGGAAATACTATTACGCAATGAATTGTGGATGTTTGTTCACACCTGTACTGGTTTGCTAGGGCAACCATAACAGAATCACAGACTGGGTGGCTTAAACAACAGAAATTTATTTTTTCACATTTCTGGAGGCTAGAAGTCCAAGATGAGTGTTGGCACATTTGGTATCTTTTGAGACCTCTCTTCCAGGCTTGCAGAAGGTCACCTTCTTGTTGTGTCCTCTCTAGATCTGTCTTCTGTGCATACACATTCCTGTTGTCTCTTCTTCATCTTATAAGGAACCAGTTTTATTGGATTAACCCCTCCCCAACCCGCCAGCATTGGCCACATTTTAACTTAGTTACCACTTCAAAGAATTTACCTCCAAATATGCTTACTTTCTGAGGTACTAGAGGTTGGAATTTCCACATATGAATTTTTGGGGGACACAATTCAGCCCATAACAAAATCTTTTTCTGTGATTGTGACTTTTTAAATCGAAATACAGTCAGTTTACAATGCATCAACTATTTCTGGTGTACAGCATAATGTTTCAGTCATATATATGCATACATATGTTTGTTTTCATATTCTTTTTCATTATAGGTTACTACAAGATATTGAATATGGGTCCCTGTGCTATGCAGAAGAAACTTTTTGCTTATCTATTTTATATATACTAGTTAATACTCACAAATCTCAAACTCTGAATTTATCCCTTCCCACCCCCTCTCCCCCAGTAGCCGTAAGATTGTTTACTATGTCTGTGCATTTGTTTCTGTTTTGTAGTTCATTAGTGTCTTCTTCTTCTTCCTTTTTTTAGATTCCATGTATGAGTGATATCGTATAGTATCTTTCTTTCTCTTTCTGGCTTACTTCACTTAGAATGATGATTTCCAGGTCTATCCATGTTGTTGCAAATGACATTATTTTATTCTTTTTTATGGTTGAGTAGTATTCCATTGCATAAATATACCACAACTTGTTAATCCAGCCATCTGTTGATGGATGTTTAGGTTGCTTCCAAGTCTTGGCTATTGCAAATAGTGTTGCTATGAACATTGGGCTGCAGGTATCTTTTTGAATTAGAGTTCCCTTTGGATATAAGCTCAGGAGTGGGATTGCTGGATCAGATGGTAAGTCTAGTTTTATTTTTTTGAGGAATCTCCATGTTGTTTTCCATAGTGGCTGCACCAAACTGCATTCATACCAACAGTATGGGAGGGTTCCCTTTTCTCCACACCCTCTCCAGCATTTATCGTTTGTGGACTTTTTAATGATGACCATTTTGACTGGGGTGAAGTGATACCTCACTGTAGTTTTGATTTGCATTCCTTTGATAATTACGATACTGAGCATTTTTCATTGTGACTGTGATTCTTGTAGTGAGTGCCTGCTGTGTTCCAAGCCCCCTTCTAGGTGTTGAGGCACCACAGTGAAGCTTATCACTTGTGTCTCACAGTGAATGAAGCAAGGCTTCAAAATCAGGAAGAAAAATCTTAGGATATTAAATTTGCAAATACCAGTATTCCCAAATCCCTGTCATTTTTACTCAGGATTAGAATCTCTCCACAAACCTCCAATTGTTAGGAAGAATTAACCACTGTAAATAAAGAAACCCCTGTTGCTACTCACTTCAGATGAATGTTGCTTCTCACTCACTTCATAGAGCATGCTGTATGAAGTTGAGCACTGAGAGCAGTTTAATTGCAAAAGTACATCCATCATTAGCTGCATCTTTCATTGTGACAGTTGGTTGTGGATCATACTTGGAACCACTGTGCTTTCTCTTACAACAAGGTCTTGCTTTGTACCTGAGGCGTCTCCTCTAATTGTGGTCACATGTGCCTCTTGTACCCTGGGGTTGGCCGCTCTGGAAGATGGCTACCTATCTCTCTTGAAGTACTCCTCAGTCCCTAAAAGGAAAATTTGGGTCAGCCACACAGCACACATTTGAAGTCAGAATCCCAAGTGTACCCTCCACATTTTTCTATTTTTTTTAAAGACTAATTCCATAATTTTATGTCACATTCCAAAAACTAATACCTTATTGTGCTTGTTGGGCAACACAGGTCACTTTAAGGCAGGGAATAGATGATGTCACAGAAATAAAGACAAGTGGCTTAGGCAAGATAGAAGTTTTTCTACCTCCTAGTAGTCAGGTACAAGCAGTCTGGGGCTGGCAAGGTGGCTCCTCAGCAGTGGGGTGCTGAGGGCTGTCTTCTCTCCTCTCCCCAGACTCCCAAGAGAATAGTTGAGAGTCTCAGCATAAGAGAAACCTGAGGATAAATCCCATCTCTGGCCAATGCAGTCAGTAAAGGTTGCTTTTGGCTACAAGTGGTTCATTAAAATGGCCCAAGCAGTTCAGTAAAACATTTAATTACTTTGCCAAGAGTAGGCAGAGTTGGGCTGGCATCTCTGTGAGTTCATGAAGAATTCCAGCTCTTTTCTCCCCTCTATTCTGCCTTCTTCATCCTGTCAACTTTTGATCCTTGAACTTGTCACTTTGTGTTTGAAAAATATTCCCAGACATTATAGCCCCATAACAGTGCCCCCAACAGGTCGGGCGGTAGGAAGGGAGGGAGCTTTTCCCCTGTATCTTCCTCTTTTGTTTCCTTTTTAATTAGAGGAGCAAAAGTTTCTCAGAAGCCCCCAAGAAAACCTCTGCTATGTCTTTCTTTTCCAATTTATTTAAACAAAACCAAAAACAGTTCACCATTTCCTCTTACCCCTTACCTCCTGCCTCTGGCAACCACAGATCTGTTCTCTGCATCCACGAGCTTTGTTTGTTTATTTATTAGATTCCATATAAAAGATAGATCATTTGGTATTTATCTTTCTCTCTCTGACTTATTTCACTTGGCATAATGTACTCGAGGTCCATATATGTTTTTACAAATGGCAATAGTCCATACTTTTTTTTTCATGGCTGAATAACATTCCATTGGGTGGGATCAGTCAGTCTATCCATCTATCTATCCATCCATCCATCCATTCATCCATCGATGGGCACTTAGGTTATTTCCATATCTTGGTTACTATAAATAATAGTGCAGTGAACAGAAGGAAGCATGTATATTTTGAAATTAGTGTTTTTATTTTCTCTGGATAAATACCTGAAAGTAACATTGCTAAGTCATATGGTAATTCTATTTTTAATTTTTTACTGTTTTCCATACTGGCTGCACCAATTTACATTTCCAGCAATGGTGCCTCAGTGTTTCCTTTTCTCCACATCCTCACCAACACTTGTTATTTGTTGTCTTTTTGATACTAGCTCTTCCAACAGGTGTGAGGTGATAGCTCACTAAAGTTTTGATTTGCATTTTCCTGATGATTAATGATATAGAGTCTTTTTTCTTGTACTGTCAGCTATCTGTATGTTTTCTTTGGAAAAAATTTTTACCTAGATCTTCTGCCTATTTTTAAGTTGTTTTTATTCTTGCTGTTATATTGTATGAGTCCTTTATATATTTTCAATATTAGCCCCTCATCAGGTGTATGATTTGCAAATATTTTCTCCCATTCATTAGGTTGCCTTTTCATTTTGTAGATGGTTGTGCAGAAGCTTTTTAGTTTGATGTAGCCCCACTTATTTATTTTTGTTTTGTTGCTTTTGCTTTTGGTTTCAGATTCAAAAAAGTATTGTCAAAATCTATGTCAAGGAGCTTTCTGCCTATGTTTTCTTCCGGAAGTGTTATGGTTTCAGGTCTTAAATTCAAGTCTTTAATCCATTTTGAGTTAATCTTTGTGGAAGGTGTAAGATAGTGGTCTGGTTTCATTCTTTTGCATCTGGCTATCCAGTTTTCCCAAGGCTATTTATTGAAGAGATTGTCATTTCCCTATTGTATATTCTTACTTCTTTTGTCATATATTAGTTGACCCTATATGTAGGGGTTTATTTCTGGGCTTTTTACTCTCTTTCATTGATCTATGTATCTGCTTTGATGCCAGTACCATACAGTTATAATTATGATAGCTTTGTAATATAGTTTGAAATCAGGTCATATGCTGCCTCCATCTTTTTTGTTTTCCACAAGATTGCATTGTCCACTCTGGGTCTTTTACGGTTCCATGCAAATTTTAGAATTGTTTGCTCTATTTCTGTGAAAAATGCTGTTTGAATATTCTCCAAATTTTGTGAAAATCTGATCAATTATTTTCATATTTTCAGACACAGACAAAATATCTCATTTATTGAAAAATGTGTTTACATGTTATTTCGCTAGAATTAGCTAATATATCTTTCTTCCCTCCATACTATTTTCTGTTATTCCCTTGACTCTCCTTGACTGGGGAGGCTAGACCACAGAAGGATGCAGAGAACAAGACTAGAATGATTTTATTGAAGTTAAGGCATCTAGACATGATGCGGCTATTCTGGGCAACTATGAAAGAACACCTGGCAGTAATTTCCTTGGGTCAATGACCAAGGATAAAAAAGGAAACTGATGTCTGAGTAGATACCATTGCAGATAAATGGTGTCAGATTCACTCCCTACTCTTTGGATTGTGGTACAATTATGCTCCCTCCACAGGGTGGAAATTGGACCTAACCTTGGGAAACCAGGACCATGGGGAGGGCAGGTAAGGATAGATGAGGGGATGTGTCTTTTAAATTTACTGAGATGACATTTCCATCACACAGTTATAGAAACATCAATATATAAAAGTAATATTTCTTGCCTACCTGAGTTTATGGTCTGCAATTTGAACGGGGCACTGCACATTCTGTATATTTTGATTTAGTTACAATGGCCTCTGCTAACAAGGACTGAAAAAGATTGAGCAGCAGCATAGCTTGATCCAAGGCTAGAGAATCATGAACTGTAAAAATCTTACCATAGCTTTTGTAATATGCTGTCATAAATTGAGAAAAAAAAAACCAGTACACTGTTAACTACTGGCTTTCTGCAACAGCGTGAGATGATCTGATATATAAACTTGGCAAATGGTGGGGGCCTGGGGAGGGGGTCATATACGATCTTGGCACAAATGGGAAGGTAACTTTTATTAGTTTTCAGTTTGGTGATGTTCTGATCAGGATGAATTTATTAATTTCTCTTCAAGACTTGAGATTAACATAAAAACGGAAAATAGCTAAATTTTAGGGGAGGAATTACTCAAAGGAGGCCACTGTTTCAAGAAACCACTTAACAAGAAAGAAGCTGTGTTAGTTTTAGAAATTAGCCTTGGGCTAGATGGCCAAAATCACACTGCATTTCAAATAATCCATAATTAGATCAGCCCATGTTCAATTAAATGATGCCCTTGAAATAGAAATGTTCCATATAAGAAGTCTGGCAAAAATTATTAATAAAAAACAAAGTTCTTGGAGTAGTCTTTGGGGACTCTTAGAGTTATGAATCATACCAAGAAAAACAACCTGTATATTAGAACAGTGTGACAATTGATAATAAATGTGCCTGGTAATAACTAAGTAGTGGTTAAAACCCTGGGCTTTGGATTCAAGCAGATTCTGATTCAAAGGTTGTCTCTACCATCTGGTATCTGTGAGCCTGGGAGATGCACTTCGCCTTTCTGTAAAGTGGGAATACAAGCACAGCTCCATCATGTTGTTGTAGGTGTTCGATCTGATCATGTATTTAATGTGCCTGACAATGGCAATAATTTATATTATTATGGAAAGTTTTACTAATCGGAGGTTTTTAGCAATCTGACTTGTGATATAAAATGTTCCTTGTTGGTTTAACAAAACAACTTTAAATACTGAGACATTATGATTTTTTGCATTTCCTATACAATCTAATTTTTTTATACATTAGAAATCACTGATACGTAAGTAAAAGCTTTCCTATAGATTTTCATAAAGGAAGGCAAAGAAACCATGGAAACTAGTGAATGAAAGAATAAATTCTCACCATGAAAAGATAGCAAATGAAAGAATAAATTCTTAAGACAATATTCTTTAGGCTTCTTAAGCAAAACAGAAAAAAGGAAGATAATTTTGATGGCCTCTGGCAGATACTAACAATAATATTAATGTAATAAATGCTACAGTAATTTATATTCTATTTAGTAGCATTCTTATTTCAGTTATCTGGAAGATTTTCAATGAAATGAAGCAGCTTTTGTGCACTAAGTGAGAAAAGAAGAGGTTGTTGTTATGAACTTGCACTGAGGAAAACAGAAATGCAGAAGAGTTAGGAAGTCCGGGGGATCCTCATGGAATAACTCTTCTTTCAGACCTCCTGTTTCCGTTTCCTTTTGAATGCAAGCCCTGCTTAAGACAATTATTTTAGTTCATTAATTCAGAATCCTGAAAATGTTAATGTTCCTAAACTATAATTAAGAATACATGGTTTAAAAGAAATCTTTAAAATTCATTACTTTATTTTCATTTTTTTGAGTCAGAATTTGGTGTATTTGGAAAAATAAAGTGCAAGCCAAATTTAGGACCACTGGCTGCATTTATTCGATGTTCCCTGTGGTTATTCTTCCTTTTTTACCTTTTGCCATTCTGAGGAAATGATGTCTCTCTTTTTTTCTAGTAGCTTTTAAACTCTGATTGGTCTTCATTCGCAACTGTTTTTTTTTTCTTTTTAAAGAAAATACCAGAGTTATTTTATACTTTTATTTGAACTGCAGAGTGACCTAAATTTTTATTTTGCTTTTAACTTTTTATTAATTACTTCTATTATCAGTGATGGATAGAGGGTGAATCTTCACTGTATATGAAAGCAAAAATCAATGCGTGAGGAGAATTAAGAAATCTTTCTTGTTAGGGATTTTGTCCTGATCTTTGTCAGGGAGCAGCACAGAGGGTAATAGTGAGTTGATAAAGGACGGGTGTTATTTCTTGAGAGCTTCTTTGCTGGTGTCATAAGGTAGCAGCGATCCTCAGGAAACAGAACGCTCTACAGCAGTAAAAGGGAGCTCTTTTACAAGTCTTTCCGCTGCTGCTGCTGCTCCTGACGGGGAGGCTATTTTAACTTTTAATTTGCTGAAAGGCAGAGAACGCAGCTGTTTTCACAGTAGGAAGTTAGGGATGAAGGTTAGTGACACAGCTCTATTTTCATGTAAATTAAAGGACAATATACTAAAGGAAAGTTTACTGTTACGCTCCAGACTCTGAGCAAGCAGACCAGAGTGTCACCTTTAGTGATTCTCTTATGCTTTCTTTTAATTTGCCAAACACATGAGATCTAAGGGCAGATTTTAGATTTGACAGCATTGAAGCATCCCCTTCCCCTTTGCCTTTTCCTCCACCTGCCCAAACACCAAAACCCAGAAAACATTTTTGGATGATGTATAACGTCAAGACTCTACTTAGTGTTTTCATTAAGCCTTTTATTCTTTTCTTTATGATATTCCCTTTTATTGAAGCATTTTCCGAGAGGAATTGAAGCACATGAAGCAAGAACTGAGATCACATCTGTTTTTCACGAAACAGGAGCTGTGTTAGCAACTTCATCAACGTTGCACGTGATCCACTAATGGCCACAGCCTCTGGATGAGTCCGTTTGACGTTGCCCTCTAAAGGTCTCACCAGGAAGCATTACTCTCTACATTATCCCCTTCTGACTTCTGGTGGTTTCGTTTTATTTGGCTATTGATTGGTATTACACATCCCTCTTAATGCTAACATTAGATAATGCCGTTATAAGAGCACTTAGTGGAAAAGTACTGTATGCAGGGAGAAAGTTCCTCAAATAGGTTGAACTGTGTGTCTGGGATGCATCATCAGCCAGTTGTATGTTCTGACTATAGGACCGACTGGGAATTTTGGTAAGTTGTCTCATTTAACTTACC
This sequence comes from Camelus ferus, assembly GCF_009834535.1. NCBI lineage: Eukaryota > Metazoa > Chordata > Mammalia > Artiodactyla > Camelidae > Camelus > Camelus ferus. The sequence goes on from NC_045707.1 coordinate 21,442,557, forward strand.
TCTGCCATACTTTTTGTCTTTTGTAGTGTAACATGCATTATTTAGATGAACGCAAAACTCCCCTTTGTTCTCAGTGTAATACATTTTTAATGACTAATGATTGTATAGATATTCTCATATAGGGGAACAAGAGCATTTCCCTTTGGTTATCATTGTAATTTTACTTCTGAACAAGTTAGAAATGAAATCATCACTCCTGTCAGAAATGGGCAAGAAAACAAAGGCTTATTAAGGATTTGCTTTTCCCGTGGTGAAATATATTATCAATAATCGCCGTAGTTCATAATGCATGTGGCTCGGCATGAAGTATTAACTTGCGCTGCTTTTATGGTGTAGAAACCATTTTTGTTTTACATTTTCCTGTCTGGGGACTTGCAGTAGTAGTCACATATCTTCGGTAAATGAGTTTGCATCCTGGTAATCACACTGAGCCTGGTTGGTGTAAGGAAAATAAAGATTAAGAGGTTTCATTGTCACTGTTGAAAATAAGGGAAGAGAATCCCCCTTTCTTTTTCTTAGAACCTTGGCTTTAGAAAATCTGCAGGTACTTTCTCCTCTCTTGGAAACATGTATAAATCCTTCTGAAAACTTTCTACCTCTTTGCTCAGCTTTATAAGCCTGGAATACCTTTCTCAAGGGCCTGGGCACTGTCCCTTTGAAATGTAAACATGGAGGAAGATAGAGGCCCTATCTCCTGTCTGGAGGGGTGGGGGAGGTAGGAGCCCTTCACCAGGTTGCAAAACTACCTCCTGTCATAAAGATATGATATTTTCCTCCTCTACCTTTGGGGAGAGGACTTCTGAGTTGGGAAAAGATTTTGTTTTTAATTACACTTCTCCAACAATGGTCATGAACTATTACAAGAAGTAACACTTTGACCAACTTGTGCCTTGAGTTGTGCTGTGTCTTTCCCTCTTTAATCAGATGTTCAATTCAGAGAGAACCCTTTTGGCTAAGATCCCTGAAGATTAATCAGAATTATGTAAAAAGAAAACAAGACTGTTTCGTTAGCTTTTTTTTTTTTTTTTGGCAGAAGAACAGCATTCCAAATTCAATTGTGAAAGCTATTGTGAAGATAGAATTAGTTAAGTGGCACGTTTGTCACTTTTTCTTTTAATTACTACCTAAATTCTCTCAAACAATCTATTTTTAGGCTAATTTTATTCTGTTAAAGTTATCACTATTCATTTTAAATACCACTTGCTTTCAATTACATTGCTTGCAGGATCCTGCAAAATGTGAAACCTGGCATTGCTAACTCAAAGGTGACTTGTGGCACCGAAATGATTTATGCCTGTGGAATTGCAGAGGTCTAAAAATAGGGCTTGATGTTACATTAATATGTACTGTGGTATACAGGCACAATAGGGTTACAGAAGGATGGGGTTCTAGCCCCAACTCTCAGTTTTCTTGCTTTTGTCTCCGAGTCTGAGCAGCACTGGAATAATTAGACATTGCTCATTTGTCATTTGCATCATTTTCCGTAAAAGCGTACTATCCTGGCCCCGCTAGCTCCCAGGTGTTTATGAGGCAGTATGTAGTCTGTAAATAGCCATTCTGTACAACTCTATTTGCTATCTTAATTTGAAGATATCCCTCCATCTATTGGACTGGACAATAACAGACCAGCTGCTAGGTTCTCATGGGGTAAGTATACGACTTTGACCTTAGGATGAGATCAGCAATGAAAGTGTCCAGCTAGACATACAGTAAATATTACAGATTCCAAAAAGGTGTTTCGGTTAGCAAGGTGAATGCCAGCAGTTCTGGGCAAGCAGCATTTCTGAATGAACAGCAAGCATTTTGGTCAGTGTTTCCTCTGGTTTGATGCATCTGCTTTAGGCTATTGTAAGTGTGAGATGTTAGTGTAGACAGATGCTTTTCTTGAACTTTTTCGAGTAGGAACTCTGATCTGATGGGTGGAAGTCATGTAATTGAGTTCACACATCTATTGTTGATGGGTGTAGAGGTTGCATGAGCATAAGGGTGTGCTGTAGAAAGAGACATCAAGACTGTAGCATTCAGAATACATACGGGTGACGTGGGAATTGGGTAGTTTATCTCAGGGGATGGACTGGAGTGGGCTGTGGATAATACAGATAAAAAGGTGATGGAGCCTGGTGCTCAGGACAACCCCAGACCCTCCTCTGATGAAATCAATGAGGATTCAACATGGTAGCTGTGGGTTTGTCAACAAATACCATGAGTTGCTAGCTTAGTTTTTCTCTATCAGAAAATATTTGATAATGTTTATCTTAACTTTAAGCTGATGGGGCCATTGGGTTCAGTCTATATTATTGTCCTATAATAAAGGAACTGTTTAGATTTTGGAAGTAGCTCTGGAATTCCATAAAGCTGTGGTAACTTAGAGCTATTCTGAAACTTGCTTAATAGGTGGCTCAGCTCTTTACCGGAAAAGGTCTCACAGATCACCATCTCCGCGATAATGTTACGTCTGTGTGATGGCTTCTGTGCTGCTGTGGTGTAACAATGTGGAACATGTTATACTAGTCACCAGCTGCCAATTTAAATACACACTGGGGAGAGTGATCTAATTTTCAGGGATTATTAACTTGATCTTAATAAATGTTGATGTTTAATTTAATTGTGACCTTTAAGTTACGTTTTTGAAGCAAAATGTCCCATGTTTTCGGAATATGAACTGTTGCAAAATCAAGATACTGTGACTGATTTTTTAATGGACCTAGAAAAATAGTTTAAATATAATAGTTCAACTTTAAATATTTTTAATCTAGCCCATCCCATTTTAATCCAAATAACAACCTAGGGAATCTCCCCAGATGATCTACTTTAAACTCAAAGAAAATATTCATCAAAGGGGGACAAAGCATTATATAATGAGAGCAGAAAGAAAATTTTTCTCTTACGCACATAATTACACAGGAAGAAGCAACTTTTTCCTACTGGCTCTGCCTCAACTTCTTAACCAGGCAAACTCCTACTTGTCCTTCAAAACCCATTATACCAAATTGTATTCATGTATAATTACAGCTACAGGTGATTTTCTGTCTCCAATCCTACTTTCAGAATTATCAATCCTTGTGAGGATATAAACTTTACTAGAAGTAAGAAAATAAACTGAGAAGGCTTCTGAAATAGTGGTTTCAAAGACCTTACTATGAAGACATGGAATTGGCTTTCTTCCAGAATTTTATGACTCTTAATAAGCCTATAGTTCTTAAACAATACGCTAATCTTGTTTCCCCATTCATAGAGGATTGGAAGAGCAAACTTGACTGTGTGTGTTTACATATGTGTGTGTGTGGAAAGCTGCTGTTAGGAATGCACAATACACAATGACAGCAGGTAGAATAATCAAAAGCATGACCTGAAGGGGTGAAAAGAAAAATGAAAAAAAAAAATCCCTTCATATGGATGATTATCCCTGACACCTTAAGAAAGTATATTCAGTATTTTCTGTTTTAAAAGGAAACTCACATCTAAAAATCTTTCCCATTTTATGACCATTTATTAACTAAACATGATATAAATGAAAAAATTGGGTAGCTCAAAGAAGATAGCATGGTGTGGTGATAGGACTTGGCTTTAGACTGGGTTTACTTTCCAGATTCACCTCTTTTGCTTAAGTGATGCGGGCAGGTTAATTAATGCCATGAGGTTCCACGTTCTTATTTATCTTCTCCCTAAAGCAGAGGTGATACTTCCCACCTTGCAGGGGTCTGGGATGCTGTCATCTGTGTGAAGTGCAGCCAGCAGGGACCTGGTACACTGATGCCTCTCAGTGTAGTATTTGCCTCCTTATCTGTTTGGTGAAATTTATGTATCTAAAACACCCCATTCTCAATGAGGTTTCACTACATTACTGATTCCCTGACTGGAAATTAAATTTATAATTCACAACTCAGACAATAACTAGTCACTGAACTCAGTAACTACAAACTTTGAACGATCTAGGTACTGCTAAAAGGCTGCAGGTGTGAGTCTGTTGCAACGTGCTCGGGAGGTCTAAGTCTCAAACCTTGGGTTTATAGCTTTGTGAGATTTCTGGGATGTTATGACTGTCTAGTATGAAGGAGACAAAATAAATTTTATTTATTGGCAGTGTTACTGGCATTAAGAAGACTGATCACATTCTTGTGTTAAATGCACTTTTAATATAGTTTGGATAATGATTCTGGGCTGTGTTACAATTCACTTTTTTTTCCAGTTACTTTTAGGTGCTTCTTGTCATTATTACATATCTTATTGATTTGGAGACTGTTCTAGAGATTTACACTATTGACTGGGCAGTGTTTCTGTATTTTGTGATTTACCAGGTTTTGCTCCTTATATCATTATTACTACCAGAATCAAATTGAAGAAACTCACAGATCCTTTTCTATCATGAAATTTTTAGAGTATTTTATAACACATATGATTAAAGAATTTTATGATAGCTGCCTAATTCCTTTAAATTTACCTAAATTGTGCCATCTGCTTTGTAACCTCAAATGATCTTATGGTTTATTAGATTTATTAAGCAAACACTTAATGTGTAAATATAATTTAATAAGCTTTCCACAGGTGTCTAATTGGGTTTTAATTTCTGCCACTAGAATTAAATCCAATAAAATGTATGTCAGGTCTCTCAGTCATAGTAATGTCTCTGAATGTTAGCTGGTCAAATACAAATTCGTATTTTGGTCCAATTTCAGTTTTAATATCTACAAATCCCTGTTGGGCTATGACATCAGACCACTACATTAAAGAGATAATTCTGAAGCTTTAGGGCAGTTATTTATAAGCCAGAACTAATTTCTCTTGCAAGTGACAGAGAACTCCAACTCAGACTAGCTTAACCAAAAGAACTGATCAGCTAAAATAACTTGGAAGAATCCTCGGGTAGATCTCAGAATTGGAAGAGGAGATACAAGAACTAGACTATGAGTGGAACCAGGGACTCAGTGATGGCAGAAATCTGGCTGTTTTCTTAACCCATATTTCTCTCTTTATGTGTTCTATTTTTGGAAAGATTTTTCCATTTAGCAGGGGACATAGCCATTGCAGCTCAAACTTAGCAACTCCAGTGGAAAAACAGTTTGATGCTTATAGGTCAGGGCCAGGGAAGACTGCTTGGCCAGGTCTGGGTCAGGTGTCCGTGGGTGATGGGAAAGATTGCTAGGAGCAGGTAGGTTAACTTCAGTCACTCACTCTTGAACCTGACTGAAAATCTGATGAATGTCACAGTCCTCTGTAGGAAAATCTCTGAAGCACAAATGCATCTAAGCATTTGTGTGTTCCTTCAGGGAGCTAGTTCATAGTCTCTCCTTAGTGGTTTATGGAACTCAGGTTGATAACTCCTGTGATAAAATGTTAAGGCAATGTGGTTCATCCTTGAAATTAAATGTTTGAATATATTCTTGTACTTCCCAAATAGTAAATTCTTTGTTACAAAAGTGTGATAAATACACACACACACTATCCCAGAAAATGGACACTCGTTTGAAAAGACTCTTGTCTAAGAAAAACTGTGTCCTTTTTAATGTATTTTTCCTTGACTGAAATTTTAATTTATGGTTGAGATTTTGCTGGAGGCCTTTTGCATCTACTCTAGACAGCGAATCTTGGTGGTGATTTCCGGTCTGCGGCCCCTCGGTATGTTTGGAGCCCACCTGTGTGAGGGCTGGGCCTCGCTGATCCTCTGGTTTGCACATTGTCTCTTTGTTATCATGACCCTTTGGAGATCTTTGGCTTTGTACTTCTGTGCTTCAGGGGAGGTGTTTAACTTTCTAGTGATTGATGATTGTTGGATTTTAAAATACCAAAACTCTTTTTTTTCGCTCTGTTTTCAAATAAATCTCCTTCAAACATCCAAAAAAAGAAAATGTCCAGAGATTTCTAGAAACCACCTCCTTGTAATACAAGGGAACATAAGCACTTTGTTATCTGGGGATCAGCTTTGCAATCCAAAGGTCTTTAGGCTTTAATGACGAAGCCACTTCCAAGAAGAGTGAGCACAGCTGAGAAGAGTTAGATCATTCCTTATATTAATGATTTGATTGCCACATGTGGAATCCCAGTGTCTCTAATAAGTCAAGCCTTTCCATGAAAAATCAGAGTGAGGTGTAAGGGACCAGAGGAGACAAGGAACTCACTGGAAAAAATGAGGTTCCCCTGCACTCCTGCTACGCCTCTGTAATTGGCCTCCTGTCTTCCACTCTTGCCTTCTTTTTGGTTCTTTCCCAGGGGATGGAGCAATCATTTCAAATAAAATCAAGTTGATCATGTCAGTATTGGCCAGTCCTTGTCCTGAAAACATTTACCACAACCTATAAGCCATGATCTGGCTCCTGCTTCTTTCCCTACCTCGTCTCCTCAGTTTTCCCCTTGGCTTTTGACTGGCTTTCTTCCCATTCCTCACATGTGCCAACTCTGATTGATCTTAGACCTTTAGCCATGTTGCACCTTATTTCTTAAATGTCTTCTGTCCACTCTTTTCCTGTCTCTTACTTATCCTTTAGGTTTTGGTTTAATCATTACTTTCTCAGAAAGTCCTTCTGGAACCTAAGTCTCAGTGAACTCCTTTCTGTTCCTGCCCCAATAGTATTGTGTTACTGCAGGTTGTAAGGACATACTTATTTAATGTCTCTATTTTTCGTAGTAAGCGCTTTGTGATCAGGTACCACGTTTGTTTTGTTCAGTTGGTACCTAACACCATGTTTGTGAACATAATTCTTTTTCAATAAATTATTTTTGAATAATCAGTGAAGAAATGGAAAGAGAATAGTGGTGATTAGAACCAGACGCTGCAGCTGACCACAAAGTTTAGAAACAGCACAGGGGTGTGACAACAGTAGACATTCTGATGGTGGAGTTACAGAGATATTTATGTGTAAAAAGCCCATGAAACAGCACTGTGGCCAGGGGCACGGGGCTGTGTGATTTCAGGCATATGCCCTGTGAGGACATGTGCTTTTTGCTCAAAAGCTCCGTGTGAGTCAGGGTGACATCTGGGAGGTCTGGTGATCAGTACAGCTTAGCAGCCTGGGAGCGGTTTGCACGCTGCCTGTGAGTGACACTCTAGGCCATTTGTGCCTGTGTTGTCAACACTGGCTCTGCTGGCAGATCCTGGCTTCATTTGTAGCACTGAGTTATCACTGTTGAAATATCTGAAATTGTGTTGTACATTTTCGGAGGATTTTCATTAAAAATAAAGGCAAGATTTGATCATTTACCTTCTTCTGGGAATATGTATTTAGAAAAGGGGAGACTCAGTTGGGATTTATAATCCTGGATACTCAACTTAATAAATCTCTTTGAAATAAACTTTATTTCCCTGCTTTTTTGGCTAATATTTTGCATTTCCTTATCTATGAACAGGATCACATTGTGATGGACTCCATGTCTTTTTATTTTTCTCAGCTTTTTGTATTAGACCGTTTCCTTTTGATTTGGGTATAGTTAGAGCAGAGCTCTCTCATCTTCCCCTGTTTTCCCTGTTGTATGTATGTGATTTTAGTGTTTGTCGTATCAGTGATATGTGGATGCTTGACTTTTGAAAGAGCACATCTCAATGCAAGCAATGTCTTTGGCATCAGGATAGGAGCCCCCAGATCCATCTGGGGGCCTAGGCTGTGCCACCAGCAGATAAGATCCCCAAAGGAGAGAACCGAAGTCATCCCTCTGCTTCTCTTGATAATGGTTTCCACATCTTCTCCCAGGATGCCGGCTTCATGGTAGTGGGAAGTGGTAATGTGCAAAGGTAGTAAGAGAGAGATGGCAATATAGAGAGGCATTTTCCTAATGTCAGTCCTTGTAAGAGTGACTCTCTGAACCAGATCTTTAATCCCCTTTTTCTTGGAGCTTTGCATAACTGCTGTCTTCTCATCTTTCAGATTGCAGTTTAAATGTCACATCCTTAGAGAGGCCTTTCTGAGGCCAGCTCGAAAAGACTGCTTCATACTCGAGTTTTGGCAAGAGGAGAGTCTCATCTTTGAGCAGTGTTAGTTGTCTTTTGTATTGCTGTGAATGAAACAATAAGCCATGCAGGATACATGTGAACTTAACAATACAGTGATGCTGATGGATGCAAATTACTGGAACCTCCTGTGTTTTTCAGAGGCTCCCCCAAGGTGTGGTAGAATCAGGTGTGAAGGGCCCTTCAGGTAAGAGGGATTTTTGCCTTTCAACCCCTGTTTAGGCTAGTTTGAGAGATGGGCATATTAACTCGGAGGGGTCTACTTTATTAAAAAAATTTAAATTGACCTGTGCCACTCAGATATGGATACTGGGTTCATAATTTCTCACTGTGGCACATCTACATCTTACTCACTGCTGTGCCATCTGGCCTTCCAGGTCTCACTGTGTTGGGCCTTAGTTTTCTAGAACTTTCTACCATCCCTTTTATGTTCTGCCACAGTGCTGTGTTTATTTCCATCATAATTCAAATAACACTCATTATTTAATTTGTTTACTTGTTTCTTGACTGTCGCCCCCTTAACTCCAGCAGGGTGGTGGTTATAGCTCTTCTCCCAGGGGCAGCCTCAGCTGCCCCAGCCCAGTGCCCAGCATTTTAAAGACCTTGTGTGTCTTACCCTCATGTCATGCTTATGGTGCTCCGGTGGTTGTATGTGTCATGAGGTAGGAACGTTTTGTAAGAGAACACAAGCCAGACACTTTGACTACATCTCTGAAGTCAGAGGCCTGGGATCTGGAGATAGGAAAGCAGGGACTGACACTGCTACAGACATGCTGAGCACTCAGAAGACTGGGCAGTTAGGAAGACCGTGCGGATGGCTGACGTTCCATTGTTGTGGCTCCTCATGACTGCAAATGTGATCACCTTTGAAACATACATTTTCCTAATTTGTCTTGATAATCTGGCCAATATTCTTCTAAGCAATATAGCACTGTCGTTCAGAGAACAGACTCCAGGATTGAATTGCCTTTGTCCCTGTGCTAACTCTGCCTCTTTTGAATTATGTGATTTTTGATGGTTCCTTAATCTCTCTGATTTCAGTTTTGTCCATTTTTAAAATGAAGCTAATAGTAGAATATATTTTATAAGATTCTTATAAAGATGAAATAAATTGATATGTTCAATGTGTTTAGAACAGGTCTGGAAGAGTGTAAGCACTCAATATTAGCCTAAATAAATAAATAAATAAATTGGATAGTTTCAGGATAAAATTCAGGGTTACATTTGTTTTGTTTTTCCCTATGTTATGTATCTGCTTGAAATTTTAAGAGGTAAACAAATTTCTTTCTAAAATTCTTTCTTAGTAAGGCCTGTGGCTACTTTATGATACACATCTTTTCAGCACTGGGAGACAGCACCCTGAGCAGGATAAGGAAGGCTGACTCTTACGTACCTAAATTTGCAAATATCCCCAGGAAGGAAATTGTAAAACACAGAAGTTTCTGAATGTATAATCAGAGTGATTGATATCTTTCAGAGTATTCACTCCTGGAGGCTGCACACATTTCAACCCTGCTGTAATTGCTCAATGCATGTTAATATCTTTTCCTCTTTTGGACTCTCTTTCAGAGCAAAGTTGATAATCTTTACAAGGACATCTGCCTTTTTATTTTGCAGTTAAATCTTGTTTTAGATTCAAGATAGTATTACTCAGTTTTACTCACCTGATTTATTGGACCCGACACCAAATACTTTTAATTGTTTAAAAAAATTCATCCCCAAAGTATGAATATGTTGCCGTCTGAGGACAGAGTGTGATGTGGGCTTTGCTGGTGTTCTGAAGGTGGAGTTCCAAAAAAAGTTTTGAACACATGGCATCATCATTGGAAGACCATGCAGCCTTGCAAGGTTATCAGTTTGAGGAGAACAGCGTCTATTTGCATGTATGATTTCTAGCAGTTATTTATCTTTGTAGCTAAAATGTAGACTATCCAGAAGGTCTCATTGATTCTTTGCTTTTAAGATATGTGACAACTTTGAAGCCAAAATTTACCTGAATGTGTGGATTCTGTTAGTTAAGGAAAATCTCTAGCAATGCCAATACACAGTCTATGTTTGTCATTACTGCACCTTACCACTAAATGTTCATCGCTCTAATTACTAATATTTGAAATCTTCAATTCCATTATTAATACCACCTTGACAAACCTACAGCATGCACACAAGAGGGGCTTCTGTTAAAATATACATAAATGTATAAAGTCTTTACTTTTTATCACAACACATTCCTGAAAATGGTTCTAGAAAGCAGATAATATTTCCCCAAAGGAAAAATACTGTTGGAGGTTGTGCTTCCTAACCAATGACAGAGAATCAAAAAATCAGAGACATAGCAATAATGCATTTTAAAAGCAAAATTGTAACAGCCAAGTCTAAAGAGTCTAAAACAATAAAGTTGCATACTAAGTCCTATAAAGTATCCATAAATATACAGGGCATATTGATTATAAAGAGGACATAAATGGACTATAAAATTTTAATATTGCAAACCAAAACTCTATTCAATTGTAAATTTGACTGGAAACTAAGACCTGACCAATAATAAATGGTAATTACTCATTTAATTATAATAGTTTAAAAATTATATGGGATTTGGTGGGAGATGATTTGCAGGGTTCATGTCTCTGAAATGGTCTAAGGAAATTTAAACATTATGCCTTATCTCCCTTGATAGAATAGTCCCACAACAGGAAGATATGTTAAAAAAAAAAAATTAAACTATTGACTGCAGAGCTATGTCCCAACCTACTTTCGTAGGTTTTCAATAGATTTGTTAATGATATTGATTGATTGATTGATTGATTCAAGAGAGGTATGTTAGACATCTACCATGTTCCAGGCCCTATCCTTGACACTGGGTTACTAGAAGCTGGGGAGTTGAGCAAGAATCATCAGTCGAGGAGGCTGAGAGGAGTGGAAAGCCAGGTGAGAGCGGCATTCTGGAAATCAAGTGAGGAAGATATTTCAAGGAAACTGGGCTGATGAGTCCTCATACTACTACACACCAATTAAAAACTCACCGTTGCACTTATCAAGGTAGAGGATTGTTTGTAACCTTGATAGGAATGGTTTTGGAGGAAGTGAAGTCCTAACTGGAGAGAACTGGAGGCTAGACATTGGAGAGAGGAGTTTAAACAACTTTTTCAAGAGGTTTGATATAAAGGATTGTAGAGAAATGAGGCAATGAGAGATGAAGGTACAGGGGAGTGGGTTCAAGAATTTTGAAAATGGGAGAAATCACAGGATGTTTGTGTGTCTATGGTGGTGGTGTGCTAGAGTGACAGTCTGCTCCTGTAAGAGTGAGGGGAGAAGAGCTGGGTCAGTGCTCCTCAGCAGGTGTACAGGATGGGATCTAGGGCACAAATGGAAGGTTGCACTTAGCTTGGAGCCCAGATGGTTCCATGTTATCAAGAAAGAAAGTAGAGTGTGTGGGCACAGATGTCAATGGACAGATATTACTTATCATATTAAAAGTAAATTTGAATGTTCAGAGGAATCAGTATTGTTGCCCAGTATCGCACCAGATAATGATCAGCTGAAAAGAACACGTCACTCAACTTGGAAACTCTGTTGATAGTCGTTAGAAAGCTTTACTCTTTGTTGGAAACTCATTTAAAAACACTTAATAGCAACTCTTCAAAATGTGCTTCAAAATCTCTTTCCTAGACCAGGCATGAGACAGTCTTGTAATTGAGCTTGCACTTTGCCTTCGATTTGACAAATCACTGAATGACTGTGTAGGGGCTGGGATCCGCTAGGTGTGGCTGTTAATTTAAGTGTGCCTTCAAATGACTGCTTTGGAGATCTGAGCAATGGGAAAAAATGGCAAATAGCTATATGAGATATGAATGAGCTGGTCAGACTGTTGATCGATCTATCAGTTCTTCATGGGTAGTTTGGTGATCTCTTCTCCACCCCTACTGAGGGGAAGATTGCAAAGTGTACAGCATGAAAATGTGAGACCGGTGTCTGGAGAAACATTGCACAATGGGTTTCCATGTGTTTATATAAGTATATATGTTATGTTAAAGGAGATGTGTATTTACTATTCTTTTACTATGCCAAGCTCTATAATGATGTTATTTAATGTCAAATGGACATTCACTGCCTTGAATTAAAATAAGAAATACAGACATAAGTGCTATAGTTGCTTAGGAAAAAAAAAATCACTGTGGACTGAAATAGTTGCAGAAAACTTGGATGAGAAATGTTGAACTTGCACTGGGACTTCAAGCCAAGTCTTTGTCTTGGCCCCTGAGATTAAAAAAAAGAAAAGAAAAGAAAAAAAAGGATGTATCTGCACCCAGCAAAATGCTTGGTGCATATTAAGCGCTTAAAAATGTCTGTTTGATGATTAATTTTGCTACATTATGTGTGTGAATATTCAAATCTTTGGTTCATATTTTCTAAAAGTGGGGAAACAATGGAGAATAGGCTTAAACATCTCTATGATGTAATGAAGAATCCAGCTTTGCCAGTTATTCAGTTGTAATTATTGGAAATCTAATTGAGGTCCAAACTGGCTATGCTCTGAAGGATTTATGAAATGTTTTAACAGAAGTGGCAGATTTCTGGAAAGGACTAAAGAACCAAAGAAGAGAGAACTTTGCTCATTCATCTTGATCTAACTGGGAATATTTTCCCTGGAAAATGAAGGTTGCAATTGGGATTATCTGTTCTTCAGAAAAAAATACTTGTCATGCTCAATAAGAAAGAAAAGGGGGCAATTAAATGATTGTGGAAAGGAAGCAGAGAGTAGACTAGTTTTTCAGTTGACCTTGAGGCTCTAGCCCTAGAATTGGTAGACTCTGTTTCAGCTTCCAATTATTCCTCCGTTGTCAAAGGAAAATGTCTTATTTACAGTCTTGAGGCAAACTCTTTCTCTTTCTAAATCAACAGATTGCTCAAAATACTGCCAACTGTTTTGTTTAGAAACCTCACTATTCTTCAAACGGTAAAAGTATGCTTCTATTTTCCAAAGTAGAAACATTTTATTTTCTGTTTTCTTTGATTTTGCAGTATAATTTTGATAACTTTGTGGTGGAGTTTGAACATTTTTTAAATTAGATTATGGATGTATAAATGACTGCCAGGAGATTTTGTTTAGAGTCCAATTTCCTATAGCTCATCACTTACTTGTAGAAACAGCTTTCAGTTCAGTCCATTAATTGAAATTCTTGAATGAATTTCCCCAAGAGTTTAACTCTATTGGACTAGAGGTTAGAGATTTTGAAATCATGTTGAAATTTTCCCCACTGAAAAAGCCAGGATCTGAATGTGAACCGAAACCAAGGGAGACTCAAATATTCAGTAAAATGAGCAGACATTGAAGGGCCTGGAGGTAACTATGGAACATAATATTCCAGCAGTCTTGTGAGAATTGATAATATTTAGGTAGCATATAACTCATAAAGGACAACATTGCTCTGATATCCCTCTTAATTTTAGAGTACAGGATAAAATGATGAGTGAGGATTGATGGATCTGTGGAAATATCTGTGATTAAAGATACTCTGTTAAAGGGATAAAAGCAAGTGAGGGTGGCAAGATGAATGATACTTTGCCTGGGCAAAAGCTTCATCAAATACATTTCCCCCAGTTGTTGATCTTGACAACCTGAAAAAATAGTGGACTTCACCTGACTTTCAATTCCAATGACTCTTTAGCAATTCCTAGTTTCAAGTCTGTGGTTTTTAAAAGGTCATCCAGATGCTTCTGTGAACCAGATAGTTTTAGAAGATCAGACCAAGTTAGCAGGAATACAAAACAGATTCAGTTGGCCTAAAGGGATTCCTGCTCTCTCCTGTGGCCACACCCTGACCCCTCCCTCGTGCATGTTGTACCCCACCCCCACCCCCTCCAGTAATGTTACAGTTGAATTTAGACTCTAGTTAATTCCTATTGGCTCTTCATATCCTGTTTGGCTTATCCTAAAACTGTCAACTGACAAAATTACTGAAATTAAAGAATCAGCATTGAGTCCTTGGGCACTGCCAGGGTTCTTCAATTTAGGGTAATACTGGAAATCATAGTCTGTAGATGGTTCACAAAACTGAGGCTTAACAGAGCCTGGAAATGATGGGTAACAGGTGAGGTACACCGATTCCCTTTGAAAGACAACTAATCTTTCTTTTTGCTTCTTTATGCAGATCACATTCACTGACAGAAACCAGTGAGTTCTCAATCACTTTAAAAAGTATACTAGTTCATTCTGTAGTCGGAGCTTTTCATTGTCACTGATTGAACTTCAAATGTTAATAAAAGAGAATAGTTGTGGTACTAGGTTTTGATGTTCATTTGGCTTAACAGTTATCTTAGGTGTGGTCTGAAATCCTTCCTTGGCCTTGAGGAAATCTGTTGAATTTTAGAATTAAGAAGAAAACTTTAGAAAAGTTTTCCATAGCTGCTGCTTCTCGAACTTTGGATAAAGAGGAAGATAAAGCAATACTACTTCTTCTGAGTTTTGTTTTTGTTTTATGTTTTTCTGTGAGAAGAATGGATAAGAAGTATTTCTTCAGGCCATATCGGCCTGTGTTTTTTTTTTTTTCTTCCCTCCTTGGGATGATCTTAGGAAATGACAGCTCCCAGACTATTGAGACCTACTTCTTGACTTCCAGTTTGACACAGGGCTGACTCCACCCCTGCTAATTATTTAGATATGAGGTGTTGCTGTGCCAGTAAGTATTATGTAACTTCATTTCCTCACTTCTGATGTGTTGTCTAACCCAGTGCCGTTTTCTGTGGAGCACATAATCTGTCTTTAGGACTTTTCCCCCTGAGGCCTCCCCTCAAGCTTTAGTGTTATAAACCTATTGGAGGCTCCAGGTTCCAGGACAGAGTTCATTCTACCAGCTTTGCCAAACTACAGACCCTCTTCCATGATATTTGTCTCTACATGAGCAAAAGGACTGGGGCCATCATCAGAGCTACTCCTGTACATGCTGTTCCCTCCTGGAATTTGCTCTTTTTTTCTTTATTTTCTAGCCAGTTATTTGATCATCTAGTTGGCTGATTCGATTTGCTTTATTATTTTTTTTTTTCTACTGAAGTTTTGAGATGCATACGTATCTACTGAATTGGAATGAAACAAAGAACAGGGGCTTCTTGAGTAATCATGGACAAAGGACTCATGAATAAAACAAATGGAATATAGAGTTCTAACTATATTCTTTCCTTCTTTAATAATACTGTTAGTATGACTGTCTTAGAAACATCAAAACCATGAACTTCTAGTTGCCCGAGCTGAGTCATCCTTGATTCTTCTCTTTATTCCCTGTGGCTGGGGCAACTATACGATTTATAGTTCAAACTGGGATAATGTTGAGAATAAAAGAGGTATTAATTGTATGGAGCACTGAGACATGAGAAATCAGTTTAACCCCAGGTGAATGGGAAATATATGACTACCCTACCTATAAGCAAATCAGCAAGATTTGTTGGCTTTACCTTCCAAATATGTTGAATGAGCTTATTTGTCTCATCTCCACTGCTGTCATCTATTCAAGCCATCTCCATGTCTACTCTGTACTATTAAAAACTCCTAATTGATCTGCTTTGATTCTTGCCCTCTTAGGGTTCACTTTTTGCACAGCGGCCAAAGTGATCTTTACAGACAAATTTGATCACATAATTCACTTGCTCCAAAACCTCCCAAGGTTTCACAGTGTCCTAAGAAGAAAATCCACTGCTTCTGTGGCCAACAGTGCCTTACCTGTCTCTTGTAGGTCATCCAATATCAATATTCCTAGGACTCACTCTACTAGGCTGCCTTCCTAGTCCTTCAAATACAAAGCTCACGCCTGCTTCAGGGACTTCGCATTTGTTCTTCTCTCTGATTGAAATGCTTGCCTGGGGACCTGAGGGTCTTAACTTTCTGACTCTTTCTTTTCATTCAGATCTCAGAAAAATGTCACTTCCTCTGAGTACTCTAACTGATTCTGATGCCGTCTTCACCCTTTCTCCAGTCACTCCCTCATATTATGTTTCTTAATAGCACTTCTCAATATCTGAAATTATCTTATTCTGTTTTTTTAAATTGTGGTAAAATACGCATGACATAAAATCCACCATTTTAAGTGTACAGTTCAGTGGCAGTAAATGCAGTCACACTGTTGTGCAACCGTCATCACCGTCTGTCTCCAGAACTTTTTTCCATCTCCCCAAAGTGAAACTCATACCCATTAAACAATAACTCCTTATACCTCCCTGTCCCATCCCCTGGAACCCACCATTTTGTTTTGAGTCTTTGTGAGTTTAACTACTCATACAAATGGAATCACACAGTAGTTGTCCTATTGTGATTGGCTTATTTCAATTAGCATAATGTTCTCAAGATTCATCCCTGTCAGAATTTCTTCCCTTTTTAAGTCTGAATAATATTCCATGGTGTGTGTGTGTATACCACATTTTGTTTATCCATTTGTTCACTGAGGGACACTTGGTTTGCTTTTCCCTTTGGTCTGTTGTGAATAATGCTGCTCTTAACATGGGCATGCAGATATCTGTTAAAAAAAAGTCCCTGCTTTCAGGTCTTTTGGGTATATATTCAGAAGTAGAATTGTTGGACCACATGGTAATTCCATGTTTAAGTTTTTCAGGAACTACCATACAGTTTTCTATAGTGGCTGTACCATTTTAAGTTCCCGTTAGCAGTGAACGGCGTTTTAATTTCTCTGCATCCTCACCAATGCTGATTTTCTGTGTGGGGTTGGTTAGTTTATTTTTTTGTTAATAGTTGTCCTAATGGATGTGAGGTGGTATCTCATTGTAGTTTTGATTTGCATTTCCCTAATGATTAGTGATGTTGAGCGTTTTTTCATATGCTTATTGCCCATTTGTATATCTTTTTTAGAGAAATGTCTATTTAAGTCCTTTGCCATTTTTAAATCAGTTTTTTGGTTGTTGAGTTACATACAGTTCTTTATATATTCCAGATATATCCTTATAAGGTATATGGTTTGCAAATAGTTTCTTCTATTCTGTTTTTCCTTTTTACTTTATTGATAGTGTCCTTCAATGCATAAAAGTTTTTAATTTTGAGATAGTCCAAACTGTTTTCTTTTGTTGCCTATGCTTTTGATATTATATACAAGAAATAATTGCCAGATCAGATGCCATGAAGTTTCCCCTATGTTTTCTTCTAAAAGTTGTGTAGTTTCAGCTTATTAAAATCTTTGATCCATTTATAATTAATTTTTGTATATGGTGTGTAGTACCTGTTCTAGTTTTTGATTTCTATTACTCTAATAAAATGTAAGTTCAGTGAGCTCATAGGTCATGCTCGGCTTGCTCTGCATTGTATCCCCTGTCCTTCCATCAGCGCTTGGCACACAGTAAATGTGGATGAATGAACAAAAGAAGATATTCAAGCAAAGTTTCAAAGGCAGATATATGTTGACTTAGTAGAATCATAGAACCTTGTGCCAGCATGAGAGTTCACTTATTTAATTTATATTGGTCACCTTCTAGGTCAACTATCTTCTACTGCTCCTGTTTCTTTTGTGACTACATAGCCTAGAAATTATACTCCTGGAAGCATGGTTAGTCAGACCTAATTCATATCAGTCCACTAAGACTGGGATAAAACATAATGCAAGTAATGTAATGTAACAAACACAGCATTGAAAAGTCTTTTGTCCAAAGAAGAACTGGGGAAGTGAGCTTCAGAATAGATCTTTCTTTTAGTCTTAAACTTTCGTATAAGGTATCTTTTTGCTTTAACTTTGGCTTGTTTCTTTATTTAACCTGGAGAAATCCAGTCCTCTTTATGATTCTTAACCTATTCTGTGACCAATAGTTGAGGAAATGGGCCTAAAAACTTCAACAGCCCCCCCGCCAATAATTTATTGGAGGGTAGAGAAGACTCCTCTCCACCATCCCTCCTATTACCTAAAAAAAAAAAAAAAAATCTGCTTCTACCATTTGTAAAAGAATCTGCTGATGGAGATAGATCTGATCAAAGGAAGACAAATCATAGTTTCTTTGTCGACAGAGGTTGAAGGCACTGAAGGGTGGATCTAGGGTTGGTTAGCCTGGGACAGTGGAAAACAGCCTCATCTCAGTTTGGGGTGGGGTAATCACTCTGCTTGACTGTGGAGGGGGGCCTGGGAACTTGAACACATAGCAAAGAAGGGTTTCTCTTGAGAAGCCTGACAAGAGAGGGATTTGACAAGACCAACAACATTTGTATTTTTTAGTTCTTTGCGAAAGCAGCAACTGAGGAATTCCTCCTGGATCCTAAAGCTTGAGGTCATGTGAATGCAGTGGCTTCTAGGCACCTTAAATAGGTTCCATTTCTCTTTTTGAGGAAAGAATGAGACTTGGATGATATGTTTTAAATTCAGGTCACCAAAAGAACAGAATCTTGCATACACCTCTGGCTCCTGTGGCATGGGGGACCGGCTCCTGTGGCATGGGGGACCAGCTCCTGTATCAGGAAAGCCTTAGTGAATGTTTTAATTGAGCCAGCGTGTCTTGCCTAGAACTTTTCTCTCTCACCATTTTTTTTTTTAATATGAGATTTATTTTTCAATGCTACAGATTATAGTAAAAGAAAACAAAATAAATTCTCGGGTGGATTTAAGAGTATTTCTTAAAGCTTCCATCATTCAGATGTATGTCTGCTATCTCTGTTATTTCTTTGTCCAGTCTTTACCTCTAGGCATGAGTGTTGATGATAGTCTAAGCAAGAGACCTCCTCACTAGGCAGGAAAAATTCAACAGAAGTAAATTAACCACTGGAGGAAGAACTTGCTTTGACTACTCTCTTTTCCCCCTTTTTAGGGAGCAGAATTTCTCTTCTCATAAGAATTATTGCAGACTCATATCCAAACATTGCTCTCAGGTTTTGGCATTGGTGAATATGCCAAAAGATTTCCCCCATTTCTTTGCACTGCCTTTTTCAGCATCATTTGTATTATGTCTCTACCTTTTGTACTGTACTATTATAAGTAGAGAAGAGCAAATGAAAAACGCTAATGATTGTCATAATTGAGTTCATTATTTAAACAAGTATTAGATCAGCTATTAGGTTTTTAAGTATTAAGCCTATAATTGGGAGGTGATTTTGTGCTCTTAAAAAGCTTTCCTGTAAACTTGGATTTGAAATTTATAGGAGGGAAAGGAATAGCATAACGTGAGAGAAAATATTAGAAAAATGTAGTGTGGTTGCCAGATGATTTTGTCTCCCTTTGCATACCTAGTATAGATTTTGATGAAAGGTCGGCTTTTGGGCGGAAAATGTACTATGTGCTCATACTTAAGCCATAAATCTCTTAAATTTGGAGTTCAGTTTAAAAACACCCTGGGAATACTGATGTATATTCTTGTATGTATCTTTTGAAACACACACTCAAGCACACACGCAATGAGAATAAAACATTCTCCAAGTAACAGTCAGCAGTGTGGGAAGAATTCAGATTAGAAGATAAAAATTTAAGAAATCACATAAATGCTGTGGCTATTAACATAATTTAAATGTCCTAGATATTTTAATGACGGAGGTAATCTGCTGAGGCTCCAGTACACGAAAGATACTTCTATACTGGTTTCTCTACTCTTTATCTGGCCATTGTCCTACAGAAAAATAATATTTTAAACATACAATATTTTAAACACATGAGACATTCTCTGTCTTACACTGAAACTCTGGGAGACAAACCAAAGTTCTTAATGGCTGAATAAAATTGTATTTGTAAAAGATGATTTGGGTTTGTAGCTATAAAAATTTTGTTCGGACTCAGATAAACAAAAACTCACCCCTTTGTTTTGTTTTGAGGGTGGGAGGAGAGAGATGTTATTAAAAGATAAAGGTATGTCAAAAGATAAAACCTGCTACATTTGGCATGTACTGCAGAGAAATGTTTAGTTGGACTTTGGGGTGTATCAAGTAAGCATTTTTCTACTTTCTGTATCCCCTTTAGAAATGAAATCTCTCTTCTGCTAACGGAAAGATTAGATGGAAGAAATGGTCTCTACCATTGTGAAAGTTGTAGAAATTGTAGCATTGCGTTTTCTACCCAAAGAGACGATTCCGATTAGATCATGTCAGTCATATCAGATCATAACAGGTTCAAAACAGATCAAATTGTTGTTTCACTTTATAATCTCCATTAATTAAAAAAACCTACAAGGTAAATTCCCAGTGCCTGGAATTTAGAAGACACTCAACAAAATATTTATTGAGGCAATAGAATCTACTAGTTATGAGCATTGATTCTGGATCCAGATTGTGAGAGTTTAAATTTCAGCTCTACCACTTAGCCATGAGTGATTTTGGGAAAGTGTCTTTTTCTTTCTTTCTTTTTTCTTTTTTGCTTTAGTTTCCTCATCTGTAAAATGAGGATAATATTAGCACTTATTCTCAAAGGGTTTTTGCAGGGATTAAATGGAAAAAAAAATCACAATAGAACACGGTGGACCCATAGTTACTATTAAGTGTTAACTGTTCTTTTTGGTCAGTGAATAAATAACACAAATTGTTCTTAGAGGCTGTATTTTAAAATTATAATGGATATTCATCAGAATTCAAATGAAATGTTCCACTGTGATGAGTTTATGACTGGTTATTTCTATACATGATGTAGTTACTGTCGGAGCCCACATCAAAAGACCATATGAGCTCATGAGCTCTATGAAAATTGGAATCTGCTCTTGGTTCTGTTCCTAACTTGCTGAGGAAAAATTATTTAACCTTTCTCAGACTCGGGTTTTTTCCTCACCTGTGAAATAAGAAAAGCAATACATGCTCTATCTATTTTAAATGGATTTTTAAAATTATAAAATTAATGTGACAATAATTGTGAAGGTAATTTGAAAAGTTAAATTGATTAAATAATTGCAAAGTTAGTTTAATTCTAGAAATAGAAGTAGTACGTGGGGGAAGGTTTTAATGCTAAGAGCAAATAGACCGTTTGTGAAAATTTAGGAGGCTGCTTTTTCATGAACTAGGGTTGTATAAACTACTCTTCATGAACATTAATATGTGAAGAGGCCAGTTTTTCTTTTCTGTCACCTTACACATTTTATAATATAAGGGTGTTATGTATGAATGTATAGTCATACAAAGTAGGAATTGTTGTTTTATAAATAATGAAATTTAAGGCCAAAGAAATTCAGCAATATACTAGGTCCACACTGAATAATGTGTACATTTTAGAATTTTATAAATTTCACATTTGTGGCAAATCAAATAAGCCATAAGAGTAGCACGCATTCTTCTCTCCCATGTCTGTTGTTCCTTTTTCTATATTTTCCCTCCTCTCCTTGCCCAGAGGGTAACTCAATCTAATACATGATTATGTAGTAGGAAAGAACTATTATATGTAGGAAAGTAGTGTAGGAGGCAGAGTGTAAAGATGGCCCACAAGCTGTGTCCCCTCTGGTGTATGTCTTTATATAATTCCCTTCCTTCAAATGTGGGCCTGGATTAGGCATGTGATGGAGCTTCAAGAAAGAGAGATTATCCTTGGTGAGCCTGACCTCATCAGGTGAGTCTTTCAAAGGGACCGCACTTATCCTAGCGAATGAGATTCAGAGTGAGTGGGAATTTTTGACACAAGGGAAAATCTCCATTGCTTGATTTGAAGATTGATAGGGTCACATGGCAAGGAATGTAGCTGGTCTCTTAAGATCTGAGAACAACCTCAAGCTGACAGCCAGCAAGGAACTGGGGACTCAGTCCTACAACTGCAAGGAATTGAATTCTGCCACAATTTCATATCTTGGAAGAGGAGCTGAGCTCCAGATGAGGACATAGCCTGGCCAACACCTTGATGTTAGCCTGTGAGACCTGAGCAGTAAAACCTATGTCTTTGTGCTTGGACTTCTGACCTATAGAACTAAGAACTAATAAATAACTGTTTTAAGCTGCGTTTGTGGTGATTTTGTGATGCAGCGGTAGAAAATTTATGTAGAGAGATTCAGGGATTGGCTTTACCATTAGTGCACCCCTAGTTTCACTTTCTGTAAGCAGCTTCTGCAAAAAGTGAATGGCTTAGACCAGAGTAACCAGTATTCCAGACAGGAATATTGGTTTTAAATCATGGATTTAGTAACAACATGCTATGAAACCTTATCAAGTCACTGTTGACTCCAAGTCCATAGACCTATAAGAAATAATGAATAATTTGAAATTAATTGAAAATACACATTTTTATAAAGTTTATTTAAAATTCTTGCTCTTTTTTAATGTCAGTTTCTTATCTGCCCTTGTGACAGGGATGAAGGTGAGTGAGAGTAGATGAGAAATGCAAACTTCGAGTTTGCAGATTTGGAAACTTGTCTATGTATCTGTGCATGTGTGTGTGAGAGAGAGAGTTGAGATCAGAGATTTGAATGTTTCTGGATGTGTGAGACTGACAGTTTGCCTAGGCTTCTGTTATTTGGAGGAAAGGGTATGGCTCCTGGAGAGCTGAGTTTGGAGAGAAGGGCGGTTGCAGATGATGACATGACATTGGAAATAATACAGTCTGACTCAGTGGACTACACTTGACCCTGTAGAGAGAAAGGCTATAGTTGCAATTTAAGGAATTGTTTTCAAGAAAAATTTGTGAAACATGCACATAAGCCGGGCTGCATGGATCTCCTGGGGCCAAAGTGAACTCGAGTGGAGGGTTTAGTGTCCTCCCCTCTTCCTTGTGAAGCATGGCATTGCTCTGATGATATGAAGGCCTTAGGTGCTCCTGGATGTCCCCAGAGGGACTCTGACAAAGCACTGCCAGGGAAAACTGAAACCATTCACTGAGGGAGGGAACTGAAGAGGGTAACTGATTATTTGGGTGTGAGTGAGGGAGTAGAGATAGTAAATTTGGAACATGTTGATTTTGAAGTCCCTGGGATATAGAAGCAGAGGTTTTAAAATACGAATTGGGAACTTAGAATGAGGTTTGTGTTGAAGGTATGGATTATGACAATCAGCATATTGGTGCCAGTTGAATTCATAGGTGTGGATGAGGTCATCTTGAGGGAGTATATGAGATAATAAGAAAAAGCTCTGGAGACAGGCAGGCAACACGGGACAATACCAGTAAGTTGTCAGAATTTGGAAGAGAACTGAAACAAAGTGATACCGTGGCTACTGAGAGAGAAACAGGTTTTATAGCTTTATAAATTTTCTTCCATGCTTTATAATACTGGTTGCATCGCCTTAGAGGAATTTAATGACCAATCACTAAAAATAAATTTCTTCTCAGAAATCAACCACATTTGATGCTGATCCACAATCTAGAAAGAAGTTACCAAGCATTTCCTCTTTTGTAATTAAACAATCGTTACTTGCTCATTTAAGAAAGTACTTTAAGTTTTAATTTACTGTATGTAAAAGATAGCTTATGCAATGACTTTGAGCCAAAATACCAGTGAATATTTGTCAATTAATGAAAACAGAACACAGAGTAAAAGCATCTCATTAAGCTATGTTCATATGTTTTGCCGCTTCTGAAATCACTAGTGTCAAATTAATTGAAGTTTCTTTAAACTGTTGGTTTTGAGGAAAGACCTAATCAAGTCAGCCAACAGTAATTCTCTAGGTTGGTTATTAATGAATTTAATAATTTATCTAATGTTGAATAATTCCTTCTATGGTCGATGGATCCATAGTAATTATCTAGGATTAGAAGAACGTGCAATGTTTTCATATATATTAAATAGCTCAGAAAGTTAACACATGAATCTGGATTAATATAATGGAGGAATTTAAAATTCATTGAAGCTTCATTTCTGTAAGAATTTCACTTTTAAGCTTTCTCCTTTTGAGAGGTTACCATTTCATATTATTTTTTCCCAGAGACTTTGATGCTGCCCTGAACGCCTATTTATATCTTCAGGGCCTTCAGAAAAGCTGTCTTATCTAAATAATGTCCTTACTAGCCCATGAGGATACTTATGGGGATGAGAAGTTCTCTTTTTATTCCTTCTGCTTTGTATATTGTGTAACAATAAAACTGCTGGCTAATTCTGTGGAAGAAAGAATTGGTGAAAGTTGTTTGACTCCCTTCCTTTGGGGAGTTAGACTATTGTTTAAATGTGATGGGAGATTGAGTCCTGGAGTGTTCCTGGCCAATACACACTCCTAGGTGGGGTGTCAAACCTTAGCAAAAGGAAAATTTGGGAGACTTAGGAGAAGAGCATTAGATTTTATTGAGGAAGGTACCTGGAAAACCCTAAGGAAACCTTAGGAAGCAGAAAAAATACAGCTCTCTGAACTATCATGTCAAGAATAAGACTTTGCTGAAATCCAGGACAAAGTGATTTTCAAAAAGGTTACACATATTTTGCAGTGAAAATGTTAGTTTATTTTAAAAATTAGTTTTTGTTACTAATGCCTTAAATCTCTCGGAATTACACCGCTCACAAAACCTAAAGAAAATCGGGAGACTCGTAACTTTAAACTTCTTCATTTTCCTTCTTCTATTTCTCCACGTAGGTCTTTTGGATTTTTTCAGAATAAGCCAGATTGTACCAGACATGCTCAAATATATAGAAGTAAGAAAATCAGAGCTTAGATGATTTTTTTAAATGATTTAAATTTTTCTTGTTGTAAAAAAATTTTGGGGGGTGGGGAGATAATTTGATTGATTGATTGATTTTGACAGAAGTACTGGGGATTGAACCCAGGACCTCATGCATGCTAAGCACGTGCTCTGCCACTAAGCTTACCCCTTCCCACCCACCCTGCAGCTTAGGTAATTTTTAATAAAACAACACCAGGCAAAATTCACTTCTCTTTTGAAATATACAGTTCAAATTACTTGAATTTACCAAGGCAAACTTTAGTGGTATCGTCACAAAGAGGTGATCCAATGCAGTCTAACGAGGACAGATTTCTGCAAGTTGAGGGCCGGGTACTATTTGGCAGGTCGCTCAGCTGCTCTGAATCTGTTTGGTTAAGTACAAAATAAAAGGACTGTGCTGGGGATCAAGTGAAGATGTTTTTGGAAATGTTTTGTAAACTGTAACATTTATGTACAAAACCACGCAACTGAAATGTTATCATTAGTGATAATAATCAGAAAACAGTAGTCTCATTTATAGCTCATGTGGGTGTTCTTGGTGTTTTGGCCTGTACTTAATCTTAACCTGCAAGCATAAAAACAAAAGCCTCCATTGGTTATTGACTATAAAACACACACATAGATATATCCATCCATCCATCCATCTACACATATGTGTGCTTATGATACATTAATTAGGGTAGCTAAGCTGCTGCAGCAAATAGACATCAAAATAATGGTTAAATAAACAGTCTTAAGTGTTTGCATCTGGTTGGCAGCTCTGTTCCTTATAGTCAATTAGGAACAGAGCTGAAATGGCCATTGTAGCTATGAGAAGTGGGAGACTGTCTAATCTGGTTACACTGATTTCCACCCAAGCAAGCGAGCTGGATTGTACACACATTGCTTCCGCCCAGATGCCAGTGGCAGGAGCTTGGACACGCGACCACATTAACGGTAAGGGAGCCTGGGGATGGATAGTGTCTAGCTTGGCATCTGCATCCCACCTGGAACTTTATTACTGTCAGAAGAACAGCTGCTTTTGGTAAACAGCTAGCATGTCCACCATGATGGGCACTGCTTTTTGCTTATTTCTCCCTTAATGGAATACCTTCCAAATTGAATGCTTTGCATATTAAATAAATATCATGTAAACAGTACTTTTGTGTCAAACATACAGTAAGTATTCAAATGATAGCTGCTGTTATTACACAAATAGTTCATTTAATAACAACGAGCAGGAGTGTATTCTTGGTACAATGCTTGGTATCTGGAAATGACGTATGTCTGGCTTTCATCTATAACAAGTTTCCTGTAGTCGTTAAGTATTAAAAAGTCACGCAGATGAAAGGATTCTAGTTGTACTAGACGTAAACATTGCATATATAAGCTTGCTTAATGCTGTTTGTCACGAAAATAAATTGATGATTGAAGGATGTGGCTTCAGAAGCAAGAAGGAAATAGAATTTGTTTTCGAAGTGTTCTGTGTCTATGGATTTGTTTGTTATGAAGAAAAAAACTTTGACATATATAATGTTTTACTGCCAATGTTCCCAGATTAACAAATTTACCACCATCTAATAAATTTCATGAACTATGAGTTAGATCATAAGACATGTCACTCCCTAAACAATTAAATAGCATAAGAGAATAGAATTTGAGAGATTTTTTAAAAAGCCTTCATTTTAAATAAGCCCTTCAGTTTCAAGATTAAGTATGGAAATTTTTGCAACACCAAAAAATTTGCTTGATGACATATGCTGGAAGAACCTGATACCTGTGCTGCCCTGTTGGCTGGAATATTGAGCTGCCTGGTAATCTCGACACTGTCTGAGAGCAGAAATCTAAAGCTAACATTGGATTTGCAATACTTAGCTTTCCGTGTGTGTGTGTGTGTGTGTGTGTGTGTGTGTGTGTGTGTGTGTGTGTGGTGTGTTAACCCTGAGAAGTAAAGGGATAATAATAGATTAAGTCAAATCACTATTGCATTCATCAATGATTATATATTTAATGAAAAACAGATATTATTACAAAATTCTCTGCTAGCCAAGTCAATCAAACGAGAGCAAGTTTGCATCTACCAACCGAACTTCAAATTCAGCACACCTACTTTAAAAGGTTTCTATCATAAACACACAGTCAAGACAGGAAGAGATCTAATTTGCTACAGCAGTGTGCAAATGTGAGGGCTCATTTTCTTGTGAAAGTAGTCCATGATCTCTCACCATTCTATACAAAGATTCATCCTTGTCTGTATAGTCATGCGTGGGAAGATCTCAGTGCCACCTGAGTCCACCTGTCACTTTATAATGGCAGGTAATTGAAAATGTACTGTGCACCTATTGTGTAATCAGAAGTGTATCTAGCAAATTATGAAAAAAAATTGAGAGGCACTAACATGCGTTTTGGAATTAACCAGAACTGAAGTCAAATCCTGGCTCTAAAACTTACTAACTGTGTAATACTACACAGTTACCTTTTCTGACATGAGTTTTCTCATCTATATAATAATACTTACCTCGTAGGGCTTATGTGAAGATTAAATGCACAAAGATAAACCAGGAAAAATGTCTAGCACAGAAGAGAATAATACTAGAGTAATAGGGAAATCTTCAGGCAGGACTGTTTAGGATACGATATTTGTAGGATTTTTCTTTCTTTTTTTTTTTTTTTTGTAAGATTCCAGTCTCTCTCTCTCTCTTGCTTACTTCTGTCCACTGGTCTGCATTGCTTGTTTTTGTTTTCCATAATACCTTCAGTGGAGTGTTGTATTTCTTGGTATCAAAAGCAGTATCTTGGGTTAATTTGTTCTAGCCCTTGCCCTGTTCTCTGTGCTCTTCTGGTGGGAAGGAGTTTAAAGGTCTCAGTGGCTTCAGATGAAAACAAGAACATCCAAGAACTGTACTTGGACAGTAATTTCTCTTTCAAATGACACCGTCTCATTGTGCAAGAATGACCAGCTCTGGGATGAAAGCCAGCCTTGTTAGCTGATCAGGAGATTTGTGCTCTTTTTTACGTTGCTCCATCATTTTGGCCATTCAGTATTTTAACCTATGGGGTGGGTCATTTTTGATGTTGAGGGTACAAGATACTGTTGCCCAAGAATGTTGGTCCTCATACCCACTTCACCTTCCAGCTTTACCCATCTTTCTCCAGAGATGCAACTTTTTCTGAGGCAGAATATTTGGTGACAAAATAGTGTCTAAAATGTAATGTAGAAAGTTTAGTTTCCCTGCCTTTCATGGTATTACTAATTTTTATAAACATTGGATTGGTGAAGTATGTTGCTTGATAAAACGCCAAAGCCTGGTGTGCCTACATGTCTGAAACAGAACACCGTCGAAACAAAACTGTATTTCCTCCACCCCTTCTGGTGTTCCCCATTTCAGTACTAGCACTGCCATCCACCCGATACTTGTTCAAGCCAAATAAATAGGGGTTAGCCTTGCTGCTATTAGCCAGTTGTGATTAACCCTATATTCAAAACACATCTCAAATCTGTCTTTTCTCCTTCTCCTAACATCCTAGTCCAAGTCAGCATGGTGTCTCCTTGGAATCCTTTCTTGGACTATTGCTTCCCCAAAATTCATCCTCTGTGGAGCATCTAGAGTAATATTTTAAATATAAACAAGATCATGTCACTCTCTTGCTTAAGAACCCTTTGAAGCGCCCCATCCCACTTAGGAAATCCACGCTCCTTATTTGGGTTTACGAAGCCCTCCATGACCCGCCTACTTCTCTGAGGTGCTGTTGTCATCCTGTTCTCACCCTAGCGTCTCTCATCTAGCCACATGCCAAACTTCTTTGCACTTAAATCTTGTGCCCTGAATGGTCCCTCTACCTGGGAAGCTCTTCTTCCTTATCTTCGTAAGATTGTTCCCGTCCTGACATTTCAGTTTCAGCCTAAACGGCACCTTCTCAGAGAGGACTTTGACTTTCCTTCACTTCATTGCTTGGAGCATCTGCATAGCGTCCAGCAGCCTCAGACCCGTTAGGCTCGGAGCCTCTTTGTCCCTGTACTCACAGAGCCTGCAACAGTGCCTGTCTACCGTAGCTTTCATACATGTTTATTGCAAGCCCTTTGTTTTGCTTCTTATTTGAGTGGTACTCTTGGTAGTTTGTATCTTAAATAAGATTTAACTTCACATTACTTACAGGAGGGCACTAATTCACTTTAGGTTTTATCACTTTATTTCATGTGTTCAGATTTGATTGCTCTGTTTGAAATTTGGTATAGCTGAGACATTTATGGTTTATAACCAAGGTGGACGATGAAATTATAATAAACTCCGTGGGCCCCTGCAAACATAGATGTGAAAAACAAGAAAAAAAAAATCAGGAGTGTCCTGATACTTCATGATGTACTAAAATGATATTCATGATTATTTAATCTTTGAGTGGCATATTCAGAGTACAAGATAATTAGGGGATTTTTCTATGGGTAACTGGGGGTGCTATTTCTTTTGAACTACAAATAATTTCTGAATTTATTATCAGACCACCCTTAACTCATTGGTTACTACAGGTGTAGCCCTGCTTACTACAGACAGGTGTAGCTTTACCAGCAGAGTCAGGAGAATGGAGCACTGCCATTTCCTCCATCAGTCTGGGAACAGTCAACATAAACTCCTTAGCCAGAGCCACCACCAAAAGCCTTTGGGTTTCAGTTAAGTCAAGTGAAAGGTTAGATTGTTGTCTATATTCGCTTTTAGAGTTATTGCTTCTGGCTCATATATTTTAACACCCTTTTTCCAATATGTGTTTGGTGAGTTTCATAGCATAATCTCTCTCTCTGTCTCTCCTCCTCCTCCCTGTCTCCCCCTTTCTCCTCCTTCTCCCTCTTCCTCCACTCACATCCTTTCGTGTCCTTGTGGAAAGAATTATATCCTTTGAGGCTGGCTTTAAAAAAGTTGCCACTGGTATCAGTGTTAGAAAGAGATTAGGAAATTCTCTGCAGTCCATTGCTATGATTATATGTCATTCAACACACCTTTTAAACTCAAATTCCCCAATCATGTTATAAAAATAAAGCAGCACAAGCAATAAATATCTTAAAAAGGAAGCTGCCTTCTATATCTTTGGAATTTCCTCTAGCTCCTTGCTGAGAGCTGGTCTCAGATGGCTCATGAAAGAATGAATGAATGGATGAATTAATATTACTCTCAAGACTAGCCAGCAAGTATATAAATGCCTTTGGGAAGTCAGCTTACCCTGCAGAATTGTATATGTTTGAAAGAACTCAACATATATGCTTTGGCCATGAGAGACATGATACTTAATCCAAATAAGGTTGCTTTAATTTTAATACGTGGTAGCAGATCTTTACAACGTTATTGAAGGGTGCAGTGGGCATGCATGTTGGAGCTGAAGCAATATGCATGGTCGCCATTATGTTGTTCTTGTCACGTGGAAGAACTAAAATTCAAACATCTAAGGGTGACAGGTGAGTCCTGAATAGTGATAGATTATTTGTCTTTTTCCCCCAAGTAAAAGAAATAAGCACTTGAACTCAACATACATGTGTAAGGAACCTATTTACATGTTTACTTGGCACTTAGGAACTAGTCAACACACATTAGCTAGTGTCATTATCTGGTTTAAGGCTTTTCTTTTCTATAGTTCCTGTTCCTCTGGAAGTTGTGGATGCTACTAAAATACAATTTGGGTGAACTCCTGGGGAGTGTAGCTTCAGGGTGGCTGTCTATCCAGAAGGCAGTGTGAGCCCTGGAAAGCTATAGTTGAGCGTGTTCTTAGTTTTTGTAATGTACTAAGTGTGCATAGAACAGAAGATCAGATACTGTCCCTGTCCCGTTGGACTCATAATAAGAGCACCAGATCAGTGATTTCCAGAAAATAAACAACACCGACCTTTAAAGAAATCCCTGTTTTGATTCTTTCCTGCCCCTGTGCCATTAGGGATTTTTCTGTTATGGCCAGAGATAAACAAAAAAGGGTAACTGGCTGTTATGGAGCAATGAGAAAGGAGCCAGCCTGGAGGGCAGGAGACCGTGTGCAGCCCAGAAGCCATTTATTGGTGGCTTCCAGAGACTGCATAAGCTAATCCCCCCCATGACAATTGTGACTCAGAGTCACTCTGCTTCTTTTGTGACTGAGGCTTTCAAGCTGGCTTTGTTCACTTTTATAGAGTACATGCTTTGTGTTGGCCCTAATTAAGAAACTTTTAAGACATGGAGAAGATTGGTGACATTCAGGCTCAGAGTTTCTGAGTAGCAGCCTTCCATTTGTCTGGGCACTGCTGTTGGTAACACTGATGCGTCTGTCCCATCAGTAGGAATTCATCATTTCTATTTTTAAGTAATTACCTACGGTCATCAATATTTCTGGCGGATCCAATCGTGCAGACTGCAGGTTCACATTTCCCCATGATTCTTAACAATGGCCAAGTAGTACCAAACATCTGAAATCCTCTATATGAAGTTAAAGATAACATTGGACTTGGTGAAGGAGAAATCCTCTGAGTTGAATTTTTTGAATCATATTTGAAGCCTGTGAATTTTTCAGTTTCTGTCTTCTAACAGAAAGTGAGCCCATCCGATAATTTGAGTGGCATGATAACTGAGCCCCTTGCGTAGCTCTTGTAAGACCTAGCCCAAGGAGGCAGGTGGGAAATGAGATAATTGCTCTTAGGGTGCCAGCAGGAAAAATAGCTTAGCTTTGATACTTTGCAGCTTTTCAAAAGAGAGCAGAGGTGAGGTTATAAAAAGAGAATCCCCTCTCATCTCTTTCTCCCACAGCTCCATCCTACAACTCTGTTAGTGCCAAGCTGTGTGTGTGGTGGGTCTGCACAGGTAACTGAGGGTGTGCCAGTGAACAGCAGAGAGGCCACTGAGCGCACAAGTCAGCTAATGTCAGGGTATTGGTCATTGAAAATTTCTTCAAGGTTAACTTTGTAGTTCTAGCTTCCTCCTTTCCATTGTGTTTATAAGCACTTTCATCACAATGTTTCCTGTATTAAAAAGAAATAAAAATATAGAGATCTGTTCTGAGTTGCATTGGCGTTTGTATTTTCAAAGTGAGACAGATAAATAAGCCTTATTACTTCTATTTTTATAGAAGCCAAGGGAAAAGGAATTATCATCCAGTGACTGCAGAATTGAGCCACTGGAATTGTGGAATGGAATTTGTAGAATGGAAGCTCTGATAGTAATCATCTTCCTTGCTGTTCAGAAGTTACCCGAACAAATCAAAAAGTAAAAGCAAAAATTACTGAAAAGGAAAGAAATAAGGAGAAACATAGTCAAGTTGAAATAAGTCACTTAAATAAATATATTAGTGCAAATCTAATTGTGAAATCTGATCTTTTATTTGCCTTTTCAGTGATACTTGGCTATTTAGAAGACACCTGAATATTTCTCAAAAGTTCCTTTTGGTATTCTAAGGAGAGTGAAATTTTGTCTGATGCTTTGTCATTGCAAAAAAAAAAAAAAAAAAGGACTGTTTCAGGAAAAGCGAAAGGGTTCGTAGCCTTTTATTGTGTGGGGGAATTGTCCTGTTTTTCTTTTTCAGTTACTAATTCATCGTCTCCTTTCTCTATGAAAAATGGCTGATTCTCATCACGTGGAAATGACAGTGTTTATCTCAAGATTTTCCTACGCGCATTGGCACTCTCTTGATTGCATTGACATTAATCGTTGTACCCAGTTTTTTATAAAGTGATGTGGTTCTGGAGGCTGTTGGTGTGTTTGGAACTGACATGCCAGAAAACACTTGTTTTTCTTTTATCATTTTGCTGATGATAAGGCCGAGCACAGGTGGAAGTAATTATTTTGGGATGAAATATCATATGAGCAGAACCCAGATTTCTGGTTCCACCCTTATTAATCATTAATACATCCAAACACATACACAAAGTCAGATTTTTAAAATCATGTTCCATAATGCTGCTTGGTTCATCAAACTGAATGATTTTAAAAAATTGACCACACCTGATGATCTTCTGTATGCTACAGAGGCCAACTCTGAATAAACAGAAAAAGTTTATATTAGGCACTGGGCCTGAACCCAGATACACACATTTCTCAGTCTGAATGCTGATTTTGCCAGTCTGGATATGATTTAAGGTTTTCAACGACACATTTTTCAACATTGTTACGGTATTTTTATTGCTAAGACTAGGCAGAGAAACAAGAGCCTCTTATGATCAGTGATTGTTTCTTCAGCCTGCAACACATTGCTGAGTATTTGATTTTTGCAGTTTGGAAATTCCTATTCCTGTTTGCTTCCCATACAAATATGGCTGACATGTTGACTGCAGTATGGTTTTTCTTGCAAGTGAGGTGTATTACCTTAATGAGTAGTTTCTTAGTAAAATACTTACGTGTGTAGGATGTTCTGATTTCATGCAAAGCTTATACTCATTATGAAAATAACTTGCAAAAAATGCTTGCATCATGACTAGTTTGTGGAATCAAATTCCTTGGAGGAAAAACAAGACTGTATGATTTGCTAATCTTGAGGGAGTGCTTTCAGGCATAATGCTAAAATATAGCAAAAACAGCTATCTAAAGTAATATTATACATAGCATTCAATTAGGTATGCACAGACCTCAGACCCTTAGGTAAAATAGAAAAATTAATACTGGTAACTCAGAGAAATACGGACAACAGAAACTGGACTTCTGTTGAATTTGCTCTATCTTTTGAGCTAGAAGACTTACGGCAAGGATTGTCAGTGGCATTTCTATAGTGATAGTTTTGAAAGGTCTGTGAATTATGTGCAAACTCTGTGCACTTGACTGTTGTTATCAGCCACCATTTTGCGGGGAATCTTGCATGATACCACTCCACCAGCGGCGCTGTTTGTCGGCCACCATTTTGTTTCAGGTTTGCAGATAAACTAACATATAATGAACCAACATGTATCACTGTCATTTATTAGGGAATACAATTAAGTGATATAAGTAACTTTTTTTCTAAAGTTATATTATATGTGAATCAAATGGAAAACTTAATGATTATGTTGAACAGAAACATACTTTTACTTGGATAATTGTTTTAATATTTTGCATTTTCCCTGCTGAATCCCTGAAGGCAGATTTGAAAACCAAAGTCCAACATGATTGAGTGATGTATATTTTTCCTTTTATTCTCCTTTGATTGTTTTTGGCTTGCATGCTAGCCCTGAGTTCCCTTTTGTTGTTGTACTGGCAATATGTTAATAAGAAAGCATAGGTAAGTCATTTATCGTCTGACAACTAGTTTTTTAGACTAATACATAAACTTTCTTTGTCTACGTGTACATACAACATGGCAAAATGTGTTACAAAAGCCCACAAAATATAAGTATCTTTTCCCCAAGAAGTTAAAAAAATGATAGTGTTTATAAATGTCAGCTAAAGTTTTCAGTAAATTTCAGAAAGATTATCAACTTTGAACTCAGTCTCAGATTCAAAAATCCCAACTCTGACACTTTAATTAGGTGTTTGAGCTTAAGCAAATTTTAAAAAAGGCTCCCAAGCCTCAGTTTCCTCATATCAGAAATGGTCGTACCTCACAAACGACACAGCTCTTGTTAGGAACGTGTTAATGCTCGTCAAGCCCTTGCACCATCTCAGGAACAGAGGAAGTGAAGAGTAAGTAACAGCTCGCATTCGCGTTTCTCTGCAGAGTTGCTTTTCTCTTCTTGCCCTGGAACAAAAGGACCATCCCACCTGTTTTTGTGCATGCCTACCACCTATCCAACCTCAAACGATTAACTTCCTTTGTATTTGGAATCATTTCTGGGATATCACTAGTGATGATAAACTTTGTTGATAAAGGTTTTTGATTATAAGTTTTCTGTATGTCACATGTCTCTATTCCCCATAATATTTGATGTATCAAAATACTTTATTCCCATTTGGAAAATGAAGAATTTACTGTGTGAATAGCCTTCATTGGGCAGATAGAGAGATGGGGAAGCATGGTTTGGCTAAGCATTAATATGAACACTTCATTGCCTCCGTATCTGCCTTTTGATCAAAGGTGCTTTTTCTCAAGCTGCATATTGAATGGATTTCATTGCTATAGAAAGATCCCAAAGGCATTGACTAAAGGTTAGCCCAAACTATTTATGGAATATGTATTTCCGTTTCCTCAGATAAAACTTCAGGAGATACATGAATAAGAATTTTATGGTAAGATGTGGCTTCTGCATTTACTCATAACACAAAAAGGATGCTTAACTAGCCCAATTATTATATTTATTGGCTTAGATTGGCCTCAGAAATTGTGGGATTATTTCATGTTAAGATTTGGGGACAACTTCAGGAGTAAGAGATTATAACCAGTTTTCCCTTCTACAAAGCACATCACTTATAAGAAGGCTAAAATGACTAAGTAATACTGGAAAAGAAACGAATCTTTTAATGGAATAAGTAAATGTGCTCTGAAATCACAAACAATTTAAAATTTTCCCTTTCAGGTTGAATTAATGAAAAACACTTACATCACAAAAAAGGGCAATTATCCTGAAGTGATAAAGTACAACAAGCATAAATCTAGAAAAAGAAAAAAATGTATTGTCATTATTAAAATTTTTATGGAAACAAATAATAGTTCCCTATTGTGACGTGGTTTGGTATTAAAGATTTGGATTATTATTGTTTCATAAAGCATCTCGATGGCGTGTAATAGGAACTTAACAGTACATAGCTTGCAAAGTTGTTAGTTCTGTATCACAAAACAAGTCCACCCTAATAGAAAATTCTATTCTCATTATTTAGGAAGTTTATTTCTTTTTTCAAAACTTTCTAAAATTACATTTATATAATAGTAATTTAATTATAGCAATTACCTGAAGCCTCCCATTTTGTGCTGTGCATACAAAAGAGGCCAATAATAAACCTTTTCCTCCTTCCCAACCCAGCCTCTGTTTGTAGCCAGCACGACTTTTCTGCTTAAGGACCGTCATGGAGTCAAGTCACTCGGGCTGCGTGGTAGGCACAGTAATAGATCCCTAAAGACGTCTGTGTCCTGAGACCTCAGGACCTGTGATCACGTTACCTGCCGTGGCTGTGTCAGCCACTACAGCTGCTGTAACAGAATGTCGTAGCCCAGGGGGACTCAGGAACAGCAGGAACTCTCACAGTTGAGGAGGCTGGGACTAAGGTTCCAGTGAGGACCCTCTCCTGGGCTGCAGATGGCTGTTTTCTTGTTTTATCCATTCATGATGGAGAGGATGAGAGAGAACTTTGTGGGGCCTCTTCTATAAGGCACTAATCTTGTTCATGAGGGTTCCACTCTGATGATCTAATCACTTCCCAAAGGTCCTACTTCCAAATATCATGACACTGGGAGTTCAGATTTTGACATAGGAATTTTGGGGGGATGCAGTGCAGCCAATAACAGTGGCAAAAGAGTCTCTGAAGATGTGATCAAGGGTAAGGGTGAGGGTCAAGGGTAAGGTGGGAGACTTTTCTGGATGATCTAGGTGGGCTCAGTCTAATTATATGAGTTCTTAAGAGTGGAACACCTTTTCCTGCTGTGTCAGAGAGAGGAGACAGAAGGAGGGGGAGGAGAGATTTGTGGGAGGGGCTTTGAAGATAGAGGAAGGGGACTCTGAGCCAAGGAATGCAGTGGCCTTTAAAAACTGGGAAAGGCCTCTTCCTATAAACAGCAGGAAAATAGCTTGATTTTACAACTGCAATTAACTGAATTTTGTCAACAAGAAAGAGATGGGTTTTCTCTTAGAGCCTCCAGAAAAGAATTCAGCCTACCTATACCTTGATTTTAGTATGGTGAGCTACAGAACTGTAAGAAAATAAATTTCTGTTGTTGTAAGCCACAGTGTTCATGGTAATTTGTTGTGGCAGCAACAGAAAGCTAATAAACAAGAGGGTTTACTGCTCCACGCCATTCCAAGCAGACCAAGACAAGGGGACAGTGGTATTGGACTTTTTTTTTTTTTTTTTTTTTGTAAAATGGAATAAAGCACTTGCTCTAATACCTTGCTGGGTGATTTTGAGGACCATGAATGAGAACTGCTGCCCATGGTACGAACACCAATGGAAAATGACCAGGTCCTTCAGTAAATCAGCATAGTTGAGTGAAGAATCTGTACCAGAACCTAGTTTTTCTCTTTACTAGCCACATGATCTTGGGCTGTTCATTTGAGTTCCAAGTCTTGGTTTCCTCACTTGTAAAAGAGGTATGATAAAATTCTCTGTTTCGTAGGGTTGGACCTTATTAGATGTGACTTCAGGGTGGAAAGAGGCTGAGTTGGCCTGGACCCTATACTGCTACACCCTTGGCCAGCTCTCCACCACAGCTGCAGGGTCTCAAGGAAGCTTGCAGAGTGAGATACTTTGATGTAATGACTCCTGTCGTCATTACATGTTTTGGTTCCAAACTCCTGGCCCTCATAAGTTGGGTTGAACTGTGTGTGGGCTTCCAGCATTCTTTGTCTTTCCAATGTAAGGCCTAGACTAAAAACAAACCCCATCGTACTCCTTGGCCCTTCCCCCAGGCCCACACTTTGAACTTGATCCATGTGGTCTCACTACCAAGATAATGAGTAGGGGAAGATGAACCCAAGGAAAAAAGTACCCCATTTCTTGCTGAGATTTAGAGCAGATCTAACTGGCCCACTCGGTCCACTCACAGTTGTTGTCAGAGTAGGGTAGGGAGAGATGCTCCCCAGCTAGGCAGTCTGAAGACTGTCTTTCCACACTTACTGCGTGGTAGCAAACACTTCAAAATAAAGCTGAGAGTCAAGAGAGCAATATTCTTTAAAAAAAAATAAGAAGAAAGGAAAAAAGGAATTCAGAGTGGTAAAGGACACTCCAAGCATAGGAGGAAAGGCCTTTAGCTTCTTGTCAGGTCGCACTGGAAGTCCATCTACTGTTCGAGTATTATTTTAAGTTTTATCCTCAGTGAGTGCTCCCCATCCAGATGCAAGCAGCTTGAGCTCCCCCTACAGGACAGAGCATGTTATTAACGGACATAGCAAACATTTTAAGATAATGACTTTTATCTTGAAAATGAAGGATCAGATCTGGTTTTCAGTCAAGTGGCCAAGTAGAAGAAGTTCATGAGTTTACATCTCTTTTGTTC
Organism: Camelus ferus; assembly: GCF_009834535.1. Taxonomy (NCBI): domain Eukaryota; kingdom Metazoa; phylum Chordata; class Mammalia; order Artiodactyla; family Camelidae; genus Camelus; species Camelus ferus. The sequence goes on from NC_045707.1 coordinate 21,480,039, forward strand.
TGAGCCTTCCTTGGGCCTCTTGCTGCCAAAGAATCTTTTCCACTCTCACAGTAAATAGCTTCATGTCTTCATGCTTAATAACACGCTAGAATGCAGGTTTCCTGTGGGCACAGAGATTTTGGTCGGTTTTGTCTACTGATGTGTGTCTAAAGCTGGAGAATATTCTGATCTGATGCCCTGTGGGTGCTCAGTAAATATTTGTTCAGTCAGTGAGTAAGTGATGCCTGCTTTTTCTGGCACCTTACAGCTTTCCTATTCCTGTGGTGCCTCCACTCTCTAAAGTTAATTCTTGTACCTCACAGCATCAGAAACCTCTTTGTGGCAATAGAATTAACTTATATTAAAAGAGAATACTAAAAATGTAGCATTTTTTACTCAAATCTTGTGACTTCCCTTTTACCACCCCATTCACTGTCAAATATATTTAATACTTAAAACATCCCTAAAGGCATTTGCCTCTAAGAACTGTGCAGTGGCTACTCAGGGTAGAGGACCACGGCTAAGCGTCAGACCCACCCCAAGTGGGCAGTTTTAGAAACCAAGTGATGGAAACAAAAGTAAAATCACTTCAGCTTTCTTAAAGAAAAAAAGCACACAGTATAATATAGGAATAAGCCCCAATATAATCACTGTTTAGAAAGATTCTCACTGTGAGCCACCACAGGATCCTGTACCTATCTCCCTGTGCTACACAGAACAATCTTGTTTATCTATTCTACATTTTGAAATCCCAGTCTGTCCCTTCCCACCCCTGTCCCCCTGGCAACCACAAGTTTGTATTCTATGTCTATGGCTCACAGCGAAAGAGAATGTGACAATGAATGTATGTATATTCATGTATAACTGAAAAATTGTGCTCTGCACTGGAATTTGACACAACATTGTAAAATGACTATAACTCAATAAAAAAAAAGTTAAAAAAAAGGAAGATTTTAGGTTTTAAGAGATAGGATCAACAAAACCAAATTTGTGTTCTTTGAAAACAATAGCATAACAAGCAAATCTAGCAAGATGGATCACGAGAAAAAGCAAGAAAAATTAGTAAGAATAAAAAAAGGGACATAATTGGGAAATTAACAAGATCAGAAAGATACTGTGAAAAACTGAATGGCAGTAAATTTGAAAACTAAGGCAAAAATGGAAAAGGTTTTTAGAAAATCACCACCTACCAAAACTCAAAAATAGATAGAAAACCTGGAAAGATTCTATAAGCACTGAAGAAATTCAAACAGTTTATAAATCTCTTCCCACAAATGAAACACCAGGCTCTGATGACATTATAGGCTGTCATTCTAACATTCAAGAGACAAGTAATTCTAATATCCCGCCACAAAATTTTCCACAGAATAGCAATGGGAGGGTATCGCACAGTCTTGACACTAAAATAAGAAAAGGACAGTATGAAAGAAGAAAGTTGCCAGCCTTTCTCTCTTAGGAATGCAGATGGAAAAGCCCTAAACAGAACAAATACTAGCCAATCTTGTCCTGAAAAAGGATTAGAGACCACTTCTTCGTGCTTCTAAGAAAAGATTTGCCTTTTTTTTTTTTTTTTTTTTTTTGGTTATATAAGAGGCAGGCAGCACCTGTTCAGCCTGCAGGAGCCAGTGTCTGAGGTGGTCCTTGACTTCCATTTTCTCTGGGTGGCCAAACATTTGTGACTTCAGGAATGAAAATTTGGACCTTAATGCGAAGAAAAAATTTTCTGTATTTGATCAAATGTTACATGTTGTGGAAGTGTTTTAAATTCTTGGTTTTGTGTGAGAAGTGAACTACAGAGATAAATTGTAAGCAAGAGTCAAGAATTTTACATTTTACTTTTGTACTTAAATTTACACATAATTGTTCTCTATTGACTTTAAAAAAGGTTTTCCACACTTACTATAATAGGAAATAGATTTGAATTACAACTCAGTATGCACAAATACATAACTGAAAAAGGTATTTTGTGAAAAGATACTTCTGTTACACATACTTTAATATTTCTTGATATACTTTCAATATTTGAATATTTTTCAATATTTTCTATATCAATGTTTGAATATTTGAATATTCTGATATTTTCAGCATTTTGTGATATACTTTAATATTTCTGTTCTGTTTTATCATTTAACTAAAAGCACATTGTGAGCCACTAAATTGATCTTTGGACACATTAAGTGACAACATGCAGTTTGAAAAATACTATGTAAAATATAATTAGATTGGTAGTATCTCCTTAGATAACTATTGATGTCTTTAATTGAATATTATTTGAAATCATTCTTTTCCCCTGTCCTTGGATTACTGAATTCAGATTTGGCTGCTCCTCAATCAAGAATCCAGTACTGAGAGACAAGTGTTGGGTAAGAAGAAAGAAAGCTTTATTGAGGAAGCTGGCCATCCTGGGGAGAAAGTGTACTCAGGTCCCAAAGAACCAACTCCCAGCTTCCCAGCTTTTGCTCAAAAATTATGTAGGGAAAAGAAGTAGGGGCTGTGTGCTGGGAAAAGGGTAATTACCTATTTTCAGAGATGATTATCTCTACCACGAGGTTCCAGGTAACTGTCAGGTATTGCTTGCAGTTGGAACATTATCTGAACCATAAATCTTTGTTTAGCTATTTCTGGAGAGTAAGGGATAAAGGTGAAGCTTACAGAACAACCTATCTTCAGTCTCAGTATGCATCAACAACCTTCTCCATCAGCAGCAAGACACGCCAAGTTAATGGTGAACTAGGGTGGAGGTCAGGCATGGGAGGCACAAGATCACAGCCATCTCGTAAGTAAGAAATAGAGGTGGAATAACACTGAGGAGCTGAGTCCCTAGTTACTGGATCACTGCCTCAGTTACAGTCCCCACTGTCAGATTTTCCTCCCATTTCTTTGGAAAATGAGCAAAGGTCTGTCTTCAGTAACTTCGTCAAGCTGAGCATTGGGCAACGAAGGGTTCTTAGAGTGGAGGCATCTGACACGGTGTAAGAAAGTCTTTGGTTCCCTTATGTGCCTGCTGAGATTCCAAAAGAAGCATCTCATCACCACCCTTTCTAGTAATTCTTTTGCAAAGAGTCATCATGCCTATTATGACCCCCTTGACTAGAAGATAAAACCCCACAGTAATTAGTAAAAGAGTTAGTCCCAATCTAAGGATTCTTTCAGACATTGGCCTGATTCCAGAGGGAATCCTAGAAAACAGAAAATAAACCAATCTCATCCACCTTGAAATAGGATAGTATGGTGGTCTGAGGTCTGTTAGAGCCAGGTGGCCTGTTGTCATATCTTTTCAATCCTAGTCCCAACCTGTGAGAAGTTCTTTACATAAGAGGAGCAGGTGGGGGCTACGTGCAGAACAGCAGTCAGCTCCAGCAATTCTTGAAACTGGTCGTGCGGGGGTCTGGTCAGCGTCATCCTGGTGCTTTTAAGCACAGTTAATCTTCCACTCCACGGCCGATTTGTTCCCGTTCTCTTGAGGCCCCTTTTTGAATTGTGCAAGCCATACATTCAGCGCTGCTCAGGGTGAAGGGCTTACGTCGTGGCTGCAGTGTGGTCATCATGCAGGTAGCTTTGTCCCTCTGGTGGCAGTTACAGTACCTGCAGGGCCACTCAGGAATGTGCATCAGACACTGTTCCCTGTGTTCTTCCAGGAGGAACTAAAGATTCCGTGACTCTATCTTCCTCATCCTGAACTGCTTGGATGAGTTCTTTTGTGACTCAGGGAAGGCCTAGGAGATGACAGCTTCTCTACAAACAGGAGACAAGGGACCTGAAGGGGTTTTTGTCCCTGAGAGGGCCCCCTCAGTGTCCTGTTTGGTTTCACTTGTAGTTTGTCCTTGAAATGGTAGCAGAATAGTAACTGTGACCTTCATAACACATAATCAGCTTTGATAAGTTTAATTCTGCTGCTTAAGGTCAAAATTAATACCAGTGGTAACTGAACGTGGAAATATCTATACTTAACATTGTAATAAGCTGACTAAATGGTATGTGGAAAATCAGATGGAGAGGCTCTTTTTTTCCCCTTCCAGCTTTATTGAGATATAATTGACATATGCCGCTGGATAAGTTTAAGGCATATGGCATAATTACTTGTCTTACATACCTCATGAAATGATTACCACAGTAAGCGTAGTGAACATCCATTATCTCATACAGATAAAAAAAAAAAAAAGGAAAAGAAAAAATAGTTTTTCCTTGTAATGAGAACTCTTAGGATTTACGCTCTTAACAACTTTCAAATGTGACTTTTATATGTAAGCAGTATTGATTATATTAATCATGTACATTACATTCCTAGTATTTATTTCTCTTATAACTGCAAGTTGTACTTTTTGGCCACCTTCATCCAGTTCCCCCTCAAGAGGCTCTTTTATTGCAGACATTTGAAAAATCATCCCGGATTGTGTGAGTTAAATATTAACTCTTACAGTGATCCAGGAAAACCTGTTATATGTGTGAGAGTAATTTTTGTTCCTTAATTATATTTAGAAGATAGAAATACTATTTTAAAAATGTGGTTCTGTGTTAAAGTCATAATGTTCCCATACCTTAAATTGGGATACTGTTTTATGCTTCTTTAGTTCTGACGTCACCAATAAATGCACGTCCAGAAAACAATGCATTTTAAAATACCATGAAGTGTACCGGAGTGTTATATTTAGAACACAGCTTTATAGACTAGAATGTTGTTTTATGTAAAGTAGCAGCTTTCACACTTCAAGTATCTGGAAGAGCTTTATAAAACAAAGCTTTAACTGTGAACTACTCCATTTTTATTCAGAGTTTATGAGATTCCAGAAGTACCGTTATATTGCTTTTGCTTTAAAGTGCAATTCAAAGTAAAATACACCTTCCCTTTCTTTTTTAATAAGTTTCAGTGGCCTAAAGCTCAAAGTGTCTTGTAACTTGTATCCATCTCCTTCAGGCTGAAGACATTGAGGTGAATTCAGATTTTTGCCTAGTCTGAGGCTTAGCTTTAAGTGTTCTGGAACTTTATTTTTTTTGAAATGTTGCTTTGTTGACAACATAACAGGCATGTCTTTATGTTATATCTAAGGCACTAATGATGAAAAGGGCTGAAAAGGCAAGGTATAAACCTTTTACTGTCATGCCCATATCTGAGTTTGTCTATACACAGACACACTTTCTGTAATTGAGTTAAGGATGTTAACCATCGAATCTGTTACTATGTATACTTTTGTTTTTGGAGTTCTGGTCTGCTTGATATTGCTGGCTGAAAACATTTCTTGGGCATCCTGTCTGCAGTGCTCTGGACCCACCCGACAGCTATTTCTAGTCACCAGAAGTGCACAGCTGCATCCTATGTATTGAGTTGTCCTCTAGTGTGCTTCTCCCATCCAAACTATGTGCCTCCAACTATCCTTTCTATGTAGCCATAGTCTTCCTGTTTGAGTTTGTGAGGTCAACTTGTAGTAAATAAAATGACATAGAACAAAGAAAAATGAACATTTTATAATGGCTAACATCTATTCAACATTTTTTGTGTTTAAGCTCTGTTGGATTAGTGGATCACAAATATTCTCTCACATAAGCCTCACTTCAACTTGATGAAATAGGTTCTAATATTATTTCCATTTTACGGGGGAGCAGATTGAGACCCAGAGAGAGAGAGAGAAAGTAACTTGCCCAAAGTCACTCAGTTACTAAGCAATTGAGCCAGAATTTGCATTAGGAGAATTTAACTCTACTGTGTGGGGAGCTTCTGAACTTGCAAAGGAGTGAAAAAGGATAGAGTACACCTCAACTTTTCTCTAATAAATTGAGTTACTGAAACCTATTTTGTTGGCATTGTGAATGCTTCCCTTTATTTTATGTAAAAATTATTTGTTTCAGTGGAAATAAATATTTCAGATAGGATCATAATAAATAGCTTAAGTTACAGAAATTTTGGTCTATTAATTTTATTTCAGAGTTAGTAAATTATTGATTTATTAGATTCATATAACACTCTCACATACTCTGCATGTTAGTTTCTGTATATGGGGTCTTTTTTTTTTTAACATTTTTTATAACATTGATTTATAATCATTTTACAATGTTGTGTCAAATTCCAATGTAGAGCACAATTTTTCAGTTATATATGAACATATATATATTCATTGTCACATTTTTCTCTCTGTGAGCTACCATAGATCTTGTGTATATTTCCCTGTGCTACACAGTATAATCTTGTTTATCTATTCTACAATTTTGAAATCCCGTCTATCCCTTCCCACCCTCCATCCCCCTGGCAACCACAAGTTTGTATTCTATGTCTCTGAGTCTATTTCTGTTTTGTATTTATGCTTTGTTTGTTTTTGGTTTTGTATACAGGGTCTTTTCATTTTCCATATGTGTGAAGTTACTCTTTCAAACTCACAATGGAAAAATAAGTAAGAATATTCTGAAACATATACCAGAAAGTTAAATATATATATATTCAGAGCAGCATCTTAGTTGACCTGATAAGTAAAAATCAACTACTCAGAAAATACTAATCTGAGTTGTAGTGATACACATGAAACTTGGAGAAAGGAAACATTAGTGCTTGGAGAAAATGTACTGTTTGCTTTGTGTGTGTTTTCATGATTTTGATTTGGATGACAATGAATTAAATTAACTTTCATTTTGGAAGTCTTAGGGGACCGTCAGTAATTGGTCCCAGGAGATTAAATTTTGAATCTTTGCCATGTTTTAGCATATTGCTCAGTTCAGAAATTTCTGTGTAACAGAAGGAAACACTAACCTTTCAACCTTTTCTCCTTGTTACCTTTTACTTCTTAAATGAGCCAGTCCTAGTGTACTTAATGTATGAAGGAAGTCAGAATGAACTATAAACTTGCTCAGTAAACTTTCCAATAATACCCAAGTAATTAATTTAAATACATTATCAATTTTCAACCTGTACTCCCTGTGTAGCAAACAACAAATGTCAATGCTTGGATACAATCTTATTTGCAACTAATCTCTTTACAAAACCCTCAGATTCTCTTAAATTCTATTTTTGCATTTATATGTTGGGTCAGACCCTGAAGTTCTAGAACAATTAGAATGTAGGCAGAGCAGCTCTCGTCATTTTAATGGAACCAATAGAACTAGTTACCTAAACTGAGGGTTTATTCATCGCCAGGTGCTAGGCGAACTGATAGAGGGTACACAGGCAGAGGACTGTTTAAAGTAAAATATTAGTATATGAAAGTATCTGATCAGCAATCGCTTAGAGTGCGCATGTTAGGACTGTCTTCCCAG